>NC_067296.1:10162500-10877500 GCF_020740795.1 Apus apus
GAGCTCTGCTGCCTGCCTGCCTTCCACACAGGGTGAGGGCACAGGGATGCTGGGGCCAGGGGAGAACTTCACTGAGGGGAAAAACCACCCTGGAGAGGTGCGATCTGTCTGGAAAACAGGTTTTTGCTGTGGTTCCCAGCGGAGAGTGAGCAGGCAGCGCTGCTCCAGGTGCACGTGGCATATGGCACAGGTTCAGCCATTTTCCCCAGGGGAACAGAGTCCCTCAGCCTGCGTGGGAAAGGCTCCATTTTGTCCCCTCGATGCTATGTAAATACTGAGGGGTGTTCTCAGCAGCCGTGACGTGCACAGCTGCTCATGCAAAGCCGCGGCCGGAGAGCCCAGCACGCCCGGCACAGGAAGGTCGCCGCCGTGCACGGGTGGCTTTACTGCATGAGCCTTGCTGCCACCTTGAACTTTTGGCCTGCAAGTGCTTTGTACAGCCAAAATACCCACTCCTGCTCCCCTCCTCACCCCAAGCCTGGGCTGAGCCTCAGCATGCCCTGGTCCCCAGGTAGGCAGCAGGGAAGCATCTCTGCCATCTCCCAGGGACAGTCCTTGCAGCATGTCTGTCCCTTGCACGGTCACTGAGATAAGGCTGGAGGATGATTAGTTCATGCTGTCATTGAGTCAAAGTAAAGCCCTACTCTTCCAATACAGTTTTTCTCTTAATTGTTCAATTTCCATGTGCCTGTGTACGCCCAGCCGCCCAGCTCTTGCCAGGAAAGCCAAGTGCTGATCATTGTCAGATGGTTCATACAGAGGTTGCTGTTCTGTTTTGTTTTTATAAGGATCCAAGATGATAGGAGGAGGGAAAGAACTTTTATCCTCTGCTTAAAATAATTCAAGAGCTTTCCACTGTCTGCGCCAGGCTCAAGCAGACATTTGCATAACAAATGAGCTTCTCCCTGCTTTTCAGCCCTGGGTGACCCCAGCAGCTCCTGCAGGAGGAGGCTCCATCACCTCCAACTCCATCATCTCCACCTCCCATCCCAGCCCTGGGCCTGCGTTGCCTCTGGGAGGCCATGTGGAGGAGTGTAAGTTTTTGGCACTTCTATCAATCAGGACTTCATAAATGGCCTCTGGAACATTGCAGCAGTAAAACATTTCCTTGGTGACCAACAAATAACTTCAGACATCTTTTATGTTGCTGTAAAAATCCTACAAAGCAAGCTGCTTAGTGAAGGTTTCTCTCCAAGCTCAAGCCCACTGACAACAGGACCAAACACTGACACTCCTAGCAGGAGTGGCTTAAGTGCTGAGCATCTCCTACACAGTGATGCACAACCACAAGGCACAGGCCTAAGATGGTATTCCTTACCATGTATGGTATTCTGCATTTTCTGTACCTGTTCAGGTGCAGAAAACACAAACAAAGCCCCCAGAAGTTTCACAGGATATTTTTTTTTTTTTACCCCTGAGACATATTAACACCTTTGCTGCAACATCCTCCTTAGACAATGACTGAAAAAATATTGCAGTTACTCATTTTGAAATGAGTTTCTGTGGGGGTTAGATATTTTTTTGCATGACATCACATGATAGGTACACAATTAAAAATGAATCAATAATCAGTAAGGAATACCATCCCTCCACTCTCTCTTTTTCTTTTAGAGCAAACTCTGAAATCAGGCATTTTTACATAATGAGCTGAACAAAACAAAACACTGCAAAACCTGTGAAGGGCAGCAGCACAGACCTGCCCTCCCAGCCTGTGCTCATGCTGGATGGCACGACTGGAAATCCTCATGGGGCTGCAAAACTTTCCCTGAAGCAGCCTGGAGAGGAGAGAGGAGGCTGCTAGGCTGCAGAGCTGCCTGGGAGTCATTCTGCTGGGAGAGGAGCACTGACCCTGGCACACGAGTCCCTCCTCACCACACGTGCCCCCCAGCATAAAGGTCCTCCCAGCGCTGGGTGATGCTCCGGCACAGCCGTTTGTGGGTCACGCCTGGCTTCCCTCTGCACTTCTTCATTTTTGTGGTCTATTGAAATAATGGCTTCTAAAGGACGCCAGCTCGGGGTGATGTGTTTTCCTTGCCAGGCATCCAGCCCCTCTGTTAGAGAAGGATTCCCATGTCAGACATAGCCAGGGCACCAAGCTGTGATTACAGCCATGGGGAAAGCACAAGGGTGGGAACAGCAACTGCAGTTACCTGATGGATTTTGCTTCTGCTTGAAGACACAAGACTAAGAAAGTGAAGCCTATAAATCAACCACGATATGGGATGTTCAAGACAGAGCACAACACAGACAGCGTTTTTCCACAGCACAGAATTTAGGACCCTCTGGATAATTTTTAAAAAATAAATTAATAATTGAAGGGCCTAAATGTCACTTGGCAAGTGCACCCCTTTTCCTCCCAGCTACTGTCCCTGGGATGCTGCATCCCACTGTAATGGGGCAGGGGCAGCTCTGCCTGGGCTTTTAGAGCACCCTTTTGTGGGCCATAGCTGACGGAACAGGGAGGGATGGGAACAGGAGCTGGGACACTTCTGGAGTCTGCAGGAAGAGACAGATCCAGGAGCTACCTTGCTGCCTGCTCTGCTGCTCATGGGCCCTTGGGAGGAAGAGTCTAACAGAAGTTTTCCTTTAAGCTAAAAGAGTCTTCAGCTTCCTTCTCTCTTGACTGTCTCTCCCTGCCTTGCTAATTCTGGGTGTTTCGTCCAAGCTCACTTAAAAAAACCTGGTCTCCTCCTGGCTCAGCCAGGTGCAAACATCACCAGACTTCTCTTGGGACATTACCTCAAAAGCATGCACTGACATACAGGGAAACTGACTCACATAGAACCAGAAAAACCCCGCAGGTAATTTTCACATTCTACAGGAGGGACAGTGGGGACCATCATGCCCTGGACCTTTGGTCTGAGCTGATACTTCCCACACGCAATTCCCTGTCCTCTTCACTGCCTCCATGATTGCCTGGTCCCATCTGGTAACAAATCCTGCAACACCAGTATTTGCTGCACCACAGGTACCAGCAGCCATTTAAACAGTCAGCAGTTAAAATAGAAAAAAAATAACCAAACCCAACAACAAAAGACCAACAAATAGTTGAGTCAGTTCCCAGGCAAATACAAAGAATGGTTTGGAATTGTCACTGCTGTCCCTTTGTTTACTGAATGCAGTCACAGAAAAGGCAAGGAAAGAAAAAAAAAATATCCCCTGATAGCAACAGCTTATTGTGGGCAAAGCAGGCTGGGGCATGCCCAAGAGAAGGAGGGTCAGGCTCTTCACGTATCTGCTGGTGATGGGAAATAAATGTGCCCAAAAGCACTTAAAAGAGAAGTAAAAAAGACCAGACTGGATTGCAGCAGTTAGAAGTGATATATTCTTGGCACAGAAACAAAAAGCAAATTCATAGCAGGCTTGGAGCTGATCTTACTGGCTTACATAGGATTTTATACTTAGGTAATTCTATTGTTGGCTGGAGCTACCTGATTTATGCCTGAATAAGGTCCTGATCCTGCAAACATTTACTTATGTACTTTAGTTTTACCTTTGCCCCTAGACACCCTATTAATTTCACTGCAGCAGAGTGCTTGTCTGCAGAGCTGGGACCTTTGCAAGAAGAAAAATCTGTGCTATAATGCCTGAAGAGGAGATTGTGCAGCAAGATGTGAACTCTCCCAAGTTGTGGTCATCCCACACCCCAGACACAAACCCCCAGAAGCCAAGTGATGGTTTGTGTTGCTCCCTGTGACCCATAAGCTTTAGGAAGCAGCAGGGGAGCAGTCTCAGCACAAACCTGCAGCTGCAGTGAGCTCGGAGTCAGTTGCTGCAACGTCAGACAGAAGACAGCAGCTCAACATCAAGCTCATTCTGATGACAATCTCTTCCCAGGGCAAACCATCCAAACGACCTGCTAAACCCACAGAAGCCATTTGGATTAGTTGTTTCTGTTCAAGAAAGTGGCATTTAGCATTAAAAACACTGGGTTTGCTACCCACACTAGCAGGCAAGGTAAAAGAGAAGGATTCATCCATCACGCACTGTCCTTGGACAATGAAACCTCTGGGCTTGCTTCAAAGAGAGCATGATAATAAAAACCTGTCAGAGGCTAGAGGAGGAGGTCCAGCAGGGAGAGGATGTGCTCATACATCAGTGGGGAAGGCAGCAGCTTCAGCCGGCCGGCCAGCCCGATGCCCCAGTGCCTGCAAGTCCGGCAGTGCCGTTGCTCACATGCCCCTCACATGCTGCTAAAACCAAGCACACCAAATTAAAAGGGGCTGTGAGTCTTGGAGCAGCTGCTTTGTCACTGCTGCTGCCAAACCTTCCTGAGAGCATGGCTAGTCCCCCATGCAGGGGAGAATTAATTTGCTTTACAATGGAGCCATGGGCTCGGTGGGCAGTTGGGTGTCTGCAGCAGCCTGGGGAGCCAGGAGCAGCACCTGGAGCCAGCCCTAACGGTGCTGGAGGAGCTGGAGGAGGCCCCAGAGCAAAACCCCTCTGGTACAAATCCCTGCTGCTTCCCATCCGAGAGAGACAGCCAAGATGCATCAGTGTGCATGAGCACATGGCCTGGCTGTGCTGTGTCTGCACCCTGGACAATGAGGCTGCAGGATGGGGCCGAACACTGTTCCCAGGAGCACTGGTGCATTTCCAGAGCAGCTCCTCGGAATTTGGCTCGGCTTGTACTGCAGCAGCCTGGAGAACTGAATATTGCCTCCCCAGGAAGATTCAATTATACATAAAATTAGAAGGAGGAAGTGTTAGTTAAAATTTCATACTTCTGGAAGGCAGCCGGTTCGTTAGCATTACTTTAATGAGGCACTAACCTCACAGTAATGCTTTTATTAATGCTTGTTGCTTACTGAGCGCCAACTGCTTGGCTCCTCTCCGACAGGCTGGCTGGTCCACAAAGCCCATGGTTTAGGGGTTTTTTGATGCAAAATGTGAGCACGTTTACACCACAGCCAGGACAAACGACAGTTGGTGAGATGAGACAGCCCAAAATTCACCAGATGGTGCCCAGAGCAGGCAACACAGTGAGAGACTGAGAGCAGGGCAGGCAGGAGGGGATGCAGGAGGGAACAAGTGATGGGAGGAGATGCTGGTTCCACCAATGCCACCAACACCGTTCCTGTTGTCTACAGCAAGTCAGGATGCGGGCCAGGACAGTGAGCAATGACAGTACATCATGGTGTGTTGCAGATCTGATGGCGAGGGAAGACACTGGGTGGTACAGGAGGCAGGTCTGCAGTAGCTGAGCATTTCAGCCTGCACCCACCTACCACTGCTGCAGATATCTCATGTGATTTGAGGCTCATCAGAGACATGCTTTGGTCAAACATGAGTCCTTAATCCAAACAACTTCCAAATGCTTACAGCACCTGCATTCCAAAATCTTTGCCCCAATGTGACTGTTGTAACATATATTGTGTTTTCCGGGTGCCCTCTGATGCCACTGTGGAGCTGGTCTGCCTGATGGAGATCCAGGAGAGTATGGAGTCCCTCTTCCAGTCCCTCTGCACTGCCCATGCCCTTACCCATTGCCCTTCTGGGCCACAGAGAGGAGGAAGGGACTTTTTCCCCCCAGCCCTGTCCAGTTGGCAGAGACCCCTGCTTGTGGTGTGATGCCCAGGCACCCTGAGCACACCTTCTGGATGTAGTCATGGGCAGAAGGACAAGGATTACCCCAGCAGCTGCTGGGACACACTCCCCCACACCTCCTGGGAGCTGAGGTGAGCATATGCCGTATGCTTCTCCACCTGTTCCTCAAAACACTCTGAATAGAGGGATTAAAAATCACCCACTGCAGCTTGGAGCAGCAGAGCCCAGGCACCAGCACCGGCTGATATTCCAGCACAGCAGAGAGCAGGTGGGCTGACCAGGAATGGGAACAGCTTGTCGGAGAGCCTGGCTGTGGCTCTACCTGCAGGGCCACCCCTTCAGGAGCTAGGACTCACCAGGAGCTGAAGCTTCAAAGGCAGCTTTGCCACTTCCCTGCTCCAGGCTGGCCAATGGCCAAGGCTATTTGCCAGCAGCACGTACCAGCCTGCGAGGATGCACTTGCCCCTTCCAAGCACCCAAGGGTAGATCTTGCTCAGGCTAAGCCAAAGTTTTTCTCTGCACATGAGGTGGGCAAAGCAGCAAAGGGCTGAACTGGTGCTGCCCACCAGAAAGCCCTTCTCACTGCTCAGAGGGTGCCTTTGCCCCAGGACCGTGCCCTATGTGGCTCCACACCAGTCCTGGGTGCAAGTGTCTCCTTTTGAGTCATAGCACTGACTCAAATTCAACCATGGGCTGGGTCTGATGTCCCACCACCATCCACAAATGGCTTCAGAGGTAACTGGCGAGTCCTCGGCAAAGAAAAAGAAAGGCCTAGAGAGGTGGTGGAGGTCTCATCCCTGGAGACATTCAAGGTCAGGCTTAATGGGGCTCTGAGCAATCTGTCCTAGTTGGAGATGTCTTTATTTTTTTTCCTGCAAGAGAAATAGAATATTTCATGTCATTGTAGTCAAGAAAAAGAGGGAAGATTATCCAGTTAGTTGCTGGGGCACAGAGTGATGGGCTGGGGCCAGCTGGATGAAACACAGGGCAGAGGCAGGGATGACCAGGGAGAAAAGCTCCTGTGGTCCAGTGTATTCTGCCTAAACTGCAAGGCAAGAACACCAAAGTACAAAGTCACAGAACTGGAAAGTACACAACATAATTTTTTCTCCACCTACCCTGACAGATTCAAAACCAAACACAGAAATTTCACAGGGTGCTGATTTGCATTTTTCCTGTTAAAGTTTCTCTGAAAATCAGCCTGGTTCTTGTGAAGGGGAGTGGGGAGAAAACACAGAGAGAAAAGAATGAGGATATTTGCAAGTAAAACTGGTTAAATGCAGCCATTTTTAAAGTGATTGCTATAGGCAACGGGGAAATTGGTGAAATAAAAAATGTTTTGTCAAGCATTTTTTTAAATCAAAATGTGGTGATTAGAGGTTTTATTTTTGGTAAAAATAAGACTTTGATCCAATGATCTAAATCCATCAAAATTAGGAACAAAGCAGAATCAAGGGATGAGAGGGAAACACAAAAATAAAACAGGGCACAACAAAATGGCAAACACTTTGAAATTTAAAGCTGGAATATTCAGCAGTGTCTATAGCCTGCTCTCACCAGACTGCACGGGCTTGTCCACACTGCAACAAAATAGTCCCAGGCTAAACCTTTTCAGTTTCTACTGCCCTCATCCACAGCTTTCCTGCACTGACAGCAGGACACTGACAGCAGGACACTGCAGGTCTGCTGGGGCCCAGGTGTAACTCACACATGAGCAATGCTGTCCTGCCTAACTCCTTTGGCTCTAGTGGCTAAATATTAGAAATTTGGTATTTTAAATGGGATTTTATGCAGGGCATAAAGCAGAAGCATGTTCTAGCTAGAAACAGGAAAGCACATTAAAAACTCAGCACAGCTGTAAACAAGATGCACATTGGCAGGGTTCATCATCCTGGCAAGGGTAATGGCTCTCAAGTTTAGTCAAGGTAGAAGGGGGGGATTTGGAAGGATCGCATCCATGGCACACGTCCCTGCTTTCTCACCTCACACTAAACAATTGATAAAAGCTCCCTCAGAAGAGAAGCCAAGTCCCTCCCTCCTTGTCTATAGTGATACTGGGTTGGATTTGCTGAGCTGGGTTTCCAGTTGTGCAAATAACTTGTAAGACATAGAAAAAACGTAAGAGTGAACTGAAAGTGTTGCGGCTCAAACAAAACAATAGAAGATAGAGCAGTAAATCGTTACTGGGTTTGTTGCTGTTGTTGGCCCCCTGGACAAACAGACTAATGTTAGTAAAATGTATTATGAGAGGACCTGCCTTCTGTCTAGCTTTGGATATATGTCATTAAGTATTGGAAAATCACTTGACACCTCCTCAAAATCATGAGATTGGTAAGCAAATAATGAGATTAAAAAAACTAATAGTAACAAAGTGTTGTCTTTTGTCTCTTAGCTTCTGAGTTGTTAGCTTGCCAAGCTGATTTCAATAGAAACTCGGTTGAAGGAAAATAAAAAAAGGGAAGGTGGGACTTTCCCATCATTACACCAGAAGTTCAGTTTCCCAGGAAAGTGAATCTGTGATGCAATGAGATTATTTCCATCTGATGAATCTGAAGGTTGCTTTTAGAAGGCTCAAACAAAAAATAAAATTAAATTAAGAAAAAAGCCAGCTCCCAGATTCAGATCACTTGTACAGTGGGCACCTGGGCTGTGCTCATGCCCAGCCAGGGCATGTGAATAACACACCATCTCCCCTGCTTCCCACCTAGTGCAAAGTAGTACTGGTTTCCTTAGCAGAATTCACGCTTGGGTAGAGGTCTGAGTGGTGGATGATGTGCCTTCTCTGCCACTTCAGGGATTATCCACTTTTCTTCTCCCCTATGACAAGTCTGCAATTTGTCCTGTGTTTTGAACCCACACCCCAGTCAAGAGCAGGACCTGCTGGGGACAATCCCTGCACCAGAGGCTTTTCCAGCAGGCCCAGGGCAGCTGCTGCCCATCACTCACTAATTAGGGTGCAAGGAAGCAAAGCACCTGCCCATTCTGCCTCTTGCATTAGCATGGGCTGGCGGAGACACCACCCTCCTCCCACCTCTGCCAGCAGCTCCACCCTGGAGACCAACGGCTGCTCAGTCTCTTCCCAGTGGCCTCCACTCCCTCTTGCCTCCTGTGCCAAGTTCCTCCCAGGCAGGTGGTGTTTGCTCTCCCATCACAGCTCTTGTCTGTGGAGAAGCTGAATACAAAAGCTGAGCAGTTGTTGCTATTTATTCTCAGCCCTGGCTTGGTTTTGTTGAGATGGCCAGGTGAGTAGGCAGACGGTTGGTTCTTCCACTTATTTTCTTGTGGATGGGGAACATCAAATATTTGCTTTCAGAAATATTCACAGCAGCCCACTACAATTAACAACATCAAATGAAATGCTCAAAAAGGGTGGGGGAGTGCTTCTGTGCCTTCACTCTCTCCTGAGCTTTGTTAAGATGCCCCAGAAACTCTTGGGACTTTGTTGCTTTGCCATCAAGTGTTGCCAATGGGCAACACATTAAAATGTGTTATGGGCTTCCCTTTAGTTTCACTGGAAGACACCCACAGGAGTTGACCTAAGACCTTCTGGTTCCTGTCCTATACCAGACAGTTTTGCATCTCTCAAGGAACAGTTGTCAGTAACATAGTACAAATGCAGAGCAGCTAATGGAGTTACCTTAAGCCAATGTTACTGCAGCAGACACAATTTAGTCTTAGCATTTCAGGAACCACAAAACTACCTGAGGTTATGTGTTAATTACAGACTACTCAACTCCTCATTCTATTTTATATTGCAAGACACCACCCAACAAACCAATCTGGGGCAGTGTGTCTTATCTTTGACATGAGGAACCTCCAGCTGTGATTGAGTATGGATGCTGCAGTCCAGATGAATTTGGGGAAGGGCTTTGCATTACACAGGGAGGGCTGAGCTGAGCCCTTCACTGTAGGAGCTACACATGCTCCTGAGTAGCTGGTGCCAGTAACAGAGTCACTGAATGAGGTGTCCTCCTTTCAGACCTCCAGAAGCAGACTGAATAGCAGGTAAGTTTTCCCTCCCTCAGAACACACTCATATAATGGCCATATTTCAAGAACAGACTAGGAATTTTGGAGACAAACATCTCCATTGCTGAAGTGTGTTCTCCAAGGGACTCGCAGTGTCTCCAGACACGGTGGAGGCAGTGGGAGACAGGATTTCTTCCAGGCACAAATTGTTGCTCACTGCTGCAATAGGTATTCAAAACCACAACTCAGCATAAGATTTGCAAAAAAGGAGACACCTCCCAAACCACAGGATTGCTTGTACTGAGTCTTGCACTATTCCACAGCTCTTAGTTCTTCTTCTTCACCTCTCCTGCCTGACAACAGGCAATCATTTAGGGGTGGATTTGCAACTCAGTGCCATTGATCACTAACAGGATCAGACCCACACATGCAGCCTAAGACTAGGTGCTAGCTGCCTTGTATTCTACAGTCTTTGTAGGCAGAGAACATGCTTTTGGCTTCATGAACTCTGCAGTTTCTTTCTTTTCCTTCATTTCTCTCTTTTTTTTTTTTTTTTTTTTTTTCTTCCCCTCTTGCTAAGACTTCACTATGTCAGAATGTGTCAAACAACTCCTTGTGCCACGTTTTTACAAGAATCCTACTTGGTGGTTGGTGCCAAGCACCCTTTTAAACAATACTCAGTGAAGTATTGCTTTGCCCATGCTCTGCTCTTGCATGCCATATTTAGACAAAAGCTAGGGAATTCCCTGCCCTAGCTGAGGGCTTGAATGAGTGCATTCTCTTCCCACCTCAACTAAATGCTCATATCAGCCAGGCCTTCTAGTCAGCTTTATTTTTAACTGATTCCACACTTTGATTTATCTATCTAGAAATCAGAAGGAGGAAAAAAGAAAAGGAAACAAAACAAGTGAACGTGACCACAGACCCATGCTCAGTCCTGCTGGGTGTATTCCCAAGGAGACCAAAACCCAGGCAGCAGTGGAAACAAAACACTCAACCCCCTACCAACACACTAGCCCAATGCATGGCTGACAGGAGCCAGACTGCAGCCAAACATGGCTTTAGTGCTTTGGCCCAGGGTAAATGGACAGCAGGGCTGTGGCCTGACATGGATGAAGCTTTTCAAGAGGGTTTCTTGGCAATGCACAAGGACCTTGTCAGCCACCTGAGTCTTTGGGACATGGGATTTCTCTGGAGCAAGGGAAAATACCCAATGAGCAGGCCTGTGGGGGGCACAGTGCCTGTGAGCAGGCTGTGCAGGGAGCTCTGATGGCTGCACGGATTGTCCCGCACGTTCACCCATTGACGCTGGCAGAAGCCAGAGCAAGGGCTCTTTCCTGACGGTGCAGAAGTCAATGGGGCTGCAGATCCTTCTGGAGTGGCTATTGAAAGGCCACATTCCAGAGCGCTGTGCTCACTGCTTTCAGCCAGCCCTCCAGCCCCCCTCCCGTGCTAATGTTTAAATTCTTTGCCATACTTTTGTCCACAGCGCGTGGGCCCCCCAGATCTTCTGACATGTGGTTCTTCCACTCACTGCCAAGTCTGCTGGGAGAGGACGTCAGCCTCACAGGACCAAAACAGATGCCTTCCATGCACTAGCTCTGTTGGAAAAGCTTCAGATAAAGGCTGCTCCACAAGCACTAAAATATATTCATTAAATCTGCCCCAAAACCCTACTTAGGAGAAAATTTGAATCCTGAAATTGAAAGTCAGAGCATTGTGAAGTAGTGTACATAGCCTGAAAGGCTGGATAAAATACTCTGAAAAAGAAGGCAGAGTTTGCACTAGATGTTTGGTTTCATATATATACACACATATCCACTACAGTTATCTCAACAGTATCTGTACTACTGGCAGTGATGACGGGGACCCTGCTGCAGGCAGGATGCAGACAGGCACCAGCCTTTTAACTGTTGTCATTTAATTCTGTTCAGTGTTGCTTGAGCTGACATAATAACTGAGACATCACTCAAGCCTTGACTAGCCTGGTGCTCCTAGTGTTATTGCTCCTGCTGGGAGCAGTCTAGGGACAGTGAGGGAGGAAAGAAAATACATGGACAGAGCTGCAGTGTTATAAAATGCACCCTTAGGATCATACGTTCAAAAGCACTCAGTTCCCATTTAGGAACCTAAATGAAGCTGGCAGGATTTCAGAAGTGCTCAGCATCTATCAGCTCCTACTGAGAACATGCTGAGCTCTTCTTAAAATTGTTAGAGAAAAACAATTCAAAGATAAGAGCCAGCTTGTGGCTTACAATTAACATCATTGTATGGGTCTTTGGAGCAGTTTGGCAAGAACAAGAATAGCAGCCTTCACTGAAGATATTGTGTATGAATTCACATCTCCAAGCACAGGCCCAGGTCTATAAGCAGTCACTGCACAGAACATAACCCACTGTGCTGCAGTCAGGGCAACTGTGAAAACATCTGGAGAAACACAATTATTTAGTCCTAACCTATAGTAGTTTTTGACATATAATTAGTAACAATATTAAATGTCAGTTGGTACCTTTTGTCTTCGATCCCCAAAGTGCTCTTTGTTCTTTGAATGAGAAAGATGTCTTCTCCCAGCAGTGACAGAAACAGTAGTCTGCTTCACGTAGTCATGCCTGGACTAACACCAGTGTGCACCTTCAAGAGACAGAAAGATTTGTCAGATTCCTCCAAACACTTTCAGAGGCATCAATTCAGCAAAGAACTTAAACATTGCAGCAGTCCCACTTGCTCTTCTGGCACCACTGATCTATTTAAAAGAAAGGCTGTGAATTCAAATCCTCCTGCTCTCGGCAGCTCATTACTCCTCCAGCCTTCAACCAGCTGAGCCTCGATACCACACACAAAAAACCAACAACAAAGCAAGCACAACAGCTTGTGTCCGGCTTCAGCTCATGCAGGGACATACGATTCTTGAAGGGGACTAAGAACAAATTCTTCTCACCAGGATCCCCTTTTTCAGTGTCCTTCATCATATCTTCAGATTCCAGAAGCTAACTTCCAGGTAGAAGTAGCTTGCTCATCCTTACTCCTCAGGTTTTGAAAGGGTTACAGTGTCTGTCCACCCCTTATGTTGCTATTTTGCTAGGCCTAATTGCATAGAAAAACTCTGGAGATTCTTCTGGGGACAATAGGAGCTTGAAGGATTTGATGAGTCTTGCAACCAGTAGGTCCCTTGCCTCACTTTGGTATGGGAGGTGAATCTATCATTTAATCTACTTCAATACTTCCCTAGATATGGGTGCAACACTTGAACCAAGACAGCAGATAACACCACCACTCATAGCACTGGGACAACATGACATTTTTTTCTCTTCTAGCTTAGGAGATGTTTTGTGTTTTCTCAATAATGGGTCAAAATCACATTTGCTGAAGGTGGGGGCAAATGTAAGGATTCCAGAGGGGCTGCTGCTCCTAGACCAGCTCAAGAACTCAGGCCACACTGATTTACTTTCCAACATCTAGAAATGAAAGCAGAACAACAGAAAAATGCATTATTTACCTTTCTCATTAAAACAAGTCCAAAACATGCATGAATTTAGCTTGTCACTTCTCAAATATAACAACTCATTATGATTAATGACTCCCAAGTATTCTAGCTCATTTTCCACAGCTAATTAATGTTGTAGGCAACAATTTACCTCACAGGAGAACACTGTATTCCCAGCAGGAATGCAGCACTCTCTGATGTCCTCTCTATGAGAGCATAACTGCTCACCATGATCTGGCCAAGGAGCACTTCTGCCCTTTTTCTCTTGAGTTTGCTGTTTACAGAACAGGGGAAGCCTGAGGAGACTCATTTAGCCAAGGAATGGAGGTTCCTCCATGCTGATGAGCAACATGTACTTGTTTCAAAGGCAGAAGAGAAGAGATGGTTGATCATTGCCACAGCCACTGGAGCTTAACCAATACTCATCCTTCTTACAGCTGAGCTGAGCTCAACTAGGCAGGAGAGAGGAGGGTAAGAAGAAAAGCAAAGACTGGAGCAGTAAGAGAGGACTGGTGACTTGTGCAGCACCATGGGATGATGCCCTGTCCAAGGTTGCATAATAGTGTGGAGTTTGGACAAGATCTTTCAGTCTCTCTCGGTCTCTTTTATCCTCTGCTAAGATTTACACATCCTCTCAACTTCTCGTGTATATTTAAACCAAGGAAAAACACCATTAAAATGCCAAGGAGGCTTTCAAGACAATGTTTTGTTTTATTAAACCAGCTTCAATCCTAAGCTCTGCTTCTGTGAAATAACTCCTTGGACAGGATACTTCAAACCTGAATTACTAATGAAGTGTCATTGTCACTGTCAGATGATTGCTCTTTTCACAGCAGGAAAGAGAATTTTAACAAACCATTGCCTGACCTCAGGGATTTACAGGCAGTCCCTTCAGCATCAGGGTACTACAAAGAGACCCATTCTGCACTGTAAAAGTCATCTTCTTCATAAAGTAGCAGTGCTGAGACCCGAGTATTGCTGCTGGTTTTGAAACACTAAATGCCATTCCACTGCCAGGCACTTGCTCGGCTCCCACGGATGCTTCACAGGAGACTGTGCAAGAGCTGCAGCCCGAGTGTCACCCAGTGAAACCCAAGAGCTGCATCCATTTTTAGAACCAGCCTGCCTGAAGATATGTTGCATTATCTCAGCAACACGTAAGGGAACAAAATGAACTGCAGCTCCCTCTGCCACTTATTTACCTTCTGTTTAAACAGTGCCTCTTCAGCCTGCTCCCTTCTTCCCCCATGCACCCACTTACTCGGCACCTCTCACAGAGCTGCCCAGTCTATTTTTAAAAGCATGTTGCTGGCTTTTATCTTAAGCTGCCTGCTTTTTAAAATTTTATTTATTTATTTAATTTTTTTTTTTTTAGCTCTTGTACTCTTTAAACGTATCTAAAATATGTTGGCAGATAAAAGTAGGGAGGAGAGATACAGCAAATGCATCATGGCTGGCATTGCAAATTGAGAAGGCAAGAGATAAAATCCAAACAGATTAAAAACGAATACCTAAACTCAACAATGAGGGCCAAACAGCAGCAGTCGTTGCTCAGGGGAGTATCTCCCTTGTACTCAAAGGGGAGTTTATTTGAATCAGGACTTCAGGACTGGTTCTCATCCAGCTGCTGGCAGCAAACGTGCTTGGATGCTCACAGCAGGGAAGAACAGCAGCCTGGCACCTGCAAGGAGTCACAGACCCACAGAGTCCTATACATGGACCTGACCCCCCAGCTGTAAGCCATTTTGAAGCTGTCTGGGGTTTGCCAGGAGGTTAAAGGCTCTCCTGGCTCCAGTCTGAGCTGAGGTTAGCAGCCCTGGAGTCAGTGGGTCCTCATGGTCACAGAGGCAGAGGAAGTTCTAGTAGGCGAGTCTCCAGCACTGCCCTCACTTGCAGGAAGGTGGGAGGGTGCCAGCAACATGTGGCTTAAAAATCTATCATTCCCACCCGTACCTGCAGTGGTGACCCCCAAACCAGGATGTATGTAGAACCCTGGGACAGGGAGGCAGGTTTCAACTTATAGCCCTCAGCAACTCTCAGCAGTAATTCAAATGAGAGACTTCTGAGGCCATGAATACTGGAGTGACCCCACATGCTGCAAGCAGGGATGATGGCTTGACTTCACTGGCACATCACGTAACAACATGAGAAACCACTTCCTAAACATTCCATTTTGGTAGCTAAGAGATTTTTCTAGTCCATGCCTTAGATCTATTTTTTTCTCAACTAAGACTCAGGTGCCAGGCTCTGACACCACTGCAGATCTATCCTAAGCATCCCACTGATGTTTCTGTAGTGACCAGACACATGAACCTGCCCCTGCTGCACTGTGCATGGCTCAAGCTGAGCCTGGCTCCATTTCTGATTCAGAACTTCCCTGGGAACTGGTTGGAGGGAGGACTCACTAACGCTTCCATCAGATGCTGTCGAGCCTTTTTGTGCCAGGAAAAAAGATGTGTGCAACAACAGCAAAAGTGTCTGGAAGCATCCCAAAGCCTGAGTGAAATGAGGGAATTTTGAGTGGCACCAAACAAAAGGAACAGTGATTTAATCTCCACAGATGGGGAGGGGGGAGCAGTGTCAGGAAAAGCCGGAGGACGAGATTAGTTAAGCAATAAAATGAAAATGAGCAAGAGGCGGAGTGAACTGTGCTGAGATAAGAGGAGGTGGATTACAGGGCTGGCAGATGGAAGGGGAGCAGGCAGCCAAACAGTGAACAAAAAACCAGGTAATAAATCTGGAAAAATTGCAATCAACAATGTTAGATACAATTTTCAGCCCATTTTCTCCAAGGAGGTACGTGGGTACAGCAGATGGATGTACAGTCAGCACCCTGTGCTGTCCCTGACTCAGGGTTCAATGACACTGCCCCATGCTGCTGCGGTGCCTTCAGCCCAGGCCACTGCAAATGGGCAGCAAGATGCATTTGCTTGGACTCTAAACCTTGCAAGGCAGCCAGAATCCTTCCTGGCACATGGATAAAGCAGTCCTTTAACACCAAAAGGTGAAAGAAACTGCTTCTTTCTGAAAGGACTGACCGTCCATTTGAGTCAGCCTGATTCAGGAAAGCGACACATCGTCTCTGTTGCTGCTGAAAGGAGCATTTCCTCAAGCCTTGCAGGAGCACATTAGGCTGGGGATCTCAGTTCCGGATGATAAGACAGCTTTTATCAGGAAACTTTCATTAATGCAGTTCAACTGGCGACAGGTGATTGATAATAAGCAGACATTTTACCGCTATTTAAGTCATTAAGCCCTTGACCACTTAGTTTTTGGAGGGTAATCTCTAGAATGTCTTTGGCTATGTCATTTTAGTAAAAAGCCATGCTGCACCTTTCCAGGTCTGTGCTTTCCCCACATCTTCCATCACCCCAGGTGGGTCAGTGCCTGGTTGACAACATGTCTATCTCAGTTCTCCCTATCTCAGGAGGTTACATGAAATCATTTATTTGTCATTACTTTTTGAGTCTGGGAGAGCAACAATATTATCTGGGTCCTGCACAAAAAGGAAAAAGGGAAATAAAAGGATGAAGATAAGTAATTACCTTGTGAGCCCCTTGGGGTCGGGACAGCTTTTTGCTCTGCAGTGGTGAAATGCCCAGCCCACCAGGGTTTGTGTCACGGTGCTATTGCAAGGCAAAGGAACAGCAGTGGTGGCTCATACATTGTTGTAAACATCTATGTGGAATAAAAAAATACTTGGTTTGAGTTCAAAATTTACCACTCAAATGTAGGGCAAGGTCAGATTAACCCCCTTGCTGCTGAGCTGGGTTGAATGATCCCCACTTTCAGGCTGTTATTTCCTTATTCCCAAAATAGATACCTCTTCCCACTCTGCCCCTTTAGCTTATTTAATGTGACACCAGCAGTCAGAGTGCAATCTGGGGAGGGTGATGGGGTCAAAGGGAAGGCAGGGAGACCCTCAGCCAGGAGATCTTTGTCCAAGAGCCTTCTTGAAAATCCATGTGACTCCTAGCTATCGACATGTTATTTAGGAATAAGAAACGTTTCTATCATGCTGAACTGACTGCATTTAAAGGCATATGTTTTTTTCTTAGGAAAGCACTGTGGTCAGCCCATTCTTGCACAGACTGTTGAAGTTAAGTGCATGAAATTCAATACTCAAAAAGTCAGGCTAAAGGCCCCTGCAGTTCTAAAACACACATTTAGCAAACTGGTACCAAAAAAGCCCCCCCACCCCCTGCCAACCTTCTAAAGCTTCTAGAAAACTCTTAAATAATAAGCTCTGATTGCCAAAAGTTGGCAAAGAGGCCAAAACCATCAAGACTCTACATCTGACTTCAGTCATTAGAGTCATTAGGGAGCACTTGTGCTTCCTGCCCAGCCAGGGTTGGTTGGGGATGCTCCATGAGCAGCTTTGCCCTGACAAAGCCCAGGGCTGCAACTGGGAGCTCCCAGCTCTGCAGGCACTTGCTCCTCATTTGACCCCAGGAGCTGCTGTATTTCACATGCTGTTCCTCCTTTGCCCAAGCTGTGATGTGACACAGCTCATCCTGCTGGAAACTATAACTAAAAACATTGTCTAAAAACAAATCCTCTTTCTGTGTGCCTGGAGGGGAGGAGCAGTCCCCAGCGAGCACAGAAAAATGAAGCTTGAATAAATAGCTGAGCTGAAAGCAACCCAGGAGGGCAGCCCAGATCCATGGCTTCAGATGGGTGGTTTCACATGAAGAGGCAGGAGGACCTCAGCTCTCAGCACAAGTCAAAGAAAGTGCCTGGCATTGACTTAACCCAGCAGGATATGCCCAAATCCAGCCCACAAGGCTGTGGAGTCTGCAGCTGAAATCAGTTGTGTCAGGTTCAGGCAAATAGTTGTGTCTTGGCACCAGGTGTTAAGAGGAGCCCATTTCCACCCCAGGATTAGCAGCAGAATATACAGCACACACTCACAGCAAAACTGGGATATGATTAAAGCTCCATCTGTACTCAGGCTGGAACTTGGAGCTATTAATGACTACTGTGGGAGAGCTAGCATTTTTTTCTTATTACCAGTTTAATTAGCTCTCCTACACCCTGAAAACAAATCATTCTGGTTTCTTTAAAGATATGTGTGTATAGATATATACACATACATGTCCCTTTTTTCTTTTTGTATATATGTCTTAAAAACATATAGGGAAAAAGTTGCAAACATTTTAAAACCCAGCATATTTTAAATGGTGTGTTTACTCTTTCTTTAGAGGAGCTCAACTGTTCTCTGCTCAGATGCAAATAGGGCACATACTTCCACTCTAGGTATTTTTGGTCAGAAGGAGAAGATAAATAGATAGTGTATTTCAAATGTCAGACTTTCAGCTGGCTTTATCTAACTTTGGTCAAGAATTTAAAACTTTGCACTGGACGCTAGCACATTTCAAGCTTGAACTGTAATTCTCTTCTCCTGACAAGAATTCGCTGCTATCTGTGACATGGGAACCAACGAGCTAAAGCTCAAACCAAAGCTGTCAAACTCATTTCACTTATTAGTTATGAAATGGGAAAAAACAGTAAGCTTCAGTGTCACATGGAAACATGAGCGCAGCAGTGACACAGCCTTTCATACGGTGTCAGCACTAAAAACAGTGTATAGATTATTTGGAAAGTAATAAACACCGATCTCGTGATTCTATTCTGGGCTGGTCCTGTGACAAAAAAAGGAAAAAAAAAACCAAACCATCAAAACAAAACCAGAGGCTGAAAGCCCAAAGCAGCTCACAGTTGTGCCTGTAACCAGAGGCGAGGGCAGCGCTGGCTCTGCTGCCTCAGCAGGGCTGGGGCCTGGGCAGGGACCCCCAGTGCCAACCCTGTGAGCTTCTGATGCAGGGACTGGATGATTTACACGGGGACAATTGCTGCCCTTACCACCCCCAGCTGCCTGCTAAGCACAGCTTGGCTGCTCCCAGCCCCTCAACACCCAGCAGTTCAGAGCTGGCTTTTTTCTTCTTTGTTTTTGTTCTTCCTTTCCTGCAGCCAGCAGTGCCAGCCTGTCCTGCTGGTTTGCCCTCGCAGTGCAGAGATGGCTGCTCACAGAGGTGAGCTGTCTTGTCCCACTGGCCATCCCAGGAGAGGGCATCCCACGTCTCCATTGTGCCTCCCACCTCCCAGGTCAGGGCAGATGTTTGGAATGGCTCTTTCTAATCTTCAACATGTCAAATCGTATTAGTTGATTTTATTAAGTCTCTCTCCAAACATCTCTGAAGTAATACTCAGTGTTGCTTTATCCCAAAATAGCCACTCAGTATGGGCTTTTGGCAGCCAGCACAGAGGCTGGATGAGACCCTGGACAGCCGGATTAAGAAGGAAAGTCACAGCCCATCCTGCTCATCCTTTTGTCTTGCACAGCTACTTCCCAGCCCCACACAGCCCCAAAACCTCTTTTACCTTAGAAACTCTGCAAGCATCCCTGCTGCTCTGGCTATCTTGAGCTCAAAACCAGGCCCAGGATGAAATTCTGCTTTCAGACAACATCAGTCATAGAAGCAGATCTGCATTTGGATCCACAGTGTACAGCTGCAGGTACCAGCATACAGTCCTCATGACTTGTCCTGTTACAATAGACCTTTTTTTCTACTGTCAGAGAGAAGAGATGTCTATCAGACAGAGGTACAGAGCCCCTGTAGCTGTTAATTATTAAAAACATTTATCAGTAGATCTGGGATTGAAACTATAGCGATAGGCAGCTGGCAAGTCTTTTGTGAGCCATAAAACTTCCATGACAGAACTTTCCAGGAGAAAGAACTGGAGGAAATCATAGTGTATTTTAAGTGTAATTTGAATTCTTATCAGTGACTATTTTGACACAGTTTTAACCTCCAACTACAGAGTTTTACAATTTAAAAGACATCTGGTAAGTGCTGATTTTGCAAGGTAGACAATTTAAAAGACATCTGGTAACTGACGATCTTCCAAAGCTAGAGGTCCATTGCATGCATTCAAATGAGCTTGAAAAAAGAACAAGCACATCTGGTTTCATAAATCAGAGCACAGAAAAAACCCAGCATTCCCTGTTGCAATGTTGCTGCTGGTGCTGCTTTTGCCAGTGGTGAAGCTGAAGGTGAGTGAAAAGCAAAGCAGATCTAACCTCTGAGGCTGGGGGGACTGGATGTGCAGACACCCTCCTGGGCTGAGCAATCTGGAGCTGGGCTGCAGGGAACTTCTGCCTGGTCTTCACCTGCATCCCAGCTCCGAGATAGTTTCTGCTTTGCAAAGGGAGACCTTATATTTCTTAGCACCATGCCGATGTTTTTGGGGTACAGGCACAGTGCAGTGGCCACTGGCCTGACGAACCTGGGTATATTCTATTAGATCCAGTGGGAAGTGGGGACTCCCAGACCTGGAGGGAGGCTACGGCAGCTTGGGGCTGTTCTGGTGGATGAGCAGCAACTCATTTGTGTCATTACTCGTATCTAACTGAAAGCAACATGGCTTCCTATCCTGTGAGACAGCAGGTCCTCGAGACATCCTTCCTCTTAATGCCAAGACAGCAGCCTGGGACACCTTTTCTCACCCCAAATATAATGTTTCTTCATCTTCCCACAGAAATATTTACATCTTTTCCATACAAGAAAAAGTCAAAAGATCCTCATTTGGCTCTGGATGTGTTGAGAACGTGGGTCACACACAAGAGCTGGAACACAGAAAACCCTGGCTGTGTAAGTAACAGGGCATTTTGCCAAAAAAGGCCAGGGTTTTTTTCTGTGTTTGGATCCTTGGAGCATGCTTTCTCTCACAAAAAAACAAAAAAAAAAAAAAAGAAAAAAAAGAAGGTATATATAAAAAATCCATCCCTTGCAAGCTTATGAAAGCATGGCCATGTGCCATGGAAGCTAATGCACTTTCTAGCTCCCCAGTAATGTCCCCTATCATAATTCAAGTGGTAGGAACTAAGAACTCCTCACTGCTTCTTCTCTTTTTTTTTTTTTTCCCCTTTATTTTTAATAAAGCCATTAGATCCTTGGAAAAGTAGCCAGTGTAAACTGTGGAAAGAGCTTTCCAAAGAGCCGCTGGAGGTGCTGAGCAGCCGAATGCAGAACCAGAAGGTAAGTTTTCCACACAGCTCATGTTCTCCCCTGCACAGAAGAAAACACTGGGAAGGGAAAAGTCTGCCTTTGATAGTGTGTGAAACAGGTCTGTTCCCTCTCAACTGAGGATGGAACAAGTTGCCTCTTCTCTTCCATCTCTCCCAAAGGGGATAAACTGTTCTCTTTTTTCAGGCAGATACAACCTCCCTCAAACTTCTCTTACTGACCAGAAGTTCTACACATCTCTCTTTAACCACCATGCCCATGCTGATGGAGATGCCACCAGAGATGTGCCATTTCAGAGCTGCTATGCTATGAGCACACTTAATTACAAATGCAACCTTGGTCTTTCCTTCTTCATAGGGACAAATCTTTCAGCCAGAAAATCACATTTTATTCTAACAATCTGTTCAACCACCTGACTGAAAACCTCACCAAATTAAAGAAACCAAGTTCAGAAACCAGTTTTCTTCTATTGAGTTGGGTGGGAAGTCCACTCCAGCCAGGGGAGGCTCAGCCCTTGCTTTCTGAACTGTCACTGTTTTCCAGGGTTTGCACTATCTGGAGTTTTTCCTGCAGCCAGGCTGGCTCTATTCCTGTGCCTGGGAATGAGCTTCCGGAGCCATCCCCTCTCTTATCACTCACTGCCTTAAACAAGTTTGACCTTTTGATTGATTTGAACTTCGGCCAACACTAAAACACTTGCTCTAGCAGATGAGGTCAGCCACCCAGCTTTCTGCTTTGTGTAATGGGGCAGTTAATGCTACAGTAGTTTTAAATCATGGCATATTCCAAACAGTGAGGAGAGGGGAAGAAACAAGACTCACCAGAGGTTGTCCCTTGACGTTGGGCTGGGCCAGGCTTGAGTCTTGCACACTTTCAGCTCTCAACTCCTGCCTCCTTGTTACTTCTTGTTGTACACATTTTAAATCATCTACAAAATGTTCATATCCCTCTATCTTCTCCTCCTTCTCAAAGCCATCCATGGACTGTGGAGGTTGCCTCCTGCAAAAGATGGTTGGGTCACTGCTGACATTGAACATAGGTTTTTAATAACTAACAATGACAAACAAAACCTCAGGACTAAGAGAGAGCTTCCATGGTGTTTGAAATAGACGTGGAAGGCAAAAGATTTTTGTCTAAACAAATAAACATAGTCCTCAAGCTGTCACAGGCTAGAATTTGTAACGTTGTGCTATGTGTCAGCCTTGGAAAGAAAAAACCCAACTGGAAATGGATTACAAAGAGCAAGCTGAAAGAAATGCAAAACTCAACTACTCAGAGAAAACCACATTGGAGTGAACCCAAATCGTGTCATTATTGTAAACTTATTTTATGTCAACGTGAAGAGAAATTTGTTATTTTGTTAATGCAGGAATTTTTTCTCTGCCATCTCTGTAGGATTCAATATAGACAAATGCAGGAGCTGCCAGTGTCTTCAGTGCTCTCAGTTTTATATAAAGGGGTTGGGATGCACTCTAATTGGCACTTTAAGCCATGTGACAAACAGAAATAACAATGGGTCATTTTCTCCCTTGCTTGCAGAAGGACACGCATGAGTTTAAAAGAACTGATAATGTTTGCCTGTTTATAGTTATGATTGGAAAAATTACAACAGGAAATTTTAGTTGTAGAAGAGAAATTTATATATAAACCTAAGCATTGAGAAACAGTTTTTCTTCAGTGGTTTCCACATTGTGAAGCTATTCACTCACAAGCTGCCTCCTGTTGGTCTTTGCATCATTGCTATAAGAGGTCACAAGGCTAGGAATGCTAAGGGTTATCTTAGATCGTTAGGACATAACCAGAGCGAAAGCACCTAGACATGGTCGCTGCAGTGACTCCCCAAAACCAAAGGAAGCCTGTGCCTCTTTAGTGCTCCCTGAGGGCTGATGTCAGAAGTACCAGCACCTACCTACCCATCAGCTGCTTCCAGTTAGCAAATCCTGCAAGATTTTCCATGTATTTACCAAATCTCTATAGTCATAGAACCACAGAATCACTTAGGTTGGAAAAGACCTTCAAGATCATCGAGTCCACCCATTAGCCCTACTCTACCAAGTCCAGCACTAAGCCATATCTCCAAGCACCACATCTAAACAACTAATCAGTGCCAGAGGGCTTGTAAATCCTAGTTAATCTTTGCTGCTTCTATAGAGAAGATCCACAGAGCCCCAGAGGTCTGCAACCACCATACTCCTTTCTTTCCTGCCAAGTCTAGTGAAGAATCTGATGTTACTTGCCCCAGGCATCTAATTTCTTCAGGGGAAGATGGCTAAATCTGGACTCTGAAGGGTCTGATGGTCAGGGCGCTTCAGTGCTTGCCTCCAGCAGGTAGCAAGTGAGATGTGCACCTCCCACAGGGCTGTGCCACAGCACGGACACAGCCCTGCAATACTGACTGCATTTGAACAAAAAGAGAGGGAGGAAAGCAGGAGAGCAAGAACACCACTTTTCAGAGCCCGTTATTCAACACACACACACAAAATCCAGAGGAGCCACTTGCAGGGCCCTGACCACCTGCCAGCAGAGAGAGAAGAAAAAACCCAATATTTATTTTATTTTAAAAACAAGCACACAATACATGAGTGCCTATAAATTTTACGTAGCAACATTCTGTCCTTTGGATCTTCTCCCCATATCCACTCACATTTGGAAAGTTAAATAAAGATAGTATCTTGTAAAATATTAATTAAATAAGCATTATACTGGGTCCCATGAATCATTTTATGTGTTCAATATTTGCAAGTGTCACCATGGCGAGGAGTTGCACCTAGCTACAGTGCGTTGGTTATAAAGACTAGTGAGCAATTGCTCAGCCATTGCTACTGGCTTCCCAAACCATAAACCTGTCATCTAGACTGTGAGAGCTCAGAGATCATAGAATAAGGCTTACAAGTCAACATCACTATTTGAAGTTAATCCATGGCTCAAGTCAGCTGTGAAAGTTAGTATTACAAATACAAAAATGTCTACAATAGGAACGTATTGACTGCTGAACACGACAGTGATTGAGATAAAACAGAAGTGAAGACAGGGCCTTTCACAGAAACCCAAACCAATAAATTAATGGGCAAGGGATTAGGATACACTATGAAGTGTGAAAGCTTTAATGATCACAAGAACAGAAAAAGAAAATAATGTGAAAGCTGACTAGTGAGCCCTCTCCAGAGATTCTGCACACCTGAGTTTCAAGGTATATCTCTAGCTCACCAGGGAATGTGTCTTACAGATGATATTTTTTTTGGAAAAAGAAGTGCAGAATGTGTCCTGCATTCATAGGGATCTAGTGCCTGTATACGAATACTCAAGGTCCTATGAAAAATAGTGTCTCATGCCTAGCAAAAACAGCACTAGTTGTGCTTCAGCAAATTTGGATCCAAGTAGAGGCCACTAGCTTTATTTAACTTCCCAAACAAGAGCCTGGGGAGATGATCCAGTTACCACAAAATCACTGCCACCTGGTAGCCCAAGCATTTTGTGCAAAATACCTGATGTGGCCTCTCGGACATTTATGTTGGTTTTTCTATATTAAATCAGTCACAAAGAGAACAATTTAAAATTGTTGAGCACAACATCTGAATCAGACTTTGCCAAGTGCTATTATTCTAGCAGGTTGGCTTCACTGTGGCTTGTGTTATAAGGAGGTTTTGAGTACTCGCAGCACTGAGATCAAGCCATTCCCCAGCACTGAGCATCTGAACCAGCTGGGCAAAGAGAACCTCACATGTCCCTCCTCCTCCCCTGCTCCCAGCCCACTGATTATCTCAGATCATCAGTGTTTTGGATGACCGAATAAACAGGATTATCCTCTCCCAGTGCCTGTTAAGTCAAAACTGTACGGCGATCCTATTAGTGGATCGCAATGGTGTGAGTATATCCAAGCAGGAGATTATCTTTTGCTTGCTCTGTGGAGCTGAAAACAGTGCCGGGAAATTTTTAATCTCCATGAAGGGGACACTAGAGCTCACAGAAAGAAAATAAAATTCAATTTTATTATCCTTCTCAATCAGCTGCCTAGGCCCCCCAAACTATCCTGATTGATAAAGTTATAACCTCCTTTCATTGATATGGTACCAGATTCAGGATGCCAAGGAAAAATATTTTATATCTTTTTCATCTGAAGTGATTCCAGAATGCTGTACAAGTGCTGCATGCAAATGGCACGTGGGATTAGCAGCACTTTACAGTGGTCTGTCTCAGTTCCTACTGAGGTTAGAGAGAACAGGAGTGAGACTGGCTGTTGAGTAAAATGTGAACCAGGCTGGAACACGGCCAGGACTCCCAGATCAAGATGCACATTCCTTTGGAAACTGCTGGCACAAAGGCCCTGTTGATCAGGACTTTGGTTTGCCTCTTGTCCAAAACAACGCAGCGAGCTACAATGGGGTGTAAAATGATGCCATTTTAAACATGTTGGTAATTCACCAATACTTATTTTTCAGGCACTCAAAAATATTGAAAGGACAAGTAAAAGAGGAAATACCCATACCTAAATTTAAATCTTCTTAAATAAACTCTCTATATTTTAACACAGAGTAGCATGCAAGCATAGCCAGCCACTTCCCATGCCTTTTATATACAGGTAGAAAAATAAAATCCTTCAAAAGGAGCTTTGAAGAGCATAATTAAGCGTGAAAGTTACCATATATTAAATTATACATCTAGTAAAAAGGAGTCATTAGCCCAACAAATGGGCTGTTAATGATTTCAGGTTTGCCTAAGGCCATAAGCTAATAAACTAGTGATTAACCAGTATTTCTGGGATGCTGCTGTTGAAAGCTGGCAGCCTGGTGTTTGGGCCATAGAAAAAACTGAAGATTCAGGCAGGTGAAACCCCTGCCCTGAGGCTCCATGAGCTCCATCACTTCTCAAGACACCTGATTTCCACTCTGCACTGGGCTTGCAAAACACGGGACTTCCCAAGTCCAAGAAGGACCAAGTGGAGTAGCCAGGACAGTCCCTTCCAAGGCAAGAAAAACTGTCCATGGATGTGTCCCAGCACAGACCATGCCCAAGAGAGCCTATGTCACAAGTACTTTCCTGTTTATTTGAAAGTTGCTGCTGGTACCCACCTGGGACACCTCCCTGCTGTTCCTGACCTTGGGAGCAGTTACCTCTCTCCTCTGAGGCCACACTTCGGTGACGCTAACAGCCATTTATATGGAAAGTAACACCACAGAAGCTTCCTTCAGACATTTCTTAGCAACTGGTAATAAAAGAAAAAAAAAACACAACAGGCCATTTGGTCAGCCAGCTCTCTCCAAAGCACCCACACTTATTTTCCTCGTCAGTTTGAAGAGCTGAGAACGTGGGAACCAAAACTTGCACAAAACAGGGTCCTCTCCAAGGCTGGAAACAGCAGAAGCAGGGAGGGTGGTGCCCACACACTATTGCCAGAACTGCAGGATACATCAGAGCTTATATAGGTGTTAGTTATTTGCCCAGGGCAAACTTTTTGAAGTGAAAACACAAGCAGGGGCACAAACCTCACCTCTGTACAAGTAAGCGGACATTTGACAACACAGTTTCAGACAAGTAAAACACTTCTTCACCAAAACAAACAGAGTGCACTGGGTAAGATTTTAGGTCCAAAGAACTAAATAAATGAAGCAGAGTTTTTCAAAGGATATAACTACTCAGTAGTTCAAAACAGAAGGCAAGCAATCCAGTAAACTGAAGAAAAAAGTTGTTAATCCCTTAACCAGCACCTTCACCAGCAAAGTCCCCCAATTTGGCTTTACCGTGGGCAAGGGAGCATGCACGGGCTCCCCAAACTTTGCAAGAAGAAATGCAACATACATACTGCAATTCACAGAATAGTCCAAAACCAGGGAGGGACCCCGGGGGCTGCAGCCAGCCTGGCCTGCTGGGTGCATCACTCACATCAGGCACTGGCTGCGGAAGCTCAGCCGCAAGCGTTGGCTGGGGATTCCAGGGGAGCCTCCCCAGCAGCGCCTCAACACACACCCCAGAGGGCTCAGCTGCTCCTTTCATTGCCAAATTATCCACCCGTCTCTGTCTGATTTCTCCTCACCCCTTGCTTCCTGGGGCAAAACACACAAATTTAGAAGCTGTATTTGGTCCCAGCAACCCCAGGCTGTGCCGGGCGCTTTGCTGTTTGCTCCCCGGAGAGTTGCTAATGGTTTGGTCTGACACAAAGTTCTCACACTTAAAGTAAATGGTATAAACACAGCACTCTGCAGGAAGGTCTAAAAGCAAAATGAGAGGTTTGTTTGATTTAAGGAAGCTTTTCCTCAAGTATATTTAATGCTTTTAACTAATCAGAAATTCTGATGACTTTTTTTTTTAATGAAAAGACAAAATATTTTCCTCCTTAAGTGTTCTTGTAATTAAGGTCCAAGATTTATATTTCTACATAAAAAGAAAAAAGTAAATTGGATCCTGTTTCAGTAGAGACAATGGCAAAAGCTCCCACTGGCTGCAGCTACCAGTAGAACAAGACCCATGTGCAGACTTTGGAAATAAGTTTTTTAAAAAACTATTTACCAAATACTGCAACGAGCTGTCAATTTTTTCTTATTTTCTACTTTTCTTACAGTAACATTTAAAGCCCAACCTCAAATAGTTTTGTTGAATGTTTTCTTAAAAAAAGTCTACGTTACTGTGTCATGTAAGCCACATGTCTGGTTCCTGACTCTTTACATGAATGCTGCATTTTTTCTAATTCCCACAAAAAGAACATGGCTTGATTTCACCAGCAGTTGCATAGACTTCAGATTAAATATAATGGTCATTGACTTTCCCTGAGACCCAGACACTTCTGAAAATCAGCTTTTTGGCACCCATGAAGGAATACCCTGATTGACTCCTCTAGTTATGTATCCTGAAAATAAAAAGAACTTATGAAGTTCTTACATGTACCTGTAAGAATCTGATGAGATTTTATTTAACTCTATAAATATTCAGGGCTGGTTCTGCACTCTTGGAAGTCAGAGTATCTTCAGTGCAACTAGTGGAGGCATCACAGTGTGCAAGGGACAAATAAGATATTAAACATGAGAATCAAATTATTCCTTTTTAAGAGCTTCACCTGCATTAGGAGGTTTGTACAACAGAGGTCATTGAAGGCATCAGAGTCACAACCTGCACTAGAGCCTGGATGCTGGCAGCTCTAAACTTCTCCAACACACACAGCTCTGCCCTTCAGTCACAGTTCTTAATATTTAAAAGGGCCTTTCCAAATTTGTTTTGCTTTTAATATGTCAAAAAATCTTTCCCACTGGAGTGAGCAGATTGTTCAGTGAACTCCAGCACTTAACCCTGCAGTGTTTTACTATTTTGAGGTTAGAGCACATGTTTCAAAATTTGTCCTGAAGAACAAATATCTGCATGAAGTTACGGTGGCGATAAACTGAGCCTAAGAGTCATCCTGGAATAGAAAACAATCCAAGCAACAATATTTGGCTCTGGATAGAAATTTTCTCAGAAGTTCAAGAGTAATGGCCTCTCTCCTGCTAACACTACAAACAATTCTGAGTCTGGATTTCTGTGCATGGCTCCTGAGCCCAACATACTGTGTAATCTGTCAAAATTGCAAATTCTGTCACAAATGGTTTATATTATACCTTTTCCAATTCTGTTTTATTCCAAATATGACTGTCTGAAGGGAGCCAATCCTGAAAGATGTTTACCTCCTAACAGGTAGACATACAGAAGTACAAATGGCAAGCAGACTTTGTGAGGTTTTCAGCATTTACCTTCACAAGGAACTGCAACAGATTTGCATTGTTTCTTATTAAAAGTATTTTGTTTTGCTATTAAAAAAAACACAGCAGGAGTGTTTTATTACCGCTGCTGACCACAAGATGGAAATCCTTTTCCATAAGATGTCTCCTGATTAGGAAAAATACTAATAAAAATAAAATACAGCTTTTTTCCAGAAAAGTGTTTTAGAAGAAGCAAAGCAGGGCTTGTCATCCCACCAGCAGCCTCCCTGGGAGACCTCATCTTTCTCCATCCAGTGAAAAAAAATAGAAGGAGCTTTAAAAAAGATGGGGAAGGTCCTGGGTGGCCTGTTCTGCCTGGCATCATGGCAGCAGGAGCTGAGGGCAAGGTGGGGGGCTGCAGCTGCTCCCCCACCCCCTTTCCTCCCTTGCTCCAGGACACAGCTCTCCAGACACACAAGAGGGGTTTTACCAGCAGACACCTTACAAAAAGTGATAAGATCCTTTTACTCAAGTGGATAGCCAAGGTGTCATCAATTTCATTTACTGAACATAAGCTTACTTTTAATTTGCTTTTCCTGAGCAGTTTTCCCTTTTCCAAGAAAGGCAGTTTCCCTCAGAAATAATTTCCATGGAAATCCCCAGCTGGCTCTAGCTGTCACACCAGCAGCTCAGACACACCCAGCAGAGAAAAGCACCATCGATATGTTCAGTGTTGAATTTGAAAAGCAAAGGATAATTTAAACTCTTTCTTCAGACCATTACAGATTTAATTTTTTTTGAGTGAAAAAGCCCTCTGAGGAATGGTTCCAGCCACCCAAAGCCTGGGATGGCAAAGCCCAGGAAGTGCAGAGGGGTTCTATCTAACCTGCTATGCTGTGCCCTGCACAAAGAAAACACTGGTCTGGGACCTAAATGCTAAATGTCATTTATTTTTGTTATTGCTTATTTACAAAAATGTGCAGAGCCCTGCACTCAGATGCCACTGGGCACAAACAGAACTAAAAGGCCATTCCTATCCCCAGGGGCAGGAAAAGGGTTAGCAAACAGGGCAGAGGATAGGAGACTTGTCCCTTCCCTATCTCCAAAGCAGAGCAGGCCCCTGCATCTAGCCCAGCTTGCTTTTCAACAAATTATTACTATGAAAAAAATTGCAGAATAGCTTCTCTGTTTTTAATTATCAGATCAAGGTTTCCCCTCTCAATCTAATTGAGACAGCAAGTAGGGAGCTGCATTTCAAGACAGACATTTGCATCTGTTTTGCTGATTATAGTAGTTGCACGTTTTACTTGAAATATCAATGGGTTGCAACTGCTATTCAAATTATATGGAAATTGCTACTTTATACTGAAATTTCCCTTAAGCAACAAAGGAAAGGATTAGCACGTGGCACTTTTTTTTTTTCTTTTCTTCTTTTCATTTTAATAAAACACAGTGGCATTGGAAAACTCTCTGATGGTTCATGAACAACATGAATAACTTTTATGATGAGTTTTGACTAAAATATCCTCTATCAGAAACAGTGAATTAACTTCCTTTTCACAAGGCCTCTCCACTACAAAAATAATACATATACAGGCAACACAGAGAGTTTGTGCAAAGGAATTAAGGTACAAGTACCAATTTATAACTTTTTTCAGATTTAGATGAAGCTAATCAACTGGATACCTTCACAGAGCCTGCCTTTTGGTCAGTCCCACTCAAGACTGAATCCGACCCATTTCTGCAACTATTGATACAGAGAAACGTGCAAATGCATATTACTGGCTTCTTACCTACCTTATAGTGACCTACCAAAGACAAGTTTCAAGAGGGCTGTCATCCTTCTCCATTGACTCTGTTGTGACAGAACCTTTGTCATCCCCATCCTGTACTTTAATCTCAACGTCCTCTCTCAGCACAGCTACCCAGAATCTGCTGAGGAAAGTGAAAACTTATTACAAGCAAATTATTTTTTTAAATAATCACATGCAGACACATTGAGAAAATTAATTTGTGAAACAGTCTGTCTAAAGAGACTGACACACAGTGTTTCTATTTTGATGTCACAGCTTTAAGGCTTCACGGTGTTAGAACAGTGGCAAACTATCACGTCTTGACCAAATCAGACACTTTCCTGTTCCTGAAATAAGTTAATTAATTTAAAAACTAAAACACTGAACTCGATCACTGGGTTCTTATGTTCCTTAAGCATCTAGCACAGATCTGGTGAGAGACTTCCAACTCTTCTTATGCAGGCTTGGAAGAGAAATGTGGTGATTAAACAAAGTAGCTCCTCTCTCTCAAGAACTAGTTTCAGTGCCTCACCCACCATGGGCAGCAATGCTGATCTAGAACTGTCTCCATTATGCAGGGCCACAAATCCTGCTCTTATTCATGTGCCCCTGAAACCCCACTGCCTTTGGTGGATTTTTTTTTTCCCTGCATTCATCACACTAACCCCTACACAACAGGGCTGGCCACAATATATTCATGCAAGGGCTCTGATAACCACACTTGCACTTTTGGTTTTGTTAGTCCCACATGAATATTTATGTACATTTCCACGATCTGTGCCCTGGTTTGCATAGGGCACAGGTTGCCAGCAGCTGAAAGCCATTAGCATCTGACAGCTGCTAAAAGAGCTTGTTTGAAACAAATAGGTGGTCCTGGCCATTGTCTGGCAGGCAGGTGATTAAGGCATCATTACAAGCCGCATCTTCTTTGGCAGCTGCACGGACAAGGAGGGCCCTTCTTGCACTGCTCAGACCTGCCTGGTGGAGGGGAGATTTAATTATTATCACTGCATAATGGGTAGTTTGTGGAAGACGGAGACCTGACAGAAACAGATAGTGGGCAAACAGAGGACACAGATCACAGCCGATGAGCTAATTACAGTCCAAACAAGAGTGTATGAGCTGGCTGGGGCAGCAGATGTTGCTGTCCATCAGCATTTCCATATAAAACATATGTTCAGATGTAACTTAAAAAAAAAGACAGCAGAACATTATTTGTGGAGCTACAGGATGCTTGGGGGAGGATGCTCAGGCAGAAAACTGGGATTCTCACAGGGAAAATCCAGGGCATCTCCTGGGAGCAGAGAAGTGGAAGAGATCCAGTGCATGGGGCAGGACTGCATGGATGGATACTGACCAGGGAGGAAGATATTCCTTGGCCTTCAGCCTACTGTTGTCCTCCCCTCCCAAACCTGCTTCACGGATCTGATTCTCATGCAAGGAGAGTGGGAAAGAGCTGATGAGCTGTAATGGTGCTTGGAGGAAGAGAGAGATTAAACCAGTGCCCTGTGCGGGCAGGGCCAGTGAATTTCCACCTCAAGCGGGCAGCAGTGGGAAGGTGGTCAAAGTCCTAGTCACATTTAGCCTCTGTAGCTGGAAAGGGTTGCACACACAGCTAGTAAAAGATACAGGAAATTTTGTTCCAGACATGGCATCTTGCTCTCTAAAAACAAAAGCATTTGTTGGGCTGAGATGAAACAGGGTGGCCAAATACAACAGCAGAGGGGCACAGAGCAAGACAGCCCTTCTGAGATGCTGGAAATGCTTGTCCTCATACCACACTAATAAACCAAATGATTCCACTCAAGGCTATTTCATAAGTTACTTTTTTAAAAAAAAATAAATATGTAAAATCAGGAAATGTCAACATATGCTTATTACTTCCTGTCAAACAACCCTGTCTGTTCTACATCAATCTTTCTTCCAAAAGCAAATCGATACACATTTTTATAAGCATTTAAAGAATTTCTGAAAATACTTTACCTACACAGCAGCACCTTCTAGACTCATGACGCTGTCAGTTTCATCACTCTTCATACTTTCAGCATTCTTTTTCTTTTCAAAATCTGTGTGAAGAATTACATTGTAAACATATTTATACATCAGTTAACAAAAAAGATCCATACTCAATAGCAACATAAATTTGGTTTGTAAGTTGCCATTGCTGCACTCTGTCACATTATAAACAATGCACACGTACAGCTTTACTGCCTTTGATGCAAAGCCAGAATCAGACCTTTTCAACATTTTCTTATTAAGGATAAATTACTAAACAAACCAAGCACGCTGGAGTGAGCTGGCCTGGATAGGAATGGTGTCCAGGTGTTAGGGTTTTTTTCTTTAATATTGATATAGGCTTTCAAAGATTTGAGCCTTTTCTCTGAAGATGTATAAAAGTCTCAGAATCAGGGGTTTTTCTTTAGTGAAAACATTGGGTTTAGATAATGTCCACCTGAAGAGAGAATCCTATCTTTTGATTTTGTCTGGATATCAGGACAGATGAGAGTATGTCTGTATTACATTCTGGGAGCTAGTTTTTTATTTCATATCATCCTTTCCCAGTTGTACCAACCCTATAAGAAAGAAGATAGTGCCTGGGGACAGCCCAGGCAGGTCCCAACCTCAGCCCACAGAGCAGTTTGACACCTTGGCCTTTTGCAGGCCATTTGCAACATCTGAGGGCAGAGGGGTGGCCAGGACAGCAGCTGCAGCAACATGCACTTTGTGCCCTTCTGGCAGATGCATCCTTGGGCCAGCAGCTACCAAGGCAGGCAGACAGGAGCAGGAGGCTGCTGAGGATTGGAAGTTTACCCCCTCACAGCAGCTCAGCCTCTGGGCACATAGGGAATCTGGCCTTGGTCTCCCAGCAGATTTTTTCTCATGTTATGTACACATAGTTACTATTATACGTACAATCATGGTGAATGCTTGTACAAATTATTATCTCTGAATCTTCTCAGTACTTTATATATCTTAGTTGCTATTTTTATTTCACTTGTATTTTTTTATAAGGTGAGCATGGCAATATACCCCACTTTCCTGGAAGCATATGCACAATGTGGCTCTAATTCACAAATCTTGAAGTTAGTAAGAAGAGCAAATATTTATGCCTACAATCATCAGTGAAGAACTGACCTCCATTACCAGACCCAGGACTTACATGTGTTCATCACTGCATGTTTGTGCAGTGTATTTTTAAAACATGCACTGCTTAAAATATACACAATTCATATTAACAAAGACCTGTAGTTCTCAGAGCAAGTGGCTGGAACAAGTGCTGCCTTCTGTCTGATGTGCAATGACCTTTGCAATATTTTTAGGCACTGTCCTGTAAGCAATATGTCTTGCACAAATTACTTCTGCCCAGATATAAAGCAACATTAACCATGAAAAGGAAGGAGCAACATGAGATGAAACTGTGTGGGAAACTGTTCTTTTCTTCCCCAATATTGGCTCATGACAAACTCTATCTTCTAAAATTGAGGGGAAAATAAAATTACCAGGGTTTGTAAGAGGATTTATAAACTGCATAATTTTCTCTCTCACGTATCATGACACATGGAGAGGATCATGGATAAGTGTATTCACAATGGACTTTGTCTTCCAGGGAGGAGAAAGATTAATTTAGGTAATTATTACAAGTTTTCAGTCTTCATAGCATCATCTAAAAACTAAAGCTGGAATAAACCTGTGTGGAGAAATACTGACCACTCTGTGTCCTGGAAATGATTGTCTCTCCTAGGCACAGGAGAAGTCAAACTGCACTGTGTGCTGTCATATCCAAGCAGCTCATAGAGTTACATATAAATATGTATCAACAATGAAAAAGTCTAGGAAATTACATGAGGGATTAGGAAAACTGCAGTGAAATAAATAAAATAGAAAGTATAAAGTCAGAGATTTTCACACCTCCAAATCTTTGTCCAAGATGGAAAGGGAATCTAGAAACAAAGATAATACTGGTTCAGATTCAGGAAACTTAGCCGTGACTAAACACATGCAAAATGTAACTCCAAAACAATTTCTGTAATCTGTTTCTGTGAAAAAGTGCACAGAAACCAATTACCAACTGCTGTGATTCATCAGCTGGTGGAGGAGGCACCAAACACACTAACCTGCTATTACAAGCAAGATCAACACAATGGGAGTCGGAGTACCTGCTCCATGCTGCAGGCAGCACTGCTGGCACTGCTGTCATTGAAACCTGCACCAACATTAACTACAGCAATCAGTATTGTCCTTAAAAATTGAATTTATGTAGCAGAAGGATTTGGGACTGGCATTAGAGACAGATATATAGATACGCCACTACCATGTATAGAACAGATATAAGCTGTATTCAAAGATTCTGAAGATGTTCACTATATGAAAAACAAACACCCCCCCCTGCACCTCTCTGCCCATACAAACACAACTGATGTGTTTAAAAAGTGAGATCTTGTTTTTAATCCATATATTGCACATAAGTATAAGCTTGTGAAGGAAACAGAATCAGCTGTATTTTAGCTGCCAACAAAAACAAATGGTTGTGGTTACCCCGCAGACAAAAGCAAAGGTACCTACAGTCAGTCCTTCTGTAGCAAATGAAGAGCCACCAGGAAGCTTTTTATCCATAGATCATGCCACAAACCAAACCCTTGTCAAAATTTAGAGAGGAGACAGATGATTAATGGCCTTGTTCCTACCCACTTACAATTAGAAAAGCCAAATGTCAGAGAATAATCATCAGGATTCAAAAGATGAACCAAATTCAAAGATATTTTATAAATTAGCCAAGATTCTTGGAAGAAAAAAAAAAAAGAAAAAAAAAAGGAAATAAAACTCAATGTAGGAAGACTTCTTATGCCAGAAGAAAACAAAAATCACCCGCTTTATGTTACATTGCCAGGCAATTTCCTTCTCTGTTACATCACCATCCTTATTCAGCTCATTTCTTGAAAAGTCACCCACAAAGGCCCCATGGCATCAAAATGCCATATTCACAGCTTGGTTAGTGAGGACTGGGTCCAGGCTCTGCTGCTGTCTAAAGGGCACACTGAGTAGCTCAGTGTTGGGGATGGAAGTGAGTGGTGCTGCCAGACTTAACAGCTCTTGAAGCTCTGAGGTAAGCAAGTTTAACATCTGGGTAGAGACATTCAAAGCCTTGCCAGATCTGCAGCTGCCTTGGACTTGGACCTTTTTTTGACAGTGCTGTACTTCGTTGTCTGACCTGGTCCTCTCTGAAGCTGACTAGTGTAGACTAGATTGACTATGGTCAATCCTCAAGCTCAGCAGGATCTGAACAGAGTCCTGCCCTGACAGGAGAGCCGGCATCTCAAGGTATTAGCTCTTACCAGATCTCAGCAGCATCCCATACATTTCATATAAAAATCTCAATATCTACATCACCTCCACAAGTGTTTGTTCTTCCTTTCCTCATTAACTGTTTGAGCCATGTTGATATGCTTGGTCCAAAATCTGCTGCAATCACCTGTTTTAAAAACATCTGTTGTTGAGAAGGACAGAAAACAAGCTAAATGTCTGATATCGAACTACGATTATTTAAAAAAAAAAAAAAAGCAAGTTTTTCCCATGAAATCAGATTGAAAGCTGTCATTTGTAGCATTTTTTCTGTTTAAGACATGGATATTACATTCTTCTGGTGTAATGGTGCCACCAGCAGATAATAGTTAGAACTGGGTTTAGGTGAAAAACCTAGACAAGACTAAGAATTTATCTACATTCGTTAATTAAGCTTCCAAAACCACATTCTTTTATTTTTTAAAGCAGTACTTTGATAAGAACTTGTAAACTAAAAATTGGTTCTAAACATGATCTATTGGTAAATAAAAATTTGGATTCCTAATTCTCTGTGTAAGTAACTTCTGTGCTCCTCTATGATTTATAGAGACAGGGAAGTGTTTGGGGCAGTGTGGGTTTTTTTTTTCCCACAGTAGAAACTGGTGACTTTTCATGCCTGAACAATTGACAAATACTGGAGCAGTAGCCAAAATATTAATATCTGAGAACTGAATGACTGGAACTCTTCAGTTTTGTTTATACAAATATTGATCTGATAAAACACTGGATATCTGAGTGGAGTCATTCCTTTTCTCCAGAGAGACCCAGGACTGACTCTTGTCAATTCTGTTGCAGAGGCATGGCTTTTCCTCCCATAAACTTCTCTGGATAGTAAGCCAGTCTTCCACTGCATCAGCTCCAAGACCACCCAAACAAGGCAGTAACGCTGCCCTCATTTCACAGGGGTTTTTTGTGACGGAAAACACCCGTAAAAGATTACAAGCTGCTCAGATATTACAGTAGAAGGATGTCTTGGTATTAATTTGTCCTGGTTTTCTTCAAATACAATTGCACTGAGAAGCAGCAGTCCATGCACGCAGGTATGGATCTCCTGTCACACCAGGAGCTGGGAGGTGGATGATGGTTGCAGCAATGTAACTGAGCTAAATGCCACTGCCCTGAGAAGATTTACTCAGGACTGAACTATGAATGGGGCAATATGAGAATCAGATCAGTTATTAGCCAAATTATTTAAATCAAGTCTCCCATTGGCTGATTTACAGGTTTTGAATACAAAAATACATGTAGGCAACACACATACTCTGCAACCTCTTAGGGTTGTTGCCTCTGAAGGTGTTTTTCTCAAGCGAATGGGGCTGAGCTGGAGCAGCCCTGGCAGCCCTGCAGGGCCCTCCCTGCACAGATCCGCAGCTGAAAGTCACTGTCACCCCTTGTGCACTCACACTATTGCACCTGCATATTTTATTTCTCACACAAAAGGTCAAAAGCTTGCCAGCAGGCTGCCTGCCTTCTCAGACACACAATGCACCGAGAAAAATAATTCCAAGGAGCTGCTTGCTGTAATTTCCTGCAATTTAAGTCTATTTATTTTTTAAACTTTTGCTGCCAACCTCCCCATCTGACTGTCACACTCTTGCTGAATTTTACCATAAGAACATAGCAATTTATTAGAGATCAAACCCAACTGGTTATTTGACTGTCTTGATTTTAAATACTATTCAGCCTTTTTAGCTGCTCTGAATGCTCGGGGCTCTCTATAATTAATGTTTCTTTAGCAGAGGCAGGGAGGGGACTGGCTGTGCACAGCCCACGTTAACCCTTTGCTGAGAGCAATGCAAAACCACAGTGAGAAGCTGCCTTTGCAAAGGGGTTGTGATGAAATGATCCCCAGATTTGTTTCTACTTCAGGCATTTGAAAACTACTCTTTTACACAAGTGGGCTGGGTATTGCCCCCATCTCCTACCCACATGATTAGAAACTGGTCTGTGCCTGCAAACGTTAATTAACAGATGGGGGGGTCACACCCACACATATGGCATTTTAGGAGAGACTGAAACTTCTGTAAATCTTTTGTGGCAGATGAAGGGATTTGAGATGACAGAACAGGAATGATCAAATGAAAGGCTGAATATTTGCAGTGTGGGGTAGGTTTATGTTGGATGTAATAGTGGTGCAGCAGCACACATGAATGTGAGAACCAGGGAAGAGCTGTCATGGAACGTTTGAACCAGAAGATGGGATGGTAGGTGATAATTTAATCTCAGAGAGCACCAGAAGAGAAGAATAAGATTGCCCAGCATCACACACAGTGATTTTCACCTCCGAATTTGACCCAAAATGCTGAAACCTAGTTGTAGTCAGCAGGCCAAAATGAAGGGCTACTCTTGAGGCAGAAACCTATCTCAAGCCCAACCTACGTGAGTTCCCTGGCAACAGAAGGGTTTGCCCAACCTCACTCACATTGGCCACCTCTAACCAGCTGTCAGATGCTTCTAAAACTGAACTCTGATAAGCTTTTACTTGTAACATCAAGCAGCACATCAAAAACCACCAGCCTGCCCCTGAAAAGCAAAACCAAACCACAAAATCACAGAGCAGCCCAGGTTGGAAGGGACCTCGAATCACTACCTGGTCAACCTCTCTTGGTAATGTGAGGGTAGATGAGATTATCTAACACCCTGTCCAATTGCATCCTGAAAACTTCCAGGTTGCTGCTATCCTATAGAAATGTCCCTAGCACAGGTTAATGTTCAAGACACTTTCTATGGCCTCCTAAACAAGCTTGAACTGATTTAATGGACAAGGACCTAAATCTACAGCAGCTTCAATGCTTTCTTGTTCTGCAACTTGCACTGCAACCTCACTCCTGCTTCCTTCACAACCAAACAAGAACAAATACAAAAATATTTATGAGTAAACCTTGAAGTTTAGTCCTACATTTGAAGATAATCTCCTGTGCTCTTTGGGTCAGTATTATCATAGCCCAGAGAAGGCCAAATAGAAGGTATTTGGCAAGAAGTAAAAACCATCACAAAGTAAAAGAAGCCAAATAATTAACACATTTGCCTTTAAATTTTTGCATCTTATAATCCTTTTTTTTCCAGCTATGTAACCTACTGTTATGAACAGAAAAAATATATAACCTAGCATAGGAAAACAATATTAATCAAGGTCTACTCTCAACTACATACTTTTGAATTATTGAGTTTTTCACTTAGGAGGGCTGAATTTGACCCCAGAACATTCCAATAATCTTTTCTAAAACAAAACCACAGAAAAATTACCATATTTGATATTTACTTATTAAAAATTATTACTGCAATCGGAATTCTGAAGGGGCTGCCCTAAGAAAGATTTTTCCTTTTCTGGGTGAACTATTTAAGGCAGTATCCTTGACTGAACTTCCAGCATTCTAGCTAATTTGACCATGTTTGTCTGCTTCTCCAAGCACTCCCAGCAAAAACAGCTGCCAGAGCTCCTGTGCAGCAGCTGTCTCAAGAAACAGCTTCAGATTTTTGCAGTTCTCTTATATAGTATTTTAAGAAGAGTTTTTTTCAAAGTCCCTAACTGAATAGCTTTTGGTCATGGCAGATATGTTCGGTGTAAGACTGGTAGTTTCCCATGAGCAAGAGCTTTGGGGAGACTTTCAAGAGTACATTTGAATTAGAGACACTGAATGGGTTATAATTAAATATCAAGATCTATGGTGGGCATGAAGTGTTTTATACATTTTGCCGAATGAGTGGCAAAAGGCATAAAGTAAATGTGATATCAGATGTTTGCTCTGTTATTGAACTAATATTAAATGTGTAGAATTCTATTCTGAACTATATATTATTTTAAATTTATTTCTACCAAGTATGGAGGGAATCACTAAATTTTAAAGAATTCATGCATATTCTACTGTACTAAATGGAGTCTGAAACCTATAAACAATTTTAACTAATTAATTCTAAATGTATTGAGCTATGTTACTACCTACTTATAATAGTAAAGACAAGTTTAAATTAATACTTATATGAGCTATATCATGCAAACCACTGTATCTCTGATAGTGCAGCTTTTATCAGTGTGAAAAATCTCATAGCAATTTAACTGAACAAAAAAGAAAGCTGACGGAATAAACTGCAATTTGAGAACAAAGCTTTATTATTATAATACCTACACTGGCACGTATTTTAGAGACAGGTACTTGTCTTTCCTATCACACTTCCTTGGATTTTGAGCAGAAGAATCTACGAAGAGGGAAATAAGAGCAGATTAAAAAATCTAAAGCAGTTTCCAGAAAATGGTATTATTCTCCTCCTGCCTTCGTGTGTCAATAGGAAGGAAACATGCCTCGACATGCAAACCAGCCCCTGAGTGCATCAGAGAGGAACAAGGCTTTGTTTAAAGCAGCACAAGGTTACCCCTGCACTTCCTCCTCCTGTCAGCTTCTGGTAACCATGGAAAACTGATATGCAGAACACACAGCCTGAAGGCCAAGGTAAATGTCTGTTAACAACCAAGGTCAGACAGTGCTGGATGCTTGCTTACCCTCCTCACTGATGGTTGGCTAATCAGTATTCTTTATGCAGTTTTGTCAGAAAATGAGCACTACAACTTTCAAATACAAACATGTTGCTTCCAATCCCTTGGACCTCTGGTAAAAAAAAAGAGAGAAGAATAATTCCTCTATGGACAAATAAATAGTCTATTAAAATAGGAAGCATTCTGTGATGTACACAACCGTAACACTCAAACATAAACTGTCATCTGAGGTAAAAAACACAACCTAATTTTTGTATTTTAATTAGTTCCTGCCATTTTAACTCTTTCTTAGTGAGCACAACCTCTGTTAACAGTTTCTCATTCTTCATATGTTTAAACCCTAAGCACTGAAGGCTGGACTGACAGATAATGGTGTTACTTATTTCCTTAGTTTCACTCAGCAGTACAACCACAAAGCTTTTGGATTTTAGTCTTACCCAGTGAGAAGCACAAGACTGTTTGTAACAGTACAAAGCAGCATACATAATGTAATTATTTTTGTATCTTTTGTAAGGCCTGAATATAAGCTCAGAAGAAAGTTAACCTAAAAATCTACACTGGAAGGAACAGACCACTCTCAGTGATCAATACAGTTTACATAGTAATAAAATACTGAGTCATATTTACAAGGAAAAACACTCCTAACAGTCAACCATTATGGTAATTTTAAAGAAATATACTTATGTGACCAGTTTGTGCGGATTCCCAGACTAGAGGAATGTTCCAGAGAGCGTGGGCTAGAACAGCAGAGATTTCATCACTTCCTCACCAATGGTCTCTGCATCATGCAGCACCAGGACTTATGAAAATTACTTCTTTATGAAGCAAGAGTCTGCATGTATTCAGACAAGATATACTTACTTAACTCAGAGCACTTCATTAAATGGTTTAACACTAAATTGTATTTTTATGTTTAAATCACAGTTTTGTTGCAGAATGGGAATATTTTCTGTTCTCCTGCTGATAAAAGAAAACATGTTTGGATTAAGGAAAAGCAAAGGAGAACTTTCTCCATTTCTATCACATGAAGGAACTTGCTTGATTTAAGGCACAGGATGAAGTTCACTGTTGAGTATATATTTACAAACAGAATCTCTGCCTAATGCTCTATGATAAGAGCTGCATCCTCAGGGTGCAATTACAGCAATTATCTGGATGGATCTTCTCATCAGTAACCTTTGACTCATCTCCCACAAACTGTCAGTCTTCATCATTGAATGGGGAAAGCAATGTATTGTTTCTATTCAATCATCTGCTTCTGAGAAAGAGAAACCTCCACTCCTGGGGCAGGCTGCCTGGCTGTACACATGCCCTCCTGTAGCTCGTCTGCATCTGCCAGGCGGAGCAGTAAAGCTGAGAGTGAAGAGCAGTTCCCTCCTACACTGTTCTTCTGTCAAGAAGCTGGCAGACACCCTCACACACTTCTTCATTTCTCTTAGGAATTTCAACAGAAGCAGAAAAAAAAATAAAATCTTTGTGTGCAGAGTCCTGATGCATTGCCTAATCTTGGTTATGCATCAATGTTTGGCAGTTGGCCTCAAAAGAGACCACTGTCTCAGGTCCAATCTAACCAGAATGAATCCACAGAACTAAACTGAGTTGCTATAAACGTACACCTATGCAAAGTGGAGCACAGTCTTACACTAACACTATTCTGACAGTTATTATCACATAATTATTACTGAAGTAAAACTCCTGCAGAAGTTTTGTCGGAGGGCATGGCCTGGAGGATACATCCCATTTAAAATTAAACAATGTCAATCCCCTGTCAGTGATGCTAAAGAATGAATGGGTAAGTAACTCGGTTCAAAGAGCAGGACATTTAAAATAGGATGGGAATATAACTACTATAAATAGTTTTATAACTTTCACTTCATAGTGAAACAGATCATGAGTTACTATAACAGAACAATGAAGAATCAGCTTTGCCTTACAGGGAGGATAGCTTAGCTCTCTCAGCTTCCTGAAAAAGGATGGCACCTCAGAAGCTTAATTATAATTACCATTAGCTGCTACCTACCATTTGATTAGTTGGTAATAAAGGTAAGGCTCTTTCTTATCAAAGCAGACAGCAATGCCACTCCTCCTTTGCATTCCTCCCATTTATGTGGATGGGACAGGGGTAAAACCAATAACAGACTGAATCTGGAAAAAAAACCCCAAAGCTAAAAATAAACAGCATAATTTACACAGTTAACTTAAACAATTGACTACCAAAGAAGAAAGAAACAAAATTCTTCATTGTCAAGTGCCAATTCAAAGTGAAAACAGATTGAACCAAAACTATCAGTAAATTCTTTACCATTTTGTAACGATCACACACCCATCATGCCAGACAGAGTCCAAATGTTTCAGTGACTAACTTCAAACAATAGCTGGGCTGTTTAAAAGCACAACAGGGAATGATGTTTGCCTGAAGGCATAGTGTATTAATGCAAATCACTTTCAAAAACACATTCAGTTTCTTACACAAAACAAAGAATAGATATTAAACTGTGTGAGTGGAAGTTACTGTTAGAGCCATATAACATGCAGTCATCCATCATTCAGCCATCCATTGGTGACTGCCTGGAGTGAGCTTACATCCAGTGGAAAGGACAGCAAAAGGGGCCTCTACTCATGTCAATGGAAAATGTTACACATTTTACTCTTCCTACTTAAGAATGATTTGAAGATTATTGAGTCTCCATCTTCTGAACCTTCCAAGTTACCACTAGCTGAAACTCTCTCCACATTTTCTCCTCCTGAGGTGCTGAAGCACCACTCAGGCCCATGGCTGTTAGTCATGCTGCCACAGGGCCTTTTTATTACCTTAAGCACTGACCTTTAAGAAGTTCTAAATGTTATTTCAGTTTTAATATTCTGAGTTTAATGCCTCTGGAAGTGATTAATAACACTGACTTAATATCATTAGGTACTTGCCCATTTGCTCACCAACTTTTGCTAATGAAACTAAATCATTACATGCTACAGCACCCCAGGTTTCTATTTCTAGTTCACTGAGCTTACACCAGTAATAAGCAGCAGCATCCTGTAGCATCAGTGGGCTTCATTGCTCCTGAAGGCAAAAGAATGAAAATAGAGATTAATTTTGTTCTGCATTTCATCTTCCTCATCTGTACCATGGAGACAACATGGGTATGGTTGGGAGTGCCAGTTTAGGCTTTCTCAAAACAACACAAAAATTTAAATTCCCATCTATTAAATTTGTGTCGCTTAGGCTTGCAGTAGAGTTACGAGATTGTTAAATAACCAAATTCATTTTCACTAACAAAAAAGTCTTCATGGCAAAGATCTCCAGTAGAGGTACTGACAGACAGTAGACATGTTTTCCTAATCCAGTCTCAGTAATCAGCAAAAGGATTTGAAAGATAGAAAAAAGATTATTTTGGATATGACAAAGAGGATGGCAGGAACTTAAGATTTGACAGTTCAAGATCATTTCTTGGAACATTCACAGAAATGGAAATCAGCTGGAAATCCACTGTTTTCCTCATCCACTCTACCAGAACAATGTTTAGACAATGAGTAAAGAACAGCCCATGGCAAAACCTTTCATCACAGCATGCAGAGTAAGACCTATTGTGGTGTCACTGACTGTGCACCATTTCCACACTGTTGTGTCAAAGCTTAGCTTGGAGAAAAATTAAATCTATAGGAGTTTAGAAGTTCACCTTGTTATGAAGGGTCTCACCACCTCACATGGTCTGTGCTCACACTTCCCCTCACCTTAAAGGATTAATGAATTTGTTTAACAACTCTGGTGCTTGTTAAAACCTTAGAACCTCTTTAATTAAAAATGTCTTAGATAAACATATTAAATTATCACAAAACAATAATTTTACATGTTATGTTAAAATGATTTATCAGCAACAGAAAATGTATGAACATGCTCCCAGTGCACACTCCCTACACCCCCCTCACACTTGTGGCACTCACCTGATTTTCCTTGAGCCAACTCACCCACCTGAGCCAGAGCAGAAGACAAACACAGCAGAGCCACGGATAGGTTGAAGGTGTTGCAGCCCATGACCGTGGAGGGCCCGGCAGGGCGCTGAGGCTGTGCCAGCCCAAAGCTCCTGGCAGCACCAACAAGGCAGCCCCATCCCCGCACAGCTGTCCCTCAGCCAGGGACCCACACCCCATCCTCGGCCCTCACAGTGACTGTTCTCTGGAGCAGCAGCCTGCTAAGTAAGAAAAGCTGGCAAGAACTTTTTTATATAGCTTTGACATGCATAAAATCATCAGCAAGAGACATTACTAAGCCAATACTAAGACAAAAAAGTCAAAGCACTTCGGTAGGCACAATTTGTTCTGCTGCCTTCTTGAGCAGATGTGAACATACACTGCCATCTACAGGAACCTCCTTTCATTAGCGCCATCACTCACCAACTCAAAGCTTGATGCTTAATTACACGCGGTTACAATCACAGGTTCCGACTCGGAGCCCCACTCGTGTTGACACTTCATTTCCTTGGCAAACTCTAGGATTTTCTGGAGAACAATTCTTCAGAGTTTCAGAAGACAATTCAATCTAACCGATACATCAGAATGCACTTTTGCAGCTCCATGTGCCATATATTAACAGCTTTGACATAACTATGCTTCAGGGTCTTAGTTATATTATGGAGCATAATTAGTAAATACGGATCCACAGGAAGGTTTTTACTCTCTCTCTGCTTTACCTGCCGGGTCTGATGCATCTGCCTGTGGAGGAACTGTATTTTTCCTCACACATTAACTATTTAAAGCTCAGACAATTTCTGCTTGCAGAGAAAACTCAGAATGCATGATTCCTCTGATGTAGAAATCTTCTCTTCCAAATAACTGAATTATCCAAGAAAACCATTAGAGAATACTATAGAAGAGTTCAGTATTAGCTGCCTTGCAGCATGAGTCATTCCTGTATATTTAACAACTCATCCATCACTAACAAACAAAAATATTTTTTAAATGGGCACCTGTTCAGAATGTGTAGTTTTAAAAATATAATAACACACGTGTGCTCATCTAAAGTGTATCAACATCACAAAGAAATTATCTTTGTAAAATAAACATCAAAAGGTGATGCAAATTCTTAATGAAGAACAATCCCTGTTTGTGGTTACAAAAGCACGAGACAACTAGGACTGGCTCCTGTAGAGGTCAAAGCTTTCTTTCTTGATTTTCAAAAGGACATATTTCTAGCTTCTAACTACTTCAATAGTAATTTTGCAAGTTCAGAGACAAGATCTTTTATTATTACATTCATATTCCACTTTATGTAGTCTGATTTTCAGATGTCAGCAGAAAACGAGTCAGCTTTGTTATTAACAATTCAAATGCATAATATATAATCAGAAAATTGGTCAAGTAATTTATACAACTTTTAAAATTAATTTAAACAAATAAACCTGTTGCTAAGAATTTATGACACAAATGGAAACTGCACAAGAAGAATAAAGTCAACAATATTATTTAAGTAGTTATCATGGACAAAAGTATCCTTAAGCCCTGTTATTGCCAAGGCAGCCAGAACAAATAATTAACTACTAAAACTGGATAAATATTACCATTAGGAAAACAGACACCAAACAATAACTATGAATGTTTATTAAACGTTCATATAACACCATCACAATGGAAGGACAAAGCCAATTAGTAAGTTGGATAAATTCAAATATACCGACTACTCAGGGATCACTAAAAACCATACTACAAAACTGAATGAGGTTTCTAACACCAAAGTGGTAATTCCTCTAATTAATAGATTTGATTGAGCTGATTGGTTAAGGTCTTGATGAGGTCCCTTAGTGTAGAGTGGTCTGTAACTTCTAAAACGGGTTAATTTACTCCTGTAAGGCAGGAAGCATCTCTTGCTAATCCTGCCATCCTTACCTCCCAGTCATGTACACAGAGATACTTAGACATTGCATGACAGTTAAAGCTCCTAAGCACACCATTGGTTTGTGCCTTAGTAACAGCAGAACAGCTGCCAAACTAAAAAAGTTATCCTCATGGAACAGGCATGTAGACATCAAGTGTAGGATAAAGCTCTTCATTTATTGTACTAAAACCCCCATAGCTTTCTTTTTTAACAGACTTTTCAAAGTAACAAGAGTTGAAATTGGCAGTGTTTAGATCTCAAACTGCAGCTACTCTGGAATGCACAGCACACAGCAGAATTTCCTACCCCTGACCACAGCAGCACAACTAGCAAACACAGCTTGCTCAACATGCAAAACCAAACAATTTTGTGCTGGCTGAGTTCTGTCTTATATTTATAATGATGTTAATCCTGAAATTAGGGTAAGGGATTGGCATTTTAATTAAAATTATTTCCTTGTTACATGACCTGGTATTATTAAAATTGGTTGGCAATGCTAGTGTTTGTTTATCATGAAACGTAACATAAGAATAGCAGCATTAAAGATGAATAGTTTAAAAGTATTTACAACTTTATGAACAGGCTTCCAAGTATTAATTATAAATGACAAAAAAAAAATGAGCCAACAGTGCATAAACAGGAATTGCGATCGTTGCAACTAATGATAAAAATCAATAGTACTTACTGTAACTATTCTATTCTTAAAGCTGCAAAACCAGTAGTTCTTATAACCCAAAAAACATAGAGAACCATGTTTCAGAGTTAGAATTGCTCTGATTCTTAAACGTACTATAAACGTGAACTTCCCTAAAGAATACAAACGTGTTTCATTGAAGGCCTAATCAAAATGAAAGTCATGGATGTGTTTTGGATCTAGTGCTAAATGTTTGCTCGCAATCATACCTGGAAACACTTGCAAGAAGGCTATTGAAAGGGGAAGGAGGGAGAATGCAAACAGCTACTACCTGCACTCAAAAAATAGTCACCCTAAGGTGACAGGAAATTATGCATTCCCAGGAATGGGTGGTCCTGCATACTTTTCTGGCATCAGCACACACTGCTGCTGCTTCATTTTGTGTGAACTCTTAACAATCATGCAGCTCCATATCTGTCCAGCTAACTGAGCTGACCAAAAATAAGATAGAATATTAGCTTCTATTTAGATCTGCATGCTGACCTGACTCACCCTACAGCCCCATGGTTGGCAGAGCTGAAACCAGAGGGAAGAAAGAAAATGATGCCTGGGACATGGGGAAAAAGACAGGACAGGCAGTGTGATCCAGCTGTGAAACCATTCCCCAAAGTTTGCAGGAACTTAATATTCTAACAAGCCAAAAAGTAAGGGGTCTGCTTCTCTCACTGTTCTCCATACTGATGGGAAACTAAAGGAAATCTTCTGGGAACTCACTGGGAAAACAGACTGGAGATAATAGCATTAAATAATTTCTAGAAGTATGGGGCATAAAACACTGCACATTTTTATGCACAAAATTTTATTTTAGCATAATGAATTCTATTAGAAATTAATGTGTTTGCAGAAAGGAGATTTATTAAATGTTCTTTGCATTAAAAAAATCATGGCCTTTCATGTGCTCACCTCAGCAAGGTACAAATAGACTGGAGTTCATACAGCTTTCAGTTCTATAGAGCTACTGAGGAATAAATTTGCTTCAGATCAGTATGCAATTCTTGAGTAAATCTGGAAGAGAAATTAAATCCAAGGTGAAACAAGCCTATCTACTTTTTAAAGTAAATTATTCTGAAATTAGCTATTTTTAATTCATTCTGTTATTACATTTATGGAATAAAACAGGTGAAAATTCTCTATAGCTTTCACAATTTGGTACAGTTTTTTGGGTTACACAGTAAAACTTGCAACAAGAAGAAAAATGAGCACAGAAGAGCTTAAACAGCTTTCAACCAGTGTCCTTTCTAGCCTTTCTAGTCTTTTCTAACTGGATGTAGTTACACTTCTGAGCTGGTCAGTTGCAACCAATGAAAACAAGGAAGATCAGAGTCTGTGTGTTATTTGTCCATCATGTTGAGAATCATTTCACAAGTAATTTCTGTTTTCTCTTCTCCCAGAGCTGTTGCTTCTATTCCATCTAGAACAGGGACAATCTCACTGACACAATGGTCATTTTTCACAGTGGAGATACGTTGGAATGGTTCAGCTTTGCAAAAAAATAAATAAATTTTGTGATTAAGCAGAAAAACAACTTCACATTTCAACAAATCTAATAAATAAGCAATTTAATGTAGTGGAGTAAGCACTGCCAATACATAATAAGAGCATGTACTTTGTCTTATTGTTTATTTGGAGTATAAACGTATTTTAAGCTGAATATTACACTACATGCCATGTTAGGGAGTAGTACCCATGGTATTCTTATCAGAGGTAAATTAATCATTATTCAATTGGACATTTAATTTTCATATACACACATTTTCTTTTTAAATTATTAACAGCAGAACACTGACAGCACCAGCCACACAAGTTATCTTTTTCTAAAGGCACATAGAGAATCCCACAGGCCCCTGCAAGTTGTGCAAGAAGTAGAGAGTGAAACATACTTGCAAATGTCAACTTTGGGAAAAAACCTGCTGAAACCAGCACAGAAATTTCTAGTATTTGTGTGGGTCAACTAATGGACTGAGTATTTGCATGAAAAACATCTAAAGACACATTATCTTCCAGATTATCAAGCTTCCACACAAAGGGATCTGCAAGATACTGAAATTATTTGCAAGTTGCAAAACATTAATAAACAGCAAAATCTAATTATCACAAAAACAAGCACTGCAGTTGTAACATTTTTCTCTAACCATACCATTACAGCCTTACCAGTGAAAACAGAAGTGTCAATGCTAATGTAAACTCAGCTGCTGATATATATTCATTAGATTCAGAAAAGCTTCAATGTTTCTTCTGCTCACTATGTCAAATTTTATCTCAGCATCACTGGCCACAAATCAGTGCAGATACCATCTGATATACCAAAATTTAAGGTTTTAGAACACCTAGGCCTTAGATGTATCTCTATTCTTATCTTACTCCATAAAAAACACTTGAAGAATCATAATCAGGAGACTACTATGGCTGTCAAACAACATCTGGGAAGGAAAGAGGCAAAAAAATTAGATGTTCTGGTCAGGCAAAGATATTTTCTTGGCCCTGAAGGTGACCTCAGAAACTTATGGCCAGTTCTTACCACACAGCAGTGCAGGGGTTCAGCATTAGATAAATGGACAAGGAGAAGACAGGATGCACGAGGATACAGGGCTCTGGGCCATCACCTGACCTAACTGAATATTGAATATTGTGCTTTGTCTAATTCAAAAGAAATGCACATAAATGATATCATATGCAAATACCTCTTCTGGGTCAACTGGGTAAGATGAAACTGATAAAATATTACTATACATGTGGTGACAGGCTAAGGTTGGAGACAATAAAAACATTACTTCATATATGTTTAGAGTTGCAAATAAGACAGAAAATAAATTCTTGTATCGGGAATGTAGTAGCATAACTCAGCTAGAAAAGCCACTTCACTTATTGCTGTAGAGCTCTTGCTGGCAAGACATCAGCTGACCAAAGTCTACCATTTTGGTCTGCCAAAACCTGAACTCACTAACTGTCAGGGAATCCTGACCTGATGAGAAGAGGTGGGGAAGAAGAAGAAAGAGAGGAAAAGAGATAAACTATGGACCGTCTTTTGGTTTATATTGAAGTTTACAGAATAAACACTCAGCACTCAAGAACCACCCACAATGAGTAATGCCAAGTAGTTACAAGCGAGTTTCTGATGGCACAGAAATGCTGAACCAAGAGCTCTATGAACTAGCCTGATCACCTCTGAAGTCCGACAGAAGAATGACTCCACATATTTAAATCAGTAGCATTTATATTATTATTTGATCACTTGTCTGATCTGAGTAAGAGAGAAAGATGATGAACAATGTCTGTATTAAGATGTCCTAGGTCTTTTGTGATTAACCTGCAATCCAAGTTCTGAAATGGCAAAGTTTTCAATCAGGTCTGTGTTAAAGCAGCATGTTATACATCATGAGTTCTTAAGAAAACTCATTATGCCTCAACTCAGTAATGATGTGTTTCATCCTCATTTATAAAGGCAAAGGGAATTTGTAAAAGGGAGAGGAAAAATGCATTTGTAAGCATTGCTAAGCAGGGAGTTTAGGAAGGAGCAGGGGAGCAGAAGTCCCAAAATAGGTACCTAACAATGACCCAACTCAGATGACAAGATTTTCTGACACACAATAGTGACTATTCTGAAGTATTCTTCCATTATTAGCACTTACATTAGCTTCATTGTGAAACAGTAATTAAACAGCAGGGGAGATTCACTTCCTTACCCTTTTATTCTTGATTCTCATTTACATGATTAAATTCTAACTTATTCACTGATTACCTTTTTGCTTAACACACTTTGGTTCCTCATGGGTTTTATTTTTGCCCTTGCTTCTTTTTCTGGGTGTAGTAGTTTTTACCCTGCGTAATCCACAATTTTCAGCATGCTTATGCATATTATTCTGTTAGCATAACAAAGCATAAATATATGAATAAAATATGAATGTATGTAAGCACTTTAACACACACACACAAAACAAATATGGTTCTGACAGACAAATTTTGGAACACTAAGTGAAAGGCTGAATTAGTTAACAACCCCCATAAATCCCCTGATTTTCCAGAATACATATTAAAATTCTGTTTTAAAGGAGCAGTGCCACTTGGTGAGTATAAAATAAAATTTATCATTTTCTGGTTCCTGGATAAGCAATAAAGTTTTACATGTAAAATCTCTATGTGGAAAAAAGGTTATATTCACTTTAGAAGTGTGCAGCAGAGGTATGTTCTCACTGCATATGGTTTTGAAGATATAAATAATAATTTCTTACTTTCCTTGCTGAACTGGTCCTAGCACTCTTTTACTTCAATTTTCCTTCCAAATTATTTTGTGTGTCTTGGAATTCACACCTCCACACTGCCTTGCAATTTGTTTTAAGAAAACTACTGTATTAAATGTATGTAACTTCAATATTGGATTGCACAAAGCAATACCAATCCCGGCCATATGATGTGGCAGATATTTTCTAAAAGGGAATACTATGAAGTTCTTTATTAATCCCCCAATGTAAGGTTTAGGGAAAAAACCCCAGCAAGTTGTGCTGGCTTAGCATTAAGGAGTTAACATTCCAGCCAGTACACTGCTTTTAATTCTCAGTCCTTTGTGGCAATATGATCTGCAATACTTAGCTAAAGATAACTCCAGGGAGAGTCCCTGAAAGGAAGTATTTTACACAGAGTGAATAGCCCTTACTACATCTAGGGCATTGATAAACAGTAGGCTTAATATTAGAATCATGATGCTTCCTAAATTGAAGAGTGAGAAGCTGCTTCTGTTGAAAGCTTTTGCTGCAGCTCAAGCAAGTGAAGGGCTTCTCACTAGAATGGGTTTGTTTATGTACAATTAAGCATCGTTCCTGAAACAAAGTATCTGTAATGTAACTATCCTCCTCTGACATATGTACAAATAAACACACAGGCACAACAGCAAAGTGAAAGGATGCTGCACAGACTCCTTAATTATCCCCCACTCTAGGCAGATGCTGAAGAAGACGTTGGGATTTGCCCACTGACTTGGAGAAGGTTAGAGGTTTTCCACCTAACCTTAAGGTTAGCTGAGAAAATAATCAGAATGGAGCAACAGCACATTCCAACATCTCAAGGCCAAAGCAATACTATCATAAATGTATTATCTAATATAAAATTTTCAGTTCAGTCTGAATTTATTCATGACAATGCTGAAAAATCACATTTAATGTGCAAATATTATATTTTGTTCTCATCACAACACTGCTGAAAGTGATTGCTCTTACTTCATGCTTCCTAGCAGTTCCTGTACAAATTACCAAGAAGATAGCCTGAGACATTCCAGCATTTGAATTTTCCTGTTTATTTGTGGTCCATTTGTCTTGCAAACATATATAACTACACTATTTTAGTTAGATTGCAGTAATAACATTTTTTATCTTCTTAAGGTGAACATAACCCAGATCCAACCCTACCTTCCCAAACCATCAATTGAAAAAGCAGGAATTTTTCTGTGAATTTAAATACCTGCATGCATGCATAGCTGCACTGATCACGTTTGATTCTCTTTTCGTTTCTGTGAGTCTTCTCGTGCTGAATAAAAGCATAACGCTCATGAAAAACAGCTTCACAGTAGCTGCACTTAATTGCCACTGCCATGTAGGAATGCAGATTTCGCAGGTGGGTTCCTGAACAGTTATTAAAAGCAATTAATTTTAATGGTACATTTTTTACTTCCACAATTTTAAACGCTAGACTGGCTTTGAGAAAAAACTTTTCAACACAATCCCGACATAGATTTTTGTGAGGTACCTTCTTACTGAAAACCAGAAGGTCGCAGTATCACAAGTACAGGGCAGAAAAAAAAGCTAAGTGTTTGCTACTTTCCGTTTAAAGAAACATCAACCACAAGATGTCACCACATCTCCTTGCAGGAGGAACTTACCTGCAAAGCAAAGAAGGCATGTTCTTTAGAAACAGTCCTTAATGATATAAAGTCATATGTAACATTTGGTATCATTGTAAGCAGTGAAAATTAGAGATTTCACCTCTTAATTACCTCCACATTTCATATTCAGCTTTTTCCCTTAGACTCACCCAAGTCATTTTTTCGTGAAATAAAGGTACTACAATGTGGACACTGGTATTTTGGCACATTTTCTCCATGCTTCTGTAGCATATGGATTTTCATGGTACCACTTTGAGTGAATTTGGCGTGGCAAACATAACATTCATAGGGTTTTTCACCTACAAAAAGATATTAAAAATAGCACACACTTGGAAACTCCCTTTACTTATTTGATACAAATGCAAACTTTCTACAGATCTTGGCATCCATATTCTAACAGCAATATTCTGCACACCAAAATGGCAACTAAGCTGATTAGGGGTCTAGAGAACAGGTCTCATGAGGACAACCAGAGGGAGTTGGGGTTGTTCAGCCTCAAGAAGAGGAGGTTGAGGGGAGACCTCGTTGCTCTCTACAACTACCTAAAAGGAGGTTGCAGTAAGGTGGGTGTTGACCTCTTCTCCCTAGTGACCAGCAACAGGACAAGAATTGTACAGTCAGACTTCTGAGAGCCAACTTCAGAAAATGTAAAAAGAACATTTTTTCAAGTGCTTACTTACTCAAAATTACAAATGAAAAAAGTGCTAGTTTTAGAGTCTGAAATTAGAGCGCTCTAGACCTGCAAATTAAGGCTTTAAGGACACAGAGCTGATCATTACTCTGGAGTCTTACCTGAATGAGTTCTCATGTGCCTTTTCAGTTTATAGGCGTCCTTGCTGGCGTAACTGCAAAGGTCACAGGTGTAGGGACGCTCACCTGTGTGTGAGCGACTGTGTCGCTTCATTTTGCTTGCCTGGTACAAAACCAAGACATTTTCTGCATCAACATTTACATTAGAGACATAATTTATTAAAATATATATTTCCCCAGATTTATTTATTGGTATTTTCAATATTGTATCAGTCCCAGAACTTGCACTCTCCCGCTCCCACCCCTGTTTTTTCCTGTACAATCAGCCTGCTGTGGTTTTAGGTAACATTTCTGTACTCTTTTCCCCAGATGATCTTACTTTCATGTTTCTGCCAACAAAAACAAAAGGAGAAATTTTATAAGAAGAACATAAAAGCCAGAATCTGTGTATCAGCTGAAGGGGATACCTACTACCTTCAGGCTACCTGGATCTGCCAAACATAAAATATTTTGAAAACATTCAGGAAAATAAATGAAAGAACAAACTCATTAACCAAAGTCTTTATTCTTCTTCAAATCCCAATTAAACACTTGCAGAAGTTTAATTCATTCTATTTTTTTATACTGTGCTTGTGATATGTGCTACATAAATATTGTAGGTATGCAAGCTAAAATTAGGAGTAATCTAATGTTCAATTGCTCCGTTTACAGACATACTTAACGAATTCACTGCTAGATCCATTCAAATCTACACCACTATTCACTTAAATAAAATTAAACATGATTGCCAATTTTTGCTATATAGAAGTTAAATCATAAATCATAAGGGGGCTCCTGATTCAGGTACAGCTTAAAGCAATATTAGTGACAGTTTTGCAACAGCAATGAGTGCTGAATACTTTGTTATGAGAACAAGGGAAAGAACAGGAAACTAACAAACTGATGGGTTTTTAAAGAGGCAAGCTGTCAAAAATCTAATTAGTAAGATAAGGTGTATGGAATAAAGTTCAGGCTTTGGATTTGGACAGAGCACAAAAAAAGATAGATACTGAATATTCAGTAAACTGTTACAGTGATTCAATCACAGGTGCATGACTGAAAGCTTGTTTTTTCAGAGGGAACACTTAGGCAGTCACCATTTTTTTTATTCCCAGATTCAGCAAATTTCAGTCCTGTAAAACCAAACATCGTCAAGCACATAAACACAACACAAGCTTCATTTTGGACATTACCCAGTCTTGTCCTATAGTATATATGGAATGAACCACAAAGGAAGATCAGGTATGCTGTTGTAGGATCAAATTCACACAAACACATTGTCTAGCAGCATTTTCAGTAGAAAAAAACAGAAAACACCCTTAAAATTTAATAGTTTAAAATTTAATATCTATACATTTAAAATTTAATAGTTTAAAAAAGCAAAATAATTGTACAAGGACTAATTTGAGGCAACTCATTTATAAATATCACTACATGGAGGAAGTAAGAATTCAAGGAATTCAGATTAAGAGGCGATGGGGATGAGAAGGTGTGCATGCCAATGAAATAAATGCATGTCACCACAAAGCTCAAGCAATCAGCTGTCTTGCAGTTATACTGCAGTAACACCGCAGACAAACGCAATTCAACCCATCACTGTGGTTCAAGGCCATTGGTGGACACTGGTGGTCTTTGCTTTGATGCTGAGCTTTGCACTGAGGCCACTGACTCCTGGTAGGTCCTAACCCAGCAGAAACCTCTCAGGGTTAAAAAACTGTGCAAAAATGTTATAATTTTACAGTACATTAAAATCTTAGTATGTGAAAGCCTACAAGCCCTCCTGGAGGATTCAGCAAGGCTGTACTTACTTCTACACAAGAATATTTACACTCTGAACACTTGAAAGGTTTTTCTAAAGTATGTTTGTAGCGCCTGTGCCGGGAAAGCTCACTGCTGGTCACAAATGCCATATCACACTCACTGCATTTGTAGGGTCTGGTCCCTGTAGGAATACACAGCTTATTATATTTTTATTTAAAAACACAATGGTATGATTTGTCTGCCTTAAATCAACGTGCAGTTTTTTTAATAGGAAGTTTCTGAATTTTTACATACAATCAATGTACACACCATAAGTTTATTATAGAGGTGATTTATCGATTTGTTTCATGGTTATATAGCAAAATGGAAACATCAGAGAAAATTCTAGTATGAACATAGGAATCAGACAATTGAAGTCAGTATTCACTTGACAATTTTTAAGATGTATATAAGAAAAGTATTTAAGAAAATAAATTAATACACACACAGAGCTATACTACTTACCATGTCGCTTCAGCACAGAACTCCAAATGAAATCAGAGAAACTTCTGAGCACAAAATGATCACAGAATACACCTCTATGACAAAGTCATTTGCTTGTTAAGTAAATTCATCGTTAATTAAGTTTTTCAGATATTATGCAAAACAAAGTATTTTCACGTTAGATACCTGTATGTGTATTCATATGGTTATGCAGGACAGTAGCTGTATGAAAAGCCCTAAGGCAGAGGTGACACATGTGCCTCTTCTCATCAGAATGGGTTTTCACATGACGATTCAGATTTGATGTTCTGAGTGAGGAGAACGTGCACAAACCACAGTTGAAAACTGCTTTTTCTCCTGTGGGAACAAAGACACATTTACATGGTACAAGCCACAAGAACATTACTTCGCTTTTTCAGAAAATTGTACCAATTTCTATACGGTTCCTCTACTTTGGGTAAAACTACTTCAGACTTAAGTGAGCTGACAAAAAAACAATGTCATGTGTTAGTGATACAGTTTAGAACCTAATCCCACAAAACCTAAGCCCTAGCCTAGCTCTCACCTCCAAGACAGGATAAAACTTTCTCACTTGAAAGCATCATTCAGACATTGTTCATCAAGGCACTTCCAACCTGTGCAACACACTTCTTGATGACAACTGTCTAATTAGTATTAAGCAACCTTATTCAAACATTTGGAAATGGCAGGTTAAGCTACTCTTATCTTTCTGGTAGTTCTGAATCCATAAACTATGCAAAGAACATCATGATGTAAAAGCTTCTCTAAAATTCTTAGTTGAATTTGTGGAAAAAAATATCAATTCCTTGAAGAATTCATAGAAAAAAGTTAGGCTTTCTGAATTACATGACATTTCCAGGTTCATGGCACAACAGTAATGAATTTCTTTTGAGCTTAACAAGTTAGGAGTAAATGTGCAACACTTTCAGTTTTGAAGATCTGAAACTGCGAAATGGCAAATACGTCATGGTTGAAGATCCTTTCCAAAACAGTTGTCTCAGCCCCCAAGTGCACTCTTTGTAATGATTTTCATGCTGAGGCTAAAATGTATTTTATACAGTGCTTCATACCACACAGAGATGTGCAGCTAACACTTCAATAACAGCAAACAAAACCACTTTATTGTTATTTACTCATTGTGGATTCATGCCCACGCAGAAGAACATTGCTAGCTTTGTTAAAGCTGCTCGACTGTGCTTCCTGTAAACACAGTAACTAAAACAAGGGGCATTAACAAACGGTTCAATATCCATACTTTAAACAACCTCAGCCAAGATACTTTAATATTCAGGTAATATGACAGACACATTTACAGACTCTTCAACATTACTGATGCCATCCAGCTTTTACAGTACAGACAGTTTCTAGGGAAACAGTTGCTTATCCACTCCCTTCTAAGCCAGTCCTCAGTTTCTGCAACATACTTTATGTTCCTGAAATCCTAAAGCTGTTATTTTCTGTTACTTCTACTCAGGTTCTGAGAGGTGCCTTGCTGACAGGCATTGATAAATGCGCACCACTCCCAGCCAGCAACTTGGAACCGCCCTAAGCTCATCCTTAACCCCCTGAACAAGCACATTTTGCAGCTGAATGAGGGAACGAAAAAAGACTAAGTAAATTACTAGGTTTATTCAAAGATATTTATACACAATATTAACTTTGAAATCTCCCTGAAGATTTCAAATACCACATGCTGTTCAAAAGACTATTAATTTCTAAATGCCACCCAAAATGTCTCTTCTGAATACAACATCAGCCTGAACAAGTATATTTTATCACTTAAGGCTGAAGGGTATTATTCCTTCTTCCAAATTTTCACAGAATGTTAGATTTAACCTAATTTAAAATTAATAACACTGTGAATATTTAACAGAAAATTTCAACCTCACTTCAAAACCTAACAACATTATCTAAAAATTAACTACAAAGTTTATTAAGTTTTACCTTTTTTCTGATGAGGAGCACAAATCTGGAATTTTAGACTCTTGGGATTTCTTACAACTGTTTGTTCTGATAGAGCTGCATATTCTTGCTCTTTACCTTCATTGCATGAGTCTGACAAATCATCATTGGCTTTGCAGCTCTGGCTCTTTGTTTTCCCAAGAGTGGAAAAAAGTTCCTTCCTCATCCCATTTTCAGATGGGGTCCATTGCTGGACTTCATTTTCAAATGCAAGGACATCAGGTTCACTGCCAATCTATTTAAAAAAGAAAGCATTTTACAGCTTCCCTAATCAAAGGTAGTCACAAATACTTTTTTGTATTAGATTAAAAAAAACAAACAAAACTGTTCATCAGAAATTACCTAGGGTGGCACATGAGTTTTAAAGAAAAAAATATTTTCTTATAAAACCAATAGCACATGATAAATACCAATGTTTGTATGACCTTTTAATAAAATGTATTTAAAACGAGAACGCGTTACACATCCAGCTTTAACAACGACTGCTGTATCACACTAATGCAGGGGAAGAGAAATTTTCTAATGCTACTTAAGAGATCTAAGTTGTCAAACCAAAAGACACCAAACTGGCAAACTGAATTAAAAACCTGACTGGACTTCAAGAGGCTAAATTTTTAGTTTACTTTTTAAAATTATAAATATCTAATAATTTGTACAGGTTTTGAAGTCCAACAAATCTTTGAACACAGAAAAAATATTGAAGTCAGAACCAAACCAGTGCGATAGTACAAGTTAACAGCTAACGTATCATCATCTTCAGCACATCCAGAACGTGTACCTCAATCAGCAGTGTGTCTGGTGGTTTCTCTCTTGGCTTGCTTGCTGAACTTTTTGCCTGCCCTTTTTCTTGCAGAATGTTAAACTGTGTCAGCCCTAAGTCATAAAACACACAGATATCTTCCTGCAGAGCCATGCTGGCAGGCACACTGTGCAGCACACCCTGCCCCTGCTGCAGCACAACTGCCCCGGCCAGCACGGCCATGGCCACTCCCTTCTGCGGGCAGGCAGTTATCTGGCAGACTCCTTCCAGATCTTCCTCCTCTGCCTTCAGACACACATTCTGTAGTGTCAGCAAGTGTTTTTCACCCTCTTCTGGAGACAGTGACTGCTCTGGGGGGATTCTTGCCCCCATCTGCATATTGAGTTCAGCACTGTGGTCAGTGGCCCTGCTCCTCTCCTTCACTTGGATTCTGCCGTCCCCATCACACTCTTCTCCTCCTCTGTCCCTCTTATTTTCTGCACCTCCTAGTTTGGTGAAAGGCTCCAGCAGCCCTAAGGCCATGTACGCTGCTGAGTGAACCTGTTCGAAAGGCAAGGTTAAAAACGAGCCAATGAAAGGCTTTCAGCACAGCCCCCTGGGTGGTCTCGCACTCCAGCCCTTGAACCGCCTTGCTGTTCTGCTGGCCAACAGCCCTCCTGCACACCAGCTACCACAGCACGCCCACCACCCCGTGCCCCCAGCTGCCTCACACACCGCCCGTGCCCACAGCTCTGCTCCCACAGCCTCCCAGCCAGCCCTCAAACCCCAGCCCCACTCCCTCACCCCCTCAAGTTCCCACCACTCTTGGGCCAAGGGCTCCCTCCACCACAATCCGCCTCATGGCCGACAGCAGCAAGGGACCTGCCTCCAGCCATCACCTTCCTCCCGCCGCCTGTGCCCGCGCTTCTCCCAGGGCGGTGTCGGGCCGAGCACCGGGGGCTGGGGGCCCAGCGGCCCTGCTGGCGGCAGGTGTGCCCGGTGCCTTTGCTGCTTCCCGGGGAAGGCCAGAAGAGAAGGGGCCCTTCCCTGCTCTGCCCCTTGGCCCCTGCCCCCAGGAGCGAGTCTGCCCCACCAGCTGGAGACAGGAAGCAATGGAGAGGGGTTTTTCACCTGATGAGACGAGCAAAGGCCTGAGGTGGTGACCCTCCAAAGGCCTCTCCGTGCAAGGCCTGTGCCCCGCACTCAGCAAAGAGCCCTTTTCCTCACAGCAAGAGCACGGCAAGCCCGTCCCGCTGGGCAGCAAGGCCACCTGCAAAATCAGCCTGCCATTTCATTCCACTAGAGCCCCAGATGATCTCTCGGTCTTAATCGTAGGCCCTTAACCTTCTGCTCCCACTTGGCTGGAGACCACGGGGCTGAGTTCAATTGGTTTTCCTGCTTGCAAAATATTTGAAGTACTTCCCATGTTTCACTTACGGAAATACTTCAGCCTGGGTGTCTCTGAAGAGCGGGCTGGCTGCTGGTGCTGCAGCATCTCTTAACCTGGGAGCTGAAGTACTTCACAAAATTGGCTAAAGTACGTTTGCAGAGGCGGTAGAGAAACGTCTAAGTACCATTACACTCTACTTAAGCCCAGGACTGGTTATTCAGTGAGGACAAGAAGAATTAAGAGTTCTCCAAAGGCATTTTAAAAGTGTCTTTACTGAGGTACTATTTGAGAGAGTTCACATTTAATCTTGTGTATCCTTCTAGACTAGCAATATCTAACCGCCAAACATTTTGTAGGGCCCACTTACTGTTAATGCTCTATTATACACTAGTGCAAAGAACGGATTTGGTGCTTTATCTCTAAGTATTAGTCCAGTGTATTGCAAAATGCAGTACATTGCAAGGTGACTAAGGGCCAGTGTGGTCTAGAATCTGCTAAACCACATGCTGAATTTTCAATGAAACAAAACAAAACCCTGAGGCAATTTGTGGCTTTCCTCGCCTGTGTAAGTAAACCATTAAAACCGGCATTTGTGAAATATCCTTAGCACAAAATAGCAGCAAATCCCACTGGCCTGTTTATCTGCATCTGTACTATTCCATTAGAAAAGGTGGTGTTTTGCACACAGCCAATATTAGACAGAGTGTCTGAATACAGTTGACTCTGCTGGGGACCCAGGAACCGTGCGTCCTCTTTTCCACTGAATTTGGCAGGGACACTATTACTATTTCTGTATTTCTGGTGCCTGAGATAGTGGGTGCTACACAGCACCACTGGAACAGCCAATGTCTCTGATTACTGCAAAGGATGTAGCCATGAAAAGTACATCACCTTGGCCACTGTAACTAGCTGTAAGAATTAAAAATTAAAACTGTCACATCTTGAAAATTTAATCTCATGACAAGCCTGATCGTAGGTTATTTACCTTAGGGGCCTTAACCTTAGAGACAGCAAGTTCCTGTAATTTCTATAAATACTCTTGACAACAACTATCCACAAGTCTGCAGAATCCTAAATGCAAAAATAATACATATTCTCTTACGTTTACTAACTGCAAATTTGTCAGAACTATTACGTTACTTGGAACCAACACAAATCCAAAGCAATTGTTGAAGGTTGAATACGTATTCCAGCAATTTAAGGCTGATACTTCAGCTACATACCACGTTATTCATCATCTACAGAATCTGTGGGCTCTCAAAACCAAAGAACAAGATGCAGAATGTACAATATATTAATATAATTATGCTGCTGGTGACTGTAGCCAGAGATTACACTTACAAGTTTCATTTCAAGTTGCTACATATACTGTGCAATTATGATAGTTGAAGGGCAGTGAGGAAACAAGTTTTTTTAATTATATATTGTCCTTTAGGGCATTTTAATGAGTTTTTCTGCACTTGAACAGTCATCAGCATCCAAGAGCTGTCCTGCCTTGTACTTCTGCATTATTAATACAGCACCATCCATGCAGCTGCAGTTAAAGGTCTGTCATTGTTTCCATTATAAATTGATATTTTCAAGGATTTATAACTCAAATGCAAAATAGCCCTTCAGTTAATTTTTTGTTGAATTTAAAGGAACCCCTTGGATCAGGAATCTACCAACTCAACCACTTTCTAGCTAACACAATAGAGGTTAACAGCTCCAGAATGGCTGTTATGTTCTATTGTGAACACAGTGTCCAGTTACCAGTCAGTCTCTAACTGCAGTCAAGCTTCTTCCCCTACTCCTCTAAAAGTTGTTTCTTTTTAGCAGATCAACAAACTGCATAAAAAATCCAGCACAGAAGTAACAGAGGATTTTTTTTTATTTTATTTTGTAGGTCATAAGTATATTTTGAGGGCTAGAAGTTCTCAGTAGAAATTATTACATGTTAGGAATATTTTATAAGCAATATAAGGAATTTAACATAGGCACATTCTCTTGTGCTAAAGTAATATTATATAAAGAAGCAAAATTCAGCAACAAAATTGCAGGTAAATTGCTGATAAGAATCTACCAGTGTGTGAATGTGAACACAGACAGCTAAAATCCTTAATCAGCAGAGTGAATTCTACCCATGGCTGCACTAAGGAAACACAGCAAACTGTTCTGATCTGCATTTTCCTCTGAGTATAAACAGCACAGCTGATTTTTTTAATGAGTAAAATATTTGATTATCTCTTCAGATTGTCAGTCTTAAATCTGAAGGTGCTTAATGCTCATCAGATGGAGCTGACTTTTGGAAAAGCTCCATTATCATGTAGCATCAAGCATATTTGACCTTAAAGTTCAAAGCCTTCAGTTTCATTCCCTTTCTGTACTTTAGAAAACCACTTGGGAATGGCTGCAGAGGCTCTATAACCAGCCTTTACTGTGTATGCTTTGCACCTCCCTCTTTCTATCATAGGTCATAAACTATAGTCCTCTGATAACAAGAGAAGGATTGCCATTGATTTAAATGGGTTTGGAATTAGGCCCAGAAGAGGTAACTATCTGAAGCAATAAGTGTGATTTATTTACATATTCGTGACCTGTCCACAAAACTCCTTGAAAGAGGAAAGGAAAATTAAAAAAAAAAAAAAAAAGGGAAAAAAAAAAAAGAGGGACACCAAAGCAAAAAAGAGCCAAACAAATCAGCCCAAATTTAACCTCTAATACTAATAATTGTTTATTTCATGATATTCCATCTCACAGTTGAAAACCCCATTCCTCTTCAGAACACGACTCCTGTTAGTCTACGAGAAAACCCAGTCTTTGTTGTGACTTATTTTGACAGCTTTAATATAATTTTCCACCTGGCATCTGGAAACTTTTCCATTTTCACTTTCCTCCCATGTCTCACTCTTATTTTCAAGTATATGTTGCATTCACACTGCACCTGTCAGAGTGGGATCTGTGTGCCTTGACACCGGCCTGAAAACATACACGCCTCTACTTCTGCTCTTACCCCAGGGACAAGTGCTTACCTTCATCACCTGTTTTGCAGTGAGATATTGCCACTCCTAATAATGACAGCAGTAGATCACCTCCTTCACACCATCATCTGTTTCTCAGCAAGTGAGTATCCTATAATCTTCACGTGGCTCCTTGAAACATTATTCAGTTTCTGAAGCTACAGTTAGTAAGTGGTTGAAATCTTTTTGCTGTTCTTTCTCGTGTTCTTGTCAACTTGCTCTTTTAGCATCCAAATTTCACACAGATGAAGTGTTTCTTCAGAGACCACCAAAAACCTTAATTAAAAAGAATGAAAATGTGTCAACTAATGAGTGAGATTAAAAAAAAAAAAAAAAAAGAGAGACTATATTCTTTCAGATGCAGTTCTTAGCAACTGAAAGTTGCACATTCAGAATTAGTGTTTCAGTGCTGGCCTGGAAGATTCTCAGGAGAAATTACACAGTCTGAATATTAGAAAAGTACTGATCACTTGGAAAGAAGAATATTATTAAAATATTTTAGTTTTTCTTTTTTGTTTTTCCCCCAGACATCTGGTTCTGAGATGGGAGCTGCTGTTTACTCTATCAGATGTCATTTAGGATTTAGATCTGGCTTGGATTTCTTGCCTACCAAAAAAAGACAATCATCTTATCCCCATCTTGACAGTCAAATAAAAGCTAGTCAGACCTCAGACTTGGGAGCTTCAGAATACACAGTCCTACTTATTCCCTAAACAAAGACATGATGGGAGCACAGCAAAGACAAGACAGATGGAAGTGATCCTGGAGGGTGGGTATTGATTGACTAGTGTCTAGCCTGGCTATAAATTACCACTTCTCTTTCTCAGTGCAAAGAGGAGGGTGAGGAGAGCTGCAGAGCTCTCTTACAGACACGGTGCTTGCTTGGACTGTGCTGTTCATGCACAATCAGCTAGATGTGGGCTGTGCCTGAGGCATAGGGAAAGCCTTTTTATTTTGCTCTTTCTTTCCAGTGCTAATCTTGACTTTGAGAAGACAAGTAATTTCTTTAAATATAAGTGGTTCTTGTAGAACCAAAGTAACTTCCGTGAAGCTAAAGAATTTAATGCTTCTAAGTATTGCCTGTACTTTTAAAATCCTGCTCCATACTGTTAATGATTATAATTGTATAGCATGACAAAAACCAGGGCATAATAGTGTACAGATGTGGAATATATAAAAGAGGAAGTATTTAACATAAGGTTATTGAAGCTGAAAGTACCAGTGGTGATTGATTGCTCAGACACAAGTCAGGGAAGTAGCCTAAAAAAATATTAACCATAATTGCAATTTATTTATTAACCATTTCATCAAACATGATGCTATACTTAGAAACAGTTCTGCCGTCCAGTAATTCTCCATTTGCTGCTTGTGGCAAACAGCAGATCTGCATGCCTGGGTCTGTTAGGAAGAAAGATGTTTACTTGAGAAGAATATTACTTCTTCCATTTCAAAAGACATCACCATGGTTATACAGTTAACTACACCTCAGTGGCTTCCAATGTTTTTACTAAATACTCTTTAAACCAAGAGATAGCAAAGAAAGTTTTAAAGACTGCTCACCTTAGTTAGTTAGTAAAGGTTTCTGCTGCTGTTTGTGCAAGGGTCAAAGAGTTAAAAGTTTAAAAGGCAGAAAGTTTTCCTCTTGTTTTGACTAATCTGGAGGAAACGTGCTGGAGCTGTGCAGAACTTGATTGCCTAACACAAAGTGAAGATACACAGTGAGGAGTAAAGGTTTAACTCAACTGATGTAAGAAACAAACTCCAAGGATGCCCATGTTTCTTTGCTTTTATCGCATTGTTAATCTTTAATCAGGAAAACAGTTCTGAGAACAGCTCTCTGTGCACAACTAAACAGGCACCATTGCTTGGAAGTTAATAGGATCACCAGAGAAAGAGACTATTAGATCATTGTTCTAATAAATCAATAAGTGAGATGTACAGCCCAAAGGAGTTCAAATTCTGCTTCCACGTGGATATGCAGCAAGTGCACATTAAACCTTGCAAAATCAGCAGTAAGGAGTTGGTTGGTGGGTTCAGAAGAGCAGTGGCTTCCTGGGCAAGTTTTTTTCCAGCTGCACATCTGCACAGGCACTAAGGTTTGAGAAGCCTGAATCAAGCTTCTTGGCTCAAAAATCCAAAGAAATGTAGAACAGACTACATTTAAGGGCATATTTAAAGTATCTTAGTGTGACTTCACTGACATCAGTTGATTTACTCATTGATATTTATCAGCCAAAATACCTTAAATCTTAGTCTTCCTCCCTGATGAATCATCACCTGAAGACCAAAGCCAGAGAGCCCCATGCCTCTCCATCTGGAAGAGGAAACAGAAACATGGTATAGCAGGCATAAGTGGATATCTTTTGTGCTCCTATGAGAATAGACAAAGCCTTATATTTCTCCTCTTCATCATCTTCTTAAACAGCAAGATGAGGAAATGCCTAGAAAGCAAATGAGACTAGCTAAGTGACATGTTTTGTGAATAATGGTTATTATTCTGTTCAGAGCTACCTCTAAAGCTTAAAGTCTCCTGACCTGTCATTCATACCCTTCTTTTGTTCTGTATTAAACAGGAAGATCTGGGCAGAGAACATTTAATGCTTTCACCCCAAATAACAAGGTGCTGCCCTAGGACTGCTGCAACACAAATACCTGACATGTACAAGATTGAGAAGTGGGATACTTATTTTATTTGCAGAATGTAAGTTGGTTGCTATTCATTTGTACATATTAGTTTAAGCTCACGAATAAGAGATTTCTCTTTAAGTAAACAGTATTCACATGCACATGACTCTTCCTAAATCAGTAAATTTGAAGACAGGTACAGATGGTCAGTCAACAGAAGCATGGACAGCAGCATCAGAATTCTGTCTTCCTAAAAGACCAAGAAAAACATCATCTCCAGGGTCCAGTTGAAACCTTGACCTCTTTACCAAGTGTTGTTTGTAGCAACAATCATCCCTGTGGCATTTATCTGGTAGGAACCTTTCACATTGACAAGAAATTTTTTTTACATTGAATAAATCCTATTGTGGTCCATCCATATTGCCTCCTTCCTATTAGAAAGGTGCTAACATAAGTGCAAGGTATGCAGGATTTAGATAAGTCTTAACAAGACAGGTGAAGAGTTTTCCATTAAACACAGGATTTATTACAGAGGTAACTGTTTTTTTTTCTAGTGTTGATTTTCCTACAGCTGTCAGGTTCAAGAGCCAAAAGGTATGTGATGCTTGACATAGGCACATTTGCCTCCTGACCTTTAGATGTAGCCTGGCTTTTATTTCTGCACAATCAGCTTCTATATTCTGTTGTTGTTGCTTCCAGTGTTACAAAATGCTTGAAATATTCATCAAAGCTATTTTCCTGGGAAAAATATAGAACAAATCTCACTTGAAACAGAAAACACAGTTCAGCCCAAGTTGGTGCTTTTGTGTTACTATCAAAGGAGAAAACAGGTTATACTAAATGTTTTTCATTTCAAATAAGAACGTACTATTTACATTACAATAATCTAGAGAAAACCCAGCAGGGACTATCTGTGGCACAGATATAAAGATTAGAAGAGATAATAATCTTGCCTAATTAGGTTTTAAACTCCTCAGCTGGGAGCTATCTACCAAACTAGGAAGAACACGCAAGAACAGAGAGAAATTGGTGTTATCAACCCCCTTCCCATCAAGAGGACAGAGGCTTGGGGATGTAAACTGACATGTTCAAAGTCAAATGGGAACTCCATAGAAGAGGAGGAAGCAGAACCTAAACCTTCTGAATCTGCACCCATGCTCACTGCTTAGAGCCATCCTTCTTTAAAGGAGGCAGCTCATGAAGGACATACAGAACTGTGTCCAGTGGGTCAGACTGCATGTAACAAGGAATGAAAGTAACAAGAGACAAAATGTAAATGGAAGCATTTAAAAAAAGAAACACGTTGCCAGTCAGGTAGAAAGAGTGTGTGTTTCTGGACTCTGAAATGACAACTGGCAAGAGTGCTGCCAGCAAGTGAAAGATTGCAGAGAAATAACGACAGGCATGCAAAAGGAAGGAGGCAAGAGGAGGCAGGGTTATCTCATCCTAGAAAAAAATAATCCAGTTTAAATTTTAAAAGGTGCTGCCATGTCATTTCTCAAGGCCTAAGGAGGTGAAGTCTCTGTAAAAGGTCACAGTTAGCAGGATCCTACTTATCAGCAGGAAGCCAGGAGACTGCTCTTGAACAAAAGTTTAAACATCTCCTGCTGCTTCAACCTGTGTGCAAGGATTTGTCATTTACCCCCTCCACAAGCAGGAAGCAGGGAGCCCCTGGCAGCTGCAAACACACACCTCTCTGGGAAACAGATTTTGCTCCAGCAAGGGTTACCATCTTTATTTGCAAAGCTGAACCTCAGTGCCATCTGGGCTTTGTATGACTGAGCAGAGCAGATGCTACATAGGTGAAGGGAAACACACCACCTTATGCTGTTTTCCACTCTGTTTAGTACAGCTTGTCCCCGTCTCTCCTGGCTGTGGTTCTGCTGTGCATCCAGCCAAAAAAAATGCAGTAAACATGCAAAAATCATAGTCAAGTTCTTATCACCCTTATGCGGGCTGAGGTAAAATCAGTTGAAGTCTTGATGGGCCCAAACTCTCGGTGTTCCTGTCAGATACCAGTGGCTCCAGGCCTTCTAACTTACATACTCACAGACCACTCATATAAGTTTTACAAAAGAGAGGTCAGTGTTCCTACAGGGAAGAGTTCCCAGGTTAGAGTCACAGCACAAGAAATATCTCCAAAAGAGCAACTACTTATCAGGATTGAGATTCCATGAACCAATCCGATCTCATGAGCTAATGAGCTGCTGAGCAGGAATGATGAACAGTGAATAACATGCTGCTCAGAGTCACTAATTGAGTAAGCACCATTAATGAACCACTTGCTGCTTGGGAGCTGTCTGCCACCTAAGATTCGGGTGCAAAATCAGAATCCAGAGTGTCTTGCATTCTGAGAAGGGTCACCAGTGTGATAGGAGGGAACTGAACTTCCAGTAGCCTTCATGGGCCATGTGTGGATATGCCACCCTAGCCAAGACTCCAGTTTTTATTCCTTACAAAAGAAAATGGAAAAGAGAACCAAAAATGAATAAATAGTTTATCTGCCAAAGCAGATGAACAAGAAGCAAGAAATGAGTCTGCTTGTGGTGTAGTGTGAGCCTTGGCATGGACTGTGGCACTGATTTACTTCCTTTTTCTTTTTTTGAGAAGTTTTAGCATGTGTGTTGTCAAGATGAAAATGCTGGGCAGGTTAATGGAAGTGCAGTCTAATCACAGTAAATCTGTGTATTTTTTTCTCCTTCCTATTCCTCTGCCATCACAACAAGCCACTTAAAGACAGGCAAAAAGTCACATTACCTTAGTGATCCATAAACCGTTTTACAATCTGCCCCAGACAAATACTGTATCATTTCGGGTTGGAGAGAGGGAAGTGAGAAGCACTGTGCTCCCAGTTTGCTGGTACCTGTTCTGCCTGTTCCTGGAGGCTGTCTCACAGTTCATGGAGTGCACGAGGAGAGGAGTGTTCAGCATGTGTGGCCAGAGCTCCCAGACCTCCTGCAGCTGGGTCATTGCTGAAGAGCAGCCTGTTAGAAAGGGGCTGTGAGGCAGAAACACCAGACAGGGCTGTGCAGGGTCCGGAATAAACACTTGGCTTAGTCACTGACTCTTTTGCAACTACCAGGCAATTTGCACAGTTCAGAGTTTCTTCTAGAAATCAAGGGAGCAGTCCTTGCCCTGGTCTCTGTGAGCTGTGCAGGGGCTGCCCTTGGATCTGGGCTGTGCAGCATCCAGTCCAGCAGCAATTGCAATATGCTCAGTATCAGCTGAGCACAACTTGACAGCAAAAATAACAATCCAGAAGCAATGTTCTTCTGTTAGTAGAATAGCTCAGAGAATCTTTTAAAAAAGCTACAATTTTATAACAAAAACTTCAGGTGACAAATTCTTTGAAGATGACAATATGTAGGATAATTAGCAATAGGAGTGGAGTAGAATTTCTGAGTATTATTACCTGTCATTAACAACTTTCACATCTCATTGAGAGCGCTTCGCTGCACCTCAGTTTGTAGTGATGAGTTAAGCTTTCTTATGACACCTTTTCTGAGCATCTAAGAACCTTCACAGTTACTGCATTTAGTTCCAGTAAGTCAGTAAAACTCAAAGTGCTCAGAATCCCAGTTTAGAACAGCCTGCATAGTGTTCATCAAAGCAAACCAAATCCCCTAAAAACACTTGTTTCAAGGCACTTGTTGAATACGATCATCTCAAAATGTCAGAATTATGCTCATTTAAATAATTTGACAGCTTCCAAGGAGGCACCTCATGAGCATCACAGTCAAGTGTCAGGAAGCACAGAGAAGAAGTGCCAGAAAAAGTTAAATCCAAAGAAATTCTATCAGCTATTAGATAAGTATTACAATACAGTTACTACTAAAAAAGATCTCATTTAAATGGAAAATAAACTTTACATTCAAGGCAATTTTAAAAAAAGAACGTACATTCCCCCCGAACCACATCCCATGTTTCTCACTAGTGAACTCTCCCAGCTCACTGAATCCAGGAGGCAGACACAGATGGCAAACAGCAGCACACTCTGGGAGTGGGTGAACACCTCAAGACCACTAACTGAGTCATTGGAGATACTACTTGTGTTTTTTGTTTTGTTTTTGTGGTAGTCATTAGGAATTACAAGAACTCAGTAAATGCAGAATAAACCTTTAATGCTCTGTCTTTGGTATTTAAAATCTGAATCTCTAAGTGAGACTATTCCTGAAAAAATCTTTGCCCTGATTTGCATATGCTCCAGTTATTTCATTGCACCAAATACTATGTGTTTTATATATGGGTTTGGGGCTTCCTGTGTGTATGTGATATGCTTTGAGGTCCTCTGATGGGAGGTGTTACCTAAATACAAGCAATTTGATGCTTAAGTGTCTAGAATTCCCAGTGGACATCTGCACTCAAACCTTGCTGCCATCACAAATGAAAAACATTTGGAATCCTTAATGTGATTTTTAATGGACATATGTTCACAACACAGTGCCACCAATTTGGCATATTTAGTGTCTTCTCAAGAGAAGCCCACAGTTTGTATAGCAAGATTGTGGGAGGTTAGGATTGCAGTGTGAGAAAATTTGCACAACACCTGCCTGAATATAATTTAATTGGCAGAAACTAATGCTCTAGGTTTGGGGATTTTTTTTTTCCTCCGCTCAAAACTGAAGAGACACTAGGACTAATCCTGCTGTCTTACACTTTCAATTTTTAAAAGCTTTTATTCTGACTCTACTTGTGCTGCAAATATAATTATTTTCTGGTCCACTCTTTTTTTTTCCTGACAGCTGAAGTGCATTGCTGTTTAACTCCTAGTTGTTATTTCTATGTATAATGATTTATTGGGCCAGCAGGAAGGACTCAGTATTTTTGTGCTTCACTGAAAAAGGGATATGCTGAGTATTACTGACTACTGTGCCCAATTTTTAACGAAGCACTTAACAATATGTTTTGAAAGTAAAAGAGTTGGCTGAAATATTTCTGATCACCTCCACCAGCAGTTTGTGGGCTCCAAGGACAAACACCACAGTTGTCCTTATTAAATAGACTTTGATTATACATTTGCTTACAGCAGAGCCCCATCTGGAGCAGTCTTTAACACCTCTTATCCTACCAGATTTTTGTTTTCCTTTTCAGGAATGTTTGGCCTTGCAGTGCATCAAGGACAGCCCCTCTTACTTCACTGTTTTCTTCCCTTTGCGTTTACAAAACATAATAAAAAGCTTTGCAGGAGAGATAGAGGATGCAGGCCCAGGGGAAGCAGTGTGAGATTGAGCTCCATGGTATCTCAGGCTGGCAGGGCAGGAAGACAAGCTGCAGTCCTGCCCTTTGCTGCTCTGCCAGACGTGGCTGTTCAGGGCTTGCAAGTCACTGCTGGCTGCCTGGGAAAAGCCTTACTGGGAACATCTCATTGGCTGCACAAGCCAGAGCAGGTGGAGGGTTAAGAGCATTCTTTATATAGCACACATCAATTTTGTTGCTTTAAAGGACTCTCTAAAACTTAGCTGGAAGTCCCACATTTCCTGTTCTGCAAAGTACCAGTGACAATATTTTATACCCATGGTGGAAGCCCCATCAATGCAAAAAGTGACAGGTTGGAATGACAGCTTCTCCTGATCCAGGCCCAGAGTAAGGAGAGTTAGATGAGATGGCAGGAGGGTTATTTCTACAGCTTTATTTGCCTGAAACACTAGAGTCTACACACACACAGACAGCATGAGCAAAAGGACATGAAGATCAGTCTTCCTTCATGGGCATGATGGTCTAAAATGGAGTAAGGGAAGATAAAGAGCTGAAAGAAAGAGGGGCAAGGTAAGTTAGAGGCAAAACCTCAAAGTGTCTGAGGTCACACTCTCACCCTCAGAATTAAGAGCAGTAGTGACTGCTGGTACTATATACTGCCACAACAGATACAGATGTGTACACATCTGTACATGTACATATGTATACAGTACTCTTCACACAAAAATTGTGCAGCCACATTCCTGAGCAGTTTTGTGCCTTTTCAGTACTAATTTAATGATAGGTAGATATTTTATGACCCCCACAGGACTCCCACTAAAATAAAACATAACATTTGAAGTAGGGGGTTAATTACTGGGGTAGCTGCTGATCTGCCTCTTCTGAGCTTCTAGCAATAGAAAATAATTGTTCTGTTTGCAAGAGCCTAAAAAGCAAGCCATAGGCAAAATCTGTTTTCCTGCACTGAAGAAAATGTAAAATTTAGATCTAGTGGAAGGTGTCCCTGCCTATGACAGGGGTGTTGGAACTACATGATTTTCAAGGTCCCTTCCAACCCAAACCATCCTGTGATTCTATGACTTAGATTGCCTTTTTTTTTTTTTTACAGAATTGCATGGACAAAAATAAGGCCTCCAGACAGGTAGTGTAATGGTTATTCAGGCCTGTCAGTGCTCACTGTTGAACTTTATCCCAGGATCAGGCAGTGTTCCCAAGGCAAGTAAACACACCTTGGACAAGCCTCCGCTTCACAGCCAACTAGCAAGGATCTGCCTACCAAATGTGCCAACTGCATTTGCCTGGATGACCCCCATGTTCTCAGCTCCAGATACTCCTTGTTCTCGACCTTTCCCACACACAGAGAAGTTATGAGGGTTTTGGTTTTAAAGCCAAATTGGTACAAAGTTTGGTTAAAGTGCTGTTTTGTAATACTTCAAAACAACAAACCCAGGGGCTAAGAATCATCACTTTCAGCATTCATTAATCAAACCTGTCAAATGATTACCTCGTCAGGGCTGCTTTGTTGACAACTCTGCATGATGACTGTGTCAGTGGCAGTGTCCTAAGACATATGCAGTGGTGACGTAAAGGACAAGCCTCCCTCACCTCACCTAGTGGGATGGACACTACCATGAATATTTAAGGGAGGGTGTTTACTTGGAAAGCAGTGACCACAGGAGTGCTCCAAAGCAGGTGAAACAGGATCAACTGAAAGGGACATCAGGATCCTCTCTGACATCCAGCTTATAAGACAGTAAGTAGAATGGCCTCTTTTTTTCCAGCTTGAAATCACCTGTGATCTAAGTTGTCTATAGTGATTATAAAAGAGAAGTACATGATCAAGTCTATTACAAATTCTACCTTTGCCTTATAGGCTGCTAGGAAGGCTTATTGACACTGGTTAGAATGTCATATTGTGCTAACACACCCAATGTATTTGGTTTTAGATTGTGATCAGTATTTCAAAGCCATCAACAAGAGCCACTGTAGGTTCAGTAATGCCCCCACAGCTGAAAGCTGAGGTGAATGTCATGCCTAAGGTTGTCCAGGGGGATTTGGAGAGCCTGCCTCCAGAAGCAAGGGACTTCATTGAAAGTAATGCCAAGCTCTGCCAGCCTGAGAGCATTCATATCTGTGATGGCTCAGAAGAAGAAAACAAAAAACTTCTGGACATAATGGTAGAACAAGGCATGATCAAGAAGCTGAACAAGTATGAGAACTGGTGAGTAGCCTGAAGGAAGTATCAACTCAGAATGGCAATATGCATTTTCTATCCTGTTGACTTTTAAAATTACTTATAACCCTTCAGTATTTGCTTTCCACGAACATTTTGGCACTGTAGCTTACACAGGTGAAATACTCAAGCAAAGCAAATTTTTCCCTCTAAAAATTAATATAAAGCATATTATTCAGTTGGACTATAAACTGAACAGTGTCTCCATTGATTAGTTACATCAGGGAACTGAAATAGTGTCATGAGACTTATGTAACTGATCATTAGAAATGGCTAAATATTATTTAGCAAATACATCTTTTGAAGAATTCTTCTATTTTAGTCAATTAGTTTGTTCATCAAATACTTTTCTGTGGCATTCAAATAGCTCTGTGGGTGTTCAAATATTATTCAGTACAGGCATTATTCATATCGTGCCGATGAGCTTTGACTGTAATGTATTCATCAAATACTTTTTTCAAGTATTTCATCATCTCTCCCAACTAACCCAACATGAAAGAAGAATGTTAACAACAAGTACATACTCAGGAATTACGTGCTGACCAAGAGATTTTCATGGAAGAAATCTGCAAAGAATTTTGAATAACTAAGTGCAGGAATTTAGCAATCTGTTTGCAGACTATTTGGGAGAGAAAAGGGCAAGATTCATCAGATAAATTATTCATTGTTAATTATATTCTTAGCTATAGTGATGATGGTTATGACAGCCCAACTAGAACGTTTTTATACTCATAGAAAATTTCTATGCACAGAGGTGAAAATGTAAAACAATCCTTTCTATTGTAAATAGATGGCAAAAATTCTTTAGAAGGAAAAAAGCCTCCCTTTTAATAAACTCCTTCACTTTAATGATCATGCTTATACTCAGCATTTCCTTTGTGGTGCTTTTAACTTGGAGGACTATGCCAATTTACTAAGCTGGATTCTGATCCCACAGGCACTTACACCAACACTTAAAGTACTTGCTTGGCATCCACTTTGCTTGGAGCATCATTTTGTGGTCCCCATGCAAAACAACTTCACACTGCTGAGAATGAAATGAGATTAACTTTTCCCTGGAAGTTAGCAACAGAGAATAAGACTGAGATAAGAGGCAGAGGAATATTAATATGCATCCAGAATTTCCTAGGCCATATCATTTGTTATTCATACTGGAAAGTCTTGAAGCAATTTGTATGAGAGAATGCCTGTTATACTGTCTCTGTCACGATAGTTTTTGCCTTACAAAGCATTGTGCCCTTTTGTGCTAAACCAGTCCCATAGAGGGTAAAAAGTGCTATATTGATCATTAACATCTAACTTCCCAATTGTGGTGAAATGCAGCTGGCTGGCTCTCACTGACCCAAGGGATGTGGCAAGAATAGAGAGCAAAACTGTTATCATCACTCAAGAACAGAGAGATACCACTCCAATCCCTAAAACTGGAACCAGCCAGCTGGGTCGCTGGATGTCTGAAGAAGATTTTGAGAAGGCCTTCAATACCAGGTTCCCAGGCTGCATGCAAGGTAAGCAAGAAAAGGGTGGTTGCCATTGAACTTCTAGGGTTACAGACACTACTACTAGTAGTTAGTTTAATCTCTAGAGAAAGATTTTAGCATAATGTTTATACCCCTGATATTAGCCATGTTGTTAGTTTTAGCTGGATCTTTACCATAGCTCTAAATGCCTGTGCAAGGATAGTCCTCAGTCTGTCTTTTTCCAGCATTCTTCTCTTCAGAAAGAGGGGCAAAATAAGGTAGGAAAATGTGGGAAATTCTTTCCAGAAAGCCACATGGCAGATACGAAGTGAGAGGAGAGTGGAGGACCCCCATCCCCAGCAACAGCTTCAGGCTAAGCAATTTACACCAACAGAGAACTTGGCTTCCACCCACCTTTACTACTGTCTAGGCAATTTGTCTGATCAGCTGCTTGCAGTATTTAAGGTAAAACTTCTTGCTACACAGTTAGACAAACAAAGCTACGCCTCTTTAAAGATCATCAGAAACACCCACAAGACAAACAGTTTTTAAAGAAGGGAGAAGCAACCTCCATATCATTAAAGACTATTTGAACAGCTCCCTGTTTTGCTCTTTGCCACATCTTGCTACTCCTTGTTTTCCAGGACGTACAATGTATGTTATCCCCTTCAGCATGGGGCCTATTGGGTCTCCACTGTCCAAGATTGGGATTGAGCTGACAGACTCACCATATGTAGTGGCCAGCATGAGGATCATGACACGGATGGGAACAGCTGCTTTGAAAGCCCTGAGCAACGGGGAATTTGTGAAGTGCCTTCACTCGGTTGGATGTCCTCTACCACTAAAAGGTAAAAGGCATTAAAAACTTAACCCTGGCAATTCCCTGGGGCATGTTTTAGAGGTGACTGCATACGGGAGGCACTCACCATAGAAGACCAGGGTGGTCTGAGCAACTGCACTAGGTTTAGAACTCAATTAATAGAATTAAAGCTCAATGAGAGTTTCACGAAAAGGAGATTATTATCCCAAGTACTTACCAGGGGGTTTCCCTTAAAGCATCTGGTATGGGTTGTTGTCAGAGGCTTGATGCTGATGAAACAACAGTGTGATCCAGCATGGAAATTGCTGCATTCATGAGGACAACATTCTGTTCTGCAGAACCATTAGTCAACAACTGGCCGTGCAACCCGGAGTTAACGCTGATTGCCCATCTCCCGGATCGCAGAGAGATCATTTCATTTGGCAGCGGTTACGGAGGAAACTCCTTACTGGGGAAAAAATGCTTTGCTCTTAGAATTGCCAGCAGAATTGCCAAAGAGGAGGGCTGGCTAGCTGAACACATGCTGGTAAGAACTATTAAATCATGTGTGTTTGAACAGCCATTAAACCCTAAATTAACACAACATAAATGCATCACATCTTGCTGTCAATGAAATTAGTCTCGTATGGATGGTCCTGTAACATTAGATATGAATTTATCACATGGCAGGCTAATAAGGAATCTGGAAAGTGCTTGCAAGATTAAATACCAAACATTTTAAAATAATACCTGTAAAGTCAGAAGCCAAGAAAGATTTGGAACTTCTGAGAGTGGCTACTTGTAGGCAGACCCATTAATTAGATCAGAGCTTAAACATCATCACTGGGCATCCACATTGCCCATACAAATCTAATAGCAAAAGATTAAAGCAAATTTTAAAAACTGTCCTCATATTATAAAGAGGTCTATGCACTGAAAAACCTGCAAAGATTAGATTTTTCTAAACAAGTTCTGCTTTGTACCTTTCCTGCCTTTATTTTCTGCTGTCATTTAAACATTCTACTACTGTAAAACACCACTGAAAATAAGAATTTCAAAGTGCATAAGAGAACAGTCTCAAAAAACATACCAACATACTCTGAGAAGTGCTGAAGTGTCCAGACATGAAGTGCTTACACTTCACTCATGCAGTCTTGCCTGGCTTTCTTATGAGCTGAACAACACAGCTGTATACTGTCTGAGTATTTTTAATCAGCAAAAAAAATTTGACTTCTATACGTGCCTGACATTTCTTATATATTTAAGAACTCCTTAGAGATATCATAAGGGCAAGAAGAGTAGACTTTTTGATTAATAAAGTACAGCTTGAATTATTTGTCAACTATATTATGTAGTGCTTTTGTTGGAACAAATTTGCATAATTAAATATTTTATCATTACCACCTGCTGGAAGACAGTTTTCAAAATGAAAAGTGCAAGAAAAAAGACCACATTTAACTGTTGCATTAATTTTTCAATAGATCCTGGGCATTACTAATCCAGAAGGTAAAAAGAAGTATTTTGCTGCAGCTTTCCCTAGTGCATGTGGAAAAACTAACTTGGCCATGATGAACCCAAGCCTGCCAGGATGGAAAATTGAGTGTGTGGGTGATGATATTGCCTGGATGAAATTTGATGAGCAAGGTATGGAACTGAAACTGGATTGGTTTACAGACCACTACAGGTTGATTTTGGTGCAGCAAGACACGCTACAAAAATCTGGATATAATTAGAACAGTTTGATTTCCCTACATGTTTTCATTTAACTTCCAGGCAACTTAAGGGCAATCAATCCAGAAAATGGCTTTTTTGGTGTCGCCCCAGGAACCTCAGTCAAAACAAACCCCAATGCTATTAAAACCATATTCAAGAACACCATCTTTACCAATGTAGCAGAAACCAGTGATGGAGGTGTCTATTGGGAAGGCATTGATGAGCCATTACCACCAGGAGTAACTCTGACTTCTTGGAAGAACAAGGATTGGACCCCAGAAAACGGTAACCTGGTCCACTCCACAGTCTCTCTTGGCTTTCTCTGCTAAATTCAAGATAATTCTGCCATTCTGACCTTTTCCTTGTATTCCATACAGGGGAGCCTTGTGCTCATCCCAACTCACGGTTCTGCACCCCTGCCAGCCAGTGCCCCATCATGGACCCTGCATGGGAATCCCCAGAAGGTGTGCCCATTGAAGGGATAATATTTGGAGGCCGCAGACCTGCTGGTAAGAAAAGAATCAGCCACGTGTCAAGGCAGAAGTGCTGACCACAGAAAGGCTGAAACACAACTGGGCACAGACACAGGCTTTGTTTTCACAGCCGCAAAAGCAAGAAAATATCTATGCTCCGTGTTAGGCTTTGACACACGCACTTACACCCACTGATATTTCAATGTCTGAATTGTGGGATGTTAACACAAAAGAAATAATGATAATAACAATACTACTAAGGGCCGGAGAGAGATCAGGACCCACTAACACAGGCAACACAAGCACATAGCAAATTGTCATACTTGTCTCAATTTGCTTGCAGTTTAACTAGTTCAGATAGGAAATTGTTGGAGAAATGAACCAGTTGTAGACTGTTTACAGAAAAGGAAGTAAAATAAGTTGATCTATGAAAGATCACCTGAAGTTGAAAAAAATAATAAACAGGAGTAATACTGGGTCTGAGTCTAATATCATGACCACAGGACCAGATTCTATTTCCAGCAAAGCCTGCTCAGGATTCTGAGGTCACAGAAATCTCCCACTGAGCAACTAAATGTGCATGTGTTCAGTAGCCAGTTTTGAACATATTCATATAAACTTTCTTGCAATAGAAGGGCAGGAAATGAACTGATTAAAAAACAGTTTAAATCAGAGTCCATTATACATTAACATGCATTTGGCAGTATCTCAGGTAGCAAAACCTGTTATAAAAATGTTTCTGGACCCCTAATAATTGAACTTATTTTCTTCTTTACAGGTGTTCCTCTCGTATACGAGGCCTTTAACTGGCAGCATGGAGTATTTATAGGAGCAGCTATGAGATCTGAAGCAACAGCAGCTGCTGAGCACAAAGGTAAATCAAAAGTTAATCTGCCTACCTGTACTAAAAGCAATCCCCTCTGGACTGCCTATTCTGTCCTGCTCTTTTGCATTTCAGTCTGGGCAGCTCATTTTGCAACCTGTGCATTTTAACAATAGAAAATATTTGTACTGGAGTTAAAAGCCAAATTCTCTGTAAAAGTCAGATTAAGCAAAACAACCCTAGGTGGCAAACACACAGAACAGGGTGCAGACATGAGGCTGCCTGAAGCTTTCATATGGAGTTCTTGTTGCAGTCTGGGATAATTAAACTTAAGTTCTCTTTTCTGCTGGAGCTCAATGTAAATACATAAATGATAAAAGCCAGCTCTTGAAGTTCTTCATTTAGGCTGCTTTAAGAAATTAATTTCCACTTATTACATAATTTAATTTCTACTGGTGTTTTGTACATCAAGGACAATGCTTGTGCTGTTTCTTAAAGCTCCTTGGTTCAGATACAGAAGGGTGAGTAAGGGACCATGAACACTAAATCCTGGTGCTTTATTATAACTGTGCTATTTATTTTCTTACATTCTCCATTTGTGTTTCGAACAGGCAAAATCATTATGCATGATCCATTTGCCATGAGACCTTTCTTTGGCTACAACTTTGGTAAATACTTGGCCCACTGGCTCAGCATGGCACATCGTCCAGCTGCAAAGCTACCAAGGATCTTTCATGTTAACTGGTTCCGGAAAGACAGCCAAGGGAAATTCCTGTGGCCTGGCTATGGAGAGAATTCCCGTGTGCTGGAATGGATGTTCAACAGAATTGAAGGGAAAGCTTCTGCCAAGCCAACTGCCATAGGTTACATCCCTGCTGACACTGCTTTGAACCTGAAGGGTTTAGAAGATGTCAACTTGACCGAACTGTTTGATATCTCCAAAGAGTTCTGGGAAAAGGAGGTAGAAGAAATCAAGCAGTACTTTGAAGTGCAAGTTAATGCTGACCTCCCCTATGAAATAGAAAGAGAAATGCTTTCCTTAGAGATGAGGATAAAACAGTTGTAGCTGATCAAAACCACAATTACTTATCAATCCACACATACTAAGACAGGACAAACATTTTACCAAATCACCACTGGAAGCACAACAGCACACTGAGGGGCAGAGACTTCTCATGAAAAGTAGGCCCTAGTTTACTTAGACTATAGGTAGGGGCATTCTAGAGGTAACTCCAGACCTAATGATTTATCAGCTACATCAGATGTTGGGAATAGGTGAGCAGCTATGGGAATGTTTGAGCACATGGTCTGCAAAATCCAGATATTTCATGCACACACAGAGAGCCATGAGGTGTGTCAATTATTTGCCTAGTTCTACACATACAATCCAAACCAATCCAGCCTTCAAGGGGTGGCACATTGTTTCTATTGCACAAACCACTAGTGCCGCAAATTCTACAGGAGAGAAGAAACTTAGATGCTGTATATATGTATTACCTAAACATATTTCATGGCTTAAATATTTTTTAGAATAATGAAGTTGTAACTTTTATCAGAGTGAAAGATGGCTTTGTTTTACTAATGTGTATTTAAGATATTGCTATTATACATGCCTCATGTTCTTGTGATTTCCAGATGTTTTGAATGGCATATTCTTTAAACTGTTGAAATAAATGTTTATAGAAAACATGACCTCATTTCCAGTATTTATAAACTACATGCATATAAATTGGACCTCCTGTCTATACCACAGCACAGAAAGAAATTCACATGTGGAAGTTACTTGTTGACTAGCATTGATCTGCTACTCCTAAACCAACAGTTTAAGCCAGGTACTGTCTTTGCAACTTTTATTCAAGCTAAAGGAATGATCCAGAAGTTATGAAACCAGCTGCAAGCAGTTATCCAGCTAGTGACATGCTCTCCATTACTGGGCATTGTTAGTTACTTCAGGTATTTATAAAGTAAACTACCCTCTAGGAAAGCCCCATATTAGGACCTAGCTCATTTGCTGAAGTCATAGGATTTGTCTGCTCCACAGTACCTTGACTTTTGCAAGAATAACTAGTGGAGCTAGTGAAGTAAAAACAGTTTGGGAAGAGTTTTCCAGATCTGTTGAGATGCTTAAAGCCTTAGTGGTCAATGAAAATAAGGGTAGAAGCCTGTGTTGACTTCCCTGTAGATCCAAGATACCAAAACCATTCCATATTCTCCCTATTAAAAGTGCCCTTCTTCATGCTTCCCACGTTCCTGGCAGATATCCTGCTTTTTCACTTTGAATGCTTGATCTCCCAAAATATATTGCAAATATTTGCTTAGCAAAAAGAAAATTACTTACATTGTGTAATAATTCTCTTTATAGACCCTGCTTCCTCACAAAACAAACAGCGCCAACACTGGTCAACAGATGCCCTTGGAAGTTTGCTAGGAGAGGTCACATAGCCTGAAAAGCCTCTGACAACCTCCTGACTCCAAATTTAGGACTTCACACAAACATTGTCAACTCTGAGGCAAATAACACAGCACAAGTCAATGGACAGATTACACAAAAAACAGACAATGGAAAGCTGTGCTGAAAGCTGAGGACAGCAGTGCAGCCTCTGTAGAGGTGATCATCAGTTGACCTGCTTGCTGGTCAAAAACTACATCTGCACAGATGCAGTTCTCCTGTGAGGTCATCTTTAGCCTGTATACTCTTGAGTGGGCTCCAAATTAAAAGAAAAATCAAGGTGGAAGGCAGTAAATAAGTCAGAGCAAATGAGCCAAGAAATACTGTTTTATGCACTCAGATTCAAGGACAACTACCATGTGCATAAAATTAAGTTGTTTGTAAAGTAATCCTATAAGTAGTTAATGAAAGGCTTGGGCCATTCCCAAACTGATATGACAACATTGGATCTAGTATTTGGACAAGCCTAAGGAAGAATGAGGAGATCTAAGAAAATCTGTCATGTTAATATCAGGGAGTTATGGCCAATTACAGTCTCAAAATTTCTTATGAGTCTCCTGAGGGGATCCCAGTCCTGAGTAGTGCAAACAGGTTCCAATCATGTTTTGAAATGCTACCCAGTAATGTACAGAAGCTTGGGCCCTTCCAGAGGGCTCTGAGCAGCTCCAGTGTGCTGATCTGCCACTCCGACACAACCAGGCTCAGTGCTCTGAACACTGCAAAAGAAACGACTCATACTTCATGCCAGAGCAATCTGTGCCAAGAGCGCCAGCCTAGCAGGCACATGGACATGGGAGATCAGAGTGACAGCCAGCCCATAAAACGCTGCTTCATGAAGAGGTGGGCACCATTGCTGTGGACCAACACAACCTTGACCTTGTAGCACACATCCAGCTAGCAAGATTGGTGTTCCAAGGTGCAAACCACCTTGAGATCTTCATACCCCTGCCCAAACCAGTGGATTTCATTTTCTGACTAACCCCTCGCTCTCTTCCTCACCTCAAGAGGCTGGCAGACTTTCCCTCCCTTGAGGGAACCCCACCGGCCTCACTGTTCTCCTCTGGGTGTTCTTTTTGCGTAACAGAACACAACTCATGGAAAGTGGCCATCATGACAACTTCTGGCAAAAATATTTAAACCATTTGTGGTTCTCCCACCCCACACATTTTAACCACATGCACCTTTTCACACACTGACCAGAGACTGATGGGTGTGCAAAACATTCCAGAAAGTACAGAAAATGGGGAGGGAAAAATGCTGAGAAAAAGAAAACTTCTCTTGCGTGAGTCATTCAACAGCTCCTTTGTATGTAAATATATCCACAACCCATCAACATCTATGGGGAGTACAATTTACATTTTGAATGATCAAAATGTTTAGCATTGGCAGAGAAAATGTTTAAAAAGAGAGAAGGCGGTGGTTTAAAATTTAGAAACTTAGTCAACCATGCCAGATTATGATCTCAATTTCTTTCGTTCCAACAAATACTATGCTCCATAAAAAACAAAATGAATTAGAACAAAATGCTTTTAAATTGAAATTTGGAAGTTCCCCCAATTTTCAAAAGAAGGAGAGGAAGGCAACAAATGCAATAAGTTTCAACAAATTAGTAGAGAAATATAAAACTTGGGCTATTAAATGTGATTCAGAGAAGGGAAGTGCAGGAAAGACTAACGCATGAAGTGTACAGAGCCATAACATTTGCAACAGCTGTGTTATGAAATGCACTTGGTATTCTGGGAAGCAAGAAACAAAATACTTTAAAACACTTGTGGATGTACTGGAGGCTGAAAAGGAGAGGCAAAAATCAAAATCACTGTTTAACTGTCCTATTAAGGATATGGTCTCTGGTGCCTTGTTTATGCCATGACTCACTGACCAAGACAACAAACACAGTGATGGATGCACCACATCCAGGGGAGGCTGTGCTTGTCTCCCTTAAGGTAATGGTGTCCTTCTATACGACCATTATCTACTCCAGCAAAAATTCTGGCTTAGGTGCCAGATACTCCTGTTAGCACAGATAAATCCATAGAGCTCAGCTCCAGACCTTGGTCCAGTCTTTGCAGGTTGAGAAATCTCCCAGCATGATGCCATCTTCTGGATTCACTTCTAATGTTTTGAGGTCAAATTTTGGCTGTGTTTTGTCTTGTTCCTTCAAATCCCTTTCTCAGATGTCACTCCCAGGAGTAATTAGCTTGAGCACACAAGATATCCACACACCTGTATTCTGTCAACATGATGAAGGTTAAACCAAATAAAACTGAAAAGCAACTTCCAGCTTGCTGCAGTACTCTTACTGGAAAAAGGTGAAAGCCAACTTCAAATCTCTCACAATTCTGTGATGATGGGGCTATTTTCAGGGACAGAAGTAAAATTCTTATAAATGACATTTATACATCTGTACTGCTTTCCAAAAACCTTGGCTACCATAGTAACATTATTTCTTCCATACTTACTGCAGTATAGTCGATTAGCTCCCTAATTGAAAGACAATTATTGTAACTAGAGATGTACCTGGCTGGAAGAGCACTGAAATGCTGCTTATGAATGGCAGAGTGCTCTGAATTCCAGATCAGTAATCATTACTGCTGATCATGGAGGACATTTCTGGCAGTGGTTGAACCTCAGCAATACAAAAGGGCACATTTTCAAGTGGGTGCTGGCAAACCCCAGTTACTGAGATTTCAAAACATGCCCTGCCAGATCTGTGAATCTGTATGCAAAACTGCTAGGTGGGGAAAAAAAAAAAGAAATAATAAAAAAGAGAAAACAAAGCCCAAATTGCTCGTGTGCCTTTACTGCATTCTGCAGCCATCACAGACACAACTTTTGGCTGCAAAACTTTATCAGAGAAGGATCTTGAGAGCAAATTGCAGAAATCCACATACATCAATATACAGAATTCAGGCTGATCCTTGCAAACACAAACATTGTTTTGCCTCCTTTGTTGTAAGAAGCCATGCAGAAAACCTGAGCTGTTCCAACCCAGTGTGAAGGGCTTTATGATGCCTTCCTTACCATCAGTGACACTGGTCACCTTCAAATTCATTTTGCTCCTCCTGGCACCGGTGCCACTGGACTTGTCTTGGCTATTCTCCAGCATAAGTGTGACCAGATGTAGGTTCTGAGATTGTCTGACTCCAGCTGATAAGCTGCTATCAGAACTTCTAACACACATCCCAGAAACATTCTTTGTTTCTTCTTTGGAAATGTCAGATACTGGCCATTGGAAAAAGAAAACATCTGTTTTAATCCTCCCAAAGGAACACAAGGTTTTTGTACTGGTTTTATGCAGCCTCAAGGCCCTTTATTCAGCTAAAAAAAAATTCCTTTGTAGAGCTGCTGCATTTTTTTCTGTTTGTTGTTCTTTTTTTAAACTCAGCTACTAGTTCTTGTTCTTTTTTTCTTTGGAAAGCATCACAATGCCATTTCCCAGGATGACCAGGGAAAGGTCCTTCCCAGAAATTTCTTTCTGATAAATAGCTGTTCTCCAGAACAAACTAAGCTCATCCTCCACAGAACATAGCCTCTAGGCTCACAGTTAATAGATCTTACCCCTGCTTTGTATAGTTCTGGAGGCTTTTAACTAAACTAATAGTCTGAACTCTTCCCCCTCCTTATCTCAACAGTGAAACCCAAGGAAGGTCCTGTCACCATGGGGGAGGCTGGTACAGCAACAACATTTGCCTACAAATGCCATCACAGATATGAATGTGAGTCGCATAACAAAACGTCCTTTTGCCCACCAGAAAACACCACTATATTTATCTTCCTGAACAGATGAGAAACTTCCCATAGTGTTCTGGAGCTCCAGATCTTGACAGAGGCTATGAATAGCAGCTTTAAATTTAACCAAAGCTGGAAAGAGATCAAAACTTTAATGCTACAAGATGATGCCAGTTCTGCTGGCTCAGAAGCCACCAGAGCCTTCTTGTTAGTGGCATGGAGCTAAATTCCAGCCCACAGGGTGAACATCATCACCATCAGTATCCAGTAACACTGCAAAAGTGGTATGACTTTGCACAATTAAGGCACTGCTAAGCCTAGAGCAGTACAACTTTCCCAGAATTTATTCCTGCTGGCAGAATCCAGAAGGGTGGTGAGGCTTAGGGAGCCTTCTGGAGATGACAATGCATTGACTCTTATTGACCAATTTGACTCCTTTGTTCCTATAGCTCATTCAAGTATCATCAGGTGAAGGTAAGGGTGCCTGAACTTTTGTTTCTCCTCAGTCATTGCATTGCCTCAATATTAAATAGCAAGTTCATGAAGAGCCTCATGGCAGTGACAGTGGAGCTGGACAGCAGAGCTCCTGCTGGCTTGGACAGTGACAAAAAGAATCTGCGGGTTCTTTGCTGAGGTTTGTTTTTGTACATTTGGTCTGGTTTTGCCTTTCAGTTTGGGATACTACCAACAGTTATTTGAAACCCCAGAGGTAACTGGTAGAAAAAAAAAAGCTATAAATTTAAACTTGGACAGCAATTGGGAAAGGGAGAGGGAGGCTGTTGGAGACTGGTGGTCCTTCAGGATAAAAACAACATCCTTCTGACACGAGTAAGTAGAAGCAGGCCTTGGATTCTGTGGAGTTTTCTTGGTCTTTGTTCTATACAGACAGAAATCTGGCTCAATTTCATCATCGTTATCTACACTTAGACACCCCTCCACCCCTGAAGAAGATTAGTAGTGATAATGCATCTGGTACCTGCCCCAGCAATAACAGATCTATGTGGAGATGATTACAAGAAATTGTATGGATGTCTGCCGAGTCCTAGAAGTCCCACCAACCATTTCCAGAAGTCCCATCAGTTTTTATGGCTTGTCTCTCAAGAAGGCTGTTGAAACCTACATGAAGGAGAGACTTTAAAAAGATTTTTGCAAACATTTATTTCTGGCCAAATGATGATTGCTTGGAGGAAAAAGAAGCCACCATACAAATCTTGTTAGAGACTTCAGCAGAAACTCACAAACCCATGCAGAACTGAGATAAGCTAAAAAAAAGCAATAGCATCCAGGAAGGAAAGACGGGCCAGCCAGCCAAATGCAACTCTAATTCCAACCCGTGACAGACCCCTGGGGCAGCTCCAAAGCCACTTAACACAGGCGTGGAGCTGGGCCAGGAGGAGGTGCTGGCACTAGAAGAGCAGCTTTAGCAAGTCCAGACTGCAGTTTGGTGATTTGCTGAGGGCGATGGACTCAGACAGGGTGGTTATCCCCAGTAACATGAGCACACAGCTCCCCACCTCTGAAGCCCTCAGCTCAGGGACAGCGTGACCCCCGAGCTGCAGGCGCAGCAGAGCGTGCGCCGTGTGCCTGCGGCAGCAAAGGGAGCAGCAGCACATCTGTTACCATCACAAACATGCTGGCAGGGCTCGGGGTGGCTTGGCAGGAGAATCTGCATCTCCCATCTGCAGGCCGAGGTCTAAAGGGCAATCTGCCTTCAGAGACACCTGCAACATCAAGGAACTGTGTCCTGCACACAGCCTGCACCAGGCCCCCAGAACATGCCAAGTGAGCATCACACCCACTTTGTGCCACACAGGAGGTGAATTTCCCAGGATAACTAGGGAAAGAAAAGCACACAGAGCATCTGAAGAGGCTTAAGGCTAATCCCTGTGCCTCTCTGACCCCTCCAACAGACCTCACCAGAGGGACTGCACTGCCAGCACAGGCCAAGTACAGGGAACACCAGCACAGAATTCCCTCTGCTGGGAATATCTACTACAGCAGGGACTGGAAAATGTTATGTTTTTGCAGGGACATAGCACATGGAGCTGCCAGGAAGTGACTATACTGACTAGGCCTGTGCAAGACTATGGGATTGCCGACAGCTGTCTGACCTGAGACTCCCCAAGCAGCAGAGTTCAATGCTGCAGGAGAAAGGTAAAGGAGGAGGACCAGATACCTGGGGACCAGATGGTTTCCAGCAATGACAGCTAGAAAACTCCCCACAGGCTGTGGCACTGCTGCACTATCTCCAAACAAGCAACTCTCTCCCATATAGTTACGCCATTAGAAAGTAGAAACTGGAAGTTTCTCCTGTTCCAATTGCTGGAGGGCAGCTCCCAACCTCCCAGTCCAGGTGAAGGTTTGCTGGATGCTGTCCCAGCTGCAGACACAGCAGGAAGACCAGGGAGGGCATCTATTCCCAAGTCATTTATGATTATGCTAGTTTATTTCAACCATGAATTTGAACAGAGACCACCATATACCTTAAATGTTACTGCTAGGCAGAAGTCATGAATCTTCAGCATTCTTCCCAACATCATGATTTGCAAGCAGAAGATGAATATACATTGGAGAAAACACTACAGCTGTGCCTTGGTGAAGCCATGAACAAATGCAGTGTAACACATCCCAGTACAGTCAGCCCTGTCTGGGAGCTGCTGGGTCCTTATCCCATCTTTCTCTCTGTCCTCTGCTTATTGTTTGCCTCATTGTTAATCCCACCTATTTAAAAATAGGAAATTGATTTCTTATGTATCCATTACAAACCAAATCATTTCTTTATTACAGCAAGGATCATATTTCATAAGCAAGTCATGGAAAATTAAAACCATGCCTGTTACTTTGATGAAATAGTGGAGAGAAATGCTGGAGGGGACAGCACAGACAGCTGGGGGCTGTCATGCAACCAGTGGTGCCTGTTAACTCTTTGCAGGCACCCAAGGCTCCTGCAGCTGCCAGTTTTTCAGTCCCCCAATTTCTGGTTATATGGCCATATGCTTCCTTATCACTAAACCTCAAAAGCATCTAAGAGAAGAAATGCAAGCCCTCTGACCAAACTAGGTCAGTGATTTTGATGCCTGGAGGTTATGTTGTTCGGAGAAGTTTTGCAGCCTGTGAGCAGAACTGGGTACCTCACAATATGAACACTACTGAAATTAGGTGCTTGACAGTTGCTGTTGCACTGTGCACAGAGCACAGGAACCCACAATATCAGCCACACTTTAGCCCAGAAGTGCTTGCAGCATAAATACTTCAAGGCCTTGGGCATATTAGACCATTGTGCTTTGCTGCCAGGCAAGGAGAATCAGACTGAAGAGGAACCACCCTTGCCAGCAGAGATATTCCATGTGCCTTGCACACAGGTTATGTCAGCACAGCAGGCATCTCAGCCACATCAACAAGTGGTTAGAAGTGTACTGTGACTTGAGGTAGATTATAAATTAAAAGAAAAGCCGTTAGTGTTCATTACTGAGGATTTATTGTCTGCTCTATGAACCTCTCTGTGAAGCAGACAGGACACGGATCTTCAGAGAAGTTAATCCAGATAAGCACTACAGCTTGCAGGACATTGCAACATTCAGCACAAAGTTCATCAACTCCTTCATTAACACACTGATCTCTAGGAAATACAGGCAAACAAAACCTCATCAATTTGCTCCCTATCAGGAGCAAAAAGATCAGTGCATTATAGAAAATATTCTGCACAGTAATAATGTGTTATCTATAGATATATCCGTATAAAAATATGTCTGAGGACAAAGAATAAGCAAAGCTATATACAGACTCCATGGGAGGGAAGGATAACAGAAGAGAATTTCAGAGCAGGAGTTCGTGGCTAGGCTGTTCAGCTCTCTGAGCACACCTGTTTGAGCAAACTATTCACCTTCACTTATCTGGGATGTCTCCCATTTTGAAAAATGAGCCCATGCTGCAGTGTCTTGCAAGTCTGTGGTACACTCGGTTCTGCCATGGCTCAGGGACTTGCTGTTCTTTCTGGAAGTTCAGGCCAGAGATCATCATACTAAAATAATTCTTAGAGGAGTTAAGAGGACTGAAAACAGAGCCACCCCACCACCTCCTTCCCGGGCTCTGGGAGGAGGCCAGCCAGCAGCAGGCACTTGCCAGCTCACTGCAAAGAGCTTCCTAACAAGCAAGCCAAAGAAAGTCATCTTAAAACCCTTTATGGTCCTTTCGTGCTGATGATTCTCAGAATGGCAAAACAAGTTTTGTAACTTGGTGGGAGTGGAGGAAACAGGCTCCTTCCAGGAACATCCTGCATCATCCCTCCAGCCCCCATCTCCAAAGGGCTCATCTAGAGCTGTGTCACTGGGAGACACCATGCTGCTTTCTGCTCATTTCTGTATTGGCTGCTACTATGTTGAACCAACTTATTTATGCAGTAAAGAGGCCAAGAAATAGTTTGGTTTAACCACTGCAAGTTACCATCACACAGCTCCAAGGTCAGCTAAAAAGGACAAAGCTCTCAGCCTCTCTTAAGGTCAGTTCCCCATTATGGGAGATGCTTTATGGTGGTTTCTGGTCTGCCACATTGCTCCCTCATCTCACTTAGCCAGAAACTTAGTTTCTGTGGCTTCTTTCAGCATTTTAATGATTATCAAATACGTTATAGAATTATTTTCAAGAAGCTTATTCTTTGGAAAATATCCTCCAGGAGCTCTAACAAGTATTGGTTTTGATGGTACATTTGATAAGCCAGTCACCAAAAAAATTCAGAAATACAGAAACATTCATTTGCACTTGCACAACAGAGTCAATTCACCACACTAATACTTTAATGGAACCACTGGATGTTTTCATTAGCTGCATTTGCTACTATGATAGCAACAGTAACTCCCAGAGGGAAGTTGAGACAAGACATAGCAATTAGGTCAAGCCTTCAGGATAGAGCTGTCATCACTAAACACAGATGTAAGTTACTTTCCCACTGCCCAAGCTCTGTAAGATGTGCTGTTGCACTGGGCTATCTAAGCAGGGTAAAGAACTGGAAGAAATAAGGGTCATTCTGCCTTCTGCTGTTCTTCACAATTACCTTGTGTTTAATTGATCTTCATTAATTATTTAAGGTAAATGGAGCTTTCCTGACCTAATGGCAACATGTAAACTGATTAACTTTACAAAGCCAGCAAAATGATCTGCACAGTGAGACTAGCTCTTCTAATGTATTATTTAGGCCAAGTTATCCTGTGTCTCTCCCAGTGTTGTGCTGCCAAACATGAGACAGTGATCATGAAGGTGTGATGAGGGTCCCCTTGGGGTGAGAGTTAGATTCCTCCAGCCCCTTAGCACCAGTGGGAAGGGAGGAGAAAAAGGAGGAGAAACTGTCCTGTGCTATGATGGCACCTGGTACCTCCTGGGACCATATGGGCTTGAGGGAAGAAGATAATCACTTGTGGAGAGGGATGGGAGCATGTGCAGAGCTGAAGGGAGACAGCAGAGCAGTGACGAGGGACAAAGCACCTTCAGAGGCAGGTTTGAGCAGCCCAGCAAGACCAGGCTGCAGTCTGGCTTGCAGAGCTGGACACTGCTGCCAGCACAGCCCAACCCTGAGAAGCAAATGCAAACTGGCCCTTTGACTCTGCTTTGGCAGTCCCGTCAGTCTCCCACCTGTAACATCACCAGGGGTTACAGGGCAAAAAAAGTTTATTTTGTGCAGATAATGCCTATCTTTTCTAGAAATAAAACCTAGATAAAGGCTTTCCAAGAGATCCTGCTTAGATTTGGGTCTGAGCTTTGGAGAGGCAGCAGTGGTGCCCTGTCTGGACTGATAAGCCATGTGGGGAAATAGATTCCTGGAGTAACTTATGCACATCAGAAGAAAGTGGCTTGTTTAGATATCTACAGTATTTCCCATCTCTGGCCAATCACCAAGGCAGGTACACAGATAAATGAGAACTCGTCACTGTTTTGGCTTCAGGGAAGAGGCAGATAAGACTGATAAGGCAGTAAGTGAAATTCTGCTCCAGGCTCCCATGCAAATACATAGTCGGGCAAAGGCTGCTCAGCTGCTGCATAAATACTGCTGCTGTTTAAAATAACAGCAGTCCTAGGCACAAACAGGACAATAATCTCCTGTCTCCATCAAAAGGTCCTTATCCAGAGAACTTATGCTCAAAACAGGCAAGACAGAGCAGCTGGGAGGAAAAAGAGGCACCTAGAGTCCTCTTGGAGACACAAGAACAGGTGGGAGACCCAGCAGAAGGTGGATCTTTAGACAATCCAAGGCCACCACCCCTGCAGAAGTAGCCCAGGAAAGGTCTAAGGGTGAGGGTTAGTTTACAAAATACAGAGGCAAGAGATATGGGAGCACCAGAAGCCAACTCACACACCAGCACCTGGGGGTGAGGTCCCCACCACCACCGGCTGGAAAGACAACGCTGCATCAGAATTGTCCCATGCAGTTGCCACCAGCCAGGAAGAAAAGTACAGAAGACAGGAGCATCCCCAACCCACAGGATGGGCTAACCCCCATCAGCTGTGCTTCAGAACCCCAAAATCCTTCAGTGAGTGAGAACTTTCTTAACAACCTGGCTATGCCACCACAAGCTTTGACATCAGCTCCCTCCTTTTAAAACAGATTCATAAAGTCTTATGAGCTATATTAAAAAAATAAAAAAAATAAATAGATGCTTTCTGCCAAATTGTCAAGTCTTCAGGGTTTTGTTTAATTTCCCCCCTCCCCCCACCCTCCAGTTTTTTACATCCCAGCAATCCTTTCCCTGTATTTATTTCTACTTGGTTTTCCACCTCTGGGACAAAAGCAAGCCATCGAACATGGATTAAACATGTCACAAAAGAATTTAAGCCTTGACATGGCCAAAATATTGGTTTCCAGTGAAACAAAACAAAAGGCTAGCATGAAGTAACTATCTCAGCAGTTTGTGCAGCCATGTAAACAGATGTTGCCAAGGGAGACTGAAGGAGAGATAAGACTCCACTACCCTTCCAAACCTCACAAAGAAAGCGTTCAGTTCCAAACCCCATTTCCCAGCAACATTCACCACTCCAGCCCCAGCCAAAATAGTGGATAACTTGCATTTAAAAAAAGAAACATTTTAAAAAGGGACAGAAAAATTCAGGCTGCCCAGCTGGGCACCAGGAAGGCATTTCCTCTCAGAGTGGGTTTCATTTCCTAGCTGTAGTACATCTGCAGTCTCCTACCCATGAGGAAAGGACTGGGCAGACCTCAGGACTGAACCAGGCCAGCAGTAAGAAAAGGAGCACACAGTGTTTGTTCTTACTGAAAAATATGTATTTCTTTGGATGGCCACTCTCGGACCTACCAGGCTGCCTCACCCCTGCTCCTCCAGAGGTGAAAACCAGGCAGAAGGGGCTGGCAAGGCTGCAAGAGCTGAGCTTCAGCTCCTGTGATGCTGGGGACATGCTGAGGGGCCATGGGATGCACCTGGGGAGGTTCACAATCAAGTTTTTCCTGGGTAGTTGATACAACACATTGAGGCTGCCCAAGAGACAGAGGAGTCTCTGTCCATGGAGGTTTCCAAGCCAAGACACAGCTGATCAAAACCAGCCCTGGCAACATCTCAGGGACCAAACCTAGGCCCTGACATTGGTGGGAAAGGAGATGAATACAAGACTGATCACAAAAATACAGCCAGCGGGTACAGGAAAGAGGCAGCCCTAGAATAAGTGGATTTATCCCTGTGTGTTAATTAACACTGAACCTGATAAAGCCTAACTACACATTTGTTTTAAGAGAAGGGGCCACTTGGCTGCTCACCCATCAGCTCCTCTCTCCAAGGGAGACCCATGCTGGGCAAAAACACTCAGGAATGCAGCTCCAGCTCACCTGCTGGCGTAACGTGTTTGTTCTCTGTGGTGCTGGATTCCTGCTGGCAGCAGCTGGCCTGGCTGTACTTTGGCCCAGGAACATTTCACTTGAACATATGAAACCAGCACTGCAGCCAGCAGGGTAAACATTGTACTTCCAGAAGGCAACGCACACACCACTTTGTTAAGTAAACCGATGGATGTAGCCACTTTATTTATATTTGGCCTTCTTGGCAAGATACCAGGGCAGGCTGTGCCGGTTCTGCAGAAATCACAAGGATCCTGCTGGCCTGGGGGGGCTTTACTTTCCAAGGAGGGGACTGGTGGAGCAGTTTTGGGGCAGGTGGGAGCCCCAAAGCATCACAGCAGTCCAGGCCACCAGACTCCTAAGTTCCCACTCCAACAGGAGCAAAAGCAGTGGAATGTTGTGGTGGTCTGGGTTTGGAGGGTCAAGGGAGAAGGGAATATGCAGGGCTGCAGGGGCTCAGGCTGTGGTTTGGAGGAGCAGGCAGCCTGGGCTGCCAGGTTGGTTCTTAAGGGAAAAGAAATCTAACCAGAGCCTGCAAGTGTGCATTGGACTATAGACTTAAAACATACTGGGAAATACTTCCTACCCCACCACAGCCTTCCCAGAGTTGTTGCCTATGGGCACAGGGGTAGTACAGACCTTGAAGAGGGCAGTCCCAGAGAAGACCTGGCCCCAATACCTGCACACCATCGCCACAGGTGTGTTTAGTGCTGCACAAGGACATGCAGGAGTTGAGGAAGGTCGAAAGATGCGTGTCTCAACGTCAATGGCACAAAAAGCTCCCCAGTGAATACACAAGTGTGCACTGGTCTAGGAGAGAGCAGGCTGCCAGGACTTAGGTTTCCCCCATTAAGCTGAACTGCAGTCTTAGGCCACAGGCATACTTTCAGCACAGACTGCATTAGCCTAACCTTCTTTCACAGGAAGCTAAACATTCCCATCACACATCCTGAGGACCAATAGGCCAATTTCTATGGCTCAGCTCACATCACCACTAAGCTACATTACCTTGTCCATGTGTTGAAGCCCTTCATTACAACGAATGTTTAACCCCAGTAACCTAAAATGACCCAGCAGAGTGGTGCCTCACACCTGGATACCTGCCAAAGAGTTTAGAGCAAGCCTGAGCAAACTTCACCTCTGATGGCAAGATGAAATTGGCAGCACCTGCAAACATTCCAGCCAGAGATATTCCCCCCACCCAGGCACCCTCCCAAGATAAAGCTTCTGTCCCAACTAGGACAAATTGCTCCAGTTTATCACATATTGTCTGATTGTTAACATGATGTAGTGCTTATCTCAAAATTCAAAGAGAGAGAACAGGGTAAAACGACCCTGTCCCTCTACTCATCTCCTGTCTTAAAAGGACAATGCAGTTTCTGTGCACTAAAAAGAGTTAAAAAAATGCAAAATAGGATACTCTGGACTGCCACAAATTTTACCCACTCAAACAGGACCATAGGTCAAAGCCCTGTGAGAGCAGTGCCAGCTGTGTGTGGAGCCGAGTGCTAATTCCCATTACAAACAGCTCTTTTAACCACCCTCATTTGTCTCAGTAGACTTGACTCTTCCACTTGGAAAGGACCTACAACAATCATCTAGTCCAACTGCCTGACCAACCTAAAGCATGTTATTAAGGACACTGTTCAAATGCCTCTTATACACAGACAGGGTTGAGGCATCAATCACCTCTCTAGGAAGCTTGTTTCAGTGTTTGACCACAATCCCAGTAAAGAGATGCTTCCTAATACCCAGTCTAAGCCTTCCCTGGCACAGCTTTGAACCATTAATAGGGTAGTAAAGCAATTGCTGTCATACTGAAAGGTAAAGGGATTCCAGTGCCTGTTCAGTGCTGCACTGCCAGGACTTGGTTCTGGTGCTGATGAACACAGCCCTGCTCCTTTCACAGCAGCCAGACCAAGTCTTCCTTCTACAAGGCACTTGTGTAAGTGCCCACCCAGAGCAGCAGCACTGGGGCAGTGTTTAGGCAGCTCACGTACAAGTTTCATGCGTGCACAAGTTTAACAAAAAGCCCTTCCTGTCCTTGCAAACACATTTTTCCAGGAGAGGTGTGAGCTCTTTTCCACAGGAAGCTTTTCCAGCAGGGAAGAAGCTTGGCTGCCCCTTTTGCAAACCAAGGCAGAGAGGGACCACTGCCACCCTGCATCACAGGGGACAGGCTGGCTCAGGCATGGCCCAAAGCCTCCTGCCAGGGCAAAGCCTTCAGGCAAGCACCAGGAAAAGATGCACAGCCCAGCAGAGGATGGGACTCATGAGCATGCACTGGAGCAGACAGCCAAAAAGATCTGGTAGCTTCAGGGGAAAAAGCATCAGCTGAGCAAGGCTTCAGCTCCACAGCTCATTATCACCATCACCCTACCACAGGGTTTACCCAGAGGCCCCAGCCAGGCAGAGCCAGTCCCCAACACTTGCCTTCATGTAGCCACATGATCCTGTTTTCCACAGCACCCAGGAAAAGACCTTTCTCCTGCTCTCCAGGCAACACCTCCAAAGAAAGCTCCTGTTCCTCCACTCCTTCTTGTAGGGCCTGCCCACATCCAGGTGCCCCTCATTGGCACTGATGGGCCTGCTGTTAACCCCTTCCTGCCCAGGATCTGCTTCCAGGTGCTGGGGAGGTGGGTGTGGGAAACTGTTCTTTTCTTCCTCAGTGGGGGGGAAGAAATGGGTTGTCCCAGGAGTAATGGGGATAGAGAGGGAAGGTGGGGAGGCAGCACTGCCTTTGGAGATGCTGTTGCAGAAAAGCAGGGTAGTCAGAGGGTACAAATATCCATGGGACACGCTGCCATGTACTCCCAAAGCCTGATGGGTCAACTTCACACATCCTTATTCTTACTCAGCCTGGCCATGGGTGTCCCCATACTTTGTTCCCCACCCTCCTCATCCCTTACTACAGAAAATCCCTCAGAGATACCCCCTGCAGCCGCCGGCTGAGCACCTTTCCCTGGACAGCCTTCGCAGAGGCTCCTTCGGTCGCCATCTCGTGGTGGCAGCAGGCAGCCTGTCATCTGCCAGCTCCCCTGGTCCCCTGGCCCGGGGTCCAAGCTGGCAGGGACAGGGCAGGGCTGTGCCACCGCTGTGCCCCGGGGTGCAGGGGACCCGCCGCACCTCTCTGTCACACACCGTCAGGTCTCCCTCTACTAATCCTGAAGCAAGTGTGACCCAGCCCCAGTGGGTTTACACTTGTGTAACCAGGGCACCATTTGGCCCCATCCTTGCAGGTCCTGGCTGCAGCGTCACCCACGGTCAGGGCTCAGTGACACCCCAGAGATCTCACATGACTTGGACAGGCCATGCACCAGGAGATGGACACAGCAGGAGTGATGACGTGTCAGACATGCAGAGATTTCATGCTCTCAGTCTTGGAACAGATTTTAAAAGTTTGGCTCTTCACGCCTCCGGCACGTCATCACCGGGGTGCCCACCCTCGGGGACCCTAAAACAACTCCCCCAGGTCAGTGTCACAGGTCAGGCACCTTCACAAGTGCTCACAATGGGAGAGAACATGCCATGAGAGCTGCTCCGTGATGGGGAGACCACGGGGGCAGCGGGTGGGCAGCTTTGCACCAGTGCAGCTTTGTAACCACCCAGCAGTGTGGCTGAGAGCTCGAAAGACAAAAGCTCCTGCCTCAAACTCTTGTAGCATTATTTTCCTGGGCAGCCGGTGCAGGACCCTGGGCTGAGCCCCAGCGAGCTCTGCCATCGTGCCACCCTGTGCTGAGCCGAGGCTGCACCGCTGCGCTTGCACTCAGGTTGCAGGCCTGGCCAAATGGTTTTCATTAAACCTGCAAAGGGAAATTCACCCCAGTAAGCCAATGCCTAGAACCTCCTCCAAGCCTGGATACCAAAACCATGGCCTCTACAATGTAACCCCCTGGCAGGGTCCTCCAGGACCTGCTGTACAGGCCCGGCCCCTCCTCCAGCATCCCTCACCCTTCCTGTTTCTCCAGCATTCCCAGTCCCCACTGGACTTATCCTTTTTCTGCTTTTCCCCTCTAATTTGGGATGAACAGCACAAAAGGAGTAATTTTGTTCACCACCCCCTTCCCATCCTCCCTCCTCCCCTGTCTGGCAGGTCTGTGTTATTATTAAGACACTTGAGATTATGGTTGTCTGAAAGTCGAAGAATGACAGCAAAGAACCAGATGCTGTACACTGATAAATTACAAGGGCATTATGCAGAGGCAGCTGTACCATATAAAAGCCTAGTTTTTATACCACACCATGATTTTCCATGTGGCATCATATGGTTCCAGCATCTGGGTGTCACCATCAACGTCTCCCGTATATTTTGCTGAGCACTGTCATTATGATAATGAAGAAATTGCAGCAGACGTTAATTGCAGTTCCTGCTGGCTATTGCGAGAACTTGAAGGCATTGGGGAGAGCTGGCAGGGCCTCTCTCACCTCACGGGGGGTTTCTTCACTGTGTTGGCAGGAGATGAGAGGGGTCTGGATGGCTCTGGGTGCCATGAGCAGCACCCAAGCTCTGCTCTCCTGGTGACGGCCCCGATTGGAACTGGCCATTGCTGGTCAGCATGGTGAGATGAAGTCAGCAGGTCTCTGTTCAGTTCCCACTGCTGAGATTTGTAAATTTTCTTCCCTTTCTTGATTTTATCATTAGTCTTAGCAGAGAGTGGCCATGGACTATGTGCAGGAAGGAGGTCCCCATGTTCCCTCCTCCGTGTCCCCTTCCCAGGCAGCACACAGCAGGGGGGCACTGTGGAGGAGTGGGGCTGAGGCCCACAGGTCATGGCTGTGTACAGCCCTGCAGCAGCTAATCAATTCAGAGCCTGAAGGGAAATACATGGTTATAGGATGTGTGGAAGCAACACGTCCAAAGATGCTCATGACATTACAGGGTCTTCAACAGGGACCCAGAGCATTTGCTACTTTGATGAGCAATTGCCTTTGTACCCAGGTAAATCCCTTTGCAGGACCAGTCTCAACTTCTAATCTCACCAAGGGACAGGAGGTCTGCCTAGTCTTGGGCTGTGTCATTCAGACACCACTGCTCAAACCAAGGTGAGATCTCAGTGCCATAACCACACTGCAACTGACAGCAGTGGCACCTTGGAAGGCAGCCACCAGGGACCCAGGGACAATAGGGGGCAGGAAGGTTTGAGCCTCTGGTTTGCCACCCTATCATTCATGTCTCTGCAGGTGGGGCAACCCTGGGCATGGGGACACAGGGCACTGTGACAACCCCTCACACCCTGGGCTGATTCACAGATACCTGACAGCAGTCTCCGGGTGGTGCTTTCGGTGTCATGCTGCAGGGAGGTTTAGGGAGGGTGGCACACCAACCTCAGGAACCCAGCACAGATCTGTCCTCACTCAGCAGCAGCCAGGTGGGGATGGGCAGGATTGCTGTCCTGTGAGTCACTCTGGCAGACACCAAAAGCTGCTGCTCTTGCTGGCTCCACCACCCAGCAGAACAGGGGCTTGTGAGGGCAGGATGACCCATAACAGGGAGCAGGGTCTCAGGGCTTATTGCACCCAGGCTCTGGTAACCACCTCCCATTTGCTCTGGTGGACATTCAGGGCAAGAAAACATTGGACTCACCAAAAACATTTGCAGCAAGTCAGGGAGAGGAGGCACCCCCACATCCTGGAGCCAGTGGTTTGGGCCAAGATGGACTCAAAGCTTTCCCCCAGAACTCCAACAAAGCTTTTACAAGTTTCCAAGGCCCATAAAATCAGGTACCTTCACTTTCCCCTTCTTGACCCTTGCCAGACATGTGTTTCCTCCAAGGAGCTCTGTAAAGTCAGAGGTGGGATTGATGCTCTGCCAGGGCATTGCTGCTCTGACCACCAGCAGCAAAGCCTGGGAAATCCTCACATGTTTTCCTTCCAGCTCTCAGTTGAGAAGCAGTATGTGCCTGGCTCTGTGCCTACCATCAGGAGTGGTGGTCCAGACCTCCTCTGGCACCCCCAGAATGTCACTGTCAACTGGGAGAGCTGGCCCCTTTGCCCTGTGAAGTTGATGAGCTGATGAGAAATTAGCTCATTCCTTTCCTCATCACTCATTGTGGCCCATGGCTTCATAAAGCATCTCCTGGGGCAGCTCTGGGGAAGGAGGATCTTCTTGCAGCACCCACCACCTCTCCTGCACCTGGGAAAGTCTTTGCTTAAAGGCATCAGCTGGATGCACCAATGTAGCAGTAAACCTCTCCCTCTCTGAGAGTGATGCTGGCACTCCCAGCACTAACCTCTTTTTTCCCTGATGGGCAGTGGAAAATATGATGAGTAAACGTATATGGCTGCAGCTTCAATGGAAAATTACTCTGGGTGCCTGTGCCTGCTTGATGAGCTGTCCCAGGAGATGGAGCATGCCAGACCTCAACATAAACAAGGAGGGAAGGAGGGCATGGAGTGATTCGAGTGGGTTGTAAAAAGGAGGGATTTTTCCCCTGTAAGGGGATGTTTTAGCTGCCTGCCAGCCAGAGTGCATGACTGGGGGGGCATGGGCAGAGGGGGGTGGCAGGGGGGTGAGTCAGGGGGTGGTATCAGCCCCTGCCCTGCACAGCCACTGCCTGTGGCACAGGAATCATCACCTCTGCCAGGGCAGGATGCTGAGCTCCTGGTGGAGATGGTCCTGGGGTGCAGTTTTCAGCAGGGAGGGGTTTCAATCAGGTATAGTCTGAGGAGCTGATTCAGGGAGCAGGAAATTAAAGGGGATCCAGGCAGGAAGGAAGGAAGGAAGGAAGGAAGGAAGGAAGGAAGGAAGGAAGGAAGGAAGGAAGGAAGGAAGGAAGGAAGGAAGGAAGGAAGGAAGGAAGGAAGGAAGGAAGGAAGGAAAAAGAGGGAAGCTGGCCATCTCAGCTCATCACTGGCACCTGTGTCCCGGGGCAGGCGTCCAGCAGCAGGCACCCTGCCAGGCAGCAGCCGGCACGAAGGCAGCAGCCCCGTGCCCAGAGCCTGCTGCAGCTCAGGGAGGGGGCGGCTGCTGAGGGCAAATTTCCCAGCTGAGAATGTCAAAACAGCTGCCAGTCTGGAGTGTATACACCTATAATTAAGAGGGTATGTGATTTCTAATCCAGCTCAAACGGAGCTGGATTAATTGGCAAACCTAAAAATAGCATCCGTGACCATGTAAGGCAAGCTTTTGTGTGGGGTTTAAATTAGGAAAGTGGGCTCTGGCTGTTTGGAGTGAGCTGGGAGAAACAGTGGCAACCTTCTGCCTCTAGACAGCCTGCAAGGGCCTAATCCTGCTGAGGGACAGGAGGAGCTGGCAATACACCTTGCCATCCAATAGTAACAGCCTGGAGCACACAGAAGGGGCCAGGGCAGGAGGGCAGCACCCAGACCCCAGGGAGATGTGTCCCAAGGGAGTGGGAGATTGCTCCCCTCAGATGTGACCCCTCGGAAGCCTCAGCTCGAGCTGCTCTGCTTCCCCTTCCCACACACCAAAGACTCAACTACTCACCATTTCACCATGTTGTATCAGAGTCCACAGAAAGTCTGCTTGCTCCATTTGCCATGCCCAGCAGCTTTACATGGGGGAAAGGGACTTTCTGAATTACAGGAGCCTCTGTGGCACCCCAGGAGACACCTGCACTTTCCCACTCTGCTCCTGGCTGGCTTTGCACCAGCACAGCCAATGGCAGAAGAGCCCCCATTCACTTGTGTTCCATGATGTGCTCCCTCTCTCAAAAATTTGTCTATCCAAAGCCAGACTGCAAGGTTAAATTGCTTTTAATTTTTGTTTAATTATCTGCAGTGGCACAAATAACTAACAGCATCGATTTTAACTTGGCACACAGAGGCAGGTTTCAAATGGCAAAGCGTATTATGAGATCGAATTATTAAACGTCGCTAATGAGCAAAATAATGATGTGGTGCCAAGCTATAAAAGGTTAGACTTTAAAGTTGTCACAGTTCATGAGCAAGAAAGATTTAATTGCATTCTTAATCAAATATTTATATGATAATGTGTTTTAATCAAAATAATAGCAACTAATTTGGAGAGGAATATATCGTACGCTTTCTATTCTTGCTTTAAGGAGGTTTTTTGAGGTGAGGCTGCAGAGCACTTATTTCCTTACTCAATAATAAATCCCTCCCAGTTGAAAGGTGTTCCAGCTGAACCTGCCTGCGGACACACTGGTGGGCCAACAAGCTGCAGGAGCAGTTGAAGATGTGCAGGTGCCCTTCACCCTGCAGGGAGCCTCCTGCTCCTCCGGGTGCCACCACGAGGTGGGTGCAGGTCCTGCTCCGTCCCACCATGGGGCTGGGCAGCCCTGGCTGTGCCAGGCACAGGGCAGCAGGACCCATGCTGGCACTCGCTGGTGAGTCAGGGCCCCTCACTGTGTCTTTGAAGCACTTACAATTCACAAATGATGTAGCTGCTACCTCTTTCCCTCCCAATCCTGCCAAATCTCATAACTCTCCTTGGCAGCTGATGCTATCGCAATGATTTCCAGCTGTGCAAGAGGCAGCTTAAAATGGCTGCTGTGCTGGAGCACTGATCCTCTCCTTCCCCCTGCTCCTTTCCTGGGCAGGGAGGTGAAGACACACAGCCAGCACTCACCACTCCCATCCCTTCTCCAGCCCCTCCTTGGCACAGCTCACGTCTGCAGCTGGATGCATCGAGATGCAGTGAGTTCTGCTCTGGGCTTTTAGTCTGGTGTGTTAAAAATATTAAAATGGGCAGTTTAAAGATGCAACAGCCCCCACCAACACCAGGCTTTGATTCTAAGTGCCTGCAAAGCTGAGACATGGCTGTACAGTTCACCCTGCTGAGATACCACATGCAAATGCCGTGGAGGAAGGGCCATGGCAGCTGAAGAGGATGAACATGTGCAAACATGCCAGTTTGGAGAAAAATATATCTCTCAAACTTTGCCCAAAAAAGTCAAATGAAACTTGTTTGAAATTGTAAAAAGCCTGCAGGACCATTTCTGTGAGGCACTTCAACTGCCAGAACATCATGAGAAAACATCCCCTCTTAAGGAGCACATCGAAGTCCTTCCAAAGCAACGAGCTGAGGGAAGTGTCCACACAATTCTGGTATTTCTCTAATGGATACTCCAAGCCACCAGCATTCACTAAATGTGGGGAAAGATTTTCAAAACATCATGCCAAGTGAAACAGAGCCTACTGAAAAGCAGCATCGCTCACCCAAAATCCCAGATAAGAATATTCCATTACTCTGTGCATGGCTCCAATGAAGCTTTTGAAAAGGAGGAAGGAGACAAGGGCTGTGAGGACTGCACTGACCTCCCAGCCAGCTCATGCAGAACAGCCACAAACCTCCTGTGTAGCTCAGCCTGTCCTGTGGTGCCCATGTAGGTAGACGCAGGTGGAGCACCTGGTGCAGAAGATACTGTTAGAATGTACAAGGACACCCAAGGCAGCCACAGCACCATTTGGTGATTGCCCTCTGCAACATGTCACCCTTGCAGCCACAGGGCTGCTGGAATTGGATGAAAACACCATGACAGAGTTGAAACACTGGCCCTGGCTCTGGCCCCTTGGCACACACCTCTGCATATCCACAGCCCAGGATTTTCTCTCCTCCTCCACTTAGCCCCTTGTGCTGGGTGGATGTATATTCATTTTTCCCTGACTTTTTAACACTTCATCAGAAAGCTGGAAATTTTTTTAAGTGCTAAGTTTGCCATTTCTCTTGGAGTCAAGATGAAAAGCTCTCAATGAACCACCTTTGATTGGAATCACTTCTGTTGCTTTCAGTTTGGCCAGATGTTTCCTAATTACTTATCTGTCAATTTTTATTTTTTTTAAATGCACAGACATTTCCTCTAAGTGAAAAATAGTGTAAGGTTCTTGTTTAGTGTCTTCGCCTGAGTGAAATAAGCCAGGCTAAGCTGCATCATCAAGACTGGATTTTATGCTTGAACATGCAACTTAACATCAAAAGCTTGATCTTTTTTATTATTCAGCACAGCCTTTTTAGACCAACTTCAGCAGGAGCCAAATGGCACATCATAACTTGGGATTTAAAACTTTTCTTTTTAAAGCTAGATCTGAGTCATGCAGCTTTCTCCTGCACTTGAGATGGTTTCATGTAATAACTCAGGGCCAGAACCTGCCACCATTACTCACGTCACCGGAGCCTTACTTACATGAAGAGACTTATTGAACTAGTGCAACTTGGGGTGAGTAATGGTCACAGAATCAGATCTAATCCTTTTCCCATCAAAAAAAAAAAAAATTTATTCCACTGATTTGAGTCAGTCACTGGGTCCTGCAAGGATGTCTTGTCCATGAGTCATGCAGCAATTACTCTGAAGGTAGAAAGACTACAAAGAATCCTTGAAGACCTTCTTTTCCCTAGCTGACCACTGCCTGGCTGGGAGCAGTGAGCTGATCTAACAAGGCAGGTGTCATTATGTGTCAGTCATTTGAGACACTCAGCATCAATTTGCTCTTCGGCTGCTGTCGGACATCTTTCCTGTTGGGTAAGCATCCCAAAGACTCAGACATTACTGCAAAAAGGAAGGGGAAAACCAGCAGAACTGAACCCTGAAGAACTCTGTGGGTGCTTTAAAGGTTTTGTTCTTGTTTTTCCATTAAGAGAAAAAAAAAAAGCCCAGTGCTTGTCAAAATGTCCATGGATAATACACCCATACACCAGAAGAGGACTGAATTAACTAAAAATAAATCCATATAACAATTTTTCAATAACTTTAGCTGTCTTCAAAGCCAAGTAGCAATCTCTGACGAAAGCAGGATCATGCCAGTAACGCTTTAAGAGTTTTAAGTTATTTGATAGCTAGTTAAGTAAACCTCTGCCTGTAGCCTTCATCATTCCACCAGAAATGCTTTGTCAGTGTATTTGTGACAAATTAATTATAGCGATAGAAAATCTCAGTAGAAATGAATATTCAAAAAAATTTTTTCTAGGCTGTTGACTTCAGGGAATGCACTTCTGTTTCTAAAGCTGTGTGTTTTCCTCATTAGCTCCAGTTCGTTTCAGAAACTTTCAGAAGTGATTAGAAGTGGTTTTATTCAGCTTGCCTGGGGAATGGCATTAGCAGTGGAACAAACCAGTGATGTTGGAGACTTGTTGGCAACAAGAAATGGCCCATCAGCAAACTTCTCAGAGAAAACATCCTGAAAATGCCGTATCAGTTCCGACTGCCTGATGCTCTTGTGCAGTGAGATGCTTGCATGAGGCTCTCTCAGTGAGCTTTAGCACTGAAGGATCTTGTGTTCACAGCTCCAGGAAGACCCAGGAGCACAGCTCAGCTCCATCTTCTAATGGGTCCTGGCCTGATCCTGCAAACAGAAGGAGCAAAGCTGGGGCAGACCACAGGTAGCTCTGACTTACCAGAAACTGACACTGTGGCTTTTGCTTGCTGCAAAGGTTCCTGCAAAACAGAAGACTCCTGTTTATCTCTTGCTCTAGTTATTGTCTATAAAATGCAGATCATTCTTGTCTTGGGCAAAAGTCATTTGGAGGAGCACCCATTTGTGATTCTCATTAAAGCTGCCAAAAGCAAGAGGCCATCACTGCCTCCCACCTCCCACACCACCAAGTCACCCTCCTTACCTTCATCCCATTGTCCTGCCCCAGTGTTTACACAGCTTAGCCCTGTATGAAACACTGAAATATTGGCCTGCAAGTCCTGGAGTCTCTTCTTGATGGGTTGCTTGGAGCTGACAACAACAATAAACACAAATAAAGCTTCTCCCAAGGTGTGACTGCACAACCCAGCTCAGGAAGCTCCCATGACCCTGGCTTCATAAGGGGGCACATTCCTGCCTTTGCCACAGGAACTGGGCAGAGATCCTCCTCCATACCCTCACCTCCCTCCAACAACTCAATCAACAAGCTGCCTCATTAGCTTCCTATATTTAATTAACAAGTTGAATTAATAAGTAGCCTGGGCTGCTTAATTAACAATTATTTAATCCTTGGTTAATAAGGACATCAGAAAGTAGTTCATAAGGGACTCATTTTAATAGATTAAGGTGAAATAATGATCTAAGGAAAAGGTGTTAAAAGTCTGCATGGAGCTGGTGCTGGACCCCACCCTGAAACCAGGTGTCCCTCCTCAAGTCCAGCTGTGAGGAGCCACCTTGCCCTCAAAGCTCTTGCCTGCCTCCCTAGTGCCCAAATCTGGGTTGGAGTTGTCCAAAATACTCATTTGGTTTTTGCTCTCACTGGACATGCTCTCCAGAGCTGCAGCTTGATGTGTCCTCCCCAGGAGGTCCCTGTCCCTACTGGAAAGGAGGAGCTGGGGCAGGTATCCCACCCACTGGTGCTGCAGTAAGACGAGAGGGCGGTGTTACTTGAAATGAGGAAAGAAAAACAAAATAAAAATAATAGAATGTACAATCCAAAACATCCTTTCCCTGTCCTGTATTATTTTCCAGGGCAGATCTGTGAATGCAGTTTAAGAACTTAAATTTAAACCTACGCTGGACCAAGCAACCAAAAATTTGCTGGGGCTGAGCAAGAGACCTCACGAAACCCCTGCCATGGACCTCGAGCACAGGGGAGGTGTGAGGGATGCTGAGGGTCCTGGCTGCAGGAGGGAACCCCGTTCTCTCAGGCTCAGGCAGTGATCAACTTGATCAAACCCAACTGAATATGTTTCCCACAGTTTACCAACATATAAGATTTGGCAATTTTCAGTAGGAAAGTGTGAAGAAGTATGTTGATGTTTCCTTCTCATTTTGATACAGTAAGTGTCTTGTTTCCACATTAATATTGATCTCAAGGTGCACATACATAAATATACATACTCACCCTGCATTCAAAAGACTCATATTATCATATAAGATTTAAAATTCAGCTAAATAGAAGCAGTTGATTTTTCCTGATGGTATTGCTTTGAAATTTCCCATCCATAAGTCATTTTGAAATCCCAAACCAAACAAAAATCTGAGTTATTTCCCACACAACAGATGCAGTGCAACCATCTCTAGGAAAATGAATTTTTAGTTTATTGTTGCTTGTGGTGACTTCTGTTCATGGCTGGTTTCAAAGAAGAGATTGAGTGTAGCAACAAAACACCTTTGCAGTGAGGCAATTACCATCATTTTCAGTTACAATGTTGTCGTTTCCGATCAAAGTATTTCAAGACATGGGAATACAAACATCACTGTTATTGCCACATTGATAAATTTTGTTGTGGGCTTATTGTGAGAACAATTAATAGTGCTCAGTTTTGTTTCAATATTTGTTAGACAACCTGAAAGAAAAGATAACATAAATTTGTTACTAAAAAAATCACAGCAAGGGGAGGGTGGGGCAGGGGAAAAAGCATTTATCGACAAAAACATTTTAGGAACAGAATCTGTAAACAAAATTGAACTGGAAATTCAGCTGCCTGGTAGAAAGACACGAGATGATATTGCACTACTTTAAATGGTGGAAGTGACTGCTCCTCACACCTCTTATTTAGATCTTTTTCGTATCTAGTGTTTCTCTCATGTCTCAGGCTGCCATTTGCCCATGTGTCAGTAGGAAGGAGCTGAAAGCAAGTGCAACTTATCTGATGACAGAAGGAAGTTCTGGTTAATTTTGGCTTCTTTTTTTCTGACACAGATCTGTATTTTCATAATGTCTCATCCCTATACAGAGCCAACATTGCTTGGTGTCTCAGACTTCACCCTGAAGGGTGGGAAGGAATAGGATGTCAGAGGTTTTTCCATCTCCTTTCACCCTGTCACAGGGCAGACCCAGCCTCCCCCCTCCTGACCAGAAACATTAAAGATAAATCCAGCATCAGAAACTCAAGGAAAGCATAAAAAAATTGCAGAGTAGTCAGTGGTCTCTAACCCAAGGAGAGCCAGGAGGGAACTGTTTTTTGCCTAATAGAAAGTATCAATAATCAAAAAGACAAATTTCTTTTGAGTGTTACCCAAAGCCTGGTGTAACAAAAAATAAATCTCAGAACAATACCTGCTGCAGGGTCATTAACTGACTGCTTGGAGCTTGATCAGAATTCAAGACTTTTTCTCTGCAGTTTGTGTAACACGGATTGACAACCTTCTCATTTTCCTTCCAACAAGCAGCCCCTAAAGCCCTCTGCAGTCTGTTTTTATGTAGAAACACAGGCAATTATTTTATACAAGGAACAACACAAAGGTTAGTGACTTCCAGAGCTTGACAATACAGTGTAGACCCTGTTCCAGCAGATGCAGGTCATGGTGCACTAGTGTTCTAGAGGCTTGAAACCATTTTTAATAGATGGTAACTGTACCTATAGAGGAGTAGCTATAGGCATAATTATGATCCCCCATGAGCTTTGAGTGACTAGGACATAGCAGGTGAATATCTTCCATCACTTTCAAATTATGTGAGAAAGATACCCATGAAGCTCCTTGCTCAAGGCTTCTAGCAGCCCAGTAGGGAAGCAGATGTGCAGCCTATTCAGCAGGACACTTCTAATGCAGGACTCATTTCTGGTGACTGTGGATCTGCAGAGCCCAAAAGGTTCCTGTGCCTCTTCTGCAGATCCCCCAGGACACTGTTGGGGCAAAACCCGTAAGATTGGTGCCTTAGCCAAGCTTCCACTCTACCAAGAAAAGATGGGAGGAAAGAAGAGAAAGAAAGAGGCAACTGACTTCATCCCCACCAGATTCCAAATAATGAGCACAACCAATTGAGGTGAGGGACTTGTCTATTCAGCAGCATGGTTGTAGTCTTGAGAACAAAAGCCTCTCCCAAATGCTTCCCATGGTCAGTGTTGCAGTAACAACTTGGAAAGGTTTTTGAAGTATTTACCAGTTGCTGTCTGCTGTGTCTGTCGCCTGGCATGGAAGTTCCCTGTCTGTCCCTCAGATCCACTTGCATTTCTCCACTTGTTTTACCTGCTTCTTGTTACATACCATGTATAACAATGTGGGCTCCTGCCTTTGCAACACAAACTGCAGTAACAACTTGAGAGGCCTTTGGGGAAGTTTGATAATCTAAAATCCAGCAGCGATACTAAAGACAAGCAAATATCCACCTGCCCCTCAAGGCAACTTAACAATATTTCTGTAGTGATTACTGCAGCCAGAGAGTGCCCCATTTCCTAACCACCCTCACCCTGAGGCGCAAAGTGGAGAGTACACACCACTCCCATCCCTGTGAGCAGCTGGGAATTGCAGACATAACTACAGATTCCTGTCCAGTGAAAACTGCATTTACTCATCCAAAACAAATTCACATACGTCACCATTGCCAACGGCCCTAGGTCCTATTTTGGACCACACTGATTCACAGGCCTCCTAGATGCCTTGCCAGAAGGCTCATCTCACTGTGGGTGACTGGCTCTGGCCTTACAAAGACACAAGCTGACTTAATTTCAAAGAGCAAGCAGGGAACTTTAATCGTGTGCAGGAGGGAAACCCTGAACCTCCTGGCTGGTGCTGCTCCATGAAAAGGTCCAGAGTTGCAGCTCCATCTCTCACCAGTGACTTGCTCCCATAGGTCAGCACCATCACAGGTAACGAACTGGCACTACCACACTAAAATGAACCAGGAAAGAGGCAGATCTCCCAGGCCTTCCTGTAAAAGCATCTCACTCTGAACATGATATCCTGTATGGACACACTATCAGGACCTGGGGGATACACGGAAGAAGGTGCTATCCTGTTTCTCATAGCTTAGCTCTGTCTGTTCCCTGTGGCAAGGGATGGATGTGTTTGGAGCTGCCAGCTCTTCTCCAGCAGCTGGATTTCATGTGATCAACAATCAGGTGCTTCTGCTAGTGAATCCCTGGATCAATACAACATCCCTTCTGAGGCTGAAGTCCCTGACCACAAGACTCCTACCTTCAGGCCTGACATGGCATATTTTACCCAAACTTAACCTCCCACTGGTGCAGCAGGGCACACAATAAGCCCTGCAGATTGATTTCCAACCTTCTTCTTCCCAGACCTGTCTTGACACTTACCCCCCTCCTGTTTTTCATGAAATCCAGGCCAGCAAGGAAGAGGAGAGAGTTCAGTGCATCTGCTCACCACTAACATTGATAAACAGCACAGAAAAACTTTGCTAACCTGAAATGCATCAACATATCTAACCAAAACCCACTTGATTTCCCCTGGAAAGCAAGAGCTGTGAAAGGCCATTATTAGCAGGTTGCTCCTGCATGTGAAGTAATTGAATAAGGAAATGGGAAATGTGAGGCAGGAGAGCTTAGCTGTCATTTTACAAAAAAAAATTAAATGCATGAAAAGTGTCTCAATGATATAATTAAGGCAAAATTCCAATCCTCCATTAGTAGTGGCATTAGTTATTGCAAGCAGATTGCATTTGTTACTACTGGAACAATGAAATCCTTTGTTATACAACTTTATTAAAAACAACAACAAACCAGCAACCCCCCCCAAAAAAAGAAAAACAACAACAACAGAAAAACCAAACCAAACAAAAAACCAAACAAACAAAAAACAAACAAACAAAACAAACAAAAAACTCACAGAAACCACCTAAACTCAACAACAAACCACCAAAACCCCCAAATTATCTGCTCCTCAAGAGAAGCTCTAAGGCAAAATTACTTTTGAGCCAACCTTGATTATTTTTGTCTGTTCAGGCTGATAGTAAGAGAGGTCAAAACAAGATGAGGAAACCACTGTACAGCACTAAATGGCTGTTAGGGCTTGTCACGGGCTGTTACTGCAGGTGTGGAGAGACAAAGCTGTATGAAACAAAGCTGTCTTGGAGCATCATGGACAGTGTGAGGTGTTGCCATGCACTTGGAAGAGGTTGATCCTTCCCACAGACAGCCCGGGATACTGGACCACTGTCAGAACCATGGGCAGCCCAGTTTGCAAACCCTCCCAGCCTTTGGCCACCAGAAAGCTGGAACACTCACCCTGAGCTGCACTGGGTTGTGGTCTCAGCTTCCTCCACAGTCCTGGATTTCAACATTTCACATGCTCAGAACTCAGATCAATAACTAGGAGTGTGCTTCATGCAATCCCCAGCTTTCAAAGGAGCCAGAAGCTGTGCTTCTGTAGCCACTCCTGGTGAAAGCAGAGTCCTGTAAGCTCATGGTCACTTACAAATCTCATATGGGTAGAATTTGACCCTGAGGCAGCCACTAAAAATAACCATGTCATCCAATGCTCCATTCCACCTAAGCATGCCTTCAGCAACCTCTTAACTGCTGGGCTTCACAGCACCTTTCACAAAGAGCCCCAAACATCTTGTAACCTTCTCCATCACACAAGCAGTTAAACCCAGCTCACCTAAACCACTGACTTCCTCACATGCAAGCACTGCTTTCCAAATTGCACTGGTCAGATGCCATTCTGGTGGGGTCTTTTTTTCCACAAGCCCCTTTGGAAGGTCCAAGCCATCTGCTCAGCTCCCCAGGAGCTGCTATTCCTCCTTTTCCAAGCCAGTTTGCTCCTTTTGACTCTGCTCCCTCTCCAGTCGGACTTCCCTGCCTTACCTTCAGCATCTGCAAACTGCAAAATGGGGCATAGGTGTTGCATTTTGACCATTTCCTACAGAAAACTCTTCTGCACCGGCATGAGAGCTTCATGCAGAGCTAGGTAGGGCACCCAAAACAGCTAAGGGAGGTGGGGAATGCTCCTGTGCAGGACACTGACCCTTCAGCTCCCCTTCAACACTGCTTTACACACCAGCTACATGCAGGACTTGCTTTCACCCTCCTAAAGCAACTGAAATCCATTGTCACCTTTGAGACCTGGTTTGCAACAGGGCAGGATCTCACCTGTCTTATATGAGAGGCAATGAATCACAGCTTTTCAGTTTTACAACTTATTTTACACTTATTTTTTTACTCTGCTCCCACTCACTCAGGCTGTCAGTTCTCTATGTCAGGTTTCTGGGGTTTTCAGGCAGCTGGTTTTGCACAGGGGAGACCAGGGCTTTGGAGCCAAGCACCTACACTGTAATCAGCTGCTAAAAGGCCCTTGGATGTTGCTCAAAGCTGTTTTACACAGCGGGACACATGGTGGAATTGCCAAACTCAGAGGTGTGACGACATCAAATATACCTTTCCTCCAAGGGAGGAAGCCATCAATAACATTCCACTCTGAGTACACTAAGTTGGGAGCATAAGCAAACTTATTAGCCATGGAAATCTGTTTCTAGTGATTTTTCAACATTTAATTCAGCTCAAGGAGCAAAAATTAGAAAAATTAACTGCCTCCAGACAGTCATGTGACTCAGAGGTGATAACTGCCAGAGGACAAGCAAACACGTCAGTTGAGTGATTACATGGATACCTGCTGAAAGGGGGATTTTCAGTTGTGTGTGTTGATTTTCTACATGTACATCTACCATTATACAGGGGAAAAAAAATCAATTAGCAAGAGTAATTTATTTCTGAACACATTGGTTGGAGAGAAACATTAGTTCAGAAACATTAATTTCTGGACAAATGTTTACAATTAAAATGCAATTTTGATTCCACTCAAGTCCTGTGCTGCCACCCTGTATCTCATCCCAGATATGGAGAAGAAACAGGAGTCTCCAGGAAAGGCAGATCAGGGGTCGCAGTGGTTGAAATTGCCACCTGTTAGTTTGCTGTGAGGATGTTGAGATGCATAAAAAGACCAGGCTGGGGGTCTGGGCTGTTTCTGCAGCTGAACCTTATTCCTAAAGCCATGAAGAAGTCCTGAGTTAATGAGAACTCAGAAGTAGAGAGGAGGACAGCACACACAGGTAACACATGGGGATGGAAGACAATGTGATGCAGTCCCTGAGGGTTTGGGGATTTTATTTGTATAAGACTGATGAGGCAGAGCTTCTTTAAAAGCAATATGAGCTGGATGGTGCCTGAAGTCAGTCCAGAAGCCGAAGAACAAGACAGAAAGTGAGCAATGGGCATGGTCTGGCAGTGTCAGAAACCACCCCCTCCCCAGGCAGCACATGCAGAAACCACCACCCACACATGGTGCTGAATGCCAGAGCAGGGAAGCAAAACCAATGCCTTTTCCCATAAACCAAAACTTTAAGAGAAAAGACAAAGCTCATTCTCCAAATTCACAGTTGGTTCCAGCAATTACTCACAACTAGTTACATTTGCTGGTGACTCAGTCTGAGAAGATCTTGATTCAGGGCAAAAACCTCACCGAGGAGTCGGGCATCTTCTGACGAGTTGGAAGAGCTGAGTAAACTTGAACAATTTTTTTAGTCAGCTTCCTTAAGGCTTTGCTTCATTCTGCACTTTTCTACACCACAAGGAGCCTCAGTTACACTCTTTAATACTGTCCCTTTGTTCTCTGACATAGTTACTCAAACACCCCACACCCCGACACAGGAGAGTTTCCTTTGAAGCATCGCCAGGCTATAGGCAACAGCAACCACATCCTCATGTGCACAGGAAGATCAAGTGGGCTGAGGGGACCTCACCTGCCTCCAGACCTGTTGCGCTTAAAGCACCTGCCTACATCACCTTCACAGGTGTTTTCAACAATAAAAGCTGCTCTTCTGTCACAGGTTACTCATTGGCTCCAAATTCTCAGCAGCAGCAAGTGCATCCAGGCGCTGTGCAGATTTGCAGAAATTGTTTATATAAACAGTTTATTCAGGCATTTACAGTAAAATCTGGCCTGGAGAATGTAAATAGAGTTCCAGTTTCATGTTTCTCTTACAAGATTACTGTAAATCTAGTCATATTTAGTATTTTTTTCCTTCAAGTGCAGGAATTATGCACCCAGCTAACCTTGCACTGGTGCAGGAGGAAAGGAAGCTTTCCAGACCTCCTGTTTGCAAAGCAATAAAACCTAACAGGGCTCAGAGATCAGAGGGAAAATAAACAGATCCTCTCACTCACGCTCCTCCAGTCCTCTTTTCCACCCCCACCCCACCCCCCTCCTCCCCCCCCCCAGCTTATATTTAGCTACAACTCCTCCGTACCCACAGGAAAGCTGCCCTGGCAGCAGAGAGGCAGAGCACCAAGACCAGCTCAGCCATTCCCCTCCCTGCCTCAGGTATATCCATCTTAAACATATTTTGAAGTAGCCCAGTAACTTGTGCAGCACCGGGAAACAAGAGATGACATCTGTGCCCACATTCCAATGCGGCAAATCCACCTTTTTCTCTCAATTTATGCCTTAACATTAGCAAGGCCACAGCAGAGAGAAGCAGGAGGCTGGTGAGCAATGCAGTGGAGGGGCTGATACTTAAGACTCCAGTCTCTTTTTTCAAAGGCAGGCTGCTTATTAGCAATGCACAGCAACACCAAAGCGATAGCTTTGTACTTCAGAGTTGCTCTCTTAATCAAATGCAACTTCACAGAGCCACGCTGATCTAATTGTTCAATGTCCGGGTTCCCTGCCTTTGCAAGAGATAAATCCTCCAAGTAGCTGCATTTTGACTGGCATCCAAAACTCGCCACTGGCTGCTGTGATTGTGATTTATTGCTGCTGCTAACGATCAATCTCAAGGCAACTGTGTGCATTTGAACTGAGAGTCAGGACTGCACCAGGGGAGGGAACGAACACCCACCACGAGCTGACAACTAATGAATCCTGACCAGCACTCAATGCTCTCCCACATTTCTGCATTGCAAAACCTACTCCAAGTACACCGCTTAGAGTGCTTCATGTCACCTCTCCTCTGCCTAGACCAGAGCCATCAGTCTGGGCAGCCAGAGCTCTAAATGTCATTTATGCACCTTTGAATCCTACCTGACAGCCGGCTTTCCTTATGTGGAGCCAGGGAGGAAGCTGGGGAGCAGCCCAGCCACCAGCCCGACCTGCTGGGCAGCTCAGGAATGTTCCCAGCAGGCAGGGAGCCCTGAGAGCAGCAGCTCCTGGTCCCCTGAGGGGGAGGCAGCCATGGAGGAGGCCCTAGAGCTGCAGTGATCAGTGCATTTCCAGCCACAAAGGAAGAAAAAGATCAACAGCTCCTGCAGCATCCGGCTCCAGGACACCCAGGGTACCCTGAAACAATACCATAAATCTCAGTTACCTCAAAAAGAGTAAGCACTGAAGTGGCTGCTGACTCACAGGATTTGTCTTTCCTTCACACCCCCCAGGCAGCTTCAGAAACCTGGGGCATCACACAACTAAAACATTGCCCCACCTCATACAGGTGCAAAGGGCAGTCAGGAAACACCCTCTTCAAAACCTCCTTTAGCTTCTACTCAGCAGAACAGAGAAATCCCTGGAGCCAGCCACCATCCTCCCTGGGGCTGCTTAAATTTGCCTCCTGCTCCATAGCAGGATTATGCACACCTGGGCCAGAGCCCCCAGCTGCCCCTGCCTGCCCCTGCCTGCCCACCAAGCAAAATCCATGAGTCTTCCTGCACTGGGTTCAAAGGAGAGGGGCGAGCTGTCTGCAGGGCTCCCAAGGAGAGGAAAGAGGGAGGGAGAAGTGCTGACCCCATCAGACCTTAAATGAAGTGAACTTGAGGTCTAGGAGTGCAAGGCAGGAATTATTTAATCTGTTCTCCTGACCAGTTTTTTGCTTTTAACACTGTTACATGGTTCTGTTTTATGTCAAAGCAGTGGGAATTTCTAGACTCTGTTCTTTTAAGAGGAAAAAAAAGGTTAGCAAGTGTTTGGAGCAAATTCCCATTACAGTCAGGATAATCAACAGCAAGGATTCCTGTGAGAACACGTTGCTTTCTTAATAAATCTCAGTGCAACTCATCACTGCAACACTCACCATGCGGGAGAATTTGTTTCTGTCCCTGGTCAAGGTTTTCCCTCCCTCAATGGTAAGGCAAGTCTCAGCCTGCACAGGGGCTTCAGGGCCAGCAGCATGGAAAAAAAAACCAAACCTCCAATAAACTAACCCGAGGGAAAAGTTAGGACAAGTAGGTAAAATAGGGAGACAAACAGGAAGGGAAAAAAAAAACCAAACAAAAAAACCAAAAAAAACCCAGCAAAAAGCAGCTGTGAAGTTAAGATCCTTTGAAGGTGGAATTTACACCTTCCAGGGAGCACAGCCAGGCAGGGCCGGGAGTGCTGAACCTCATTGCTCTAAGTCCTATTCCGTTTGCAGCACAGAAATCAGTTCAAAAATCAGTCTTTGCTACTTGTGGTTTCCAAAAGTCACAATTTTTTTTATTCCACAGATGAAAAAAAAACAACAAAAAAAGAGTTAAAAATAATCTTTTGCCAATCAGCTGTTCTGCAGTGTCCCCAGATCACCTCATTAGCTGTGGAAAGGTAACTTAGTAACAGTTTTTCTCTGCCCATTCCCACGCACTGCACTGCTTGAACTTGGCTTTTTTTTTCATCTAAAAAAATTCCCCTTTGGAAAATGTGGTTTCAGCTGAGTTTCCATTTTCTGTGGGAATGTGTTGGTTTCAGCCAGGACTCTGAAAATTAAAAATGTCCTTTTGAAACAGTGATTTAAACCAACTCTGCCCTCTCCCCCACCTTGCTGCACCTGGAGCAAGGTGGCTGTTTCCTTCCCACTTGGGTACGTGTGCTCCTGAGGTCAGGGCAGGGCATTGCCCCCCCCTTCAGAAATGTAGGGTTTTGGTGATTCTTTGCACGTGGGATGGGAAAGTGGGTTTGCAGCCACTCCAGGTAATACACATCTTTGTTACCTGCCTGCACACATGTATCAGGGGTGGTCACTTGTTCTGGTCCATGCACTCAGGCTGGTAAAGTCTTAGCTTCTAACACTGGTGTGAAAGTTGGTCAGTCACTAAAAATGGAGTGAGCAGAGTTCTGCTCATTTAAAATGTGATGTCAAGGAAAAGCAGCTGCCAGGCTAACAGGAGGTGGTTTGTAACTGGACTGGAAGGCACTGAACGCTGGCAGCACAGAGCAGCACTGCCCATAGTGCACTCCCCAGTACCTCCCACACATCATCTCAAGCACTCAGTGATGCCTCCAGAAGCCCACTTGTACCTCCAAATCATCACTCACCAACTCATCCCAGAGCCCAGACTGCTGAGGCCAATGTCCTATGGTCTGGAACAGCAAGGAGAGCACTTTATTCCACAGTGCAGCTCATGACCCTTGCCTGCCCCCAGCTCTCTGGGAACCTCTGGCTCCTTTGGGGCACATGGACAGTGCCAGGCTTGAAGCTCCACCACTTCCTGGCACCCCTGCAATTAAACTGCTTTCAGCCTTTACTAGTGACATTTTCCAACTGGCCATTGGCCTGGGGCCCTGTTGCAAGTAACCAGTCATGTAGAGCATCCAGGTGTCCTGCTGAAGTCCTCAGGAGCTCCTTGTGCTCATAGGTCCCACAAATTAAAGCCAAGTGTTCACCGCTTGCCCATCCAAGTCACCTGAGGAGCCACCTGTAAAAGCCAGGGGTGACTTCCAAAAATGCTGCCACCTTAAACAGATGTTTGCAATCAGCCAGAGAGATGGGCTGGGGAGGCTGAGAGTTTCAGCTGAGCTGATGGCCTTCAGGCAAAGACCAGGGGTTAACTACACACTTCTTAGTCCCAAGAGGGAACCCAAGGTCTGGGTCAATCTACAGGATGTCGTTCAGAAACATAAAAAGAAAACCCCCTGCAAAGAGTTAAATTTTCAATCATTTTAATGTGATCACTGCAATTTGACCACAGTCTCAGAAAGGAAAAAGTCACACAAATTATCTGTGCTTAGGATTGAAGTCAATCTACACAGTTCTTGTTGATTGACGGTTATTCAAGTTAAGACCTTCTGACCATCAGTGATGTCCTTGGCTGGAAGGTGGGATCGCAAGTGTCGGGCACACTGGTGCAAAGCAGGAATGTTCCTTCTGGGATTAAAGCTGCAACACCTGCTCTGCTCAAAAGGAAACAGAATTGTACACGCACACACGGACTGAGCATGCAAATACACCAGGAACCAGCTACAGCTTCATGGGAAAAAACACGTCGTGGCATGACAGAGGTTGGGCTGTTCTTCAGGAGGCCACTGCACGGGGAAACCCACACAAATACCAAAACTGGGGAGTATCCACTTTTCCAATACTCAAAAAGAGAACAGGAACAGCTTTTGAAATCACAGCGTCTTGGCAAGCTCTGCTTTTTGGGTAACAAAGCAAAAAAGTGAAGGCAAATTTTCCAAAGTATTGTAAAATTTATTGTATAAGTATTGCAGCTTTTAGAATGACATATAATTGCCACTATCGGTTACTGTTACACAAGAAGCGTTTACAACAGATTTCTGTAACTTGGCATCAGAGTACATATTCATACTAAAACAGCAAAATATAGATAAGTACTGCATTGCATGTGCTGTCAATAGTTTACATAAGTTTTAACTTGAACAGAACTCAGGATACAGGACTGCCTATAACAAACTCCAAAGCCAAAGCAATGCAACTGGAAGTTTAAGAAAATATTCATACAATGAAACGTGTCTATAAGGCAGGCAAATTAGGACTTTAATGTTGTCCTTCAGGAGCTTCTATAGTACAGCAAAAATTTGAAGCGCAGTTTCTGGAAAACTTTTTTGATTTTGTAGCTTTGTGTTGTACATAAAAAATCTCTGAGCAATACAGAGACAGAGGAGATTAAAAATTCATTCTGTTCTTGTCTAGCACTGTTAATGCTACACATCTGGATTCAGACTTTTTTTTCCCCCCATCCTCAGAAAAACTGTTGGGCTTTTATTTCTTTATTTTTTAATATAGCAGTTAGTGCAATTTTATAGTTCAACAAAAGGGTGATTCTCCAGAAAGCAACTGGATTTCCTTATACCCCCACTTAAGATAGAATGAATTCTGTAACACTTATGGAAACAACGCACTAGATTAGTAAAGCTGAAGCTTCAAATGGGTGAAATCGAGGGTTGTGAAGGGAACACAAGTTTTACCAGTGTCAGCCTCAAATGAAACCCCTCCTTCCTCACCACCCTGACAAAGCCACGTTCCCATGCCAAGGCCATTAAGACTTGGGGGCACTTCAAGGATGCTGTTTGCTGTGCTGTAAGCTAAGAAACTCTGTAAGATTTACAACCCCTTTTAAAGCTAACGTGACTCTTAAAACTTTGAGCAAAAAGGCAGGCTAGGACAAGAGGTTGCTGAGCATTAGAAATGCCTTGTTTTTTCTGTATTTTTTTACAAATCAATCATTCTTACGGGGCCTGAATCTCTCTGCTGGCAGCTGCAAGACACTAGAGGCTCCTACAGAGCAGGACCACAGCCCAGCTTCTAGTACAGTTCTCTTCTGAGCTGCACAAAGGAAACCAGGAGAGACATCTGCAAGGGTGTGCAAAGCAACCTCTCTCCTTGGTGGCAATATGGGACATGGGAATTGGGAAGAAATGGACCCCGAGGCAAAAAGTAACATTAAATAGTAATAATAATAATAATAACAATAACAACAACAACAATAATAAAAAAGAACAGACCATTATTTCTAAACACCCATTCAGAACTTGGAGTTGATCTGGGCCCCAGATCTGGCATCTGCACTTGAAATACACAGTTCTCAGGACCCCAAAACAGAGGAACGGACAGAAGAAAGACAAAAAGTGACAACTTGGCTCCATCAAGGTGGACTCAAGTTGCACCTGCTGCCTGGGACCCAGGGCTCCTCCCCACTGGGACTGCAGCTGCTCCCCAGGGACCCAACACCAGCAGTGGGAGAGACTGGAGCTTGGATTTTGCCTGTGCATGGCATGGACTGAAAGACATGTTTACAACAGAGGTGTTGATGAGCCACACTGTTTCACACTCATTAAATTCCTCAAACTAGAGAAAAGAGGTAAGTGAAACTGGGCTCAGGAAACTCAGCAAACTGATCTCTCAACTGCAGATGCTCGGGGTGATGCTTGAGAAATAAAAGCTCACCGTGGGAGTGGGCTGGGGAGAGAGAAACAAAACAGGGGGAAGAAACCTAGAGAAACACTTGAAATTTTGAGGACTTCAAAGCATGAAAGTTTGGTTTAATTGCACTGCATTTTTAGACCCTCTCTGCATCTTTCCAGACCCTATCCACCTTCCTGACCTCTCCACGGGCTTTGGTGGCCAGGTGACACCACACAACAAGACAATCCCATTACTTAACAACCTCCAGTCTCCACAACACCTCCTTACACCCTGCTCAGCTTTAGACGTATCATGCATATTCCACCCAAAACCTGCTGAGGTAACCAGTTTTGTTGTTGTTGTTTGTTTTTTTTTTTGTAGCAAACAAACTAGTTCAGATCACAGAACACTCAATCCCCCCCCCAATTTTTATTTTTTTTTTAAAGAACAAACAAGCACAAACAACCCCAAAAAAACAACAACAAACCAACCACAAAACAACCCCAACACTATGCACACATTTTGGCTCAAGAGGGCAGTAGATAGTATATTTCTGTTTCTCTTTTTGGTTGGTATCTCGTCTACAATGTCCACCACAGTTTCCTACCTCCCTGGGTAGGGTAATGTGCATAAACGTGTTCAAGTTGCCCTACGAACAGTCAGAGCAGGACAGTGGCCCAGGGAGTAGCTGGAGTGACCAGGCACAGGGAGCTGCTCCGGGAAGTGCTGCAGGGACAGGAGGGATTGGAAAACAATGCAAGGTCCAAAGGAGCAAGAGACCAGATGCTGGTAACTTTGTAATGCTAACGATGATTTTGTTTCCCCTCCTCTTTAAAAAGTGAGGGTTACTGTTTCTTTAATAAGGCACTAAATAGACATGTTACATAAAGGAAAGATACATTTTAAAAACTCGTAGAAATTAATCACTTTTGTACCTTTCATGACAAACTAGATTTATTCCTTTGTGTGACTTTTTTTTTTTTGTAGCTTTTTTTTTTTAGGTCATCAAAATTTAGGTTACACAACTGTAAAGCTATGAAGATTTCAAGAGCTGTGGAAAAGCAGTTTGGATATTGAGAAGGTACAGGACTATTTTTAGGCAAAAAAATAATAATTAAAAAAGCAGAAAATAATGATCAAACTTCAAGTTCAGCTACTCATCACCTTCTTTAAAATATATATAAATATTGTTCAAATGGTCAGAACTTCAAAACCGTTCTCATGGTTGTTTGTTGGTTTGTTTTTTTTTCAAGTAATAGAAAAGTTGCTTAAAAACAATAATTATTGCCGTTATATCTTTCATTTATGTCACTCTACTAGATAGCATCCTGCAGAAAATGAAATCACACCTCCTTGTAAAATCTTCACTCTCTGTGGTTCCCCAAACGACCCTTCCTTACGCTCAGAGATGCTCTCCCAGCCGGGGAGATGGGGCCAGGAACAGGTTTGTTCCCTTTTGCTTTCTCTGGCGCACGCTCTCGGGTTTCTCTCTCGCTCAACCCACCACATACAAATTCACCGTGAGGGTAAAACACCTACACAATATAAAAATGTAAACAATAGCATAGTAAGACAAAATTAAAGACGCACAACGCCCAGCGGGCAGGAGGGCAGGTGGGACTGTGCTGCTGTGGATGAGGACATCTTCAAAAGAGGTAAAGGGGCTTTGCTTCTAAAGCATTAAGCATATTTCTTTAGCCTTTAATCATTAATACATCACAGGAGCAGATTCATTTCCACTGACTGCATCCAACGCCTCTTCAGCTAGGATAATAAAGTAAATAACCATGATGGTCAGAGGCAGCCTAGGGGACAGTGGAGCTGCGAGACACACGGCTCCCCTGTATCCCAAATAGAGGTTTGGGAGGTTAACACAAAATGAAAATGGCTTTCACCACCACCACACTTTTCAGCTCATACTTTCAAGGCAATACTTAAACCCCAGCTGAAAGGTAGCTGAGGGGTGTGCTCCTGGTTGACTCACATGAACTTCCACAAACATCACTCTAGCTCCAAATAGGCCCTTCAGTCAAACATTGAAAGAAATAAACCAAAAAACACTTTGTTCCTTCAGACACAGAAGTTTATTCTCATCCCCACCACCCCCCTCCAAAAAGTTAGAGGTTGTCAAAAAAAAAAAAAAAATTAAAAGAAAAGAAAAATCAAGTAATTTTTGTCTGCTTCTGTCTTTACTCACACTCAGAAGCAGGGAGTTTTTATGTTACCTTTTTACTCCAATAATCCTACGGGCTGACACACAGACACACACCAACTCCTCCTGCTTTGTAGGGAATGTTTAAAGCCGTGACAGTCGGTGGCCACGTGCAGGGACTCTGGAAATTAAGGATTTGCATAAGATGCAGTCTCGCTCACCGCTCCTCCCAGGGCTGGCATCTCCACTTTCGCGTTTGTCCACCCCCTTCCAGCTACTTTGTTCTTCACTTCGACATATATCCCTTAACAGGTTCATGGTAGACATGATAGAGGCTTTGACCAACACAAGCACTGACATATTTATATTAAAAAATAGTGCAAAATTTCAACATTTATATAAATAACTCTAAACCCCTGCTTTTGATTTTTTTGTTTTTGTTTTTTTTTGTTTTTTTTACAATGTAATACACGTTTTTTGAGTTGGCACTCAAAAAAATTGCCATTTTTCTTCTAGTTCAGAAAACAATTTTTTTTTTAATAGGCCTCTTCTAATACAAAAATACTCCTGCTCCTTACACATACACTTTCTCTTATTTTTAATATATATTTATATATTTATATTGCAGATCTTTAAACAAAATGTTTTTTGTGCAAATATTTTGTCTTTAAAGATAAGTGAAATAATCAAACAAAAAAAAAGCATTCACACACAGCTCAATTAGGAACAAACAAAAAAAATGGACTACAGTTGATTTTTTTTTTTTTCCTTTTTAAACGTCTAGACACAGCTCAATAAAGAAATGTTTTTGCAAGCTTGGTAGGCTTGTGCATTCAGACCAGACATAACAAGTAAATATTTATACAACGAGAGATGGGGAAGGGCTTTTCTTTTTCTTTGCTCGTCTTCCTCAACTCTCTCTCTCCTTTTTCTTTTAATGAGAAGTGCAGAGTGTTTCATTTACTTTCTTGCTTTTTTCTTTCTTTTTTTCCTTTTTTCTTTTTTTCCTTTTTTTTTTTTCCTCCAATTTTTTTAAAAGGGGTGCCCTTTTTGTTTCTCTTTCTCTTTGTTCCATGCAGTTGTGCTCTCAAGGCCATTGATTTGTGAATGATGGAGTCTGCTGCCCTCCAAGATGGAAGGCATCCCGTTGTTGTTCTGCTGGTGCTGGTAAAACGTCGACCCGGGGTAGTGCCCGATCACCTCGCTGTAGGTGGGGGGGGGTCCCTCCATCCTACCATTGCTCCCATAGCAGGTCGCACTGATGCCAGAGTTACTGCTGGGGGGGCACGGCCCCCCGTACACGGAGTTATCTATCAAGTCACTGTCAAAGATGGTTCTGTTGGGGGGAGCCCGGACTGACTCTCTGTTGAGCTCCATTTGCTGCTCGGGGTCGCGCAGCTGCAGCGTGCAGGGTCCCTGGTACGGGGGCGGCTCCTCGCCGTCCGACAGCGAGATGGTGGGGGGCAGGTCGATCTCGTGCTGCATGTAGGGGTAGGTGGGCTGGAATCTGTTAAAGCGGTCCCTCTGCAGGAAGGAGGGCACTGCCAGGCGGTCGCTGGGTCTTGGGGTGTAGATTTGCTGCTGAAGGGGAGAGAAGAAGAAAAGGGGAGAGAAGGGTGAGAGGCGGCAGCCTGGGACAGTGGGACGGGCAGGGGCATCCACGCCCGCATCGCCCTCACCTCTGTGATCCCATTCCCCGAGACGGTGCTTTCCGAAGGCCACAGGCTTCCCTCCTGCATTGGGAAAGAGAAGAGAGGGCAGGGTGAGTCCAAGTGCCCGCAGTGGTTGAGCAATCGGCCCGTGCCTGGTTTCCTCCTGCAGCACAGAGAGGGCTCCCGCCCCAGCTGCAGCGAGGCACAGCACCCTGCCCTGGTACATGCACAGCCTGCTCCAGGAAGGGTGCTGGCTATTACCAGAGGTGCTGGGTATCATTTGGGATATGATGATACATCCTGCATCTTAGGAATGTGGTTCAGTGCTGGACTTGGCAGTGCTGGGTTAACAGTTGGACTTGATGATCTTAAAAGTCTTTTCCAACCCAAATGATGCAATGGTACGGTTATATGCTAAGGGTAGTAGCATATTACCACCAGTGGTGAAAACACCACTTCTGATCAAGATTTCCCTCCGTTTTCACCTCCATTTATATTTAATATATCACTTGCAGGATGAATGATGAGAAGGGCACCAGCAAACAACACGCTCCCACTTGCAGACTTGCACCCCCTGGCACCCACACCCACCCAGCATGTTTCTCTCCCTGGCTAAAAAACATGCCAGAGGAGTATTTTTTAATTTGTGGTCCATGAGCAGTGGGTGATTCACAAGACATCAGAAAATGCTCCATGAAATAATGACAAGATTAAAAAAAAAGAAAAACCTCACACCCACATTCTGATGCACACAAAGAAATAATGGGAAAATAAAGATAATAAATGAATAACGAAATGTTAAGTCTAATTTTGATTTGGCAAGAAGAAATAAAAAGAAATCTGTAGCAGCAGGATGGAGTATTATTTCCCCAAAAAGATAAGTGGTCCTTGGCTTAAACAGACTGAGGGAGGCTTCCTCACCCTGCAAGCATCATCCTGAATCTGCAATCCAAACCCAGGTGCCAACAACCCCAGGCATGATAAAGCCACAAGTCAATTTCTCCCAAACCATGAGATTAGTTTACAATTTATGATCAAAACAAACAAACAAAAGCTCTTCCCATTTGCTGGTGATACACGGAGCATACACAGTTCACCTTAGACACCTTTGCCTTAAGAACTAAAATATTTTAAAATTGCTAATATGTCAACACCCCTTAGGCAGGTAGGGCTGGAGGAACATAAGCCAGAGGGCTTATAAGTATAACCTGCAAGAGCTGGCACTTCTCCGTTCCTTGCAGGTGAATCTCCAGTTCCAGCACTAGAATGTCAGGCACAGGAAAAAGTATTTATCCACCAGTGGAAAGAAAATGTCAAGGCTGTTTCTATTTCCCCGTGAAGGTGTCCCATCCAGAGGTCTACGCTGCAGGGCTCTCTGGGTGAGCAAACCACAAGCTTTCCTACTATGAAAATCCTTATTTCTTCCATAACTGTGGTGGCAGCCTGGGCAGCCCAGTGCCAGCCTGTGCAGAGCTGTACTGGTCCCACAGCACTGCAGACACCATCACTGATGCAGTCGGAAGGAATGACACCTGTCTGATGCTTCCTGGACCTCACTCAGCTGTGAAGCACATCTGGCCCAATGCCAAGCTGCAGAATGCAAGGCAAAAGGTTGCTGTGTACCCAGCAGGCAGCTGAGCAGCATCTCTGCTCCCCCCAGAAGCAGCCAGGACTGCAGAGAGACCAGGGGTGCCCCTGTGGGCAGAGCCAGCCCCAAGCCCCACGCCCCACAGCAGGAGCCTCAGCACCCAGGCACCCCACAACACCCAATTGCCTGAAATGGAGCCCCAGCACCGTGTGAAAAATCTCCAAAGATGACACCAACCATACCCCCAACCCTCCTGCCTTTTTCTTGTTTATTTTCCCCAACTTTGGAATATATTTTCTCTTGTGGCACCACACAGGGTACCAGATATGGAGAGAATTCCATCAGGTTCCTGTTTTTGAAGCTCTGCACATAAACCTCGAGGCAGTCCTATTGCCAGCACAGGGAAAACAGCGATTTATATGGAAATGAGACTGCCCAGATTCTTACCACTTAGCAGTAGTTTTTAGGGAGCACCTCCTTGGAGCAGAGGTGAAGTGCCTTAGCTACAGTTAAGGAATGTGCTGGCTGAGCTGTGTGCCACACAGCCCTTCCTGACAAATGCAACGCCCTGTTTTATACAGACCTCGAGATTTCCATACAACTGTTTACAGAGGCATCAACTGTTTAGTCTGGTCCATTTTACATCCATTTCTTGCCTGCAGAAATAGTCTCCAGTCAAATTCCCCTAGCAGCCAAAAGACCCAAGAGGAACTGCATCTGCCACAGATCAAATCCTTGCCTCTAGCCCCCTGTTCAGCCACAGCACTGGCACCAAAGGGCAGGGGGAGGGCTTCCAGTGCTGCTGCACATGCTGCCAGCCCTTCACTCCGAAGGATGCCAAAGCAGCAGGCGGGAGCGGGAAGCACTCTGAAAAATTGTGTTTACTTTGCCATGTCCCCGTGGCAGACTTCCTGAGCAGTGAGTACCCCACTGCCTTCTGCTAGATGTTTTATATTTAACTTGGCAGTGGGCAGTGCCATGGCAATGTCCCATCTGCTTCCCCCTTTCCCAGGAGTGATGTCAGCTGGCTCCCACGAGGGCAGCCGCAGTCCGAGGCCTCCCGGCATGTGGAGCATCAGGGTGTTTGGCTGGGGCTTCCCGCTGTGGCGGGTGATGGGGAGAGCACAAATGCACCCCTGTGTGAGCTGCTGCACCGCAAAATCCCCATTACATACCCACTCACCCAAGGCCTGCACCCAATATCCCAGCCAGGCATCCAGAAGCAAAGCTCTGGCTCACAGATTAACTCATCTGTTTGTACAGGTGCTCCAGGCGACACATGGATGCACGAGCACCAAACCAGTAGAAACACCATTAAAATGGGATCCTTAGAGAGAAGACCCATTTTCTGTAGGAGCAGGATCTCTGCAGCTGTTATTAACCACTTCTCCTGGGACTCCAGGGCTCAGCCCGTGGCTGACAGACAAGGAGCACGCCCACCACTTGCTGACACCGACCCTCCATCATCACCACTGCAGAGTCCACCTGGGTAACGGCTCCTCTCTCCTAAAAACTCAACAGTGGGATTAAAATTGCCAGAAAGCAGCAGTCAGAGGAGGGCAAAGCCTCAGAGACAGAGAACACACATATTTTTAGCCTCCATGTTTTGGCCACAGGACAGCTACACAACCCCACCAAGCCAAGCAAAACTGTGCTGCCCTGTGAGGGGCCATCACTGCTGCAAATCCTTGTCCTCAGGATCTCCTGGCTTACTTCTGATTTTCAGAATATTCAGGACTTTATCTCAACAATGGCTGAGTCTAAAAAGCTCTGGTTTTCCGAAACAAAAGCTGATGAGCAATGCAGCTTTAAAAGCCTGTGCAAGTATTCCAGGACTCACAGCAGAACCTAAAATTACTTTTTAATTTCTTTTTAGAGCTCAATCATTGACTGTTATAGAACTGCTTGTTTTAGTAATGTCAAAGAATTTTCTCTGCAGAGCTGCGTGGTGCAGATTAAGACTGAGCCATAAGGAGCCATTTTCCATTTTGGGGGACAAAGGTATGCTTGGAAATTGCATTTAAACCACTTTTTCTTGGTGGAGTGGGACATAATCGTTCCAAAGGTGCAGGGTCAGTGCCATACAGAAGAGTTTTTAGTAGCATTTCTAAAATATTCTTAGTTCTGGAAAAATAAAGGTACTTGTTATAAGGAAACAAAGTACTTGGTGATACTCTGAGAAAACACAGTTCTTAAGTACTGTGGATGGTATGAACTGTATATGTGTATATATATATATGAAATTTTTATATATATATATATATATGAACTTATACCTAAGTACAGCAAGAACAATGATGGAGAAATACACAATGTAATACAAGAAATCCTTACTAGCAAGGACTGCATAAAAAAAAAACCCAAAAAAGAAACAATAAACCTTTAGGGAAATTAATTTCTCCTTCAGTTGTAATTTTTGAGCTACAACAACAAAAAAGGACAGCTCTGGCAGATCTAGCAGCATCCTGTCATGGGATAAACTGCTTTAATATTTCAGAAGCAACACTGCCTGTCTGTGATCACAACAGCAGAATGAAGCTTGCGGTTTAAAAAGCCCAACAACAGTTCAGCGCAAGTTTAATGGATTACATAAACTGGTACCCAGTTCAGCATGGCCTGTCTGCCATCCTTGAATGCTTGTTCAGACTGGAGCTGTTTCCTACAAAAGACATGCTGTGCTGAATCCAGAAGGAGCCACCTTTGAGATCTTTATTACAATTGGTCCCACCATAAGGAGCTTCCTGCTTAGCACACGAGAGGCTTCTCTGTCCTGTCAGGAGGACACTGGAGCCACAGGGGAGGAGCTTGGCTGCTGCTCCATCATGCTGTGCCCTCAGCAGAGAAAGACGTTGGGAGAAGAGCTATAAAGAGGGGACAAGCCCCCAGATTTGCATTTCTGTCCTCTGCTCTGAGAAAGGTTTTAAAGACCCTGCATCCTCACTGAGGTCTAGTAGATGTGCTCTGATGAAAAGCCATTTTGTCACTGATGCGCCTCTGAAGGCTGAATGAATAACAGAGCTGTTTTGGTGTGGGGACTGGGCCAAAAAAATAGCTGGAAATTTTGGCCTGGTGAAATTCTATAAAGAAAAATAATTAAAAAAAGAAAAAAGCATTATTTTTTAAGCTGTCAACAATCTTTTATTTAACCTGAAATTTTTGTTCAATCTCCATCTGATTTTCTCATGCCATGTTAACCTTCTTTCCTCCTTTTAAAGAAAATAAAAATCAGGCTTCTTAAAAACAAATAAATAAATTAGTATAGTAAAATAAAAAAGGTCTGATCAGATATTTCCTTCAAAAATGTAAAATGAAGCATTTTGGTGTTGTTCAAGTACAGCATTCCGAACAGGATAAAGCAGTGAAAAATCTCAAAATGGCAAACTTATCATTCTTCTATTTTTAAAAACTCACATAGTCGGGTGCTCACATTTTGCTCCTGTTGGAAGCGGGTGCACAGGGCCATCAGGGACATCAGATTCCTGTAACTGTGGGAGGAGCTGGGACACGTGGGGATTTGGGCTCTGATCCCTGGAGCAAGCAGTGCTGGAGCACCAGCTGGCTGTGCAGGATCAGGCCCTCCACAGCTTTGATTGTGTTGCATGGCATCGATGAACCCACACGAGCAGAGCTCCATGCCATCACCCCTGGAGATGCTCTCCACAGCTCACAGAATGAAGAGTGGTTTAATTGAGCATGGGGCTTCCACAGCTCTCCTTCCCAAGGGCTGCCCTCCTCATCTTGGCACAGAGCCTGGCAAGGGACCTTTGTCTGCTAAGGGCAATGTGTGACAACATGCAAGCAGCTACAGAGCAGAGGGACGCCCTGGGCATCTGGTGGCTGGACAGCCTCCAGCAGCACTGTGCTGGAGTCTTATTTAATAAAAGATGTTAGATATTTCCCTCTCCTGAAAATTTTTAAAAAAGAAAAAAGAAAGCAACTGCAGTATTTGATCTTTTTCGTGCAGCCCCACACAGACCACAAGGCAGCACCGGTGTGCTCAGCCTGCCCTGGAAGCCTGCAAAGGAGAGGGTGTGAAGCAGTGACCTTGAGGAAGCCCTGTCGTTTAGGGAGCTTTAAGAACTTTCAGGGTGAACATTAAAAAAAAAATAGTAAAGTGTATCAGTACAAGATATCCCCACACTGAAGACAGAGATGTAGGCAGCAGTAAATAGTACATGCTCACCCTCTGAGAAAATATGTTTTTATATGTTCTTGTAAGTCTCTGCGAGCTGCTGCATTTGAGGAAACCCTCCAGCTCTGCCTTGAGGCTGGAGAGGCTCCTCACCAAGTCCCCACCAGAGGTAAAACTAAAAGCTGGCTCCAACTGGAGCCATCAAAGGACTCAGCAGTTTGGTGCTGTTAAAAGTAAGGCATAGACACCTCAATCAGTGGAGGGTACCCAGTGGTTTCAGGAACAGGACACACCTAGAACAGCCTGGTGCAGTTACTTTACTGATGTAAAGTTGAAATTGCAAAGCTCAGGGCAAGATGGAGGCCATGGCTGGCTGTATATCACAGCTTAGAGCACCCTGAAGAGCCAGAAACATCCCTAAAAGATGTCCCCATAACTGACCGACAAAAAATGATGCCAAGACCCAATCTGGATGGCGTCACCTGATGCAGTGCTGAATGGTACATGGGCCAACATGACGCAAATGAATGCCTTTGGCTCTAACATTTCCCAACTATCCCATAATTTGGCAAATGGCACAGGACGACGTGGGTTGGAAGAGCAAGGTGTGACTTACCGATGAGAGGTTCTCATCTCTCCGCCTCCCCTGGCTGTGCCGGCTGATGAAGGATCGTGCAGAGAGTTTGTAGTGGTTCAGCAGACACGTGATCACCACCACCATCACCATCATCACCACCACGATTATGATTATCTGTACAAACTCCAACTCCGCTGCAAGAGAGAGACTGACTTTAAGCCACCAGAAAAAGCAAAAGTTGAGCGCAAAAGAACTAAAGTGGCCAAGATGCCAACGACACCCGTGTCCTTCCCCCATGAAGCCCTCACACATGCATATGAGGGCTCTGCATGCTTTGAGCCCAGCTACTTACTCAATAAAAAACTCATTTCTCAGTGTCACAGAAGAGTCTCTAAGAGGGATCTTAAAAGACGATCTACAAAGCAAACTGTTTCCAAGCTACAATGTAGACAGAACTGCACAAAGCCCTCCCAGGTACACTGTGCCAGATGCCCCCACTGCTAGGTACAAAACCGAGGGCACCTCAGTGCTAAAGGCACCTTGGTCGAGCTGTGGAGCCACAAACCAGTGTAGCTGCTCCTAAGAAAGCACTTTAGCTCAATGCAAGCTAGCTAGATTTCTGCAATTCCCTTCCCATCGCCACCACTCCTTCCTCCAGAGAGGACCAGACTGAAGCCCTCCTCAGCACACCCGTGCACCAGGCACACATCCCCTCTGTCACAGGGTCAGACATGGCACAAAAAGCCTCTGACATGGCAGAGCACACTCCAGTGCTGGCAGGTCCCTCTTGCCATCCTCTCCACCACAGGAGGTCAGGGAGACCTCCTGCTTTTTGGTGAGACGCCAGATGGGCACGATGTGGCTGCCCACAGGGTCTGCATCCCAGAGCTCCAGACATCCTTCGGCTCGGGGCTCAGCCAGCTGACAGTGGCAGCTTGAGAGGCTTGAACTGGCATAAAGGAAAACTGCCAAAAATCCTCCAAACAAACAAGAGCAAGCAAACAGACTATCTGGTTAACTCCAGAGACACTTGGCAGAAGGCAGTAAGAAGCCACTCCTAAAATTTCCTAAGGAAATAATTCCTCACACCTCTCTGAGGCTAAGAAAAATTGAGTACCAGAGGCAAACGTAGCCCTGGGGTCATTATTTCCATGCATTTGGCACCCAGAGAGCAGATGCCACCCCCGAACCACTCAGTTGCTCTCCCTGAGCCCCTGATGCCTGCAGTGCTGGGGGGTCGTCCAGCAGCAACTCCGGCTCTTGTTGTAAAGGAGGGGCCAGACCAGCAAAATTCAATAGTTCAAATGTCCCTTCTCAGAAGGGACAGCTATAAAATCCAGTTTAGGAAAGCTGTGCCCTAAGCAATCATGAATGTTTTTTATCTATACAGACACACACACACATATATATCCATGCATACACAGAAAGACCCATCACGCCTCAAAGGGCAGCATCACACCACTCGTACCAGCTGGGGTGGCTTCTGCTGAGTCAGGAAAATCTAATTTTTTTTTTTTTAATGGAAAGTTTTCTCCTGACAGGTGGCATTTAAGTGCCAGTAAAAGCAAATAAATGTCAAGAAAACAGTCCAGGTGGTGAGCACTGCCAGTTACCTCAGAGCTCATTCTGCTAAACAGCAGCTATTTCTGCCATCGCCCAAAACACTTCACCAGCTCTGCCCACCACCTTCCAAAGCAGAATTACACCTTGAAAGCAGAAGCCTCATCCGTTACTTAAAATCAGATGCAAGTGACTTAGAGTCCATATATTTACGACCAGACCCTAGAGCTGTCACAGGTGCCCTGTAAGGAATGGGCCAAAACAGGAGCTCATTTCTTCTAAATGCAAATCAGATTAGCCAGACGCACAAACCAGACCAAAACTTGAAGGCCTGGGAAAAGAGGATGATGCAAAACCATTAAAAAAAGAAGGTACTGTGCCTCTTCCCATGTCTTCCCCCCCATGCAGGGGAGGGTCGCTACATAGCTCAGAGGCAGGTCCTGGAGTCAGCTGCACCCAGAGGCACTGAGACCATCCCAGCTCACCTCCAGCACCCAACTGGCAGGGTGAAACCCCAGCATGGGATGCCCCACACATTCCTAGGGGTGGTCTCCAGGTCACCCACAAAGCACTGACCCAGAACCCCTCTGCCTCGCTTACACACAGGCAGCAAAGCCCACAGGCTGGAGAGCAGCTGCCCAGCTTGGGTGCAGAGCCCACTTTTTGCAGAATTCATTACAGAAAAGAAAAAAGAAGCCAAAACCCCCCCCCCAAAACAACCAAGGTTTTTAGGAAGATGAGTCAATTTAGCCTCAAAACACAGCATGTGCTTTGGCCATGCTAAGAAAACACAAGAAAAAATATAAATGAGGCCAGCAATGGAAAAATTCCTTTTAAAGAGATTATAATTCTAAAAAAACCATACAAACCAAGACCAAGGTAGCTGTAAAGGAAAGTTCCTTTCCTAGGATGAGAGGGCCCTTAAATAAACCAAATCTTGCTAAAGGTCATGGTACTTTGGTGACACAGGTGAAGTTCTGGCCATCAGGAAGAGCTGCCCTCATCCCTCCCTGGGAAGGAACACACACCAGACATGTGTCATTTACAAGTGACCTAGGCCAAGCTTCCTTCACACATGTACAGACATGTAATGAGCAGACATATTCTGAAGCAGAAGAAAGGGTAGGAATTCCATCAGGATCTGGGACAACACACCAGCATCTCATCCATTCCCATCCAGTCCTGAATGCTGTTTATTCTGGTTCTGGGACACAAAACAGTTACCAAGAGCTGCAGCAGTAAGGCACAGTATGATCACCAGAACAAAGGGGATGCTTTTTTCCAGCAGAGATGCTCCTCCTGCTCCATCTCTCCCTCCCGTGTTCTCCTGGAGACTGTCATCTAGTCAGACTTGACCGCCTCAGGGACCAGATCATGAGGCCAGGAGGTGCAGGGAGGGTTCAGCCATGCATCACACCTTGCTCTTCAAACTCTAAAGTGGGTTATTTCAATGTGGAATCTAGTCTAATATTAGGCAATCACACTGGCGTTATCAACAGAAGAGCTATTTTAATATCTCACTTTGTGGGAGGAGGGAGAACAATTAAGCTGCAAATTAACACTCTGTAAACAGGTTTGGTGAAACGTGTCTGAATGATCAGCTCCCCTCATTTGGTTTTTGGCCTTTTCCTGCCAACAGCCTTGCTCTTCTCCAATCTTCGATACCATGAGGAAGTAAACAGCTCCATCACTGCAGCAGAGGACCTCTACCTCTGCCCTTCTCCTGCAACACAGGTACATGAGATGAGCTTTAACCCCAAGAATGTTTGTGTTGCCCATTGTGGCCTTTGGAAAAAAGAAAGCAAAAAGCAACTTGAACCACAAAAAGCCCTACATACTCAATTTGTGCTTTTCAAGTTTCAAGAGACTCATACCCACTCAAGGAGCCAAAGTTTCTACCAACTCTCCCTCTGTTTTAACTTGTCTTCATGGGCTTCATTTGCAGAAGGGGGAAAAAATCCCAACAGACTGGAAAGCTGCATATACTTAGTAAGATTTTATCCAAACAGCTCAGTCAAACTAATGAAGAAAGATCATTAAAAACCCAAACTTTGAGTTAATACATTATTATTCCAGTTGCAATTCAGCTGCTATGCTAATAAAAAGCCTTTGGGGAATGAAAAACAAGCCAAACGGCAAAGCACATCATTTCTAATTCTACTGGCATTCTTAAAAACACACACAACAAAACCAAGAAAAAAAACCTACTCAACACATTTTGTATTTGGCTTCCTAATCATTGTCACTTTTCAATTAGAAGAGAACTCATTCCATTTCTCTCTGTAATTTTCCCCAAGGGAAGTGTTATAAATGCACTAGGCTTTAAAAGATGGGCATATTCAGCCTCCAAATGTAAAGTAAGGTCAGACTAATTTAATTTTGCATAATTTTTTACTCCAGAATGCATTTCAAACTAACAGGTTCAGACATCACATTTAAGTGACACAACCTGCTTTTCTGTATTTTCTGTCTAGACACTGCAGCTTTGGTCAGTCAGCACGCATGCAACTGTTTTGCAACTAAGCATTTCCCCCCCCAGGTTCTCACAATCCTGAAGCTGGATATTTGTGATCAAGTAAAATCACTTGTCACATCTCATTCTTCAAGTTCATTATTCACTTGCCCCTTTAAACCACACGTGGCCTTGAATAAGGGTTTCACAGTAGATTACAGTGTTACATTAATAAATGATAGGAGACTCCGCCACTTCCCAGAGCCTTCAGGCTCCACGACGCACAGGCTGCGGCTGCTTTCCTGCTCAGGGGGCTTTTTCTGGAGGAAGGCAGCACATGCCCTTGCTGCCCACACGGGGCTGCTGCCTGGCACTAAAATGTTAAGGCATTTGTCTGAATGGTAAGGCAAGTATCTGAAGTGGGTGAAACCAGCAGCCGGTGCCAGTGCAGAGGCACCTCACTCACATGGCTGCTGGGGCGCCTGGCCCGCTCCTCTCAACCACCAGGCTCATGGCTTGGCAGAAGCTGCTGCAGAGAGGTGCACCTCAGAGCTTCTCCAAGTGCCTATAGACAAAATGCTCAGCACCCATAGGTTAAAATTTGTAAGTATTTCTGCAAGGAGGGAGAGCTGTTTGAGTCAAGGGAGTGCTGAGCCTCTGAGCACACAGGCGGCTCCAACAGCCGCAGGGGAGGTGAGGCTATGATACACTTTAAATGCATTTCCTCACCTTTTACAGCTATACTACAGTTCATAAAATGCTCACTATAAACTTCATCAACTATAAACCTCTTCCTTCCACGAAGGGTATCACTGCTGAAGACAAATGCTCCAAAGCACTGGCAAGTATAAAGAGGGGAAAAAAAAAGTTACACCTGCATTTTGCTGCAATAATTACAGATACTCCAGCTATCATTTACAACTGGACTGAAGAGCTTTCAGACAGGGTCTCAGCCAAGATGACCTTTGCTTTCAGCTGGGTACAATACATATTTGCAGGTCAAGACAGTTATCTGTAAGCTTCAATTACAATTTCTATATATACTGGAATTGTGTATTATGTGAGAAGTGATGAGAAGAAGTAGTGAAATTACTCAGGAGATAGTGGCTGAGCTGAACAAATGCAGCTGCACTAGCCACAATTCCCAAGAAAAAAGTATTTAAAAAAAAAAATGCCAGTCATCAGAAATGCTATGGTGCACTGTGTTAAAGCCCAAGACTGTTTTGCAGAGACAAAATTAAAGCAAGCAGAGGATCCCCTGTGGAATACTTTGCTTCTCCTATGCTCACTTTCACTTCCTCTGGGTATTTTTATCATTAAGACCTCCTTAGTTCTGACTCAAAACAGATTGCTGGGACAGTTAAAGGATGATGAGTCCAATCACCAGCTCACACAGACTATCAAAAATATGCTCTTAAGGGCGTGGAGAAGAAAACTCTGCTGCTGATTTAATTTTCTGGTGGACATCAGCCCAGTGTGAGGCAACCCAGCACCCTGCTTCACACCAGACAGGATGAGATACCTCCCCAGCAAGCCTCACTGTTGAAAGTTAATGAGCCATCAGTTAATTTTTTAGGATGCATGGGACATGCACCTCAGCTGCTCGATGCTCCTGTGATGGTCCCTCAGCATCAGAGCCCCATTATCATTCATTTTACTGGCATTACTTGGGAAAATACATCTAAAACTGTGTGTTGAGGTTGCTCCATGTGTCTGCCAGAGAGGAGCACTGGTAGCAGCAGCAGGCAAAGCCTCCACCAGCCTTTGGGAGTGCTGGGCGCAGCCCCACTGCCATGGGGAAAATTCCACCATTGCAATAGCACAGGCCACAGAAAAGGCAAAAAAAAGTTAAAAATGAAAGCTTAATGCTAGTGGCTCCCCCAAATCAAGAAACTGATGTGAATTTGAGTAGCAGAAAAATCTAAAAGGAAGTGAGTAAGAGTCAGAGAGGCTAAAAAGGGGCTGAGATCAACGCAAGTTTTGCTATTTCAGAAGTTTCAGAGAACTGTGGAAACAACATTTCCTCCTGAATCACAACTGTGCCATCCCTGCCCACATGGGTTCCTGCTCCCAGCAGCAGCTCCTTCAGGAGTGTTGGCCTCACATTTTAGTCCACCACCCTACAAGGACCATCCTGCTGAAGACCCTCCCAAACACCCACAATATGAGACAACAGAGTCGTTGTCTAGACTGGGGCGTTACTCTACAACCCAGCTGTATGAAAATTTCCAGACTGGCCATTTTCCACTGTACCTAGGGATTATTTTTGATTACAGAATCACAGAATCTTAGGGGTTGGAAGGGACCTGGAAAGATCATCTAGTCCAACCCTCCTGCCAGAGCAGGATCACCCAGAGCACATCACACAGGAACACATCCAGGCGGGTTTTGAATGTCTCCAGCGAAGGAGACTCCACAACCTCTTTGGGCAGCCTGTTCTAGTACTCTGTCAAATTAAATGTCACTTATGTTTCCAGAGAAACATCCTTTAAGTGCCTAATGCAAGAGGCAAGGAACTGACGCATACTGTGCGTTCACCTCTGGTCTTCACTTTCTCCAACACACAACAACTTTCACACCAAGACAGAACGGGATAGGTTTGTACAGAGATACCTCCTGCTGCATACCCAGCCTCAATAAAGCAGGCAGAAACCAATGGAGACTTTTCTAACTATCCTGTTGAAGTACAAAGAGATGTGTCATCAGGTCTTGTACAAACCCAGGCAGCATCTCTCTCTAGCCTCAAGAATATTTAAGGTAACTTCTAATAGCAGGTAGCTTGAGCTCCCTGTCTCTGTCCTCTCCCTGCAGCACCCCTGACCACCCCAGCAGGGTTCACGGATGCTCACACAGGGTTTTAGAGCAAGACTTTGCCCACAATGTGGGCACACTGCAGCCTCCCTTTTCTGCTCAGGCAGCAGAGCCACAGGCTATGGATAAAGGCAATGCACTGAAAGAGGGGCTGGCAGTGGGGAATGATGTAACTAAGGTCCCTGGGAAGCCAAAGAGGGCAAGAAATTGTAGCAAGGCTTGGCATGGGAGGTGCACCATTGCAAGGCAGAGGAATGCTCACCCTGACCCTAGGCACCTAGATCAGTGGCCAAGTGGTGAGCCCAAGCTCCCAGCACACCCATCCACAGCAGAGGGACAAAGTCTTTCCCCAGATCACCCAGCACAGGAACAAGACTCAGCTCTGATTCATCCCTGCTGAGGAACCAACCCTATTCCCTCCTAGGACTGCAGGAGAAGCATGGCCCTGGGAGCTGGCATGTAGCCAGAGAGTTCACCAGCAACAGGAAGTAGTTACTGGACACAAACCTACTGACATGAACAGGGAACCCAAAACACAGGGCACACAAGCCTTCTACCAGCAACCTGCCCTTGGGTAAACGTGCCTCCTGTGGGGTGGCAGCAGGATACCCACCAATGCTGTGCAAAGATCTAAGTGATGCTTAGAGAAAGCAGAGCTGAGAAACCCATCTTGCTTTCTGCCCCCAAAGCCCTTGCTCCTCACTGCACACGGCCACTCCATGGAGCTCCTGTGGTTATTTATGGAGCCTGGAGCACGTGGGTGACAGCACCGTGACTCAACAGATTCCAGCTGAGAGCCCACAGTGACGCGGAAAGGGGCACATCAGTGGGGACCATCCTGCAGCAGTGGCCCATGAGGGGCACCAACCCCCAGTACAGTCCCTGGGGACAGCTGGGCCATGTCCAGTCCTGACACATATGAAATCCATAAATGAATTCCTGTCTACCACTGGCTAAAGATGGTGGCACTGTAATGTCACACCACATGTCCCAGCTTCTTTCATAATCCTTGGAGATTTAGGCTCAGCTCAACTGACTGCAATGCTCTGTCTTCCATGCGCCTCCCCCCTGTACCCCAGAAAGAAAGGTCTCTACACAAGAAGTGTTTCCAGACTTGGCAAAATTAACGAGATGAATTAATGAAAAGTGTTCACAAATCTTCAGTGAGCACTTTCATCCCTGATTTTCCATTAACACCTTTGATACCGACAGAGCTGCCCTGGCCGCATGACTCAGAACAAGACACAGCAGAGATGTGCACAGCCCTGACTGCAGTTCCCTCTCCTTCCAATTTTCTCATCTTTTCATCCACCCCCACCCTTGGGCATCTTGTGTTTGAACAGGTTCTTTGTAGCCCTTGATGGCAATGTTCTAGTTACATTAAAAAAAGCATGTAAAAGACACAAATAAGGTACAGCAAATTTTTGACTGAGCATGTGCAGACAAGGCTATTCAAGAGTAATCACGAAGGTGGTGGGGAGAAATGAAGTCTAAATCAGACTGGTACAGACAATAATTTAAAGCTTGGAGCTGCAGAGCTTCCATGCATCCTTCCTTTCTGTCCGTGGTTCCCCAAAATCTGCACTTACAACCTTTACGGGATGCCAAGCAGGAATGCTTAAGGATTTCAGACAAAAACAGTTTCAGGCCAGTAACCTTAAAGGCTTCTCAACAAACTTGTGCAGCTCCTCTAAGAGCAAACAGAAAACAAGCTTTGGAATAAGGATGGACCACAGTCCCTCTTTTCCAGCATCAGTGTCTGTCAGCACTCAAAATCTGGGCGGCTTCATTAGCATCCTATAGCAAGCATCATTCTTGGCTGCTGGTCCAGAGCTGCCTGTCTGCTCCCCTGCCCACCCAGGGGCTTTGACAAGCAGAAGGAGAATACAACCCAGCATTTTCTCCAACAGACCTGGACTGCCATTTTCACACAAAACGTCTTGCCAACGGGCAGAGTCACTGTCCTAAAGTAGAAGTGATGGGTCTGACTTCCAGCCATTCTCAGCACCCATATTGCCAGCCAAAGGCAAGGGCTTGGGCACCAGCAGGCTGTGGAGGAGGAGGAGTGACACCCTTATCCATTCTGTCAGCTACATGACAGCCCAACCCGCTCCCCTCCCCAGTCTTCACTGACATTTCAGAGCACCACAGCTTCAGCTGTGCCCAGAGGCACCATGGAGAGCAAGGAGACACACAAGGACAGCCCTTGCCATGAACAGCTGAGAGCCTGCTGCTGCTACCTTGCATGCCAATAATTAGGGCACAAAACAAGTCCTAATCACTTTTGGAAAATGAAAGCTGAGAACACCCTGTACCGCCTCACATCCTGACACACTGCCTTTCGCAAGCAGAGAACCAGCAAGGCTGTGAGCTGACATTACTGAACTGGTCTGCAGCTGGCCTGGACCAAGGAGGGGCCCACAGAGCTGGTCTGAAGTCCACCTCATCCCCATGCACAGCTACCTGGGCTGGGTTTAAAGCCATCCATACCCCAAGAGCTTGCATTTGTGCCTGCCAACTGCAAGCACACTTTCAGAGAGCAGGGGGTAGATGTTACACCACAATTTGGACACACTTTGGAGCAGCATGTCGCTCCCTGGAAGGACCTGAGGATTCAAGTCCGCAGAAACGAGTCCAGCTGAAGTGTAGTGGTTGTGCCAAATGCTCATCAAAGCCTCTGTAAAAGGATGTGGGTTAAGCAATGCAGCCAAACGAGCGGACCTCATTTTTTTTCTAGTCAAGGCTAAAGAACGTGAAATTGAAAAGAGCCATCTGAATCTAGTCACCCTTCTGAATTATAATTTTAGTAGGGAATAAACTCACAACTCCTCAGCGAGCAGCTGCGAGGGCTTGGACTCCAAAGTATCCCACAGGAGAGGCAACAAGACCAACATTGGGACCATGTCTGACCACTACCCCTCCCACTCCCTGTTCATCCTGATGGCATGGAAGAAAATACCTTGCCACAGCAGCAACACAGCCCATGCAAGCAGCTCTGCCCTGGCGCATCCCTCCCAGCCCCGCCTGGAAAGGGGACATACCCATTATGCTAAGCATTACATTTGAATTGCTCTAATTTAAGCAAGAACCAAAACAGCTCCAGGCAGAAGCTGGAATCCAAAGGCTGCCGGAGAGGGTGCAGCACCGAACATTGCCCCTGGTTTACAGAGGACATTTCACCCACCACAAGCTCCAGTCATGAAAGAGAGCAGTGTTCTCCCTCTCAGACTGTGGATGAGGAAGAGAAGATGAAAGAACAAAGAACTTCAGATGGCAGATTATTCACTGTCCACCACTCATCTGTTAGGTCATCTTAGAAACAATCAGAGCAAAGTTACTACTGCAATATTTGTATATTAGCATTTATCTGCTACATTTATCTTCTAAATAATACCTCCATAAAACCACATATGAAGGGCCCATCAGATTGTCAACAATTGTATTTGTTTACAAGGCAGCAAGTGAAGTACTGGAGACAGATATGGAGTATTATATAGATACCGATATTGCAAGAGCTGGCTGGCACAAATCAGCAGCACCTTGAAGCCAGAGTTGCAACAGCAACACCAAGGCAGAAAGAGAACAGGATCAGGCCCGTGACAACAGGCAGGACAGCTGGGAAGAGCCTGCTGGATCTGGTCCTGCTTCATGCATCATCAGTACAGTTAACAGCTAAACTGTATTTCCAGATTCACCATGGCTGGTTCCCATGTAGAAAGCAGAAACAACACCATGTGAGCTAGCAATGGCAGGAGTAGGAGGGCAGAGAGGAAACGGGACTCAGAAAAGACACCAGTTTGAGAAAAAACATTGCTGAAGAGCTGATGCTGAGGCCCCAGGAAGTCATGTTCATAGTGTCAGTGTCTGGGCCATAACTGTGTGTTTAATATAGTTAGTTTTCTTCACTTCTCATGCCAGGTAATCAAGCATCACATCCTCTGAGTCACTGGCAAACAACGGCTCCAACCTGCATCCTGACCTCCTTTTTAAATTTCTTTTAAAGCAAATGTACCTATTTCATGCTTATAGTCAACCAAAGTATCTGACTGGTTGGGCCTCAGAACATTTTTTTAGGCCTTAAAACACAGTAACTGTCCCAATGATGCCACTGCGCCTGTTTTTAAAGGTGACCTCCCCAAGCTAGCATGGCCATGGTGGCAGCTGCAGGGAGCAGGAGCTGGGAGCAAGGGCCAGAAAGGCAGGATGAGCACAGCAGCACTCAGCTTTCACATGGATATTGCAAACATGAGAGCTGGGGTCAGCAGCTCTTACAGCTGGGACACCACCTGGCTCTGAGCAAGGGCCTGTCAACTGGAGACTTGTTTAGAGATATTCCTGAAGATGGTAACCAGCTCCCTCAGAGCAATGAGAACTAACAAGGCTCTTTGGGACACTCAGACTCTATGAAAGCTTGCATACACCAGCCCCATCCCTTCCTTTTTCTGCCTATTTCTCTCACCTTCTCTGCTTTTCAACGTGTTTTATGCACAGTAAGCCTGATTCCAGTCTACTGAGATGACTGCAAGGAGTATATTGCTTTTGAAGTTAAACCCAAGGGTTAAGACAGCTAAACTAGATTAGAAGAATAAAGTCATTTTGATTTTGCACTTAAAAGATAGGTAAATTTGCTTGCTCATTAGAAAACACTAAGCAAGGCTCACAGCCCCCACCAAGCTGAGAACAGCAAGAGCATCTCCTGCTCCCAAGAGGTGGCACGACAGCATCAGACCTGGTCTATTTCTGGGGCAGGGGCGAGGGCAGCATTTCACCAACCCCCCCGAACACCAGCATCCAAAGGGGGACACAGGGAAAAGTTTACAGTTTGCAATCATGAATAGCATGAACCAGAAAAAAACCTACCAAAGAACGAGTGAAAAAGCACAGTACACCATATCTGCATCAAACCCTGCCAGCTGACCCTGAAAGACTGAAGAGGTTTTGTTTGCCAGGGTTATCTCTACAGCCAGTAAAAATAAACACATTAATAAATAAGTATTTTCACATACCCTGGAAAGGCTCCCGATCAATATGTGGCTTGCTACCATAGAGGTTTTCTTTCCTTCCACCCACCAGAAACTCATGACAAAGAAAAGCACATCTCATTTATGAACTTAGCTATAAATACTTTTGCTAACTGCCATTTAGGAATTTCATTTCCTGCTTGAGCAAGTCCTGTTGAAAGAGGCAATTACCAAATTTGTTTCTAGTTATAGAAATAGATGTTTGTTGCTGCCCACATCTGTTTCAACAGACAAATTGCCAGTCGTGGACGCTCTGAGGAGAGCGAGTGCTCCATCCAGGGACGGCTTTGCCACCTCTCTGGAAAGCTGACAGCAATTACAGGGATTGGGTTTCTAATTCCAACTTTGTTTGAGCCCTGTCTCCTGCTGTACAGGAGCTGCCTTGCACCAACAGGGCATCTGCAGCTTCACTGTCAGTGGCAGCTGCCTGCACAACCTCACACAGTGCATACCACCAGCAGGGCTGTAGCCTGCTCCCTCCTCCCACTGCTGTGGAGACACTGTATGCGTTTCCTTAGTCACCAGGCCCATTAAAAAAAGGCAACTTTAATTCTGCAGGTGGTTAGGATCCAGCACGCTGCACTTGTTGTATGTGCAGAAAGGAAGGCAGCAGCAAAGCACTCTCCTCACCTGCAAAGCTGGGAGATGGCACAGGCCCTCTGCTCCATGTCCTGCTCCATGTGGGACACCCCACTGCAACACAGCACAGGTAAAGAGATGGAGGTTTAGGCTGTTTTCAGCACAAACCACAGCCTCTGCCACCTGAACACTGTATATACTGGGCTTTACCAGGTTTCCCTCCCCAGCGTCCTCCCTTCCCACTTCCCTCCACCCTGGCTGTCCTCTAGAAAGTTTCCATTTCCACTCATTCCCAGGAAAATAATTCATCAGCCAATTCCCAACAGGCTCTGGTGGTGTGGGACTGGCACTGGAGCACAGGCATGCTGAGAGGGGCACGGGGACACTCAACAGCAGCACCCATGTCTCCCTGCCACCAGTAAGACCCCCATCAACTGCCACCAGCACCCGGCTCAGGGATGTGGCAGAAGCATGGAAAAGCCAGGGAAGCTGGCCACACTGTGGCCAGGGAACTTCAGCTCCTCCAGCATTTTTCCTGCATGAATCAGCACGGCTCCCCCACGCTGCCTCACTCACCAACCCAGAGCAGCCCTGAGGAACACATCAGCATTCGGGAGCAGTGCTGGGGACTCCACCATGTCTCCATCCCGAGGTCACATCGCTTCAGCTCTCTGGGGGGCTCTGGGACACATGCCCCCAGGCAGCAGAGCTGCAGGGGCTGCGCCGACAGGCAGCTCGCAGACGGGTGTTGAAACACAGATTGAGCAAGCTGGCCAAAGCCACACAGGTCATGACAGGGCTGTGACTGCCACCGGATTTCCTCAGCCCCATCCAGGGCTTTTCAGCACGACACCTCTCCCTCGGCGCCGTTAGCGTCCCTATCGTTTTGCAACTTCTGCTTACAAAAGGAGTGACCTTTCACAAGGTAAATCACTCCCACGGAACAAGGACAATCTTAAATTAGACATAATTATGCACCGCGGGAAAAAAAATATTATGCAAAATGCATGCAAATGCCCAGACACACACATTGCATTTGGTCACTGCAATATTAAAGTTCAGTTCTTGAACTGGTCTGAACACCACCAGATGGAAGCGAACGCATGTGCACACTCTCACACAGAGTTGTGAATTTTAATTTTAATTTTTTTATATTTTTATATACACACACCAGAGTGAATGGGGGAGGTGAGTAAAAACGCCCCGAATCTGACAAAATTCAAGATAATAAATTTACTTCCACCTCAGCTGTAGCAACAGCCTGAGAAAGGTTTTAACTCCTACGGCAGGTAACAGTGGAAGGCCTAAGTTTCATGGCAGTGATTTGCATGCTTTGAGTTGTTCAGCACACACAGGAAGAGAAGCTGCTCTTCCATGTAAAACCCAGCAGCGCCTGCTCAGCAGAGATGGTTTTCAGAGCCGAGAATGGGGCTGGGTTCCCATGCCCTCCTCTCGCTCAACTGTAGCAGGACAAGCCAAGCCCCTCCATCCCAATCCCCTGTAACATCTGCGTCCCTCCTGCCTGCCCCATTGTCCCCAGCACCCCCATCCCAACCCGATGCAGCCCCCAGACAAGCAGATTGATGACACGGGACGGCGGCGGAGAGCCGACCTGCAAGGTCAGCCCCAACAAAAGGCTTTGGGGGAGGCTGGAGGGAAGAGGCCACAGGGGCAAGGAGCCCCTCAGCTCACCCATCCCCTCCACAGAGGTGATTTCTAGCCCAGCTTTTGAAGCCACCTCCACAGGCCACCTGCCTGCAGGGATGAGATGCTCGATGGCGGGTGGCACGCGGAGCCGGGCGCGGAGCAGCAGCTGCCCTCCCACCGGGGTGAGCAACTTCGGGAGGACGGGGAATGGGTAAGAGCACAGAGGGGAGGATTATCCACGGACACAGCTTGTCCCCTTTTCACCGCATTTAACAATAAAGCAGTAGCTATAGCAACAGGGTTAATTAATGCATCTGATTTGCATAACTAAAACTCTGAACCCATTCAAACCTTGCTGATATTTTCATTCTTAAACCTGGCTTGCAAGGCTGTGCTCGTATGGCGAGGGGACCCCAAACAAACACAGCCACACACATGTGTTGCTACCCTTGCAGACGGACAGGTTCACCCAGGACATCGCACAGAAACAACCCACACTCCAAGCCACCCCTCCGCTGCAGCTTCTGCAGCGTGACCTGCCTGTGAGGCTCCAAGGGCTATTTGCTCCACACACCTTTATTCCCCCAGAAAATATTGCCATTTGCAAATATGCATGTGGAAAAGAACAGAAAAATGGGGAGTGAAGTATCCTTCAAAAAATAAATTGAGAGGGAAAAGTGATTTTCCGAGATGGAGGGGAAAAAAGCACATTCCAAGACAGAGGGGGTAAGCAGATAAGCAATGTAAAGGTTTCAGACTATCGTATAACCAGAGGGGGAAATGTCTTCCCACCACAAACATGCATCTGCATGATGTCTAGACAGTCATAAAAAGGGCAATTAAAGTACTCCAGGCTGCAGTAAGCTAATGTCTCCTCTCCCAGCCTAAACAGTTGAAACATACTGTACAAACTTTGAAAAAAAATTATATATATATAAATAGAGGATAGAAAGAGAAAGACAAGTTTGTAATGAAAAATATTTTGAAATTCAGTTTTAAATCAGCCAGTAAATAAATTCAACCTTCTCAAATCTTTGCCTTATAACATATCAAATATTCCGCCTGCGTCCTGTCTAGACTGCGATAACAAAGGGCATTTAAAGCCCTGCAAGATGCGCTGACAGAGTAGCCATTTAAAGATGCAGTATTGCTTTCTCCATCTAAAACGATTTGTCAGATGGAGTTAAAATGAAAATGGTAAGTAATCAGTCTGGTTCACAAGCATTTCAGAAGGAAAAAACCACAAAAACCCCACAGCTCATAGATATAAATCCCACTAAAATAATTCCAATGCATCATTCCAGTGGGACATGTTTAGCCTTTTTTTTTTTAATGGCATTTGCTTGTTTATATTTTGTTAATCTGAGGCATCACTAGATTTCTGCTGCACATGTATTTCTAAATAGGAGTGTATGGGGCTTGAAAAAGCCATCTCCAAGTATTAATTGATTTGACTGATATAGAACGATAACTTGTGGAGAGACACTATTCTAACTCCAAGGGTTAACACTGAAAAGGTATTTTTTTTAAAAAATGATTATTTACTGAAAAGCAAAAGAAAAGACTCTCATGTGAGTGAAACTGGCCAGTCTCTATCACTGATACAGTTCAGCCTGGGCAGTCACTGTCCCCAGGAGAGCAAGCGAGAAAGAAAAACTAAAGCAAACTACGACGGTGTGCACATGTTTTTTTTACTGAGAAAGGACAGTTTCCTGGAAAAGGCAAAAGCAGATCTAAGATATAATTCTGTCTAACATAAGAAATATTCTCCTCCCTTCCAGAGTTTTATCAGCTGTTGGAGAACAAAAATATAAAAAAAAAAAAAAGAAAAAAGGGCAAAATAGCTGATGAGGCTTAACAGGACAGCTAATGCTGCTCATGATGGAGCAAGCACCCCGCAGGCCTACAGCTACCCTAAGGGCAGCCACTTTTAACAAAATGCAAGACTGGCATTTAAAGACTTGATTTTGTTGTGACCCGACATGACCAGATGCCCCTGGGGAGGGCCCAGCCCTGGTCCAACTGCACCATACGGCTGCTTCTTGGGGGGAGGGCATGATGGGGAGTCACCCCTGGAAGTTCAAAACCAGGTTGACTGCAGTTCCTCTCTGCTCCTCACCCTATAGCATCCCACCACCATCTCACATGCACCTCCTTCTGTCTCCCCACCCTTGTTTCTTAATTATTATTTTAATAAGACTGTTTCCAACTTCACTGCTCATTCTGCAGTAGCCTCAGGGCTACAACTGTTCATTAGACAGAATTTCTGCTTTAATTGCAGTGACACAGATGTGTAGGTTATCTGGAAGAAATTACTAAAATGAGCAGTAAAGAATGGGGCTGGATGCTTTTCTTCCCTTATGGAGAGTTTAACTTAACATTATTTTCCCCCCGCACTCCACACAAGCAGCATCATTTGGTGCATCATGGGTTCACAGAAGAATTAACCCCAAACTTTTCCCACTGCCATGGTGCACACAGGTGTACTTTGGTCCCTTCCAACTCTTGACAATTCCATGATTCCCTGATTTCATGGATGGGGCATCCACAACTTCCCCGGGCAACTTGTGCCAGTGTCTCACCACGCTCACAGGAATTAATTTCTTCCTAATACCTAATCTGAATCTCCCCTCCTTCAGCTTGAAACCATTCCCCCTTGTCCTATCACTACATGCCCCTGTAAAAAGTCCCTCACCAGCTTTCCTGTAGCCCCTTCAGGTACTGGAAGGTGCTCTAAGGTGTCCCTGAAGCCTTTGCTTCTCCAGACTGAACAACCCCAACTGTGACAGCCTGTCTTCACAGGAGTGGTGCCCTGGCCCTCTGATCATCTTTTTGAGCCACTCCAGAATCACAACCCCTAGTGGGGCAGGAAGCAATGCCACCACTGCCCAATGGCTTGTCCCCATTTCCACACCAGCACCACAGGTGCCAAGACTGGAGTGGAAAACAGACTCCCTTGGTCACCTCTCACCCTCAGCAAAAAGGTGAATCACCAGACACAGAAATATGTCATCGCATCTGCTCAACAGCACCCAGACTTCAAACCCGCCACAGTTGTGCAGCTGTCAAATCAGCCATGAAGTTTACATGAACTTCCTCTGCAATTCATGTTGGCGAGAGCCAGACACATAATAGCCTTGGATTCATGGAGAAAGAGCTGCCAGTGTTATTGCTATTTAAAACCTCTTTTTGAGCTTCATACACTCATTCTTCACACATCATGCACATACACACAAAATGCAGAAGTGAGCCAGATCCAGAAGCATTTCACTTCACCAGGAGCACTGCCTGATAGTAATTTCAGGTTTTGGCTCACTGCTATCATTTAATAGATTTTAATTCAATAATAAAAAGTATGAACCTGCCAATCTTTTTTAATGTCTTCTTGCCAGGGAAAAAAGAAAAAAAAAAGAAAAAAAAAAAGAAACTTGCTATCAACTTACTTATCTTACCATTCCCTCCCCCTTAGCTCCCACCCACCCAGGTAAGGGGCTGCAGCAGTACAAAGGGACCTTCCACACCAGGTAAAGGCTGAGGGTGGGCTGGGGCAGGGGGAACAAGCAGATGCACTTTCAGGGTTCATTAAAGCCATTAAAAATGTCTCCATCAAAACTTGTCTTTGATTTAAAGAAGAGGAAAAAAAAAAAATCACAAATGCTTCATGGCAAAAAGTCTGCATTAAGGGAAAAAACCTCTCCTTTGTTGCTAGGGGACTTACTTGCTTTGTATCTACTGAAAACCTTTAAAATACCACCATTGCATTTTAACAAAACCCCAAGACTGAAGCATCTCATGTGCTAAAAATCAAGAGAGAGCACATCAGTTCCATCCTCCATTTGCTCAGGGCTCACTTCGTTTTGTATCTTGGTCCTCGATGCTTTTTGGCAGTTTGCTCTAGACTTACTGGCAAGGGCTAAAAGGTTTCTATTTAGCTGGTGTCAGCTGAGCATCTGTGCCTGCAAGAACTGGAGGGGGGTGATCCCGGCTGCATTTCAAAAACACATTTATTTTTGGGAGCTGCCACCATGATTTAAAATCTAAAGGTGTTTGGGTAGTGGGGTGAGTCCCTTCACTGCAGTCCCAAGTGGAGTGCCCAATTCCAGGAAGGCTTCCTGACCAGCAGAGGGAAAAGGATCTGGGAATGTTCCCTAACCTGTGACCCTGGTAACAAAAGGCAGGGAGAGCGTCTAGACCTCCAGTCTGACAGGGAGTGAAGGCGGGTATTGTGCTCGGGCTCACAGGGCTGGCTCAGACAAGGCAGGCACACAGGGCTGCGGGAGCCGTGCTGCAAAGCGCAGCTGCAGCCAGGCAGGCAGCACCCCAAACACACCGGGTTAGGCAGGGAGGCCACGCACAGCCCCCCCCTTCCTCGCAGGCACGGGGTTTACCAGCAGCTTTTGGAGCAGCTCAGCTCCCTGCACAGCTGGACACAGGGGAGATGGATTTCCATGCAGGTAAAGGTTGAGGGTGGGCTGGGGCAGGGGGAACAAGCAGATGCACATCCAAGGTTCAAGTCCCATCTCTGAATATGTCTAAAAGTCATTAAAAATGTCTCCATCAAAACTTGTCTTTGATTTAAAGAAGAGGTAAAAAATTGCACAAATGCTTCATGACATGGATGCAGGTCTTCCAGCCTGACCAGCCAGGGTTTCCCTTTGCCTCCATGAACCTCACTCACACCATGCTCACATTCCCAAATGCAACCACCCTGCAATTCCAGCTGCATGCAGATCATCAACAGGAGGGAAGAGAAAAAAAAAAAAAAGCTTCTTTCCACAGAGCCTTTATTTTTTGCTTTCCCTGCCTGTCTCAGTTAAAAGGGGACGAACCAAGATGCTCCCTCTCTGCCAAGTGTAGAGATCAGCTCAACATTCAGAAAAGCTGAAGTCAAGACCCAGCTCTACCATGTATTTCTTGTGCAACTCTGGACATGCCCCTTGGCTTCTCAGCATTGTAGGTCCCCACATACAAAAATACAAATACCCTAGATTAGAGCTGGAGGTAATGGGAACTGCATGAAGAGAAAAAAGACCTATTAAAAGCCCTCCTTCACCTCTGCCAGAAAGAAACACTATTACCCAGTACCTTAAAAGATGCATTAAAGGACAGAGAGCAGCCAGGGTTTAAGGACACCCCTGGCAGAGCCACAAGGGGAAGTGCTGCCAACCACCCTGGTGACCCCTCAGGACAAGGTTCTCCCTGGGGTGCTCCCACACCCTGGCCACGTCCTGACCATGCCCTGACCGTTCTGCCACAGGCAGTGGAAGGAGCAGCTGCCCCAAGCGCTGCCGGCAGACAGCAGGGCCGGTCCACTCCAACACATGCTAACATCCAGATCAGAACTTCTGGCAAAACAAAAATCATTAGTCTCACTCTTCCACCTCTTAAGAACAGGGTTTTCTGCCAGAAGATGACTCCAACCCAGCTGTACAGACAGTGAAACCAGAGGGACCCTCATGCACAGAGACATGGGCACAGGTACAGTATCACCCCTGCCATAAGCAGCACTCACCAGGCCAGGAGCACCCCTCCACCTGGGACCTGCAACCCCAGCACAACCAGCAGCCACCTGCAGGGAAACCTCCATCCTTCTGCTACTCCTAGGCTGGAGTTTTGGAGTTGCAGCCTGAAGCCAAGCAAAAACAGCCCCAGCAGCTGAGATACTTTGTAGAGCCATTAAAGGCCCACCCTCTTCTGATGAGAGGTGAAATACTAACAGCTGATAGTGAACACACTGAATTCAGAGCAACAGAAGAGTTTTATTATCCTGGTAGCCACCTGATGCCAGTCCTCACAAACACACCCTATCACATCCATATCTTTCCTGAAAGAAATATCCACACCATATCCGCACCTGAAAAAATGGTGAGGGACGGGAGTGTCTTCACTCCATCTCTTCTCCATCACTTCCTACCCCATTTTCAAAACACCAGCCCTCCTGTAACAAATCCCTCCCCAGGTCCTCCAGGTCCCCAAGGCCACTGAGGCACCAATGCTGCCCACAGAGCCAGGAACTGCAGCAGGACATGGTATGATGGCACCAGGGCAAGATGCCACACACCTGCAGTCACAGCAAGGTCCAGCCCAAACTTCCTCACAGCTCAGCACCTGCCATGGCAGCAGCTCATCTTCTGACAACTGCCTGTGATTTATTTTTGGTACAAATGCACAGGGAGACTGAAAGATCCTGCACTGGAATTTTATCAGCAGTATGCAGCTATGGAAACAAACCCATTTAGACTAATATAACAAAATGCCCAAACCCACAACAATAAAATAAAGAATTATGCATATGGCATTTTCACAGGGGAATATTGCAGCAAATACAGAGTGTGACCCAGCCTCTGGGAAACAGGGAAGGTTTGTGTGTCCACTTGGACAGGATTCACTCAAACCTCTAAGAAATCAGTACACAATGCATTTTCATCTCATTATGTATTTTGCCTTGTGAATTTTGTTTTGTGCAAACCCTCCACCCTGCCATTTGTTTTTAAAAAGACTGCATCTCCTCCTAAATCAGATGAGTGGCTCCTCAGTGAGGGCATCTCCTCTTCACCTTCTGTACCTTTTCCAAGCCACTTTCTGTGAGAGTCAAAAGAGCTGACACAAAACCCATCGGAAATTGCAGCACCCCATTTTGCTCCCCATGGGGAGAACAGCAGCACCCGACCCTGCCCCAGTGCACAGGTGTGGGCAGAGGCTCTGGGTCAGATGAACACACCCCCCCTGGGCAGGAGAGAGATCCACGAGTCATTTACAGGAATTCAAGAGTCTGGCATACACACTGGACACACCCAGGAGTCACCAGGCAGATGACGGAAGAGTTTAAAAGCCCAAGAAAACAATGCAATGAAAGCTAAGCCTCCCTTGAGCCGGTCTGGGGTGGTGCTCCCAGCCCATGGTTTTTGTTTTGACAACCCCCCCTCCCCGTCCCCCATGTTCAGGGCTTTAGCCCAGGGATGGGCGCAGCAATCTCTCCATGAGGGTCCTGGCTCCACAGGCAGCACCAGGGCGCTCGGGGAGGAAGTGGGTGTTGGAGGTGGCAATGTCTGGCAATACCAGCCCAGGCTTTAGCTGCAGACAAGGACCCAGACAACAAAGGCAAGGCAAAAAGCCACCTGATACAGGCAGACAGCGGCTTTCAGATGCCCAGGGAGATTTTCTGGGCATTCACTGGTGTCTGCAGACACAGCTTCTCACTGGGTGCACAATTAAGCCAGCAGAAAGATGGCTGAAGTGTCCTAAAATGTCCTATACCATACTGCAAATAGTATCCATCTCTTAAGATTAAAAACCGCCAAAGAATACAAGAGTGTGGCAAAGGAGCAAGCAACTGGAGACTGCAGGGAACAACTCTACAACAACAACAACAGATATTTAATTTTCTGTTATTTATGTTCTAAGAAAAGCACGTGTTTTCATTTTCACTTGCATCTTTTCCTTGCTCCCTGAGGCACAAACACACACACAAAACGGGACAGGGAAAAACAGGGAAAGCAGGAAAAGCAGCACAGATAGAACACATCCCTGCTCACAAGCTTTCCTAAATCACAGGACAAGAAAATGGGTGCAAGTTTTACAACAGTCGAGCAACAGCCAACACCTTTTGCTAGAGTGAAAATGCCCGGAGCTACACTGCTCAGAGAAGCATGACACTGGGACTCCCTCTGCCCGCTCAGCTTGTCAGCTGAAATCTGTCATTAAAGGTATTAATATAAAATTAATATAAATGAATCACTGACTGTTGCAGGATGCTTTCCCTGCGAGCTGGCATGAGGCTCGGGGGTTGTGTCTGCCCTGCACACACTGGCTGTTCCCCACCTCGGGCTCCTGCTGCTCTCTTGCCTGATATTTGCACCATGATAACGACAACGCTGCGGGTGGGACAGGTGCTGTCATAAGGATTTTTTTGCATAAGCAAGGGCTACTTTGCTGTGCAACCAAATCATGCCATCAGGTGCAAAATAAAGCAACTGAAGTAAATTTTTTTGGTGTTATTTTAGATCATGACTTCTGCTGATAGATGTTTGGTGAAAGCCTAATTAATTATTTGTAAGCATTATAAGCACGTTAAAGATCTGAACATGGTTATAAGCCAAGGTCATAAGCTCTGTTGATTTCCCAGGCTCTATAACAATTGATTAACCATGTATTAAAATAATTTATTCACCACTTGTTTTTATTTAGTCAGTTCTTCCCCAGCAGGCTTGGGACACCACATTTGAGCAAAGATGCCTTACTTTTGAGGTAGTCTCACAAACTCAGTTCTGAACAGAGAGAGAGAGACTCATAAATGTTACAACAATGTCTTTTTAAACCAGCAAAGGCTCTTTTGCAAACTGATTCAGCTCAAACCCAGCAGCCTGGGTTAACAGGGCTCCTGACACCTCGTTTCGTCTGTCTTGAACACGGGCAGCTCCTGCCACACTCAGCAGAAGTCTGACCATGACTTAAAAAGTCATGCCATGACTTAAAAAGATTCAGGTCGTCAAACTACTTTTCTAAGACAGAGCAAAAGTCTCTTTCCTCATTAGTTTGCCAGAGTAGCAGCAAAGGGAAGAGTACCTGCGCTTAAAAAGACATTCAGCTTTTGAAGATGATTCTACATGGAACAGCAGAAAAAAAAATCCCAGCCAGATTTACCAAAGTGCAGCCAGCTATTGACAGACAAAAAATACCAGGTTTGCACAATCATGGCTGCACCCACCCTGCGGAGCAGGTACCTGGTGCTCTCAGGGCAAGGCAACGTACCACCCGTTTCGTCAAGCAAGTAACCAGAGTGTTTATAGTACAGCAGCTGCAATCATGCAATCAGCCTTCATAATTAGATCTTGGCAACTCTTGAAATACTTCACTTACCCAGTTTACCTGGAAAGGTGCGACCTAAACATTCAGTGCCTGGAGACATTTGAAAGAAAAACAGAAAGCATCTGTCAGTGATGGGAGCCACCTCCAACCGGCTGCAACACACACCCCAGCGCCCCTCTTGGGGACACACTGCACATGAGCTCCCCCACAGCCAACCGTGGTTGACATCTTCACCCAAGCCTACCACCTCTGCAGCAGCCAGGAGTACCAAAAGCAATACAAGTGGTCTCACCACTCCTGGTAAGGACCTGACATGCTTTGCCCCCACCAGAAGCTGCAGCACGAGGTCCCGATCCTCTCCAGACATGCTACTGCCCCTGGACTGCTCGCCTCCCGTGCTTGCAGCCAATTTGCCTGATGACATGCTGAAGCCTTACAAAGGGTTGTGAAGTTTTTGGGATCACTCAGCCCACCCCAGAGACCTCCACCCCATGTCCAGCAGTGCCAGACTGCCTGTCCTGGCCCTGGGTAGCACTGTGTGCTTCAAGGAGCTGGTGGGCTATTTGTCATGTGCCATTTCCTCTGCAAACACACGTCGCTGAGCCCCACGTGCTGCTGAGCCTTGGTGAAGGCTCAGGGTTTCCCAACACCCCGTCCCCAGTTGGTGGCCAAGGCTGTGGGGTTCTAAAGAAAAATAACTACAGCAACATCTTGCATAGCCCCCCAGATGCAAGGCCCAGGAGATGTATTTTCAAGTGAGGAACAAAGCAGCAAAAAGTTTGGAATAAATGACAACTCATGACTTCTCTCTCGCACATCAGTGAGCAGTGCTTTACTACCTGCAGAAGTGATGAGCTGACGGGACACGGATCCCCCACCAGCACAACCAGTACCCAACAAGCTGCAAGCTACCTCAGGGGATTTCCCCAGAGCAAACCTGTGGATGGGACTTTTTAATGAAGCCCATAAGAACCGTCACTGATAATGGTTAATTGGTACTAATTAGTACCTGTCACAGTTTGATGCCAAAGGAATCCTACTGCCCTATAAAAAGTGGCCTTTAACCCAAGAGGCAGGGAGGCTCCCAGCACCAGACACCCTGAGCACCTCAGGTGCTCACACATCACTCCTCCCACTGCTCCAGATGCTGTGATGCTGCAGGTATCAGTGCGCGAGAGCAGGCTGAGAGGTTCCAGAGGTAAGATTAACTCATCATTCCTCCCAAATAAAGCTTTAAAAAGTTACTTTCCATCCACCTGAGAGGACAGAGATAAGCAACTTTTTAACCCCAGGAAAAGATTAAGGGTGAAAGAGTCACTGTAAATTACTGCAGCAGCTAAATAACAGGGGACCTGCAGGCTGGGAGTCAGCTTGGTGATTTTGAGTCACGCTGATTTAGAGGACAGAGTTCAGATGTACTGCAAATCAATGTTCTGCACACAGGAGGCATGAAACAGCAACTGCACAAACGTGAAGTGTCGCCTGGACCCACAAAGGCAGCCGAGAGCCTCCATGCTCGGGCACCGTGCCGCGATGGAGATGATGGCACCCACATGGATGGTGACAGCAGGGGAAGGAATTCTGCTGAGCAAAACACCAGCATGTGGCAACAAGCTGTGACCACCTTACGTCCTCACTCCTCCACAGCCAGCTCACTGCACAAAGACAAAAAAGGGGTAGGAAGACAAAAAAAGGGTGGGAAGCTTAAAAAAAAGTGGAGGCCAAAAAGCAGCGGGAAGCCAATGGGTAACTAGAGGCATTGAAAAAGTGGAGGCCAAAAGAGAGGTGGGAAGCCAAAAGAGAGGTGGGAAGCTGAAATGCGGTGGAAGGCCTAGGGAACAGCAGAGGTTCACAAAATCAAAGGCCACAAAGTCTTAGGAGGCCCAAAAAGTGTAGAAGTCAAAAGGAAAGTTAGAAGATGAGAAAGAGAGCCTCAGTGCCTGCAAGTGGCCTACTCAGGATCAGTTGGTCTCTGATTAGATTTCCAAAAGGGTGGAAAGAAATAGCTCTCCCCACACCCTGCTCCACCACACTGGTGATGGCCCCACCAGTGCCCTGTGCTGTACACACCCCAGGCGTGACACTCTGGGCAGACACAGCACATTGCCCCACCACGTGATGTCTCGCCCAAGACATTTTTTGGCAATGGCCTGGGATGTGTGGGAGAAGTGAGTCTGAACCCTCTGAAGTCAGGTTGGATTTTAGGATGCTGCTTCTTTCCTCTCACCTGGCTCCCAAGTGCTCACATTTGGCCTCTTGATTTTGTCTTCCATTCTGCCCACTTTCTAAATGCAAATGAGAATTTGCACTTAAAAGTCAGTGCTTGACTTGACCAGAGCCACCCTCAGCTCTCCTCCCTTCTTGCATATCTTCATAACTTTTTTTTTTTTAAGCAGGACTGGCTGAGCAGTCGGTGCATATTCCCTGTGGATCAGTGCCCGGAGCCCTTCTGCAGCCACAGTCCTGCCAGACGACTCCATGTGAAGGGTGGCTCATGCTGTCTGCCTACCAGCAGCAAGGAAGCAGTAATTATACTGGCTGGACCAACACCTGCTAGTGGTTTTGTCTTACACTGTGCAACCAAATAGGCTGCCAAGAAAACAAGGATGTACTTAGTCTGAACAGGTGAAAACGTGAAACAAGGGATGGAGCTGCCGCGTTTGTTCCACGATGCTTGTGTGCAACATGTGCTGGAAAATATTTGGTTTAGTTTGCAAAAAGGCTCCAAAAGCAGGTAAAAGCATTGCATGTACTGAAAGATGAGGGGGAAGGAAGAGGACTGTCCACCTCTGGAGCTCAGCTCCTGGATCCAACCTCATGCTGTGGTGCAGGGCATATGGATGCTCTTTGCTGGGCTGCAACACCAGCACCAAAAAAAGCCCTGCTTACCAGCAGCAGGGCCAGCTGAGTCCTGCTGAACCAGGCAACTGCAGGATGGCAGGTGGGACAGGGAGGGTGAATACCCCAGAGACCACGGGCAAAGACCCCAAAGAAGCACTCAGGCCAGCCTCCATCTTCGCTGCCTTTCTGCAAGACAGCAAAGCCAGAATCAGCTCCTAGCTGCACCACTTCACACCCAAAACACGCTCGCCCATAAAAACATCAGCCCCACCTCTCACAGCCTATTTACTGAAAGCCAGTAAACACTGAATAGAGGCAAAAGGTGTATCCCAGCAACATCTGGAATTTATCCCCTCCTTCTGCAAAAAAATATAATGCCCCAGTCCTTTTGAGAAAGAAAAGCAATTATATAGAATTATAATGCTGGAAGAAGATAGAGAAGAGCAGAGATTTTCTTTGAAACACTGTTTGGAAAATTAAAAGGGATAGTGTCAAAGAAGCAGCAAATCCTCTCTCATTTTTTTCCACCCCGTCTCACAGTGCCAGTCTTTACTCCAATGTGTTGGTTAAGACACTCATAGGAAAGCAACAGAGTTTTCATCCTTGGAAGACCTTTAGGAAGCTAGGAAAAAACCTACTCTAAGCCCTAATTGGGTGAAGACACGCCAAATTAATTTTTTTTCTCCCAGTTCCTGCTAGCAAGATTCAGAGGAGCCTAATTTTCTGTGGAGAAAAGCTACTTGGGGACCAGCTTTCCAAATGAGAACGGGTCAATTTTACCCAAGAGAGCCAACGCTCTGTCTCTCCAGACAGAAGAACGGAAAGGCTTTAAATATAGAAACAGGAAAGACTATCTGGATTAATATGAGGATGCAAGGTCAAAACACAATATCCTCCACTTCCTCAGGCTCCCGATCCCAGAATGGCTGGGTGACAGCCCCACAGCATTCCCTGGCCCCAGACATGGCCAGGGAAGCCTCATTTCAGGGGAAAACATTCCTCAGCCTTCCCTGAGGGGGGAAGCAAAGCAGTTGCTCTCACTCCCAGCCAACAGAATTGCTTCCAGCTACTAAATCACCCAACTTAAACGAACTGCATTGATGACGCTACAAAACAAAGCTGCAGTTCTTGGCACGTGCGCAGTTACAGGGTTACAGCTGCAGGAGTTTTGTATTTTTCACCTGTGAGTAGTTATAACCTTTGTAAGAGTCACCCCTTCCCCTGCCCGGGCCCAGCACTGGATGGCCAAGGGCTGCGGGGAGAAACTGAAGGGCAAGCACAGGACAAACGGCTGCTCCAGACACCTTTCAAACCGAGCAGAGCCTCAGCAAACAACAGGTGGGTCTGACTTTGCAAATGAGGGCAAGGCTGTTCCTAGAACTGGTCCCATTATTCGGGCTCCTCAACCTCCATCTCCTCAGCTGCGTGAGGACTGGATGCAGGATTTCATCAGGACATTAAACTCGGAAGCCATAAAAATCACTGTGCAAAAAAACAATTATGCCTATTTTCGTAACAGCCAATTTAAGCTTGTATTTAGGTCCCCTCACATACCCCTGTTACATAAAACATTTCTTCCACTTGAAGTGTAGCTTTCTAAAGGCCATTTTGCTTAATTTAATAGATGCTTAACGTGGGTCTGCAAATCTCTAGAAGCGTAACCATGGAAGACACATGGCTGCAAGATACAGCGTGATCCCTTCCAGAGCAAACAGAACGGGAGGGGATGAAAAGCATCTCCAGACCCATGAACCTGCTGCGACTGGAGTGCACTTGTCATCTGAAGAGCAGCAAAACCCCACAGTCAAGTCAAAAGAGAAATTCCTGAACATCTGCACATGGCTGTTAACCAGCTCAAAACCAGCCAGTGCTGTGCAGGCTGCACGGCAGGACAGATCCTTCCCTCGATGCATAACCAAATTAGCTGAACTGAGCCCACTCAGCCATGCGTCCCTCAGATTTGAAAGAGCTACTTTCTGAACTTCGATTAAATTAAGTTCAGACATCTTTGCCTTTTTTTTTTTTTTTTAAAGAAAAAAGGAAAAAGCTGCACTAATAGAAAGCTCATAGTGAATCTATTCAATCAAGGCTGTCCATTACATTTATTGTTCCTTACAATATAGGCCTGGATGGCAAGTCAATGGATGTTAAGAAGTATTTATCAAGAAAACCCAGGAGAATGATGAGGATTAAAAGCTATCAGCGAGACAGAATATGTTTGTAACTCCATAGTTTGCTCTGTGCCTCGCTCGGAGCAGGCAACACCCCCGCCAGAGACTTCTGCTCCCCTTCCTTATTCTGAGCCCATCTCTGGCACATCAGTCTACAGGACAGCCAGCACCTGCACTCACAGCAAAAGCTGGAAAAGGTGCTGTTTGCATATACTGCTATGAATAAGTCACACTAGAGAAATATAAAACATTAATTGCATTACACACCAGTGATCAGTATCATTAAGTGCTACACACCTCATGTGTGTCTGAGCATGCTGGAGAGGGAGACACTGAACTCAAAAATGCATCTTCCAATTCAAGCTAAGTCCCATTACAGTAATGTAACAATAAAAGTGAGATTCCTGTTTATTATACAGGAAATTATTGCAATTTAAGATAATTTTACTTGATTCATTTGTGTGAAGCAAGTGTCCATAAATCATGCTGTTCCTTAACTGTATCAAAGGCACCACCTAACAGGCCAAGGTGCTTTCAGAGCTCAGTGCAGAAGAGCCTAATCTGTATATGCTGCTGTCAGTTATTGAAGCCAAGAGGCCACCCTTAGTAAGGTGGAATAATGGTGGTGGAAAGAATGGAAAAAAAACAAAAAAGCAGGACCTACTCCTCCATGAAAGTAACTGAGACATCTGCCTTCAACAAAGCCAAGCCCTTGCAGGCCAGGCCAGTGCAAGGAACACTGATGTTTCCTGACTCCTTGCACTGACATTTATGAAGAGCAAACAAGGAAACCCAGCCTGGTTTCAGGTTCAGAACGTGTAACAAGAACAAGCTCAGCCCTATGTAATTTCCACTGCTGAGCTGTGGGTTTTGTCCCCATGGCTCTAACAGCACCAAGGGACACACAGCATGGGAGGGTGTGGGAAGCTCAGGGAACAGATTCCCTTGGGGGGGGATTGTTTTCTTAAATAAGAAATAACACTGTTAATCACAACATTAAACACCAACCACGAAGGGGGAGAATTTCCAAGTTTGCTCAGCACAGCGCCCAGCAGCAGACCCGCTGGCAAGCAGCGGCAGCAGCTTCCCAAGGGACTCGTCCTCAGCAGCCAAAGCCATGGGTGCTTTGCACATGGATGGAAGAAGCAATGAGCAAATTCAGGAGGATGGTTGTAGGGACTCAGGCTTGGAAATGTTAGTCTTAACGCTCAGCAGTTAGACGTATTTTGGGAATTCATCCAAATGGCACTGCTTCCTTCCCACTTGCCCTGCAGGTAAATCGAGCATGTGGGTTACACAATCTGTTGACTTAAATAAAGCAAGGGCAGAAGAAGAAAGCTGTTCAGACATCAGGAGAGGCTCATCAGTCCTGTGGGCAAAAGTCTGGGTCACTTCCTCCTCCACAGCACACTCGGTGCGTCAGCCAGGGCCCCGTCTCCCTCCGAGAGAGCGCATGCAGTGAGGGTGCAGCAGAAATGGGCACAGTGTTCAAAATGTCAGTAAAAGGACAACGACGTGTTGCCAAATTCTTCCATGTTTTTGGCCAGCACAGATGCTTAAATTCAATTTACAGAAATTTGAGTCCATGAGCTCTGTGCTCCAGTCAAGTCCTTTGAAATCAAACACAACCAAGCAGTGACTGCATGAGTCTCCCAGGGCTCTGGGGGACAGGGCTACAGCTGCTCCCAAACCTCAAGGTGTGGGTCCACCTGTGCCTCCAGCTTGCCTCTGAGGCAACGCTTACGCATCCTACAGACATGGGATGTTTCTACAACACTGTGATGCCACCATGCGCTCTGCAAGTAGCAACATCTTCTTGTCGGATACAAGTATCTCAGGTGCAAAACCAGCTGCAATGTGCAAGACTGAAGAGCAGGCAGGCAGAGGCAGAAAGCAATCCGGAGCAAGCCTGCCAGCTGCCCTCAGCTGCACACCCTAGGAGCGCTTCTTGCCCCTGATATTTTCCATCACCAGTCTCAAACTCCCCTTTCTCACAACCAAACCCAAGTGCCAGCTCCTGGGCTCAGCTCCTCCACTTGCGAGCACAGCAGGAGAAAACTGCCTCCCTCAAAGGAAAAGGCTACGGCAACTCTGAGGCAGCTGCAGCCAAAGCTCTTTTGTTATCAGAGCTACAAAGGGGAAAATTAATTCTCACAATGAGTGAAATTGGATGGAATTAGAGGAAGGCAACCTCGTAAGATGCAGGTTGTCTTCCCTGAGATTAAAGCACTGAAAAATGCATTTGGAAGGAAAACCAACCCATCTGACCACCACTGTCTCTACTAAGATGTTGCATTCATTCCGCATGGTATGCAAATGAGAAACCCTACTGCTGATCATCAACGGCAATTTCATTAAGTATTAGACCAAATTCTGCATGTAAAGCATATAATGACCAAGGTCTGCAACAGCAAAGAGATGGACTTTGCTCCTACAAATATCCATAGTGCAAGTTAATGTCTAAATCTCAAGGAAGGTAGAAGAGACTACCGTAGCAGTCATGTTGGTGAGCTCCTTAGAAGGCAAGCTAGACACCCAATCCATCTCTCATATCAGCCTGATGTTAACATTTAAATAGGACCTACTGTTGTGATCTTTACCAATGAGCAGATGTGGGTTTGAGTAATGGTTAGTGTTACTTAACTGGTTATATTCACTAATGCAATTGACACCTATTCCATCATCCTTCATACACCCACTTCTTTCTCCGATACCATAAATAGATTAGAAAAGTTTCTGCAGATGGCCATGACCCCATTTGTTTGTGCACTTAGCCATGTATGAATCACTCTTGGCTTGTAGCAGCACTCTGGAATTACTGAAAGATAACTAGTCGGCACAGACACCAATAAATGAATCATGCTTTCCACAAGACCAAACCTTTGGGCTTTTACAGACTCCAATTACAAAGTAAGAAGAAAAGAACAAAGAAATTACTCAGTCTATTTGCACAAAGTCATGCAGAGTTGATTCATAGTTTTACAGAATTATTAGAGACAATCATTTGTAGGGGGTTAGAGTAACAAACCAGCTACTTAACATACTGAACAGAATGAAGAGATAAAAAAAAAAAATCCCCGATCCACGTCCTGCATATATTCTAGAAAAGTAATATTGATTTTTGTGCAAGTACCTCTTTTTATTCTTGGTATACTCCAAGCCTGAGGGTTAATCTGCTTTCATTCTCCAAGGCTAAATTTTGCTTTGCTGGGTTGCTTGGGCCAAGTTTGCAAATGTGGGAAATCCTGTTGCACCTGCTGAAGTGCACAGACCTCAGGCCAGCAAACCAGCACAGGCACAACGCCTGTGCACTGCGGGCACCAGCAGGCTCTCATGAATGGACGGGAGGACAGCAAAAGCACCTGCCTTTCTAAATGCACATTTCTGAATGTGTACTGCAAGTGAAAAAATAGCCAGTCTGAGACATTTTATTAAAGGTATGTGTGAGACTGAATCCACTAGACACAAATGTGTGAACCATCTGAAAGCACTGGGGACATCTACCAACACTGACAACTTGTAAGGCAAGCTTCAAAAGATGTGCAAGGTATCTTTACGAAATGCCACAGCCTGTGACAACACTAACAGCACACAGAGAAAAGGACACCCTCTTAGAGGGAACATAAGCCTAGTCTTGTACCAATGAGAAACTGGAAGTCTGACTACTTGGAGAAAAAAGGGAATACTTTATAGATTACGACCTTAGCAATGCCACCTTGCTGTATGCAGTGAAAAAGTAGAGTGAAGTTAGAAAAATCTAAAGGTGATGGTGGACTTGGTGCCAGCCTGAGCCTGCAATATGCACCAATGCACTCTGGCTGTAGCATCTCTCAACGTGTCAGCTGGATCTACCAGTCTCAGGGCCACACATCCGCCAAACCAGCACTCCGTACCAGAGGGATATGCAGAATAACAAAGATAGTGTCCAACTGAACAAAGTCACTGACAGCTTGGAAAGAGATGCAAGTTAAATGTACACACGATGCTGCTTGTCTAAGGCCTTCCAGTGATGCCACCCTTTATATGTAACTAAAGATCCAACTTCACAGGCTAATTTAGCTTGCAAATGAAATGTGTGCCCTCTTCTACACACCAGCTGAACTCGGTCCACAAGAAGCAAGCTGTCAGCCTGGTACAGCTTAGAGTCACAACTCAGGAAAGGCCAAAAACAGCATCAGAAGAGCTACCACAGCTCTAAATCAATTTGGGAAAACTTGCTTATTTGTCCTCACCCTTAAGGCTGCTATTTCCTGACAGCAATAAACTCTACCTCATGCTGGCTACAAGAAGGAAAGATGCTATGCAATATTTAAATGAAAATCTTAAGACACATTCACAGTTCCATCCTATTCTATCCATGCTATGTAAATTAATGCAACAAGGTCTCCTGTACAAGAATACACAGGCAACAACAACCTTCTCCCTCAAACAAGAGATAATCTGAGTATGTTCTGCAGATAGAAGGGGAATAAAAAGGTTCCCAGCAGCACCACTTCATCAGCACCGTGTCATCTGCAGAAAGCTTGAGTCACTAGAACCAAGGTCTTGAGGTGCAATGCAAGACTAAACAAACGAATGCATGTGCTGAACAGTGACATGTCTTTTAGAAAGAAAAAAAAAAGCTAAATCAGGAACCTGCAATATTGGGTGGATGCTTGTAGGTAAGTACTGTACAACATACTGCAGAAAAAATGCTAATGCAAGCTTAGGTTTCACACTGGAGATATTTCAAAAGATTTGCAAAGCTTTGATAATATTTAACATGTCTACTAATTTCCTTTTTGGTGTAATCATAAATTTACCACAGTAGCCAAAAGATCTGGGATGAACTACAAGTTCTAGCTGGCTCTGAAGCCAACAAGAATGTGTGCAGTTACTATTTTCTCTCAAAACATACCTCTGCAAAACTGACTTAATACGAGAAAAGAAATTGTGAAACTGTCATTACAAAGAAGCATTTAAAATGCAGATCAAAGTGCTGCCTTAGAAGCTGTATTCTTTGCCAAATCATCAAAGGTCTCTTTACTCTCAATAGCTCCCCAAATCCTCTGATTTGGATGATAAACTTCTACAGCTGAAATGTATCTGCTTTAAAAAAAAAACAGACATAAACCCCAAACCCCACAACTCCTTTCTCTGGTTACCAACTATTTAATTAACCAGTTCATTTTGAACTGCGTTTTTGTATTCCTAAATCAATTAACTTTCACTAATGCGTTTATGCCCGTACACACACACAGACACTACCCTGATGCTCTTCCAAGTATTGAGAACTGTCAGCTCTCAGAGGTGTACACGTATATGACCTCATCCTGAAAGAGCTGAAGTGCCAACAGCCCAGGGAGCTTATTCCTGCCACAATAGCTCTGTCCTCAGCACCAGCACTGCTGTTACACCGCTCTGTTGTGCCTGCACTCGCCCATCACTCCTCAAGGAGACCACTATCACATTTAGTTCAGCAAGGAAGCAGCAATGCACCATCCCACATAATCAGCTCTGAAGGATGGAGACGAGGGGTCAAATCCTGCTCTCACAGGGGCAGCCTTTTCTTGAAATCCTCCCTGTTCCTCTCTGGGGCCAGACTCGGCCACACTGCTCGCAGCTGGAGCAGGTCTCTGATGTATTTCCTCACCTGGGATCTGCCCAAGTGACCTACCTTCCTGCCACCCAAAATAATTATAAAATAATCACCCAGCAATTTAGTCACACAGACAGGAAGAACACCGTATAAACATCCCCATCAACGTTAATGATTCTTTTGCTTTATGGACGTCTGGGAGTGTGCTCATGGTGTGAACCGAGCTTCCACTTAATTGCAGCAAAGTGGCCCTTGTACCTCTCCTTGCAGGCTTTCCAGCCAGGCTCCATTACTTTGATGAAACACACCAACAACAGATGCACCATGTATGGGAGAACTTGAGGGATCTGATAAGACAAACCACACACAAGGATCTCCTTCCAGGAAGCAAACTGGTAGTCATTTTTTACAAGAAACTCTATTGTAAGTAAGTGAACTTTTTTACCTAATGAGGGTTACCAAATTCTGATGGTTGCTGTTACCTGAAACTAGACCAACAGACAAGACTGTACAATGAGTTACTCAGGAAAGAAGCTGGATTGTAATTGCTGTCTATTAGTGACACCATGTATTTTGGTACTTCCCTTGGAAAGGTCTCATGTGCATCCGTTTATAATTTAGGTTTACAAATTAATTCTAAATCTGGATTTATCTAGCCACCATCAGCCAGGAAATCTAAAAATATTAGTATATTTGGTGAGCAACGGCAAAGAAAAATAAGTAAGAACATACATTTTTAGGTAGTCTTCTCTCCATCTGCAAAGCAGACAGCAGTAGTTTAGGATAACTCAATATCCTGAAAATTTAGAGGTGACCCCAGACCTGACCTTGGGAATTCCTGCTTCAAGGAAAAGAATATAGTTGCTGCTTCCCACACACTCTTCAGTGCTGTTCTCTCACAACCAGGATCTGAAAGTATACTAACCAAATAAAATTAAGGCATCCAAAGGCTTATTCAGGGGGTAGGGATACCTTCATGGCAGAAGGTAACCTGACATACTGTCCAAACATCCTCTTCCAAATATACCCTCATACTGACTGAAAAGGATTAGCCATGCAATGTCTGCACTCTGCATTATACATGATCACCTCTGATTATACAGGATCACCTCTGGTGCTGTGTGTGCTGGCCCTGCTGTGCAGCACAATGCAATCCAGGTGTTCACCCAGAGGAAAAAAAACAAAGTTTGACTATCTTCCCCCCATTTTCTCCTCTGCGTCTTTTCATTCTCTCATTCAATACCGATTATAAAACACTAAGATTAAAATCACTGCCTGAAGGCACAAAATAAACTGTAATTTTAAGACCCTTGTGCTCTCCAGGCTCAGTTCCCTGCTGCCCTATGCATGAGAGGTGGGACTCAGAGCTGCGACCACAGACTGGCAGGACCTCCAAGGACGGCCAAAGGCACACATGGACAGTCCTTAGACCACCATAAGCAAAACCCACCCGTGCTCCATTTTCCTGGGTCGTACCCTGGGATGCTGATCTCAGCAAAAATCAGAGCTGGTCACGGAGAGGCAGCAGAAGCCAGACATGGGGACCTCCCTTGGCTCGACTTGGAGTCAAACTGAGGTACCACAAACTGAACACACTGTGCAAACACCCTCTAGCTTGCTACAACACTGGTTGCAGCTCTAGCTTCTCTCTGTGTTCCTACCTCCTGAAGAAAATCCTGCAGGGGGGAATAAAGAAATACATGGTTATTATCCACCCTGCCCTGGAAGATGCCTTAGCTGCCATTGACACAGTGTCAGGAAAGAAACTTATTTGCCAAAAAAGCAGTCTGAAGTGCAAGAGAGACATGATCCCTGTTTGAGCCATCTGTGTTTGGTTTGTTATTAAACCAAAGAATGTGAAAACCTAGAAGTCCTGCTTGGAGAGAAACGCTCTCTCACGGTTCGCTTGCCCAGCCAGCGCCGGGCACGTCGCTCGGACACCGGCACCCGAGCACTGCTGCCAGCCAAGGGGAACGGCCTCATCTCCCCAGGGAGACCTAACGACATCTCTTAAACTCCCAAATGCTTCGGCTAACGTTACTTCACGAGCAAAGCCTCTGCCAAGAGCCACCCAGCCCAGAGAGAGAGACCTGCCCTCATGCCCCACGGCTGAAGTCATCCTCTCACAGGGACACCCGGGTGCCTGCAGAGGCAGGATCCCCATCCTTGGCACCTGGACCCTCTGGAGAAGTCCCTGGGGGTGTGAAGCAGCCCTGGTGCAGGCATGAGGCCCCCTCACTGTGGGAGAGGGCAGGAGCTGGCAGGTCACACCGACCCCACCGGCAGCAGGAGCTGAGCTGCCCTGGGCGAGCACGCAGGGGAGGCAGGGGAGACACGCCACCCCGCTCCGCTCCCTGCGCCAAATAATTAGTTATTTACAGACTCTTCCGCCACGACAATCACCCCTGACCTCTTTCACCCAGCCGAGGCGATTAGAGACCACTGCTGCAGACGTCTGGCTGCTTAACACCACCCAGCATGTTGGCACTACAGCCGCGGCGGCGGGTGAGACTCCGCACCCCCGCTCCCAAAAAGCCCTTTTATAATCCTAATCTGGGAGCGCCACACACAGAAACCAGCTGCTTCCTCCACCGCAGCACTGCAGCCTGCCATGCGGAATAAAGCCTGCAAAGAAATATTTTTGGGGATCAGTTGTACAGTTAACCTAATTAGAGGGTTCAGTTAAAAGAGTTCACAGTTATGCCACTTTCCCGAAGCATTCCTGCATGGTAACTTCTGGCTAGAAAACAAAATACCAGCCTGTGGTAGCTGCTCTGAGGTTCCCTCAAAGTCGTATTAAAAAGATAAATGAAATCAAGAAATCGGAGTGGGGGAAAGAGGCATATCATAAATTTACCTCGGGGAGGCTCAACTCTGTCCTTTCCACTGAGTCCAGGAGGAGGAAGCGATCAGGTAACAGCCCCTGCAGTGCAACCAAAGCCCTCCTGTAGCACAGGGTGAGCTAACGCTGCTCACCACCACCAGGAAACACATCAATAACACTGGCAACACAGAAACCTATCCAAAAGCGAAATAAGGAAGAGCGGCAGTAAGGGAGCTCAATCCAAGGCTCCTGGGAGCTAATGGGAGCTCAGCACCTGAGCATCAGGACCACAGAGTCCAGTAGCTGACACAAGGGGACAGGCACAGTGCTGGAAGAGGAGAAGCTGGGGAAGGAGCTTGGGAACCATATGGTGTCAGGCATGAGAATCCTGCAACACCCGTCCGATTCCAAGGCAGTGTACTCCGCTGTCCCCAGCCTCTCACACACCCCCCGCCATCATTGATGCCTGCCTGCTATCAATCCTTTCATATGCTGAAAAAATTAAGAAAATTATAAAACATGCTGTTTCTAAAAAATCAAGGAATTAAATTAAAAGCCTGAGTTGTTCCAACTAAAGCTCATGCCAGGAGTTAGACTGGAAGAGAAGCTTTTCTTCAAAAGACATTAGACATTTTAATTCAGAACTTTTATCATAACCATGAGCCTTGATCAGACACAAAGTAAAGTCTCTCATCCTTGCAATTCTGTGGGACACAGTTTATGTTCACCAACTGGCTGACACAAAAAAGAATTGTATCTTCATTATTTATACAGTGCTATTGGTATGCACATCTAGCCCGGCCTGTTATAGTCAGGAAAGAATAATGGTCTATTCAGTACCAGTAGTGTTAATAAAATCAGGCAAATCCAGCTTAGTTTTGTCTGAACACGAATGAGATTAAATCAAGATTAAATGTGCATACAGTACAAAGGGTATGGTTTATGCTAAAATTCAGAATGAACACATTTTAGTACCCAGTATACAAATGCCTACAGACCTTCTCCAGGACTCAGACACCTGAATTAAACAACGATGAAACTGGAGAAGGCGAAGGCAGATGACACTGGACAAAAGCCATCCAAAATACCAAGGGACAGATGCTGCCTCTAAAATACTGCTCTGCAACCCTGCTGGAGGTAACGGGGCAAATCCTGTGCTAGCAGAAACAGGCACAGCTCAGCTGACTTTCCCCTACACACACCGAGCGGGAGCCTGCCCCACTGCAGTACCAGGAATATATACAAAATCAAGACTCTTTCCCAAGTTTTCATTTTGGGCCATTTTACATTAGTCTGTGTAGGGCGCAGATTTCACAGCACAGAAACAGTGTTAAGCAGGGTACAATCCTGACAACCCACCCTGCCTGGGATACCTTGAAAACCTTCCCTTTGCAGAAGATACCATTTGCCTTAAATTGCCAGAGAAACCAACTCATTTCTCTTTCCTCAGCAATGTTCCTTCTCCCTCACCTCCATGCACTTCACTTCCAAGAGGGCCAGAGCAAACAGAGAAGTAGTGGGTATTTAGGTCAGGCACTGAACTCACTGCTACTCTGCGAGGGCTGAAAAAATATTAATAAGGCAAATAGCCCTTCGTAACAAAAAGCCCCCAGGGGCCGGAGGAGGGGGAACACGTTCCCAAATATAAGCCCTACTCGGATCTCGGGACCGCAGCGTTCCCCCCAACCTCCAGTAACGAGAGGAATTTGATTTACACCAGAGCTAGGGAAGACCCCCGGGAGGAGGCTCAGCGGCCGGGGCCCCCCAGCATCACTCCCCGGAGGAGGGAAAGGCGCGGGGCAGGAGCGGCTGCACCAGCCGGAGCATCGCGGGGGCTGCGCGAGAGGGAAGGGGCGAGGTGCGGGAAGGGATGGAGCCGGCACGGGGAAGAGCGGGGATTTCACACACCGATGCTGGGAGGGAGAGCGGGGAGAGGAGAGCCCGGGAGCGCCCGCGCTCCGCGGGCACCGGTGCCCGGGAGGAGGCTGTGCCCGGGGCCGCTGCGCCGGGACCCGCCCGACCCGCCGCCCGCTGCCGCGCAGTGTCACGCCGTGTCACACCCGCCCAGACACCCCAACAGCAACAGATGAGAGATAAGAGCTCGCACAGAGGTGGGGGGGTCAGGGGGGGAGGAGAACCAAACATTCGGGGAAAGCGCATCGCAGCGAAGGGTCCCGGCGCTGCCGGGAACCCCCGAGGAAACTTCCCTGCCCGCGGCGGGGGCGCGGGTCGCGGAGCCGCCTGCTCACCCGCACCCTGGCACCCACCCGCACCCGGGGAAGTCGGGGCCGGCCCCGCGGCAGCAGCAGGACAAGTACTTACTGATCTCCATGCTCTGGAACAAAGACCTTTTGCAGTTGCATGTGCAGGACACATTGGGCTGAATAGCTACGGCCGTGCTGTTCAGACCCATGAAGTTATACATTAAAAAAAAAAAAAAAAAAAAAGAAAAAAAAAAAAAAAAAAAAAGAAGGCGACGGCGACACAAAGAACTTCACGGCCGCCGAGCGCTCTCCGGGCAGCACCACATAAAGCCGGGGCTCCTCCTCGGCGCGGGGGGAGGGGGGGGGGGGCGGGGGGAGGGAAATGCAGCTGCGATCAAAAATTGGAAATAAAAAACCCAGCCCGGCGCGGCGCAGCGCCCCCCGCAGCGGCTCGGCCCGGCCCGGCTCGGCTCGGCTCGGTTCTGCTCGGCTGGGCTCGGCACGGCTCGACCAGGCGGCTGCTCCGCGCCCCCTCCGGCCCGGGGAAGCGGCTGGGCTGGGCCCGGCCGCGGCAGCGCCGCACTTTTGTGGGACGCGGCGCGGCAGGAGCGCGGTGGAGCGCGGCCCGCCCGCTCCCCGCTCCGCGCCGCTCCCGCCCCCCGCGCTCATTCACGGCCACGGGGACGCGGTCGCGCGCCGCCGCGAGCCGCAGGCGGGCGCCGTGACGTCAGCGCCAGACGGGGACTGCCCCCCCCCCCCGCACCCCCCCCCGCGCCGGCGGGTGTCCCGGCCCCGCAGCACCGGGGGTCCCTGCGGAGCGCGCGGGGCCGGCGCTCCCCGCGGGGCCGCGAGCGGCCGGGGCCGGGCGGGGGCTCGAGCACCGCGCTCAGACGCGATGTTTCCTTGCTCGGCCCGGCCGGTGCTGCCGCGTCCCTGGGCTTCGCTGCACCCACCGCCCCCGCCGCGGTGGGACCTGGCGGGAATTGTGTTCCAATCGGCCCCAAAAGCCTCCGGGTTGGGCCGTCCTGCGGGAAAGTCACATCAAGGCAGGCTCGGCCCCACGAGGCCCACCCAAGCCCGGCTGCTGAGACCCCCTTCGGCCCCAAGCCCTTGTGCTGCGGTGCTTGGGGCCTCCCCAAACAGTTCCCAACGCACCGTTTCCAAGCAAAAAATGAGGACGATTAGAAAAGAAACTTGGGGGGGCGAAACCTCTAAGTACCACCCTGGCTATGGCTGACCTCGATGCAAACTCAGTGCTGCTTTCTTCTACAAAGCTCAGAAACTGTGTCAGACAGAGAAATTCCCGTTTTTGTTTCAAACCACCTGCTTTAAAATGGAGTGACCCCATAAACTTTTTTAGTCAGCTAAAAGGAAAAAAGAAAATAAAATGTCATCTCTTCCCTGAGTTCTTGGTGTGGCAAATTTTAGTCAAGCCAGATTTTAAGGTTTTTTTTGTTTGATTTTTTTTTTTTTCTTGCTTTCTGGGAAATAAACCTGTGAAAACAGATTTATAATGAAAAAGCTGAAACAAGGTAAACTATACTGTGGTGGATTCGGTTACTGGGAGATAAAGGTAGCTCCAGTTACCTCCTAAGAAAGCATCTTTTCCCATCTCTCTTGATGGCCCCAGGTTAGGATGTGGAAGTATCTGAGGAGGCCGCGGCTGGGCCCACGCTCCCGAGAGATGCTGCCAGGAAGATGGCACCCAGGGGGACAGGCTACCAGCACCACACCAGAACCCAGATCTTGTGCAAAGCTCTAGAAATCACACCAGACAGACAGTGTCAAAACTCAGGTCAGGCACAGTGGTGCTCAGGTTTAACCTTTATTCCCTCCCCCCCAAAAAAACTAGGAATTTATTTCTACATGACTACTTACAAACTAATGTTAAATACACGCCTGTGCTTTACTCCTGCAGCCCCATCCAGTCCTGTGAAAACGCCTGAAGAGAAGGAACAAGGAATTGCCAGGTTGTTTAATCTTTTACTCTTTGCCACTTGACAGATGGTAACTCCCAACAATTACTAATCCAAAGGAAACACGGAAGAGGATCTTGTGGCTCAGATAGAAACAAGCTTTGAGATGTTTTTGCTTCCCAGTGCTGAGCAGACGTGAATTATGGTACAAGTGCTGCTCCCCAGGCACCAGGGGTGGCACCAGAGGTGGGGGTTAGTGTGCAGGCCTGGGAGAGGAGGGACAATCACCTGAAAAATAAATTTATGCTAGAACTGGAAATAAAGCATTTCCAAACCTTCTTTTTTTTTTTTTCCCCTAATATTTTGTTTCGAGACTCAGTCTCCTCCTTGGTAATGCAGGAGGGGTAGTTCTTACCTGCCTCTTGGCCAGTTCCTTGGGTTGATCCTGGAGTCTCAGTTCCTTTTGTGACAGGCAAATGTCTAGAAATGCTTCATGGAAATGGGAAGCAGTGCTACCCCTGTGACAGGGACATGGGCCTCAGGCAGGTGGCAGCCTGCAAGCCCCAGAGAGGCCAGCTCAAAAGTTAGAGCAACGCACATGCACAGTCAAAACTCTGAAGATAAATGCCAGTTCAGGTAGCTTTATCAATCAACCCGCTTTTATTGTTATTGAGCTGGAAATATATATATAAAACACTTAACAGCTGAGTATTAGATACACTTTTCCAATGGACCTTGCTTGACTGGCCAGTAAAGGTGACTGTAAGCTAAGCTGACCCTACCAGCTTGCAACTAAAAGTCCTTCACACTTAAAAAACATAGCACCCCATAAATAAGGTGAACACTACAGACTTCCTGGTGTTTGGTGAGATACCAGCAGGCAGCAGCCTGCCAGCACCAGCCCTGCCACCCCTGCCAAGCCCTCCAAGGCCATCAGCTGCAGGGATGAGGCCATAGTTTGTGTTTGAGTCAGAATTCTTATATGTTAAGACACAGTCATGGCACATCCTTAAATGGTCTTAAGCAAGTAAATGCAGCTTTAAGTAACAGAGTGTTCTTCTGCAGCAGGTCAGTTCCTTGAGTGGTGGGTTACAGAGTCCTGCTCCATGGTCTCTTGCTTTTCACAGCTGGGCACTGGGCACAGCATCACCCCCAGGCCCAGGGAATGGAAGCTGGGGTGGCACATGGAAGGGCATGGCTGGAGGCCTGTTGGCAGGTGGGACGTGCAGCAGGAGCTTTGGTGGAGGCATCTCAGAGACCCAACCAGCCCTGACGGCTGAGCAAGCCCAGGCTGGGACAAATCAGTGCCCAGGCTGAGCTGTGGAAGAGCTGGCTCTGGAGAGGGGAAAAGGCATCTGCCCTCACCCTGTTAATCAGTGCTCTTGTTCCAGGGGGAGTTTTTACAAGTTTGCAGAGCTTTGGTGGATAAAGGCTCCAGTTTCCAATGCAGGTTGCTGCAAGTTCACACATCTTCCTGACCTTCCTGTAAAAAAAAAAAAGAAAAATAACTGTTTGCAAGTTGATGCTGGTTTAAAAATGCACTGTTTGCCACCAGCCCGATTTCATCCTAACGACTCATGTGGCTTTAAGAACAATCAGCATTTTTCCACCATGATTTAAGAACAAATAATTAAAGTCATCCAGATGGGCTTGTAAAAATTAAAAGTACATCACCTAACTGAAATGCTTCACCATGTTCCCTGTAATAACACTTATCCACCCTCCAGCCCATTGCCTGTTGTCAGAGCCTCTTCTGTACCAGCACCTCAGCTGGTGGGATAGGGATACTTCCAGAATACACTTTTGTTGATTTTGGCTCCTGTATTCTGTCACTGATGAGCTTTTTTCAGTTTCTTTTTATGTTCTCCCTAGAGACACCTCTGATGCCTCCAGGAGGAGTCTGGCACTGCGAGCTCTCCCTTTGCTTCCTGGTTTAGCCACAAAATTTCAGGGTGGGCCAGGGCTGCTCGCTGGGCCTCAGGCTCTTCAGCCATGGAAAGGGACGCACAGGAGCTACAATAATATCCAAGGTCCTTGGACAAACTGACTGACATGGGCACATCAGTCTGCTCTGGCTAGTTTTGGACTGTAATATAATCTCCCTCATTGCCAGGCCATAAGTCAGGCATTTGCCTGTGCAGTCACATCTAAATATTTCCTTTTATTCCTCACTCCAACACTTCAGCATTAAAGGTTTGAGTGACCCTGCATAATCATTACAGGGCAGCACTAAGAGCAAATTCATAAAATGTAATTGGAAAGAGAGATCCACGGGAGAAATAACTAACCCTAAGAGGAAAATAATTTTCTTCCAGAAGTGGTTCAGGTGACCAAAGGAAAAACAAAACAAAAAACTCTACAACTCCCCAAAGCTTTGTTAACTAAACAGTTGTCCATTAAAGAGACCAAATATTTCACAGCATTAGTCTTTGGATTAATGTTAAATCGATATGCACTAACGCAATAGGGCAATAGTTACCATGGTGAATAATTCTATATTTATTTTCAAGCAAGCCTTATTTCTAACAATTCCAGACATGGTTTCCACTTTCTGGTGACTAACCTCTCAATTTAAGTTTAATTTTTTAACTGTTTGTGACCAGAAACTCGACTTTTCTCCCCAACAATTAGAACAAGATCTTTGTTGCAACAAAGGAGAACAATGCCAGGCAGGGGCACAAATGCTCATCTGTTTTAGCTGGGGGCTTGTTTGCCTTTGAAAGTCATAAGAGCTACATCTCAGGTATTATTTAAAGTATATGAGAGATTGAGAATTAAGGCTTTGGTAGGCAAGCCCTCATCCTTGTTTGGAATGGCAGGAGCATTTTCCTTGTGAGACTCCATCCCATCTGCTAAGTGTCAATAGCCTACCCTAAACAATGTTCCACCTAAAAGGCTTTGAAACACTCTCCCCTGCCCTCCCTCTCCCTCATCCCATCGTTTCCATCCTTCTTTCCTAGTGAGGCCGGGAACCTTCTTCCTTCTCACTCTGCCATCAGGCTGACACAGGATGATGACAGGAGCTGCTGTCACCAGCCCAGGCAGTTCACAGCTGCCACCCAAGTGCTTTTTTCCACTTCTGCACAGCACTGGGTTGGGCCCCATTTAGGAGCTTTTGTTCTCAACCAGAAGAACTAAAAAGTCAATTAGTGTGTATATATATATATATTTTTTTTTTTTTACTGAAGCCACCAGAAAGTTATTCCAACACATTCTGTCTCACTTGGGACCTGATAGGACTCTGGCTGATGCCGCTGGAAAGACTCCATCCTACCTTTACATTTTATTAGAGGCACTGGTAGGAAAGCTGTCACTTCATTAAAAAAAAATAAGCCACCTTCTGAATTCACAGCACCCCAGCTGAAAACATTTCATTTTCTCGTGCTAGGAAAACCAGGATGGCACATGTAAAACAAAATAGCACTGAGAAAGGAGTTTTAAATGTACAAACATAAAATCCCTGACTTTCCTTCATGGAACAACAGGCATTTGAGAGGAATGGCACTTTGGAAAGCAAACAAAGGTGAGCCTGCAGATCCCAACTGAGAGCTGACATACTGAAGACTTCGAGCTCATCTGAGGAAGCACTTGAGTGATTTTGAAAGCCAGCTCTGAACCACTCGCAGCAACTCTGCTGCCGGGCTCCTCTGTAGGGTGGTGGTTCAGAAGTGGAGCAGCTGCAGATGATGGGCTGACTTGTCCTACATGACACCCACATGCAACCCCATACCTGGTTAATACACACGAACCGACGCGTATTTGCTAAAAGACGCTTGGTCTGTGTTTAGTTTCTTTCAGTTCTAGCATGAAAGGTGCGATCAGAGATTCCCAGGCTGTTCCACATTTTCCCAACAGACACAACTGCCTTAACATCGCCACCAGCTCCAGGATCACCCCACGTGCCTGCCACAGAGGGAGCTCGACATGGAGGCTCTGCAGGATGTCCCTGTCTTCCAAGGCCACGCACGGCGCTGTACGGAGGGCACCGCTGGAGCCAGAGCCCCCATGGGGTAAACCCCGCGGGGCAGCACCCGTGGCGCCCTCCTGGCCCGCACCACTCACCCCGGGGACTGCGGGGGCGGCTGCTCTGGCTCTACCCGGTGATGCCCCCTCGAGGCTCGCACTGAAAACCGAACGGAACCAGGCAGCCCGAACCGAGCCCACCAGCTGGACCCCGCCGAGCCCGAGCCCCCCGGGCCGCTCCCCCGGGCCGCTGGCCCTTTAAATCCCGCCAGACGCCGGGGGGCGGCCCCAGACGGCGCCCGGTGTCACGGCCGAGCGTCGCCCCGCCCCCGCATGTAAATGACGTGCATCATCAGCCAATCAGAAGTGGCGATCCCGGCCGCCGGGGGCCGAGCAGCCAATCAGCGGAGGGAGGCGGGGCGCGCGCGGCCATGTGGGCTCTAACTCCACGTGGGGCGGGGCCGTGACCGCGCGGTGACCCGGGGCCGTGACAAAGGCGCAGCGCGCGCCTTCCCGCGCCGCCGCCTTAAAGGGGCCCGGGTGGGTGCGGGGCCGGGGGGCAGCGGGGGGTGCGGGGCTGCCAGCGCCCCGAGGGCAGAGCGGGTTCCACCCTGTGTGTGCGCGTCCCTGCACCCGCGGCGCTTCCAGCCTGCGCAAGGTCCCCGGGCCGCTGGCCCGGCCGTGGGCAGCGCCTCTCGGGAACCCCGCAGCCCTGCCGTGAGCGGGCAGAGCCGCCGTGCCCCGCCGCAGAAGGCACCGGCAGGGCTCGGCCTTCAACTCGCCCCTTCCCTCCGCACGGGCCGGTCCGTGCGCTGCCAGCACCGCGCCCTTGGGCTGTTCCTTCGGGCTGTAGTTACACCCTTCAAATGCTCCTCCGTGACACCTTGGGAAACAGCGACCGGGGACGTCGCCTGGGACAGGCCCGAGCTGTTTGCAGGGAGACGTGCGGGCAGGGCGCTGCTGCTGAGAATGTCACCCGAGCAGAAGGAAGAGCCAGCAAGCCGCACGGCTGCGCGCGGGGCAGGGCCGAGCTGCGCGGCTGCGGCCGCGGCTCGGGTGGCTCGGAGCCAAGCGCGCAGCTGAAGGGCCCCGCGGCTGCAGAGAGGCCCATTGTTCGCGGCCGGGCTGTTGAACTTGCACTCCATTTGCTCAGCCCCTGCGGCTGCCGGGCGGCCCAGGGGCCGCGTGGATTGCCTAGCTGCACATTTGACATCGTCATCACTACCTAATAAACCTGTTAAATGGGAAGCTTCAACACCAAAGAGACAGAAAAACAAACAGGATGACTAGGAAAGAGGGAGGATCCTGGAACACAAATGCTCCCATAAATGCCTTTTCCGTCAGTCTATTTACTCAGCTGCTGACATGATTTCAACTGAGTGATTAGTCTTACATGCTAAAACGAAGCCATCCATTCTCTTATCTCATAGTCCAAAATCCTACATCTGGTACTTTATCTGCAGTCTTTTTTCCCCCCTTTTGTCTGAAAAGGAAAGTTTCTGCAGTATTTGATCCCCAGATGCCCTGTATCATCACAGTTGGAGCTCAGAGGTGAATCACAGATATTAAAATTGGTTGTTTCGATCCTGCTTGACTGCAGGGAGCTGAATCCTCCTTCACAAAGCTTTATTTTCTAACACAAAAGAGCCAAAATTTATAATTTGGGAGCCTGATTTTCAAAGAGAATTAGAAGAAAATGTTTTAACTTCAAAGGAGAACAACTTTAACTTGTACAGTCGGCCCCCTGTGGTGCCTTTGGGTGTTGTAACCCCAAACCCAACAGGCTGCCTCTGGGGATGAGGCTCTCCAGGGATACTCTGTTAGGAAACATATGCCAGAAGAAGCAGAGACATCCAAGACTTCGTGTGAGGCCAAACTGTTAGCAGCAGCTACAGCCATTCCCTGAACTTGAAGCTGGCTGGAGTGCACTGCATATTGTATATCCAGGTATCAGTGTTGTGTACGATAAGTGAACATGGGATGTATATAAAACACAACCTACTGCTCCATTACCAATAATCTCTAGTTATGCTGCAATATTTAAAAAGCCAAATTTAGTGCTTCTTTCTCAAATCACATGGGGTCTGGCCTGAGGCTGGTATTGCTTGGCATAGAGAGAACTTAGAGGCACATCTAATTAAATCATATGAATCAGGGAAATTGAATTGTTGAAGAGGTTTTGTTGTTGTTATTGCAGTTTTAGATTTCTAATGAGTCTGGTAATCTGTGAAATTATTAATTCTAAGGCTTAAGAGAAAACACAGAAGAGACACTCTGGGACTCCAGGGCCCACATGTGAAGTTGATTTTCCAAATGAAAAGAGTTACAGTATCAGTTGAAACCTAAAGGCTTCACTTCTGCAAATCTTTTATGCTAGATTTTATACAGCTAATACATTGCCAGTGTTTCCAAGGAAACCAATATGCCCTGTTCTCACTGAACCAATCTCACTATTAAAACAATTAAAAACTTAATCTGAGTTCCCTCCCTTCCTCCCCCTCCCACCTTTTGGTATTATTGTATGCATTTTAATTAAAACCACGATTGCAATAAAATTTTTACACATACGTTGGCTACACTGTAAATTACCTAAAGGAAGCTTGACTCCAGAGCATAATAATTGGGAATCAAATGTACTGCAACAATTGAGCAAAACCAAATTAGCAGAAGTCTTGAGGAATCAATTATAGCCACTGCTCATCTCTGAAGGCTACTGGCCATAGCTAATGGAGAGGAGTTTAAAGCTCTTGTCAGGCTGTGAAAAATATAGGTTTAGGTATGAGATAAATTCCTTAGTGTCAGCTGACGGGGTGCAGTGAGACAGTCCTGGCTGGCAGAAGCTCTGGCTAGCCATTAGGAAAAGCCAGCTCCCAAAAGGCACCAGCACTCGGCTGCTCAGAAGGAATTCTCCTGGATTTTTCTGCTGGTGACCGAGCAATGGGTTTAAGGTCACGGTGACTGCAGAAGGTTCTGTTCCCCAGCCCCGCTTCTGCAAAGCCCCTGCACAGAGGACAGGGCACTGCTGTACTAATGCTTAACCCAGCCTGCAGGAAGGTCGGATGCCACGGGATAGAGTTGCCTGGAAGCTGAACACAGGCTCTGAGGCGGCTCCTGCCTTGTGCCTGGAGGGTGCACCCTCCTCAGTGCCTTTGCAAACGTCTCCTTGTGAACCACTCACACCTGAAGGTCCAGCTGTGGAAATGAACCGAGTGAGAAGCCCCAGCACCTCCACCTGCACCCACACTCTCTGCAGTGCCTGGAGAAAGAGGGGGTTTGAGAACCCATCACTAACTGTGGGCTTTGACAACCTGGTGGGGTTTTAAAGTAGCTGTCAAAGCACCTCCCTCCAAATCTGGGTGTCTCAGTGGCACAGACTGGGCTATTGATGCCCTTCCTTGTTCTGCCAGGTTTGCGTGTGAGATTTTGGGAGTGCTGGCCTGAGCTGACAGCCCAGACAGTGCCAGAGGCACCTTCCTCAGGCCAGAGCACAGCACAGTCTGTCCCGGGGACGGCAGCACTTGGGTAAGCTCTGCCATGCTGCCTCAAGCCTCTCTCGGTTTGTTTGTACTGACTCCGAGTACCACTGCTGTCCTCAGGAACTGGAAAACAAATAGGAACCCGGGGAACCAGTGCCAAGGAGCTTAAATCCTCGATGCAAACACACAGATCAGGCTCTGTGTTCAAAGTGGTTTGCTGGTTTGATCTGAAGAGGCATAAGGATCCAGCCAGGGGGCTTTGGAGTCTGTCTGCCGAGGAGAGGGATCTGCAGGTCAAGAGGCTCATGAAAAGAGAAAAGCAGCTCCAAGCACGAGCAGTGAATGCCACCAGGCAGGCAGTGAATGCAGCCCCGCTCTTTGTCTCTCCTGCATTGTGTTCCCAGCTCTGTCTGCTGCCTATTGACTCGGCATTTCTGTTCCCCTTGTGTGTGTGTGTGTGTGTGTGAGCAACTTCCACCCCCGTGACAAGAAGCTGAGCATGAAGGAAGGAGCAGTCGGCATAGAGATGTTTCATGTGGATCCAAGAGCTAAATCTGGCCCTGGCTTGTGTGCTGCCCCAACTCCCCAGGGAGCAGAAGGGAAATGCAGCCAGAGCTGCTTCCTCCACCATTGTCTGAGACTTGGACATCCTTCTGCCTACATTGGTGAAGGGCAGGGGATGGGGACGGGGTGTCTGAGGAGTTTCTAGTTTGCCTCATGCCTCTGCACAGGACTGGAAGGAGAAACCATAGTGTGGCCCAGACTCTGTCCTCCCTCCCTGGGATTCCCTTAGGCATTGGGTTGCCCAGAAGATTTAGGGAAGTGAATCTTGTTCACTCTTTCACACACATCTTTCAGGGAACTGCATGTTGCTGTGTGCTCTTTGCAAATGCAGTTTCCTGTGGAAAAAAAAAATAAAAAAATCCCAGCCTTGCTAACATCCCACATGTAATGTGATACATTCCCATTCATACACACTTCCCACCACTCCAACACAGCACTGTGCAACCAGAGAGACACAAAGTGTATGGCACGTCAGCACTCAGAAATACCAAATACTTCTGGCGTGCAGGGGGTGACTGAGTTATTTGGGTGTGTTTTTTTCCCCCCTTTTCCAGAAGAGTTTGGAAAATTACTTTCCACCATCTGCCCTGCCAGAGTTAGGAAATATTTGGAATACATTCCATTCTCCTAATGAACACGAAGCAGCAGGGGTGCTGCAAATAAGAGAGAGAGAATCTTTCTAATGAACAACAAATGAACTAGAAATCACATCTACATAGCTTCAGCTTTTGTTGCCTATAGCTTTAGGGTGATTCATGGAGACAAAAATCAATGAATGTGCTGTAGACCCAGGTCTAGCACGGTGTGAAGAAGTCTTGCCGTGACCCAAGCCATATTTGTTTTGGATACAAATACAGACTCTTCCTAGCTTCCTTTTCTTCTAATTGGAAAAAAAAAAGAAAGAAAAAAAAATGTAGGGGAAGAGCTTACGTATGGCTCCCACAACTCTTGTTAATGCTCTTCAAAACATGTTGAATTTATAGGACACTGTCAAATGCATATTAGTATTCATGACACAAATCACGTTGCTTCCAACTGGTGTATTGAGCTGTATCATGCTCTTTTGTTAAAAAATAATAATGTGCTCAAACTAAAGAAATTAGTGGTTTGTTCTCAGAGAAAAAGGGCCAAAAAGCTCCTCTTGATCCATTCTCTTCAGAGACTTGGGATAGATGTTGACGAGCATGGCCAGAGGTGAATTTCCAGATCCACCATAGTAGAAATTAAGGGCTTCTCTCAAGTCCTGTAGGTGCCCTTATGACTATCCAGTTAGCCATTCTTTTAAGAGTTTTGCCTGCTGCAAACTATCCAGACATAAGCAAGTTTCCACCCAAAGCTTTTGATGTCAGAAACTTGGACATACCAAGTGGAAACCTCAGTTAAAGGCCCAGACGCTGTGCGAAGCACCGTGTGACCCATCACAGCTGGCCTTAGCACAGGAGAAGTGTGAGGAATTAAACATTCACAGAGCTCCAACTCATCCCATCCTTACTGGCAAAACCTTTGGTCAGACACTGGGACTTTCCTCATACCTCTTTACAGGTGGATTTATTTTCTTACACCAGTACACAAGCTCTAGCCTCAAACACACAAGGAACAGAGCCAACAGAGAAAACCAATCACCAGCTCCAAAGCTGAGGCATCTCTCAGCTCCTGCCTTAGAGGAAAAGCCATGGGAGCATAGGGAACATTTCCAGCGTGCATTGAATACCATCACACTGGCCATAGCAGGCCAAGAGCAGCCTTGCCAAGCCAGACAGATATGGGTAGTAGAACCAGGAAGGTCTTAGTCCTACATATGTAACCTTAGAAGATACTACAGATGCTTTCTACCCTACTCTGAAATCCTAGATTGGTGCCACACCTTTCCTAGTGCCCAGAGCACCCAGTTCCCTGTAGGAAACATCACCAACAGGCAAGATGGGAAACTATATAGCAAGAAATCCATCTCCTCCTGCCCTTCCAGGAGGTTTCTGACAGTCTGGAGCCCTAGAGACAAGCATACAGCAACCCAATACATAGGGGATATACAAGGTAGGCTCTACAGCTACAACAATACCTGTTCTTCTCTACACAGTCTCCATGTCCTTCATAGGGTGCAGGCAGACTGGGACTGGAGGCACTACACTGGCTCTCCTCTCTGCACCTGGGGTTTTCACCTGTTTGTGTGCTGAGGTGCTGATTTTTTTGCTGCATGCCCTCATTTCCCTGGAGCCTGACTCTGCAATTCCTTCAAGCATTTCACCTGCCAGAAAGTCAGCAGTTTCCCCAACAAGACCTTACTTGACCGGGCCTCCTTATTTAATGCCCTCTTCTGCACACACGTTCACCTTCCTTGTCTTCCATTCCTCGCAGTTTCACCCACCTGAAACAGCAGCTACATTCAGCATCACAGACTTATAAAATAGCCCCTTGGTTCCCCTTCTCCTTGGTCTCTCACACTGAAGCATGCATTTAAAAGAGAAAAAAATAAATAAATAAAAAATAAAGAGAGAAACGGAACGTTCCTACAAAACAGCAATTTCTTGGCTGGCCATTTTTTTTTTATTTTTTTTTTAAAACTCCCCTCAATATGGCAGGAGATATTTATGTCTGAACAAATCCTTCTCCCTCCTGATCCATCCAGCTTCCCTTGCTCCTGCAGTGCGGTCACACTGTTTATATCAGTCTGTTGCTGTGAAAATTAATGTGACAACACAAAACGCCACATAATGACTAAAGGTGTGTGAAATAGTCCTGGAGAAATACAAAGTGACTTCAAATGCAAGGTATTTCCTCCTTCCCCTTTCTCCCATCCTACAAGCTGCTACAGCTCTGAAAATGGGACAGTTTTCAAATAGTCTATATTTGCAGAGCAAAGATGGGTGCTATTTTTATTGCAAATTAGCAGATTTTTTAGCAGATCCAACCTCATTTGCAAGTGAAAGTGACTCCACTTACCATGCAGATATAGGTCTTATGTTGGAAACTCATGGAAATTCATGTTTTGAACATACTTACAGAAGAAAAAAATAGTCCCTGCTTTTATTTCTGGGTGAGACCAGCTCCATGGAAGAAATACCAGTGGGGCAGCATGTATTTGCTAAACTACTACATTATGTGAGCAAGTAGGAGCAAACCTGAAGCAGTTTTTAGCTGGGCTTCATGAACTTCTGGGGGCTTGGAGACTTCAAGGAGTCTGCAGAGATATGAGAAAAGCTATTCAGCAGTTAGAAGCCTGCAATTTGCTATCCAGGGATCCACATTTCCCCTGGGAATTTTTGAAGGGTCTGCATATTGATGAGGACTGAAAAATCCCTGCCCTAGTATAAAGGGCTGGCTATGGTTGCCCATGGTCTGCACTGCTGTGAAGAATTCAATGTTGTAAACGGTATCACAGAAAAAACAATCACTTAACAGTTAGCCCTGCAAAAGATGCCATTTCAGAATGCCAAAACTTTTCATTAAATTGGAAAAAAAAAATAATCTGGTGAGTGGTTTAAGCCAAGAAAAACAGTTGAAAAAAATAATTAGGGAAATAAAGCACTGCATTTATGTGCTACTGAATGGAAAGATTTCCAGGGCTTTCTGTTTCAAAATGAGATTTTTCAGTTAAAAAGTCAACTACAACTTCAAAAAGGTGAGCAAATGGTTAAACACCTCCCAAGTAAACCAGAAGAATAAGTCATCCCATCCCAAATTGTGCCAGTTGTGTCAAGCCCAAGCCCACTTCATAAAACTTACTAAGAAAGTAAAATTCAGGAGAGTGAGAGAAAAAACTGTGTACACCTTTAAAGCCTTCGTACAACATTGGTGCTGGATTCCCAGAAGTGTGATTTTGGATTCGGTTACAGCTCCACCATGAAAATGAACTAAGAAGATAAAAATAACAATTAAAAAAAAAAAAAAGAAATTTTTTTAAAAAAATCTTCATTTTAGTATGGGCATTGCAAAGAAAGTGAAAAATAGAACAGCAGGCAGGGAAAGCAGGGAGCTCCAATTTCAAGAAGCGGAGTCTAATTTAATGAGTGCAATTTCTACCTGCCAAATTTGCACATGCATTCCTTCAACCTGAAGCTATACAGCAGGTGTGAACCTGTTTGTACCTCTCCTGACAGGAGCACAACAGGGGGAAACCAGCGGTGCAGATATTCAGGTATGCTAACAAATTCTTTTGGCAGATGCCAGTTTTGCAGTTATCTGCTACACACAAAGAAGCAGAAGGTGAGCATCAGCCCTGCTGTGATGGTGCTGTGTGATGGGCTCAGCTCTTCTGTCTCCCTGTCCCATCCCCAAGTATTTTGGGGTATCAGCTCCCACTCCCATGATGTCCATTAAAACAGAGCACATTCCTGAACACTGTTACCATGGACTTTAATGAGGCTATTTTCACCTCAAGTGAGTTCAAACCCAAATTTGTCTTAGAGAAATAAGAAAGTATTCAAAGCTAAAATTGTAAAAAAACCCCAACAACCAACCAAACAAAAACAACAAAGAAAAACCCAAAACTGTCTCAGACACAACATCCCAGCCCTCTGCTGTTCTGCAAGCTCAGACCCTCTGTTCAGACACATTTAGCAGCAGGTATTTAACACTCCATATACCTGTCCCAGACACTGATTTACTCCCCTGTGAGCAACAACACGCCCGGGTTGGTGTCGTGGTGGCACTTCCAGCAGTTACATTTTAGGAACAGACCTTAGTTTCCTTAATACAGGTACAAAGAACATATTTTCCTATTACTGACAAAAAGATCAGGGTATTATTTTGTGAGCATGAGGCATCCTATCATTTGTAGCAGACATGAATTATTGCAACGTCTCCATCCGAACAAGTGAACATCTGTATCCCATTTTCACTGGCACTGTGAGATACCTGGCGTAGCCCCAAAAGGGAATGTTTAGCTACACGGGTTTAAAATATGCAGTAATTTGCTGTCGTGTTATCTTCTGGTATTCTCTGCTTTAGAAAAAAACCAAAAAACTTTATTATCAGTGAAGTCCTCCCACTGTCTATTTGCCTTGTTCTAGCCCAGGATGAAATGAATCAAGTAAAACAATTTTGAAAGCCTCATTTATTTTCCCTCCTGAAGAGCGATGTTTATGGAAGCCAGTTGGAGCAGGGTTCTGTGGAAGATAGAACATTCGTGTCCCTCCCTCACTTCTCCTGTTGAGGATGTTTTATGCAGACACAGGGGAACTGTAAGTTTACTCAGCTCTCCCAAGGACAGTATTACCAGGAGAGTGATATTTAGCAATCTAAGAGTGGGAAGGTCACCAAAAGAAAGTCTGGGAGCTCTTTTAGTCTGATACTGTATCCTTGAAATTTGAAAATATGCCTAAAACTATGTCTTTGTTGAAAGCAAGGAGTGTTTGTAGAGCAGATTGCTATCTACAGTGGTTAGCCACCTTGTATAAAATTCTAGGGTAGAAATACTTGGTTTCTAAGGCTTTCAGCTCAACCTTTTCATCCAGATTCTGCTTGAAGATCTCAGATTCATTCTCTATAGCTTCCAAGATGTTAATGTAGTAGAAATTCTCATTCTTTTAAGTACTGAGACATCTTTATCCCTTACTTTGAGAACTGTCCCCTTGCCCTTTCATGACCGAGCAGATCACTACTGAAAAGTTTTTTTCTTGGTCACTTTGATGGAGCTGCTCACCCTTCTCTGGAGTCCCAGATGGGTGCTCCTTTGGAGTGATCTCCATTTCACTCAGCTCCAGAATTGTACTGGAGGCAAGTGAAATGGGGATCACTCCAAAGATAAGTCATCAGCTGCTGCTGCTTCCAATCTGCCCAGCTCAGCAACCTTCCTTCACCCTCCACCTTACCCAAACTTCAGAGAAGTCACAACTGCCTCCTTTAAACCCCTTCGTAAGCCTCTCTTTTTTCAAATATTTCTGGATAAAAGAGAAAAGACAAAGCCTCAGCAGCAATGTGTGGTGTGACTACTGTCTGTGCAATAATTCTCACATTAACTTATCTTCCACAGCTCTCCATAACTGTCTGTAGCTTCCCATAAGGACTGTGAGGAAGACAAACGTCCATTTTCCCTGCAAAGACTGAACAATGAGTCTCACTCCTTTGAGTTTCTAGAGCTCTTAGGTGGTTACTACTAGCTGTATTACTGCAACTTGGTTGTTGCACTACTGTCTGCCTTTCTACAGCCAGTGAGGGCTCATGTCCCAGTCACCAGCCCATTTACTATATGAACTCATTTAATCTAAGTCACTGTCACCCCAGCATGACCATGGACTGTGGTGCAAAGGGAGAAGCTAAGTCCCCACCAAGGCAGCCATCCCTTCCTGCTCCCTCTTCCCACCCCCTCTACCAACAGCACAGGACAAGCCTGGAGTAAATGCCACCAAATGGGAAGACTGGAACGTCCTTAATTAGGACCCTGGCCTTCCTCCATAGCTGGGAAACTGAGGCACCCAAGGCAGATGACTGGATCTAAGCCACAGATGGGCAAAGGGCTTCAGGCAGAGCTGGATACTGAATTTTGATCCAAGCTAATTAGACCACACATCATGTCTGATGACTAAAATGATGGCATTACTACTCAATTTCAAACTCTGCTTGGCTCTGACATAAGAGACAAATAAAACGGTAGGAAAATTCCTGTTTCTAAAAGTCCACGGGGAAGCTGAACAGAAAAATAAGAAACAATTTCACAAATATAATCAAACAGTATGTTAAACTATAGAAATATACATGAAAAAGAAGTCAGTCCATGTCTCCATAAAGAAACTCCCAGTTACACCAGTGTAGCTGTAGCTGCCCTGGAAACCCTCTGGTCTCAGGGCAAGGAGGCCTTTTGGGCCATGGCTTCAGAAAAGTGACATCAGCTAATCTGCAAATAGTCTTGTTTCCCACATCTTGCTTTCGTATGTTTCCGCTAAGGAAGATATCCCCAAAATATCTTTGTCAATTTCAATTCATTCCTCACGTAATACTGAGTTTTTTGCATAGAGAGCTGGAGTCTCATTACAGCCCCTGTGCAAATAAACTGTCACCAGCTTTGGAGGATTCTCCCTGTCCCACAAATGCAGGATCTGTCTCTAATGCTGCTCACCCTGTGCTTCCTGGCTGTTAGCCCTGCTTCCCTGCAGCCTCCTCTCCAGGAGAGCATCAAAGGGGAAGGAATGCCACTTCCCTAAACGTGATAGACTGTTGCTGCAGGCAGGAGTAACTTGTGCTGTCAGTGTTCAATTAGCACCAAGTTAAACTAAATGTCTTGTGAATATTTCATAACGATCTGCCAGCATCATATCTGAACTCTCTGGCTTTTACCAAGCCATTTCCCTTCCAAAGTGACATGATGTGGAATTAAAGAGGAATGATGAGCCAGTCTTGCTTGTTTAAGTATCTGCTCAAGAATCATTCCATATAACAAAAAAGCAGTAGAAATTTAAAAAAAACAGCACAAAATAACCCAGCAACAACTGTCACCTAAAATTATCCTTTGATAATAAACTGTCTTTGAACAAAGTGAGAGTTTTATATAAAGAACAGCTCTTCTTTTTCTGACTGTAAATTTATTGTAGCTTTCCCATTTACTTTGTGAGTTAGAGGAGCTGATGTAAGCTTTTGTATTTCCCATCTTGTTTTTCACAAAAAGCTCAGGAGCTAAATGGGTTGGAACAGACCTTAAAAGCCAGGGATAACTTTACCTGGATGTGCCAAACCTGTGGCAAGCAGCAGATGAGCTGCATGAGCAAGCCAGCCTCGCCTGTGCCCTGTGTGGGACACAGCAGCTGGGAGCAGAGCTCCCTGTGGGATCTGGGGCAAAAAACAGACATACTCACAAGTGCAAATACCTCGGTGCTGCAAAGCAGCCAGTAAGCAGACATGCAAATCTCAGGATGGAAAGCAGCTGTGGGATCTACATCACCTGCCTGGGGGTCCTGGGCAATAAGTCACCAGGGAGTCAGCTTCTGGGCCTTGCAGCAGGTGACCTGGAGCACCCACTGAGCCCTGGCAGAGCAGGGTAGAGCTCCAGAAAGTGGAGGCAGCAAAGTCAGGGGTCACTGTACTGATTACTTACAGTCCCTGCTGAAGGATAGAGGCTTCCTCCAAGGAGGGAAAGGTGCCACAGGGCATAAAGAATCTTTCCCAGACTTTCTGCTGAGGCTGCCAATAAGGAGATCAGTTGGTTCCAACACTAATGGAGCAAAGCCACCAATTCACGTCACCTCATCCATCATACACCCAGATGATAAATGACCCTGGGTTTGCACCAGCCTGGGCTGATACTCTGCAAAACACAGCCAAATTGCCTAGCTCCCCTTGCTGAGGAGACGGTCCCCTCGACCGATGAAGGACAGGCTAAACAAGAAACTTCTGCTGGCTTGGCTACATGGGCTGGGAGGAATGTTCCAGTGAAGTGCACTCACACAAGCAGAACAAGTGCTGAGACAGGTTTTTAAGTTAACTCATCACATAAAGTACAATAGCAAGTCTGAAATATCTGCAGGGACTAAACGATTTCTCTTGTGCAATATTAGGTGGGCCATGGCTGGTCTCACCCAGCAACACCACATTTAGGTCTTTAGTCTCATCTCCACTGGATTTTACAGAAAAATTAATTAATCCCAGTAACATTTGCACTCACTTCTAAGCTGTTTGGAAAAGTAAAGGGCTTTGCACCTCTCTCATGCTTCAGTCCAGGAGTCTTCTAGTGAAGGGTGCTACAAATCCAAAGGAAAAAAATTAAAAGCCTTATAGAGGTGAGGAGCTGCAGGAAGGAAGGGCAGGGAACTCCAGAGAGACTGGAGGCACCAGGGAAGACAGGAACAAGACCTATAGGAGAAAACAAGACACAGCTCTATCCTCAGGGCCCAGGCACTGCTGTTAAACCCCACTACATGCTAATTAACCCCCTGCCTTTCCAGATAAGGAGGGAGTTGGCCCTGCTGGAGAGGGGGATTGGTAGGAGGTTTTTTTTCCACTTCTCTCTGCTAGCACCTGAGTGGTTTGTGTGCTGGCTGTGGGGGATAAAGCCCAGCACACAATGTTTAAAGGCTCCCAGAATGTGTTTGACAGACCTGAAGACTTACCAGCATTTGGGTGTTGCAGACATGGATGTAATGCAAACAGCAAAACAAACCTAAGTGTGGCTGGGCTGGAATATTAATCCGACCCTCCAAGGGTCATGGAAATAGGGAAGCACCCACAGGTCACGTACTGACCCCAGACCTAGAGGGTTTGGTTGTGGACAGGCAGCCTCATTAACAGCAGAATGCCCTGACCCTTCTGAGTTACAAATACTGACATTTACACTTCCCAAATGGCTGCACTAATATACTGATAGGGGTGGTGGCATCCTGCCAGCAAATGGGACTGATATGTTTTGTACATGGACCTGTTGGGGTTTTTGACACAGCCACTTGTCTGAGTGCCAGCATCTGAAAAACAACTCAGGAGGCTTTTTATGGCCAAACTTGAGGCATTTAGGACCTTTTACATTTATTCTATTAGACAATCACAAAGACAGGGAAGGCTACCGAAGTTTGGGCAGATAAGTCATGGAATAGATTTGCCTGATTCTGTGTTCAGCTGTATAGCAGTTGCCAGAGTAAATTCAAGGATGTGCTTTCAAATGCCAAAATATATTAGTAACACTCATCTATGAAAATAATTATTAGGAGAAAGGGATTTGTTTGTAAGCCTTAAAGAGAAAACACAACTCATCCGGATTTTGCTGGGAAAACGTCCCAAAGGAATTGAATCTTGCTCCTGGAACTACAGTGTGCAAGCTGAAAAGCAAGGCTGGAACTCTCCCAAAGTCACCAGAGCTTTTCTGACCCACCCAGTCCCGCTGGCTTTTAGCAGGTTATTAGAAATAATCAGGAGGCTGTAAAAATAATATTTCTGACTTAACATCATGTTCCACTTAGCCACTCCATGGCTGTTGCTTTTTGTCCTTGATAATCAACGGGCAGAGGCTGATATTGAGTGTGTAATTGCTAGCCACCAGACTGTGTGTCAGCCTCAGCCCTCCTCAGCAAAGGGAGCAAGAAAAAAAGAAAGACACCCAAGAGGAGGATCAAGGGATTGTAAGTGCTCCTATAAACGAGGGGACCTGGCAGGACAGGGAATGAAAGGCTTTTCTACTATTTCTTTGCTTATTTGTCAAAGCTACTCATTCATCAGCAGGCACAGGTCGGAGTGTGACAATAATTGAATGAGAACCCTCAAAACCTGAGCCCAAGACTTGGCATGGACACTGGGAGACAGGAAAGGTGCCACAGCACCCACCGGGAGACAAAGGCTTCCCAGGACTCCCACTGCACCAGCAAGACCTGTCACCTTCAGCTGTGCTCGAACACCAGAGGGGTCTGAATCAGGATCAGCTCTGGCTCCAGTGCACATGGAGATGCCAGTCAGTGCCTTGTGTTCCTCACCACTGCAGGGGCCCTATACCAAACCCAGCCTTCCTGCCAAAGACATTGCACTGCCTCCATCCCAGTTCTCTGGCAGCAGGCACTGCCTGCAGGGAGAGGTGGGGACCTCTGGGGCACTCTTTGCAGCTCTCTGTGGTTGAAAACCACAAAACCCCCAAGTTTTTTGTGAAGTGTTGTAGTTCACCTTGTACCATTGGGTTCCTGTGAGATGTTTTATTGCATTAGTGTTGTCAAATGGTGACATTTCTGAGTATAAGTCATAGGGTTGTTGTTAATGCCAATTTAATGGTGCTAAAATGATTAAATATGGCAGGCTTTTAAATAATGAGGTACATAAAAGGTGTTAATAACCTCTTAAGTGCTTTAATAATATTCTGTGCTATCATAAAATGTTCGTAATTGGACCCCTTAACTTTCATCTGCCATAAAGTAATGAAAGAAAAAATCTCAACAGAGGCACTGAGCGGCTGAAAATTTTGCTTAAATAAAAGAAAAAATTGAACAATGGTAAAACTGAGCTCTATTTGTTACAAAAAAAAAAAAAAATAACTGGAAAGCCCAATGGAACCTGCATTTTAATACCATGCAAATTCTTAGCATTTCCAAAAATGGTCTTTGGAATAAGGTACTGCAAGAACAAAGGATCCCAATAAAGGCTTGAGGGCTCACTGTGAAACCCAGCCTCAGATGGGCTGCTTGCTCTGACGTAAGACAAACCTGTGAGTTAGGTGTGTGAGGGAGAAACAGAATCTCAGCTGTGCATAACAGCAAAGCTGAGCCCAGGCTGCTCCTGCAGAATGTGCAGCTGAGCAGAGCGTCTTACCCTGGTTAGTAACAGTGGATCTGCTCCTGGGATGGGATGTGTCCTGGGAAAGTTCTGCTGGGATAGGCAGGGCTGTAAACTCCCAGAATTTCAGAGGAACTGAAGGTGATAAAAGCTAAGGGATCATTCAGTGCCCCTGTAGGTAATGAATTCTGAGTGTTAAAAAGCACAGAGGGAAGCACACAACTGGGCTGGACATGGCACAGCCCAGCCAAATGTAATTAAAATGGAGGCCAAATAGGAATATCTAAATAAAATTTGGACAGGATCCCGGGTAAGCAGCAGCTTCAACAGTAAAGACCAGAGGTCTGTAAAATACCCATCCAGGCTACTGCTTGAATCCCACCCAGAAAATATCTAGAGGAGCTGTAGTGGTGCCCGTAAAATGTTCTGACATCAGGCTGATGCTGCCTTAAGACTCGTCAGGCTCTCCAGCATAATTTCCAGTAATGTTCTTGAGGTCTTTTCTTCCTAAATACCAACCCAACCAAATCAAATTATTGTGAAAAACCTGTATAAGCAAAATAATTTTCATTAATGGAAATGTGCAGGTTCCTGATTCAATAGCTCTGCCAGGGGAACCCTTTTAAGGGGTTAAGCACTTTGGTTAAGCCTTATGTGCTTTTCTTTATCACCTATTAACATGTGCCCCCAGTTCATTTTAAGAACAGGTGTTTTGAAATGAGTCTAAAAAAGGATCTCTGAATTTTGGGGCTAACCACATAACAGGTAGTGTAACAGAGCACCTCGGAGCCCTGCCAGCCCACCTCTGTGAAATAGGGGTGGCTGGGATTTTTACCAGCCCTCTGTTTCTAACGTCACATCGCACAGGCAGGGAGCAGGAGCAGCCCCATGTGAGAGAGGCAACCAACTGCTCAGCAGGAATAACAATAGGAAACAGCAGAAGACAAGAGTTTGCCCAAAGGCATTGAAAAAATTATAATGAGCAAATCAATTTTGAGTAGTCTAAGTTTGCTTGGAGATAAATCAGGAATAGAACAAATGCTCTATCTAACAGAGAAATGATTCACCAAGTACAGTGTTCCTAGATCCATGCAGGAGGCTCTTGGCTCCTATGAATACTGGCTTCTTTTTCATTTTTTTTTGTTGTTGGGGTTTTTTGTTTGGTTTGGTTGGGGCTTTTTGGCTTTATTTCACAGACAAAACCATTATTATAATTTCCTTGTTACAGGTCTAGTGCTGATCCCATTGAAGCCAATGACAAATTTTCCATTAGCTTCACTGAAGGACTTGGCCTCATAAAAGCAATTATTCAGCCATACATAGAGTCCTTCCTTGACTCTTGTATTTAAGGGAGTCTGCCACCCACTCATCAGCATCTCTCTCCAACACAGCTACAATTTTCAAAGTTCCTCCATGTCCCACTGCAGGCCTCAGCATCCCAGAACACAATCATATTTCTTTTTACTGAGATGCTCTTTGGTTCCTTTGATGTGCCCACTATTTGAGAACAATCTCTCCTTTTGTCCATTAGGTAAATTCTGGATGAGCTTATTATTCTGGTTTGCTTTAGAACAATCCCTCTGGATCCATCTTTATGCTTATTAGGATTTTAGAAATGCAATCTAATTTGTGCTAAAGCACACAAATTCATCTCCCCTATGATCTATGCTGTTCAACATGCCATTACTGTGTCTGCAACACGGCTTTAAACTATACACATTAGTGGGAGTAGCAGTGAGGGGGTACAGGCCAAGCAGGGAACCCCACTGAGACAAATACCTGAGCTCTGGTGAACTTTGGGACCATAAGGGAAACCAATTGGTTTATAGATAGTTCTTTTAAATTCCTTTTCAACTGCCCATGAAATACTCATTTTTTCAGCTTGACTGGGAATCATCAACCTCCTTTGGTGGCCATAAGTGGGATTTGTATTTTGAACAATGTTTCTGGAATGTCAAAATTTGTGCAAAGCCAGAGACACTCATGTACTTTTTAAAGTTAATTCTATATGGTTTTGTTTTTTTTCTGCACACTGGTTCACACTGTAGCCAGTGCAAGCTTTTGCCTTCTTCTTGCTCACAAAGCTCTGTGCATATCTTCAGCAAGATGGAGAAATGCAGCCAAACCAGGCATGCCAATAGCTAGCAATTATCAGTTTCTGGTGTTGATTGAATAAGTTAATTAAGAGCAAAAGTTATTTTGCTAGGATCTGTTAAAAAAAACCCACAGAGAAACTGTTCAGTTTTGTGATTTGGTAGCTTCGGTTTCTGGAGAAACATCTCCACAATTTTTACCATGCTTCATTGTGGCTCCTGTAGTGCAGCAGGAACCTCACAGGGCACAAACACTGCCAGTTTGTTCCTGATTTTGCCCCTGAACTTTTAAACTTGAATTTGCTCACAACAACCCAATACCTAAAACCAAGTACCTCCTCTGGTATGATGTCTCAGCTTTGTCCCCACATTTTGCCTGGCAGCATTCTTGCCCCGTTGGAGAAGAGGCAAACACAAATGCTTCTCACCCTTTACTAGGTCAGCACTAGGAGTCGACTCTGCAGGAGGTTGCCTGCTCCCTGCCTGCTCCCTGCCTGCTCCCTGCCTGCTGCCCACAGTAGGGACAGTGAGAGCAGAGGGAGGTCCGCCTTGGGCCACCAGCAGCTCCTGGTCTCCTCCCTCAAGCCAAGGCACGTCAGTGGCACTGCCACGCTGTCAGGGCCACACTGGTCAGGAATCAAGTATTTGGTTTCTCCAAACTCCAGACTAACTTCAACCAAGCCTTTTCTTCTTAAAGACTCTTTGAGTATCATTTAATGTTTGAGCCAGGCTCTACATCGTGCAAAAGAAGCAGATAAAAAAAAGGAAAAAAGTCAATAAAGTGCTAGCAAAGTTGCTTTGTATGGAGTTTCACATACATATTTAGAAACCCTCTCTTCCCTACCACTCACCTCATGAATCTATTCTTAGAGAATAAAAACTCGGGTATACTTTGCAGCCAAAAGTAAAGTCATAAAGAAGTTTGCTCACGTTCCTTGACACATGAGATACAGAGTTAATTAAAAATTGTTCTCTGTACAACAGGTTTGTTTCACTGGAAAATGTCACTGATGTAAGGCTGTTCTACTCTTGTTGCCAACTACATCGAATTGACTCCCTTCTAAGCTTATTCCTCCCCCCCTCTCCATTACTTTTCTTCCAGTAATAAACCAGAGAGATCTTATATCCTACTTGTTTATTGGAAAAGGTGCATTAGGATTAGCTGAGTTGGAGAAAACATTTTATGCCCCTCCAGCCCCTGTTTATCTGTGGTTCTACAGAAGCAGCAAATACTTGCCCCAGCCCTGCACAGTATAAATGAGATATTTGATCCTACAGGCATGGTGCCGTTAAAAGATTTTTAATTAGATAAATATATTTTATAAAAAGATTTTGCAGAATAGTTGCCTCTAGCAACTGTAACAATCTTGAAGCTTCATCTTCTAAAAGGAAAGAAAATTCTTGCAGGAGGCTAGTGTGTTATATAAAAATGAAAGATGGTATTACAGAATTAATAGGAAGGGGCCGATGGAAATGTAGTCCCACTCCTGGAAAAGGGAGTTTGTCTCATTACTGACTTCAAACAGCACATGGATTTTTGCTCTGATTTTTCCAGCCAGGTTGCCAAGTCTCAGCCATGGACTGGAGGAATAGCTGGACCAGGCTGGAGGGAGATCCTGTGAGTGCTCTCTTTCCATAGCTGACGTGCTCCAGAAGGCATCACGCAAGCGTCAGCTCTGGAGGAATCACTTGGCTCTCCCTGGACTGCCAGCCCTGGTGCTTCATGAAGTAGCCAGGGCATCATCATCCAAACACAGCTGCATGTCATCTGTCCTCTGCTCCTGGCAGCACAGCCATATCTCAACAAGGTTTCCTGAGCTTGCCTTCCCTGCCAGCCAGCCAGCCTGGAAGTATCCCTAAGATCAGGAAAAATCTGGTAGCTATCCCTCACTGCCTGAGGCTGGGCAGCTACTGGGGAATAAGCAGCATCCCACAGGCTGGTAGGACTTTCTTCCCCTTGCAGATCCCAGTAAATGAAGCTTCCCAATGTGCCAGCAAGGTAGGGAGTTTTATCCCCTCAGACTCAGTGCAGGATAGCAGCTGGAATGGGAACTTTTCCATCCTCACCCCCATACTCAGTATATTTAGCCCTGACCTAGAAAGACCATCCTTTCTAGGGCTGAGTTGTGATTCAGACAGTCTGCTCGCTGAGCAGAGACTGCCAACTGTGCCGAATCAGAGCTGATTAGAGGTGGGAGAGAGCCTGAAAAACAATACACCCAGGCAAATCCAGTGGGTTTGGAGCATTTCATGAGAATTATATTTAACACCATTTTGGTGACTTAAAGAAAAATTAAAACAAACAACCCTCACACCTTCCAAAATATCCCTACCTGTCTCTGGTGGGAGAGAGGAGACTGGCAAAGAGTTGCTATTTTAAATTGCAGTGGAACAGGGTAAGAAAGAATACACATATATATAGCTACATATAGAGAGGTATAAACTCTCTCTCTCTCCCTCTCCCTTTCTCTCTCTCTCTCTCTCTCTCTCACACACACACACACACACACACGTCTTCAGATGATGCAGAGGACACTTTCTGAGAAAGGAAGGATGGACAAAGAAGCAGATATTATCTTGCAATTTAGGGGAAGTTCTATCCCAAAACAAAACATCCTATCACGTCTGAGGGGAAACGAGTAAAATAAAAAAGTGTGAGGTGATGTCTGGAGACATGCAAAATGCTCACACAGAATTGTCTGCTGTCAGGTCAGAAAGTGTCCCACCAGCACAGCGTGGGACTGGAGCTTGTATCCTGCAGACAGTTTTCCTCCGCCTGCAGACACGCTTGGGCTATCGCCTGGGATCTGCATGAGAAATCTTATCTGCCAGCCTGTGAGAAAATAGGAGGAGGTACACATAGTTCTTACAAACTAGTAATACAGTCAGGGAGTTAAACTGGAAAATACTGCATAGTCCAGTCTGGAGAGAGCGGAACACGAGACTAAACACAACAGTTTAACAAATAATTACAGGTTCTTTATACGGACTAGAATTTGTAATCCGCCTTCATCCACTTCTCTTTGCACAGTTTAGAATTACAATGCCAAAGGGATCACAGGGAATCATGAAATAATGTCCTGCGTTTGAGTGCAGAGCAGACAGTCTCTGAGGGTTTTAGACAGTCCATTTGATACTCTTTTCATGAAACATTTACCATGTTGTACCAGAGTGTTCACCCCATTGTGCCTTAGCAAACACAGTGGACATGCTGTTTCAGTCACTCACATGTGCTGGATGTTTTCAGCTATTAAAACTGATAAGAAACAAACCTGACCTGGACACATTCTCCTGGATTTAAATTCAGTTTAGTGTGGGCATTGAATATTATCTCCATAATAAATTTGCCACACCATAAAACATGGTGGGGAATCAGGATGTAATATCTTTCATTTCAACAAATGCTCAATCTCCCAGGACCTCCACCAACCATTTGATACACTTGGTATGTAGGAGTACAATTTCCAGTCATCTGTATTTTTTATCTTAACTGCATGGAGAAGGTAGTATTACGACAGTGGTGCTGGATTGATATTTGGGGGATTGTGGTCAGATACCAGCCCTGACTCTTCTGGGAAGTCACAGCCTCCGCAGTGCGGAACAGCCACTAACGCCTCTGCTCCTCTGCCCGGAGCCCATCCAGCCCTGCTGCCAGGACAGACACCTCCTTGTTTCCTGAATGACAATGGCATATCTGATGACATGCATGTGGGGCTTATCTTTTAAATTAATCACAAAATAAAGCAAAAAAAGCCGTCTCTGTTCACACCTTAATTCTAATGTATAGAGACCACTCTGGTTTTTGTTTGGCTGGTTTTGTATCTTCCAGAACTAGTTTCCCTCTTCTCCATCTTATTTGGAAAATGCTGCTGGAGCTGGGAACCTGCCGGGGTCCCAGCCTGAAATGAAAACTGAAACGACTCCTTGGCTTTGGGGAGAGAAGCAGCTCTGGGTTCACACACTGCCTGTGGTAGCTCCTCCAACAGTCACCAGCAGCTGGACAGGAGCTCACCTGGGCTGGCCACCCCAAGGGGGTGGGGAAGATGCACAGACACTGTTCTGCTTCACTGTGTCCACCAGTGCTTTTATATTGTTTTTTAAGAGACTAGCTCAACTGAAGAAACAAAGTTTTGTCTGGTACTCAAGTATAAATAAGAACAAATGCTGATAAATATAAGTCTAGTATCTGTTTCAGAGGAACTTGAAATGAATGTAAAAAATTGTTGAGGGGTTTAAAAGGAAAGATAAATTTTCTAAAGTCAAATAAAAGATACTGCTTGACTATAAATAAAAGGTTATGGGGTTTTTGGTTGTTTTTTTGTTTTTTTTTTACTTTTACCTTTTTTTAAAGTAGTTTTTAAACATTTCTAAATAATGCTGGAAGAAATTGCAAAATGCCAGTTTGCCAAAAATGTAAATGTTTTGCTTACAAACACCTTCAAAAACATTTCAATGTTCTTGTATTTTTGTTTTTTTTTTTCCCTACACAAATAGTTTGGCAAACTGACACTGGTTTGGGAAACACTGCAGTATCACCTCCTCTGTGCTTTTTGCCCCCCTGCCCCTAATGACCAAACCCAGCTCTAATCGGAAAGTTTCTTTTAACAAATTCTGTAATAAAAAGCTTTAAGCACAAGCTTAAATCCTTTTGGCTTTAGTGAGTTAAGCACAGACTTAAATTAAGGAACTGCCAAGTGCTTTGCTGAGTGAGTCTGCTGCAGTCAAGCACCCAGCAAGCTCCTGGGCTGAGTGGGGTCCTGGAGCACATGATTAAAAGTGAAAATAAAGCACAAAGAAATAAACAGAAAATAAGCACAGCTCTTGGAGATTTTGAGCTTTGTTTGTACAGAATTTCTAAGGTGTGTTTTCTATGTTTGAAAAAATCCCGTTATTCAGGAGCCTGGAACTGCTCTTCCATCTCCAGCTCTGATGAATAGCAGGGACACAGCATGGAGTCCTTTATTCTGAGGGAGCCTTAATCACTCCCCTCCCGAAACTGCTGCTCCATTTGACTGACAGAATTAGAAGCAATCCACATATTGGAGGGGAAAAAAGAAAGGCAAACCCATTTGGTTGTCAGACTGTGGGTACATACACAAAGCTTTTAGCAAAAAAAAAAAAAAAGAAGAAAAAAGAAGAAAAAGTTGTTGCCCTCCTAAATCACATCTATATTAATGACATGAATGACAGGCTTAAGGGGAAAATTATAAATCTTTCTTTCCAGCTTTTCTTTTATTGCCCAACCACATACTTCATCTTTCCAGAGAGCAGTGCCATTAAACATGCAGCTGACAGAGGCGAGAGCTGTAGATAAGCTGCAGCAATACTTGTCTGAAGCAAGGGTGAGCACTTTGGTCCCATGTGCCCCCAGGCAGAGCCACCAGCCCTGCTGCACCAGCTGCCCCTCACAATTCCAAACCAACCCATATGGAACTTGGCTTCTGCAGCCCCCAGACTGCCCAGGAACCCATCCCTGTGTGGAAAGGAGGGGACTAAGAGACTGGAGCAGTCTCTTAGGTGGGGCTGAGCACTTGGCCATATAACTGGAGAGTCCTGACACCCTGGTCATTTGGGACTCCCCACTCCTCACTATCCTGTTTCAGAGACAACAAGAAACCCTGCTCTTGTGGCAGAACAACTCTCTGGGGCTGCAACCAGTGAGCAACAGTGTCTAAAGTGACTCCAAAGCCCCTAGAGTCCCCAAAAGATGTCCTCTGAGTTGGCAGAACAATAGCATCTCTGCCTTTATGAAGATACTTTGGACTGCTGAGGGAGAGTGTTGGCCCTCCTCCCCCTGCCATACGAAAGGCTGTCTCCATCTCCAGAGCAGCCACCAGATCTCTGCATTTCTGCTTTGTTCATTTTCCTACATAGTCTCCAGGGAAAACACAGAGGAAGACAGAGAAACCCGAGTGTCCGTGGGATCACAGACCTAGATGTAATCATCTTCAGTTAAAAAAAACACATTCCTTTCAATTTCCCCAAACCCAAATTCCATTTTCCCTGCTATATAACTAATACGACTGACAGACTTATGCTCTGTAGCATATGTATGCTTGTGTGCATACACATTTATATACACACATCCATGTTATCCTTTTTCTGTATGAATCTCCTGTGAAAGCCTCTTACAGTCATGAGCTCAGACATACTGCAAAGAATATTCCTTGGCTTTTATTGTCTGTGACCAGATATTTATGTTTTATAGTGACCCAATTATAGCCAATCCACTTTAAATGCTGACATGCAGTGTTAAGTTATTCTGCAGGTGAATGAGTAGATATAACATTTCTCTGTGTTCTCTAAAATTGTGTAGTATTATTAACTGGATTTGTCAACAGCAGGACTGTCTGGAGAAATTAATCTATTTTAAAATGGTCCTTGATTTCCCATCACCAGTGGTGCTGGGAGTATTTTTTTTCCCCCACTAGTGGTGGGGAGTATTTTTTCATGAAGGAAATGGAGGATTAAGAAATTAAATTGTTTCATTTGAAACCTCCTGTACAGTTTAGTTTATAACAATAAAAGGCAATGGTGGTTCCTTACAAACCAGCTGATGGGGAAAACAGAATTAAGAAAAAAATCAAAAGGAATAGTCCAGGTGCCGTCATGTCCTGCTCTCTGGCTCTACCTGTGCTACACAGGGTGCAGCTCCCACCCTTTCACTGGCGCTGATACAGTAGATGATAAAACTAATTTAATTTTCTGTCACTCTCTTCATCTTAATGGACACACCGAGATTCCACAACTGCAGGAGGTCAGTGTACAAAAGCATACCTTTTTTTGCAATGAAGAATCTCATAAAAAAAGAAATTTGGGGTAGAAATGCCGGAAGAAACAATGTCATGAAAAACAGGCTTTAAATATTGAAAACACAGAAAGGTCAACATCCAGCCCAGGGGAAACAGGCTGAATAAAACATGCTGCTATTAAAGCCCTGGAGCTCAGTCCTGAAGGGATTTGTGTTTTTCTGGTGCAGACTGTGATTTTTCAGGGACTCTGAGTGCCACTGGAAGACCGTGGGTCTGCAGAGATGCTGCGTCTGCAGAGCAGTCCCTGTGCTGTGACAGGTAGCTCTTCCCTCCCAGGCTCAGTCTAGCACATTAAAAAAAGCCAACCCCACTAGAAGCTCTCTGCTTCAAAGGCTCCCTAACGCATCACCATCACCCCGTGCTCATCCCACCACAGCGATAAGCGCAGTATAAATAGCTACCAGTAGATGACAGATAGAACATGGACATGACAGCAGTGCCCTGCACAGCACTGTCCTGACCCACCCACGGTGGGACTGCAGGATCCAGCAGAGGGGCAGAGGTGCTGGCAGCAGTCGAGCTGCAGCAAGGCAAACGTTTCAGGCTGTGTCCAAAACCCCATTGAAGGTGAATGTACAGGTGAATATTTACCTGAGCAAAGTAATAACTTCAGGGTTAATTAGGACTTGGCATAACTTAAGAGCTGGTCATAACCAGGAATTGCTGTAATTTGATGTTCAGTGCTTCAACAAGCTCCCACTCTGGCTCTTTTTTCTCCTAAAACCCTGCAGCAAGTGCTATCCAGCTCAGGCATAATGGAGGGGATTAAGGATCAGCTTCTCATCTCATGCTTATTCTGTTTGCCTCACTGTCCTCCTATATCCAAAGCAGCAAAATACGAGCAGGATATCCAGCTTTGGGCAACATAATTTGAGAAAGACATAGATGGATTGGTGAGAAGCCAGAGAAGAGCAAATGGGAATGATAAGAGATTTGGAAAACAAGACCTGTAAGGAAAAGTTGTAGGAATTGGGCTTGTTTAGTCTAGACAAGACAAGACTGAAGAAAGATGTGATAAAAGTCTTCCAAAATGCAGAATTTTGTTATAAAGAGGATAATGATCAACTACTCTTCTTGTTCATTAAGAAATCATATTATTTACAGCAAAGATGACTGAGGTTAAGCACTGGGACAACATCTTTCCAACTACATACAGAAATCCTGAACCAGACTCCATAAGGTGGTTCTGGTGCCTCCTCTGTGCTGGTGGCTTTCAGAACAGGTTAATGAGGCAGAGGCCACGTACTTCTGAAACCCTCTTCTGGCCCCATCTCCTCCTGCGTTGTGCTCAGCTCCTGCAGATGCTGCTGGTGACATCATTGTGTGTGTGTCCATCATGCCCCCTGGCCCCAAGCAGCCCCTGTCTCCTTGCTGAGAGGGTGAGTGAAGAGCTGGAGCTCCCTGCTGGGAAATGCTGATCATTGGGGTGCAGGTAGCATGTGGAGGTAACTCCACCCTCAGAAGGAACCCATGTACCCCCAAACTCCCACGCAGGCTGCAGTTACCACTGGCCTATTTGGCACGTGCAGGGGCAGAAGACGGCTCAGTTGGTCTTTCCAGCTCAGTGCTCCATCACAGCTTGGCCCTTCATTTGCAGCAGAGGTGTTTCTTCCGCCTGGGGTACTGTTATTTATTGGTATTAGCCCCTCACAGCTCCAAGAGGAGCCCCACTGTGTCAGGCTTTGTACAAAGTGAGACTGGTGGGCACAGCACAAACAATCTGCACAGCAGGTGGGCAGGGGAGGGAGAGCAAGGCAGGGACACACCAACTTCTCCAGGTTGTGGCTTCAGGGTAGCACACCCCTGTGCAGGTCCCCCCCCCCAGGGTGCCACATTTCTACCATAGGGACATCCAGACAAAACAGGAGTGTCCTGGTAAAAGGGTGAGCCCTGACCTGAAGTCAGAGGAGAACTGGCTTGCAAAAGTCAGTCATGTTCTGCAGAGCTAGTAAATACTTCAAGAGGTTTGCAAAGCCTCAAACTCCACAAGCTTGGCAAAGTCTGACCAGTCGCTCTCCTCAAGATCTGTAAAGAATCTGGACTCAACACTTAGCTGGCAATTTGCTGAAAACACACGGGGCAGAAAAGTAACCAAATTTGCTCTGTTTATACTGACATTGGCTCCCCATTGTTGACAGCAGTCCAGCTTTGGGGTCTGGTCTTGCTCCCACTGAATTCAACAGGGAATTTTTCCATTGGCTTCAACAGGGGCAGTAACAAGCCCTTGTATCTGTCAGTGCAGATTGCCAGTGGAAAACAAACTGGAATGGCTAAATGCTGTCTGTAATGAGAGATCATTTTCTCCCTCCCTCCTCCTCTCCTCAAGTCCATTTTCAGACCATAACCACATTTTAATGAATAAAAAGTTGTTGTTTCAAATCCTTGCAGAACTGCAGTCCCTGCCAAGCCTGTTTTTCTTCTGGAAAGACAGATGGATGTGCTCACATTATGGTAGTTGTTTTTTGTGTGCTATATATTTTCAGTGATGTTCATGAAACTAGAATTAGTGACACTAATAATGACAAATCAGAGGGCTAATATTGTTTAACCCTGTTAAAGAGTGTTATTACATTTACATGTTCCCACAGAGTAAATGCTGTTTGGCTCAGACATATGTCTTGCTATCTGTTTATTTTTATGAATCAAAAATGAATCAGCAGTCATCCAAGAGTGTCCCATAGATCTACTTGTCTCATATAACATCTTAGAAGGGGAAAAAACCAAACCCAAACCAGCAGGGTTTATAGAATCATTCTGTGCTCGGTAGAGGCATAATAGTATTATTAAATTAATTCTGATCAATAAGACATAATATTCCAGGTCTGCATGGACTTATCCCAAAATGCTGAGCCATTGGGAGGCTAGATTGTGCTCTTGCTGATGTAATACTCAGTCTTATTCAGATGGTGGTTGGTGAAGACAAAACTAAAGCTTCAAATTATATCTTATGTGTGCAGCTGTCTGGTTTTTACTGTTTATAAGTAGACACACAACTGCTTTTTTCTGAAGGCAACAGGTCCTCCAGAATGCAAAAAACAAAATTCACAACGTAGTCTGCAGTACTTAGGTCCTATCTCCAGTCATTTAGATCTACGAAATGATTCCCACTCTGCACTGCACTCAGCAAATAAGCAAAATAAAAATGACAGTCACTGATGTAATGCTTCCATTCATATCTTTCTTCCATACTCAGGGACTTTTGAGGAAAGGATTGGGAACCTCGGACAAAACTTTGAGACCTCTATTTTTTTGAATTGTTAGTTCCCTTCTTGATGCCCAGGCCTTGCATTTTATTTGTAAGCAGCTGATAACAGGTTTGATAATCTCTGCCTTAAAAAAATAAAATCAATACACTGCTTCAGAAATTTAACCAAAAAAAAGTTATGTAAGAGGTAAGAAAAACATCACACTTTCTTAGAGCATTAGACATTCCAAGAATTACAGAAGGTAATTTAAATTCAACTCAGCCACTACTGTTGCAATATTGAGGTTTTAAAGTCAGTTTATTTATATTTTAACTTTGCAGTTTCCCATAAGGCATGGTCAAAGTCTTTAACAGAATCACTGACATTAGGAATTCTTGTCCTCCTTTTCCCTTGCTCCTTATCACGTGTACTTTGTTTCCTGCAATGGTTTATTGGGACCATCTGCATCTCCTCCTGTTTTCTCTCAGGCATGGAGATAAGATTTCACCTTTGGATGTCTGGTTGAAGTCCAGCTGGCAGTCTGGATGTGTTTGGTGGCTGTGGCTCAGTGCCTGTTGCACACATGCACTGGACTCCCATAGTGGCGACAGAAAAACCCACGTGAGAACCACACTCCTTGTCTAGGAGCAGCTTCATTTTCCTCTTCAAGGCCAGGGCCAAGAACTTCAAACCTGGCTGCCTGAAATATAAATTCCCTCAAGTCCTCATCTGAGTGATTCAATAAATGGCTGGGTTTTACAGTGAGGCTCTCACTAATGTAGGAAGGGAATGGCAAGGCCTGCTAGGATGATTAGTGCACTCTTTGCTAACCCAACACCCAAACAGCTTTCCAGGGTTTTTCAAACTGCTTTTGGGCTGAATTACATCCTTGCAGCTACCTCCCTCTCTGGTCACCACTTTCCTCATTTGATCCCACTGCCCAGCCTTTGAGCAGCACAATTGCTCTTGCAGCACCTCAGGCCACATAATGCACATTCTTGCAGCAGCCAGTGCTGGGTTAGCAGCAAAAGCAAACAGCACTTCCACCCAAAGCTGCCCAGGAGGGGGAAATTGCCACAGTAAGAATTACCATTTGTCCCATGGAGCTTGGAGTGCTTTTGGATGTCTGACCAACCTACCATTCTCCCCTATTACTGGTTTCAGCCTTATTCAGTACTTGAACATGAAGTGAAAAACCTTGCTTTCAGTCTTTGGAAGTAGTAATACCCTCTGCTGAGGCCAGCCCAGCTGGGTGATCTGGTTCATTTGCAGCTGAGGCCTGGTAAAATGCTGCAGTAAATGGTGAGAAAGTGCAATCAGCCCTCCACCAGCTGGGGTGGAAGATGCTGTCTCCCAGCACAGGGGAAGGAGAGCTCTCCTTCACAGTTTATCTAGCAGCCCTAAAGAAATGCTACAGTCTTTGAAGATAATGGGAGTAAAGACAGTTCCTTTCTTCTTCCTTGCCTCCTCCTTTCCTCCCTTCATTTTGGAGACACATTATCCACACAGAAGGTCAAGTATCTAGTTAAATGAAATTTTTCAAAAGCTGTGTGTGAAGGTTTGCAATGCAGACAAACAACCTTGACCCTCACTGCACATTTTCCCAAGAAACTGAAGAAACAACTTGTGTACTGAATTTTTTGTTTCTTTTTCTTTTTTTTAAATTCTGTGAATATTTTTTTTTTCAGTATCTCATGAAGTAGAAGAAACCACTAATCTTTGCTCTGCTTATTTGATGTTTTAGAAATGCCAAAGAAACAAATCTATAAAAGCACTTTCTCTTTTCCTTTTTCTTATTCTTAAATACAGGCTGTGAGTCTTAGAAGAAGTCAAGGACTTGAGATTCTCTTTGTTTTTAGTGCCTGGCTACTTCTACTGTGTTAAAGTGTCAGCTCCAGATAAATAGGGGAATGAAAACAGAGAAGGCCTATTTAAGAGAAAATGTCTGTCCTTCAAAGTCTGGAGAGATAGAAGTGGATTTATAGTCCCCTGGGCAACATCCAGGGAATGTTTTGGAGCCTTGAGACAAATTGTGAACACTGGAGCCACAGTCCTTAGTGGTTTTGTGTGCTCTTAATATTGCACCAAGATCTGAGTGGCTTCTCATCCAGAAAAATCAATTAAACCTGGAAATGGAGGGGGCAAGAGAAGGTCTTCACGCCATGAGCCACTGCAACACTATCAGCATGAACCTCACATGAGGATCTGCAAGTGGCCAGCATGGCAGAGGTAGCCACTGGCCAGGACAAAGAGGCTTTGAACTGGAGGCTGCAAGTTAAGAGGAAGTTCAGTGCTGTGAAATTCAGACTTTAATCTGCAGAAACCACTCACAGCTTGAGGCACTGGGCTCTGCAGGTTAGGGTGCTGGCTTGGACCACCTCTACTACAGAGGTAAAGGTTAACAACTTTCTGACAGGTTTGAGGGAGTTGTTCCCAAGGTGAGCTTGCTGAGATCTTCACACATCTCAGGGTGGTCATTTACTGCTAGAGAAGGCAAGAAGTTCATCTCCTCTCCCCTCCCTGAATAATGGCCAGAGTCAGAGAGTGCCCTGGGCCTCCTCACCCAAGGACCCTGGGAGTAACTGCACAGGGACACCACCTCTTTGCATGTGCCCCTCCACTTTCCAGCTCCCTTTCCTAGGTTTTCTGGGAGATCCTGAGGAAGATCTAGCATGGGTGTACAGTTTCTGGACCTTGACAGACTTGGGCACAAGTGGGCTTTTCTAAAGCACCTCTGTGTAAGTATCACAGCTTATACAAACATTTCAATTAGTACAGTGCAGTCTTGGTTATTTGGACTCATGTGATTACCTGAGAACCAAGGATGAATTAATTTAAAAGGAAAAAAAGTAGGTGTCTGTCTTACAGCCGTGGAGAAAAGTTCAGGGGAAACATGGACGACTTTATTGATTTTCCACAGAAATATTTCTGATGCGTTATTTTCCCTCATCAACTTTTTATTTTAACAACATATGGTAAAGCAGCTCTGCCTGTGTGATGTGCAGGTCTTACTAAGCAATGCTGGACTGGAGACAGCTCAGATTATTTAAAAACAACAGCATTATAATCGCACTATATGTGGAACCAAGAGTAACACAAGAGTTACCATAACAACAACACCTCGACGTGGTGCTTGCACAAACACCTAATACATCCCAGGGAGTGGATTCAATACCCTGTTGGGTGAAAAATGTTTATCCTTTGAAGAGTGGACCACTGAAAATGGTGGTGCCTGAGTCGTGTAGCAGGAAATCTGCCCATGAGAAAAGGCTTTAGCAAATTAATTACTAGAATTTTATTGCTATTTTACCTAACCAGTGGCTCTGTTAGCTACTGAAGAGACTGTCACCCACTTGCTGGCTGCTGAGTCCTACAGCTGAGCACATGCTGGTTCATTGTAGAGTTTATGGCAGTAGAATAGAGCTCTGTGGTGCTGGGCACTGCACAAGCACAGGGTAGCAAGAATAAACACCTCCCATCTTCCAGAGCTAAAGCTAAAGATGACCCCAACACACAGCAGGAAAGGCAACAAAACGCACAAAGTGACAGCGGTGCCAGATTATCTTCATAAATGTGCTTCTGAGGAAAAAGTGAATCTATAGAAAATAATCCAACTGCAAAGAGATGTAATGAGAGCAAAGATAAGTGGGGGATAGGGCAGGGAGGGCAGCAGGGATGTGTGGAAAATGATGAGGGTGGACAAAGAGAGGTGACTCCAGCACACCAGCTAACAGAAGCCTGTTCTTCTGTCCTCACACCCAGCAGCAGCAACTGCCTTCAGAAACCCCCAATTTCCATACTCCATTGTTACTACAGTTCTCAGATTTTTTTTTTTTTAAAAAAGCACATTTCAAACGACCATTTGGCCTATTGAAAAGTTTAGGGGCGAGGGTTCTTTGTTTTGCTTTTGGTTTTTGTTTTGTTTTTTAATTGGAGACTTCTTGTTGGTGATCAACATTTTGCTATCTTAATCCCACAAGTTTTTCCATTTAGCAGCCAGGCAGCTAAACACCATGCAGTTCTTTTTCCCTTCAAAGTAGCTCTTCCACCTAGATCAGCTCTAATGAGGCAGTCTGCTCATCAGGCAGAATATTTGCTTCCACTAAAGAACAACCTGACAGGGCAGATTCCCCACTCCAATATCTGCATCTTCATTATTCTTATTCACCTTGCAAACAAATTATCAGGCCTTACGTTTCCATAAGGGCTGCTCTAACACAGATCCCTGCTCTTTAATTTATTCCCAGAAGAACAATGCTTGATTTTGCTTACAGCCCTTCGCTGCTGTTACAAAAAAGAGCTCAAGTCATTTCTGCTCTGCTTGCTTTGATAGTGATATTCAGCAACAAGAGTCTTTGTGTGAAAGAAATCCAGGAAAAGTAGCTTTTTCTAGCATTATAATTCATTATAGTTAGGTGCTAATGTTTTCAGCTGAGCTGTTTGTGATAAACCCTGCATATGCTTCAGCCTGCATAGGTTCCCACAAGCTTTTCTTTGTCCAGGTTAGCAGCATAGTAGGTTTAGGTTCCCACTGCAACTAATGGAGAGAAAAAGAGCTGTGATTTATCCCACTTTAGATCTGAATCATTCTGAGGTGTCTCTTCCCCCCTGAGTGCAAAGGGAGCCCAGGGCAGTTGCTTTGCTGACACAGGTACTTTTTAGATTGGACAGTGCCTGCCCTAAGCTTCTCATCACCTCAATGGATGAGAAAACACGTGAACAGGACAGAAAGGCAAGACACAATAGCAGGAGGTGGGCAAGGAGGCTCAGAGACATCAGGCACTGGCTGGAAATCAGACAAGTCACTGGGATGGGAAAGGAATCCAGATCTCTTGATGAAGCCCATTTTTGTGTATTTTCTACCACAGGGGTCTCCTCTCTGACAAACAATAAGAATGTGATTGCATATTTCCTTTTTCTCTTCCCTTCCAGTAGTTGCATGTTAATTAAGCACTTAAATTTTTCCAGAGCAACTGTAAGACCAGAAATCTCTAAGTCAGATGGAAAGAACTAAACATTTAATCCAATGTGAAACAGCCAGAAAAATAAGCATGTGGGAAAAAAACCCAATGTTGTGCAAATAATATTGCAAAGGGAAATGCAAAAATTACATGAGAAGGGCAGATAGGGGCACTGTGCAAAGGATAAGGAAGGAGAGTTGGGAAGAAGGGAGGGCCTGCTAATTTTGCTTTGTAAGCACAGTTGGTGAACAATTATCATTCCTGCCTCTGCTCCCCAAGGTTTTTGACCCCTGGAGCACAGCCACACAAACACTTTGTTTCATACAATCATGAGGGTCCCACGACCTTGGACAGCCTGGCAGTGGGGAGAGGAGGGAAGACAGGAGTCAGGGGTGGGAACCTTGCCAAGTGTATCTGCCACAGGCAAAGAAAGGAGGTATCCTGCCCAGGCCTGACCTACCTCAAGAGTTTCTTTCCTCTTTGTCTTGCTTTTGTTCTGGAGCTGGAAATTTCTGCTTGATTCACTGTGCCAAATGCCAGATTAGCTCTTTGTGTGGCTACAGAGGCAGAAACCTCTAAAAATTATGAACAAGGGCTAAACTGATTATTTGATATGACCTGATCTGATTTTGAAAATAGCCCTGCCCTGAATAGACAGTTGGACTAGATGACCCCCAGATGTCCCTTCCAACCTAGTCCTCTGATTTTGTCATAAATTAGTAATAAAAGCTGCAAATATTCAGGATAACAACTCTTCTATCCTGTGGACTACAAAAATGGCATTTCCAACAGTTACTTGAGTTATCAGAAAAACACCTACAGCTACATCTCAAGGGCTTAACACCCCTGAAATCCTGGAACAAACTGAGGGTTCCTATAGACAGATCACCAAGCTCCTTACTGTCAGGTAAGCCTTTCTCTCCAGCTGATTTGCCTCTTAAGAAAAAAAAAAAACAAAACAACAAATCGAAGACAAGTGAAAGATAAGCTTCAAATGCTGAAGACCTTGCTTCTGCTGCTCTCCTGCAGCAGTCAAGAAGCAATGATTGCAACACTGGACCACTGGAGTTTCTTCATTTTGAAACTGTGTGAGCAGGGACACCCACATCCAACTTTGTGTCATTTCTTGGCTGTATATAGCATAGTGTAAGTGCTGTACATAGGATCTACAGGTGCTCAGCACCTCCAGAAATAGAGTTGAACTACAGTACATGCATGACAGTTTGTGCACTTCATATCATCTTCCCCCAGAATTTGGTCACAGGGTGTCTGAGGCAAAGCAAAGAGCAGGAGGAACAGGGCTGGTGTTCAAGGATATGACCACAGTGCACAGCACAGCTCTGGGTTACAGGCTGAAGCCAGCAGGTCCATGTTCATAGATGGCCTTGAATCTTTGTGGTAAAACAGCCACTTTTCTGTGGTGGTGATCCCTGGCTCTCCCAGTGCTGGTCTACACTGCTGCAAGTGCCCACCCCAAGCAGGTACACGCCTCAGCCCACACCACCCAGCATGGGGTACACATACTGGTAACCACCTCCCAGCTCTGCACAGTGCTCATGGGACACAGACCCAGTAGCCTGACTTCTGGGGTTGTGCTCAGATCATTAGACCAGTGTATTTTGGAGGCATTAAGACTTTACAATACCCCCTTAGAGGCTTAACAGCACTTGGCATTCTGCCTCTGAAACAATTTTAATCAATGTGGTTAGAGGGGGCTCTTACTCCAGCTGCTCTGTTTTAAACCAAACCAAGATGACAATCCACAAACCCAGCCACAGTGCGGTTAGATCAAGCAGCCCTCTTTGACTCTGCCTGGTGAATTAGGTCCTTAATAACACCCAGAAAAGGATCTCTGCATCACAGGAGAACAAACTTATTTCAAAAGAGGTTATCAATGGGACCCCAGGAGACCAGTCACTGTGAAGCTTTACTTCATTCCAGAAATGTTTTGGAAGCAATTACTTCATCTTGTTCTTTATTCACAGATTCACTTAACTGATGACATTATAGCTCAGTCCATTAAGTAAATGGGTTATATATTTTCTCCAAGTTTTGAGGAAGTGATGTCTCAGCCTATGGCACTATCAGCAGCAGCAGCAGTCAATGGGGACAGATCTTCATTTGTTTAGTGAGGTTTACCTCTGCTAAGATCTTAAATAAGATATATCTAGCTCTGGGTCTTTTAGAACATTTTAGCAGGATTTAGAAAAAAAAAAAAAAGACTAAAGCAAGTGTTATTTTCACAAAAATTCCTGGCAGCCACACCGTTTATTATGAGAGGAAAACGGAGCAAGAAAAATTGGCATGTCATTTCTTAAATGAATTTATATCCTCATTTCCTTTAGAAAATGAATCCATGCTCCAGCTAGCCATTTTCCATCAGTCTGCAGGGGCAAAGTTTGCAGAGCACAATTGAAATACACAGTTACAGCACAGGCCAGTGTGCCATATATGGCTTTCCTAATAAGATTCTCCCCCACCCTTGCTGCCAGTAGTGCTTATAAAGGTTTTATTTTCCATCAGTTAGCCATGCAGTAGGTCTTAAAAGTCAGCAGCAGCTCAGAAAATAATCAAGGACACATTATCAAGATTTTGGTCACTGGGGCCAAAATGAGTCTTAAGGCTGCAGGAGTTGTCACTCTGCTACAAGCTCATCTGCTGAGAACTGACTTTGAGCTGCATTCATCCCATGTCCCTGTGCCATGAGGGTATCGTGCCAGCTGCTTCTTTTGTTGTTCCTTGACAATGCCTCAGTATCCCAAGGAGGAGAGGCAGCAGGCTGGGGAGGACATTTGCCAAAAGACAAGCAAATTCAGGAGCCAGTGGAAAGCACTGCTTTCGGGAGCCGTCACAGAATGCTGTCAGTCAAAAGAAGTTTCACACCAAATCTCCCAAACAACCTCTTCCTCCTCCACATTCATCCGCCTCCTCTGAGGGGTGGTGGTTAATACACTAAATACAACATAACTGCTTGGAAAGCACTTCTCTTTTTGAGTCACCACCTTGCTATTTTTGCAGCCACAAACACAGCCTGGTGGAGTTGATGTCATTAATCCGGTACGTACCGGAACAACCTGGGGAGCCAGGGATGGAGGTCTAAGGAAAAAGAGGCCCCTGGGAAGTGTCTTCTGGGGAAGTCAGGATGCAGGCAGTGCAATGTGTCAGTGCCAAGGAAGGGAACGAAAAAGAGGATAACAGCACTGTTACGTTATTTCAATTGACCCCAGTTTGTTTTAAACCATTAGCAAATTAGGAAAAAGGAAGGGGAGGCAAGAGGGGGAAGGGGAAACATTTCATTTGCTCCCAACATAAAAGGTTTTGTTTTGGATACAGCCTTTTTTAGTCTTTTCATCTGAAATGTTAAGAACACCCAGGAAAGAAATTTCAACCTCCAAAGCTATTTCAAAATGAAAAATGAAAGGCTCCCGTTCCAGCAAAAAGCTCACTGGGACTGGGTGGCAGACAGGGTGGAAACACCAGACATCAGTCCCTGGAAGCCTGACAAACACAAGGGAGGGCCTGAATGCAACAAAGCTGGGACACAAAACCCACAGAATCTCCTGATGATTTGGGTCAACATATGGCTCAAGACATCATCTTTGGCCAACCTCAAAGTGCTTCAGCCTCGAGGGTAGTATATGTGATTTTCTCACATCAGGAGTGGAGAGCACTGATGGCTTTATGGAAGGAAAAGCTACTCTCATCATACCTCATACATGTTCCTGTATAAATGGGGTGCTGAAGTGCTGTTTACTTATGCAACATCTGACCTATAGCTCTCCTGGATCCACTTAGAGCTTAGAGGAAGTGTCCCAACTGGTACTTTGGCTATTGCATGAGAAAGCAGCACATGTGGTGCTAGACAGGGTCCCCCAGTCACAACAGAGCGAGAGTGACAGAGACATTCTCCCTGACAGGGTGTTAGGTCTGCACGTCCACCAAGCACAGGCTGATGTCAATGGGTCTATTATGATTTCACCCAGCCTTGCTGCTCCGGCTGCAGTTTCCCTCATTCCCAGAACAGCAGGGAAGGTCTAGACTAGAGCAACAAAGATTTCCACATACAAACACACACACACAGAGTTTTTTCCTGTCCTGCCAGTTTCACCAACCATGAGAGCAATCCACGAAGCCTACGAAGGCTTTCGTTTCTCTGACCTGCTTGGCTGGCTTTTCTTAGCCTGTCTGAATGGCTCTTCTACCCTAACCGTGAACATACACAAAACACATTTGAGCCTCTTTTGCAGAGGAGTTAAACTTTGGAAGAGAAGAAATGCAAGTATCAAAGGACCAGAGAAAAACAAACATCCATGCTAGCGGAGAGGGTAACTGTGTGAGATGGAGAGGGACAGTTTGATGCTAGAACTAAATATGCAAGAAGAAAATTTTCCCCAAACACCAATTTCTTCTTTATACAGAAGACTAGCATCTGCATTTGGATCCGAGCTCTAGCCCTGCCCCTCTCATAAGACCAGGGATAAACACACTGGGCCAAAATTCTCCAAGTGTGGGGCACTGCCAAAGCACACACTTCCACACTGAGCTCCTGCACAGCTCACCAGAGCTCCTTGCTACTGCCTAACTGTCCCCACAGCAAAGGCTTCCTCCAGCATGGGAAGGAGCTGTAGTCAGGGGGAATTTATTCAGCCAGAAGAGAATCCAACATCTGACCCTGGGATGTGTCCATTTTGCACCAGGGGAGCAAACAAAAGTGATTCAAGCATTACAAGTCCTCCACAGTACTCCCTGTAGGCAGATGTTCTCCTGCTGTGTACTTTGTGTTTGCACTGGTGAACACAGAAGCATTTGAGAGCTCTCAGTTGAGCTTTCACTCTTTCACCCTCCCCATGGTCAGGACAAGCCCTGAGTCTGCAGCTGCTTTCCCCAGGGAGAGAACCACAGGAAAACAAGGCACAGGACAGAGGTGGGGAGGAGGACTGCTGCATTTGGGTCCTTGAGCAAACCAACTTTAGGCTGCCTCTGCACAGAGAGCCCTCATACGACTGAGCAGAGAAATACCAAGGATGCAATAACCTGAGCAGGGATTTGCCCTGGCACTGTGAGGATGCTCAGGCTAAACCATTAGGTACAATATAGCAAAGACTGGTGCTGAGGCTGCTCCAGCTCTGGAGAGCTTGCAGATCCCATGGCACATGGGCCAGGGGCCACAGAACTGCTCCACAGCCATCACAGAAGATGAATCCCAGTGGGGCCTGAAGCAGCCCAGCACCCTCTGTGCAAGGGTGTCACAAAGAGCTGCTTGGCAGCCCAGGTTAATGCTGTAACATCTCCTGCCTGACTCTGCTCTACAAATCTGCTCAAAAAACCCAAAACCCACAAAAAACAAAGCAAGGTCAGAGAAAGCAAGAAAAAAGTGCTGCAATGATTCACATACCTGTAACCAATCTAGGAAAAGCAGCCATGACCAGAAGCGTTTTCCACAGACAATACTATGTTGTCAGACTTAGCTGCTTTTAAGTTAATTTCCTTGAAAAAGGCCAATTTTCATGTAGGCAACAATATAAACAATTTGATAATTTGACTTTTATCAACCTCAGGGTTTCAAAAGAGAATGGGGAAAAGGGACAAACACCCACATACACAGGGGAGAGGACCTTCAGGAGGAACAAAAATAACAGATGGTTTTGCTTATATTTGATTTTAATTTTTTCTTAAGGAGAAAGGCATGTGAGAGTGAATTATATTAATGAAATATTGAATCAAAATATTAACTCTGTTAAAAGAATAAACCAATCTCCTGCTGCCCCTATTTTTAATAAGAGTACTTTTGTCTGTTTTCAGACTCTGTAATATGAAAGGAGAAATAAAAGATTTCTTCTCTCTGCCCTTACTTGACATGCACTTCCAGTCCAGTGCAGTTGTTCCAGTTATTATTAAAAAAACCCAAACAAATCAACAACCCTTCAGAAAGTGAAAGTCAAAAGAATACTTGTTTCATCAAATGATCCCTCCTTCTCTGATACATTTAACATACTTGGGTCAGGTATTACAGTTGGCATCAGCTGCTATTGTATTGGTGAATTTTTGCTTTTCTATTTGAGTTTGCACAATCCCTATCTCACAATGGTGCATGCCAACAATTTCCATGCTGGAAAACACAGAAATAAACACAGGAACAACTGTTCTGCATTACTGCATAGAGACCAGAGAAAATTATTTCCCCCCCCTCTTCTTTCCTAAATGACTCACACCTTCCAAAAATCATATAATCTAAAGTCCATGCAACCTGCTTTTCCTCTTGAAGTCACTTTTCTCTTTTTCCCTTTCCAACTAACCAACATAGTAAGGAAAATTTGCATCTCAGTCCTTTTTGTTCTTTGACAAGCAATCTGATCTCCAGGAGAAGCAATGGAGAAACCTCCAAAGGTTTCAATTCATGTATTTGAAGCTTAGCTGAACCTTTAAATGTCCCACCCTCCAGCCTAATCCCTCAATAAGCTCACACTTCCCCTTTACCCTCCATAGGCTTGTCTACAGGGAAGTATCTTCCCAGAACAGCTGTACTAGAATAATTAACCCACCATAGATGGGCCAGTAAAATACCATGCCTCAATATTATTCTGGAATAAAATTTATCTTATTCTGGAAACACATCACTCTGCAGGCACAGCTTTTATTCCAGAACCCCAGCAGGGATTTATCCTAGTGCATCTTGGACAGTTACTGCAACAGAGCTATGCAAGGACATTTCCCTGCACAGGCACACAAGGAAGGACAATGCCCCCAGCAAGGACCTGAGAGAGAATGAACTACTGTCAGATACTGGGGGGCTGTTATCTTCCTCTCTGAGCTGTTTTGCCCATCTCTGTCACTAACCTTGCTTAACATCATCCCAGGTCAGTGAGGTCTTTGGAGCATGAAGCAAATGCATGAAATACAGAACAAATCTGGTTCCGCTGAGGTTACAGACCATCACCTTTGCTTGCCTCAGGTGTACAGATCTGCAGGCTTTTTAGATATATAGCTACTCCTAAATGTGCTTTTCCATATATCTCTCTTTCTCTATATAATCTAAGGGAAGGTTTTAGTGGTCAGAGGTTGTATTTCTAGTGCCTGGCCACCTCCTTGGCCCCTTCCTGACAAAATCACAGCAATGCAATGGACTGGCAGGCCTCAGCAAGACATCACACAAGCTCTTCTAGAGACAGGTGATTTTCCAAGCTCTTTTGTTTTCCTAAACCATCACCAAGTCTGGAAAATCCAGAGTAACCCAGATCCCACTATAGGATCTTTCCAGGATGCTCTGGGTGATGCTTTGTGTGATCACAGCACAGTCATGAGAGAGCAGCTGGGGAGAGGCAGGGAGGGACCCAGGCTGCTGTAGTGATGGTGTCAGCACCAGCTCCATCACTTCTGCCTTTTAGCAAGTTCTTCTGAACCTCATGCTTTGGTTTCCCATTTTTCTAGTGGGAACATAACACTACTTTGGGGATTAAGTAATTGATGAATATATAGAGCCTGGAAAGCGTAAAGCACTACACAGGAGTTAAGTGTTATAATTAGGAGCAATCCTGATCTAGATTACAATAGATAAGCTGGAAGTCCTACACCACTGAAAGATTTCAACTGATAAAAAAAAAAATCAGAATCAGGGTCTTATGATTTTAAATGTAAACTTGGGCAGTTTCCCTGCTGAGTTACATCTGCAACTTTAATAAGATCATAGAACATGACAACTTGTCATTTCAGGAAGAGATATAGGGAAAATGCCCTTTAAAAAAATTAAACAGGAAAGAAATTTTTTAAGTGTTTTCTTTGGCTCTAAAACATATGCCTGGGGAGAAACTGTTCTCAGCAATGCAGTGGATCTTGAAATATTTACTGGGTCTGGCATTTAACATAATCTTTCTTGTATAAACGGTATAGAAAAAACACATTATCTTAGACTGCAATCTAGTGTGAGGATGAGATGATATTTTAATAGGGTTGCATTCATCAACTGTAACAAGAGAGAATGTGCTCCAATCCAACATGCCCTGTGGGCAATGTAAATAGGAGTGACTTGGACCATCAGATAAGTACACCAATGGGAGGCAGACAGACTGACAGACTGCTAGGGAAGGAAGACAGCTTGGGAAGGGTGGTTTAGCTGGGACAGGTATGGCATCTGTTGCATATTTTACCAGGATCCCATCCCCTCACTCCACTCTCATAAGTGCACCCAACAAGGGTCCTCCTGGAAACCTGAATTTCTCACTTGGCTTGCAGTGGGATTTGCATGTCTAGCCAGTGACACTATTTTCAGAAGGAATTAAACTTTTAATGATGCTTTTTAATAGCTGGTAGCTTCTGCTTTGCAGTTTTGTTTCTGGTTCCTGTTGTTGGATGCACCATGGAGCAGCACCATGAACTTCCAACTGTTCTTCCAGCAAGATCTGAGAGTTTGACCACACAGCTACCAAGGGGGTCAGGATGTGTGCAGCTGAGCTTTCAGCTACATGTCATAGTTGCAGACCAAAATTAGAAGTGGGCAGTACATTTCAGAGCCAAAAGAACACCCCTTCAAGACTTTCCAACACAAGTTTGGAGAAAGAACAGCAAAGACTAAAAGGCCCAGATTCTCAACCACTATCAAATTCGCAGACAAGGATCAATATACCAACTTGCATTCAAATCAGACTTTCAGGCTGAGCACTGGTAATTGTACAGAAAAGGGAAAGTCATCACATACAGCCACAGTAAAACTGAAATACAGACCCTCCAAAGAGGACTTGTGCTGGAGCACATGTTGTATTGAAAATCATCAGGGAAAGTCAGTGAATTATTTGTGACCTTCGGCAAGTTGCTTAATCTGTTACTAGTTCAGACAAGCAGAGTCACACTCACACTAAAACCACAACCTCCCCGTTCTTCCTCTCTGCAGAAGGGGACAGGGGAAGAATGTGGAAGAATGACTGTGTGTACATTTTTCTAAACAAATTCAAAGGAAGAAGTCTGAACAAAACATAAAGAAATTAAAAGGCAGCTCATTGTTTGCAGACAGGGACATCAGAATGAGATCCAGCTGGATCTCTCAAGCTTTTGACATTTAGAGGACCCCTGACCTTCCTGAAGCAGCCCCAAGACGCCTTGTACCCATTTGCAGAGAAAACAAAAGACCCTAAACACTGACTGCTCATTAATTTGCTTTTCTTCTCCTGCAGTTTGTTTGCTAACTTGTCTGCGGGGGAAGAAAGAGCAGGTTTTTATTCTTTTCTAGTCGTTCCTTGATCCCCTCTTGTAGGGACCGTCAGCAGGTTGAATGGAGCACAGGTTGAACATCACCAAACTGTAATGTCCATAAGTGTGGTGTAAGGACACTAATTCTGCTAAGCCTTGTCCTGCCCACCTGGTACTGTCAGAGGGAAAACCACTGCCAGTCTTGACCTGTCTCCAGACACTGCCATCAGCAGTAGCCAGGACTCAGCCCCTGCTGAGGTCCCACCACATCCCAGGGCTGCCCAAGGCGCTGCATTGCCAAGCAGGTACAAAACAGCAGCACCAAGTGGCTGCCATCTGACTTCTAATTATCACCATGACTCCAGCAATTCAGGTAACCATTTTCAAATTGCTCTAATTGCCATCGGTTTGTGTACACAGCAGCCCAACTGGACGTACAGCTGGGTGGCAGAGGGCAATGCCTGGTTTTCAGGTTCTAATTGTAGCTTGCTTTTGAAACAGGGGCTGAACCTCCAAGGTTTTGACTTCTTCAGATCCCCCTGTTATAAAGTTATGAGAAAACATTTGTGGTCGGGTGATTTCCTTTTGCCCTAGACAGCTGTCAAGAGCAGAAGAATGGCTCAAGGCAAAATGGGATGTGGGTGTAAGGAGTATTTTAAGCCAATAAGTTAAAGCGATGGGTTAGAAAGCCTGAAAAAAAAAAACATGAGCCAATAATTGCTGAAAATCTTCCTATGCTGCTAAGTTTATTTAGTCAAATTCAATGGCCCCTCTCCAGGCCTTCAGCCTTCTCCATGCCTTAGAAAAGAACCTTATTAATAATTTTGCTTCCATTGTTTAATTATTCTAAGCATCAGCAGCACAGATCAACACTTGGCTCTCACAGAACAAACCCCAGCCCTCTCCCAGCCTGCAGCATCCCAGCAGCTCCTGCTGCAGGAGAAGCAGGCACAGCTTTGCAGACAGCAGAGGCCAAAGAGGATTTAGGTCTCAGCAGCACCAGCTGGCACAGCACTGGCCCCACGTCACCCCACACTCAGCGGCACCATCTTCCTCCTCCTGTGCCAGCCAGATCAGGGCTGCCTTTCTCTCCAACAACAAGTTGGCAGTCAGGAGCCTTTTAGGAAGTTTAAGCATCATCACAAATTACATTTTAGAAACTGGGACATCAGCTGCTGCTTAAAATCCGCTGAGCAGATTTGAGAAATGCAACCAGATTGCTAAGAGCCCCACAGCAACACCAGGTGAATCAAACTGAAAATATCTGTTGCTCCTACATTGTTTGGAGTAAAAAGGGATTTAAGATCTTTAAGTTGCACCCTGCCAGTTCTGCTAAAAGAGGCATTTAATGACCAGTCTTTATTGAGAATGGATAAAAACTCTTCACCAAATGTTAGCGGAGACGGAGGTAGAAAAAAGGATAAGCAACTTGGAGACAATTGTCACAGATTGTGCTTGTTCTTGAAAAAATCAGCATCTTAATGAACAAATGCACATCTCCTCACCTCCAAAATACATTATCAGCTGAAAGAAAATCTGTTCGAATAGTCTGTTTTCAGGGGCATTCTAGAGGGGCTTTTGTCTGCCAAATTGAAAAGTTTGGAAGAGAAAGGAAAGGAGGAAAGGGGTGTTTGTATTTGATTAAACATTTTTGCAAGTAGTAGTTGCAATGGATGTGTCCTTGGAAGTTTAAGGCCTGGGGGCTCAGCACCTCCTGCACAGGATGAGGGGTCTGGCTGCACCCCTGCATCAAGCTGCCCAGCACAGCTTCTGCCTCACCCTCTCTGCTACAACCTGGGTCACTCATCATCATCAGCCTCCCTGAAAGTTTGGGGCCCTGATACAGAAAGCTTCATTTTTCTAAGCAAACAGTTGCAACACAAATATAATTACCTTTCTCTCCAGTAGCCTCTGCACTCCAAATAATTTTACTGGAGTGCTCATTCTCATCAATTAAAAATTTAAATTGTGTTTATGATAAGAGCAATTTTTATTTTTCATAAAGACTCTTAAAAGCTTTTTGCTTTTCCTGCTAAATTATTTTGTTCAGAGCTGTCTCTCATTGGACATCTCAGTCTGCATCTTCCATGAAGCACTCACTGAACACAAACTGGCTGGTTATCAGGTAATATTTTATACAAAGGCTGAATCTCTACTTTATAGTCAGAATCTTCTCTTGATTCATGCAGCCACTACTGGGGACTGAGCAACCTGCAGTTCACTGGCACCTCTCAGTATCTGGGACTTGGAGTTTCTTTTCACTCTTTACAGTCTCTTCCTTCTGCTTCCCCTAAACATGCACATATATGTGGCTTTTTTTTCTTTAATACAAAGAAATAAAATGAGAAGGCTATTTTTTGGCAGTAGTTCTACAATTGTAGTGAAAGTCATATCTTACTATGTGTCATAACTGCAGCTATTTTAGAGCTATCTCCAAACTTCTATAACCTCACAAATTTACCTATATATATATATTTTTTTTTAATTAGTTAGGAAATATGAAGTTAAACATATGGGCTAGAGAAAACAGTGTTTGTTTCATGACAACTACAACACTGAAAAATTCCTTGTCCTTATTGTACATACACAGCACCCTGCCTAGAAGAGATCAACTTTTTCACAATTGGAAAAAAAAAATAAAATAGCCATGTTCATATGTAGCTGGCAATAGTTCTTTGAATAAGCCAGTGAATAGAATTAGTAAGGTAGGAGTCTCCAGAAAGTTATAAAACAAACAAACCCCCCCAATAGACTTTCAGAGCAGTTCATTTGCAAACACAAGCAGGTCTCATGGGCTGCAATGCTGATGCTTTGGAGGCCCCCCATCCCTACAGTTACTCCAGAGCTTCCTAGCAAGGAGCAAGGCCCTTCAGCAGTGCAGTCTGTAGGCACCAGCTGGCTCCAGACACTGTTCATTTTTGCACCAAGTGCTGGTTGCAACTCCAGGAACACATGGCCCAGGACCTAGAACAGGGCCACCCAAGCCATTTTTGGTGAAAGAACCCTTCCCAATTCCACTTGGTTGTGCTCTCAGAGATACAGACACTAATAGTCTGAAGCTTTGCTGTTAGTGGTCTGAAATAATTACCTTTAATGGTGGGTCTCACTCTTTGATGACTCTTCTAGAGGTGTGTATGGCAGGTAATGAAGCCTCAGACCTTCTTCCCCCTAGGGAGTGTCCTCAACTCCTCACACCAGCTTTGTACTCCCACTGCCCCATGAGATTATGAGTATCAGGCATGAAACCTTGGCCTTGTTAAATCAAGTCTGATTTCTAACACTGGTGTCAGTGGGGCCAGGATTTCATTACAGGCCCTGTTTCCCCAGGCCTAACTAATGGCAGAAAGAGCTTCACCTGGGATAAAGCTGGGTTATTGCAGGATTTAAGTCATTAGTGGATCATGATTTGACACAGGCATACTACTGATTTCTTCTGTGAAACTGTGAGCCCAATGAAACCCAAATATTTGAAATTCAAGCTCCAAGGCCACTCAGGCCAAAACTAAAATATTTTTTTAAATATATATATATATATATTTTATCCTTTACTTCACAATCCACCTTTAAAATATTTTTCCCTTGGAGCCTGTCAAAGCTCTCTCCCTTGGGCTCTCCCCTATTGTGCATGTCCTCATGCAGTCCCTTTGTAATACCCAAACTGTGCAGTTGATGCTCAGACTGAATTAGAAAGCAGGTCTGTGTCTGATCTGCAAACATACCTCCAGCCTTATTTTCCTTCCCTTAATGTATTCCAGTCTATGCCTGGGTAGTTAAAACCTTCAATTCCTACCACTCTCTCCTTTTTACATGCCTGTTTTATTTGCACAGTCATTTCGCAGTCCAGTTGTTCTTTCTGGTCAGGTGGCCTATAAAATATTTCTATTACTAGTTTACTCTCTGAAACATCTCCAACTGCAGCCCATAATGACATAGCAGCCTCATTTCAGCCTCTCTCAGATCCCCACTTTCTAAAGCTAATAAATCCTTTTCCTCCTCAAATAGCTCTCTCTTCTCTCATTCCCTTCTCTTCCTCCCCACACAATCTAAACAAACTCTAGTCTTTAATGTTAATACCTCTGTTATCTTCTAAGGAAGCTGCAGCTCCATCCATATCTATTTCCCAATGGACATTTCCTACACATATAGCTAAACTCCTAGCATCCACACCCAGACACAGCAATAAGTGTCCTCCTTCCATTCACTGTACAATACAACCTCTTCCTGATGGATCTGGATCTGCCTTTGGTTCCTGATCAGGGTAAGCAGGGCTGGTTCTTATTTCTGTCCATCACTCTTCAAGTCTCTGCCAACTGCTTTCAATTTGTCTGGAAGGGAGGATCTGGTTGGAGTTTTTAATGTGTTTCTTCTACTGTACCCCACAAAGATATCCAGCTGCCCTTTCCCACGCCCATTGTGAGAATCATCCCATATGCATTGTGGTGTAGGCTGGTAAGATTAATCTAGTGTTTGGGGTTGAAACTGTCCGTGAGGTTTTCACTGTGTTCCTTGACCTCCCACACCTTAAATCCCTCTAACTGCATTATCTTAGCATATGTTTCCACTGCAGTGGGAGAACACCTCATGAGGTTCTTCTGTTCAGCCGGGTCTCTGAAGCAGTTTCAGGTACTTGTAGTCCTACAGGGGCAGACACAGGTCTGAGCAAAGCCCTGGGCTCTCCCTCACTATGCCCCAGCCACTTGGCAGGTCACTGACGTGTGCCCTGTGAGGAGGTGTGGCCAAATACTTTCTCATCTCCTGTACTGAACCTGTGTGAGGATGCTCAGCACAGACTCAGCACGAGCTGCCTGTGTTTAGCCTGCTAGGAGCTCCACAGAGAGGGTCCTGAGCAAGATTTTCTGAAGTAGCTAAGTGAGAATTTAATGAACAACTCGAAGTCCAGAGCTTCCCAAATGACACTTAGAACACCCCTGGAAGCTGGGATGCCCACATTCTTTTGTCATCCTTGACATGAAAAACTGTAAGAAACAGCAAATCCCCCTACACTGGGGAAAAAGTCAGAAGAGATGGGAGCAGCTTAGGATTTGCTCCCATGTGTCAAGGGTTACTGGTGTGTTTTTAAGCATGAGGCCAAAGTTTGAGGAAACTTACACTAAACTTAACTATGCTAAAAAGGAAATTTGTCTCCAAAATTATTTGGTCCTATGGTGACTATAAAATGGGATTTGAACGTATTTGTATTAGTGAACTGGAGAAGAGCTTGGGAGGAATGCTGAGGGAAACAGCCAGCACAGTTCACAGCACCCAGCAATCCACCCCGCTCACTGCTCCAACTTACTTGCCAAAAAGGAAGAGAAAAGCAATTTCCTTCTTTTCCTCCTGTGCAGCCCCGTGTGTGGAGGCTCCACGTAGCCTCATAGGGCTCTCTGGCATCCAGGGAATCAGCTGTATTCTGCACCATAGGAAAGCTCTGTTAATAATAGGGTTACTGCTGTTACAGACACCCACAAACCCCCTCTCATGTACATACATCCAGCCAAGCAGCCAGATGGTTTTGAGCCAGGCTGAGCTAGTAACATTCAGCTCTGGGAAATCCCTGAGAAGAACAAATGTAGCAAGTGGCCGTGGTTCTCCTCTATCTCATTAATGTTCCAGTTTCCCAGCTGTTATCAGTGCTGGCTTTGCAAACTGTGCCACACCTGAACTTGTCAGACTGCCGACCAACACACCGCAGACCCAGAGCCCAGCAGCTGCACGGCTGGCTGCCTGGTGACAGAACTGCTGGTAGTGGTGGAATCTCCATCTCCTTCCCTTCCAGCCCCAATGAGCTTGTGATGTTTATAGCAGGCACACAACCTAAATGATACCTCCAGATGGCAGCCCTCCAGGAGATCTCTGTGACATCCTGAGCAGAAGGACTTGCCTGGAGCAACTGTACTCCAGTGCCCTAATTGGATAGAGGGCTGGAACTACCAGCCTTCTAGCCCCCTTCTGTGAAGCTGGGAAGATCTAGAGCACATCTCTACTGATAAATCTTGGAAAAGCTCACATTGTGGTTTCCCCATCCCTGGTGTTGACACATTTTCTTGGGCCTTATAATATAGCAGTTGGACTAGGTCTTAACTGAGTCAGATGGATCCCTCTTTTACCCTAAGTCCATTAATGTAACATGAGTTTATTAGTAGTTACCTTGTCATGCAATAAAATTATTAAAATGTGTTTTTTCTCTTCCAAACAGAAATTTCTACCATCCGTTATGAGAACTGAGGCAATACAGCAGGACAGGTCCTGAAGCTCCAGTGCCCCATAGCATCCCCACGGCCACGCGCGACACTAGGATGTGAACTTGGGCTATTGTACCATCCACTTTCCCAGCTCCTGGCACAGACTGTCTCCATCCCAGAGTGCTGAACCACATCTCAGCTGCTGGAAGAAGCCACCCCAGGACACTGCCAGGAGGCGGTGTGGTGGTGCAGGGCTGAGCAGCTCTGCCCACTCTGTGCCCTGCTATTTGCCCTTCTGTGCTAACAGTACAGCTTGCTAAAAAGCACATAATGCTGGGCAGCTGCAAGGCTGTGCAGGGACCCCAGCATTTATGGTATACAGCATATAGGCACAGCTCTGCTAGGTAAATGACACTGTTAGCTAAGGTAAGGAATAATAAGGGAGAGAAAGAGAAGATTATATTGACTGCAATGTTTACAAACACTTTTCACCTTCCAACTCACTGATGAATTGGTAATTTTTTTGCTGGAAGAAAAGATCCCTCTTGCTTTAAAGAAAGCTATTTGATGAGGCACAAGAGAGACAATTAAACATTTAATTCAGTTCGACCTGCTCGGTCACTACTCTTTGTTTCTCCATCTCTTTCTTTTACTCTGACCTTTAGGATGCAGTACTTCGGGGGTTGTTTTTATTTTTTTATTATTTTTTTAACTAGGTCAGATCCAACAGATCCTGTTTCCCGAAGATAGCATGAATGCAGAATATTAATGCAGACTTCCCCTATTGTGTTCCTTTGCCTCCCTTCCCCCTGCCCCCGATTCCCCCAGCACCCCACATGCCTCTCCCTGCCTGCAAGCTCATTTGCACAAAAGCACACCGAGTCCCCACTCAGCAGCCCACCTTGAACAAAACACTCCAGGACTCTTGAAACAGCAGAAGTACTAATCAAGCAGGGCCCTGTGCTGTGTGCTTCTGCAGTGGTTGCCTGGCATAGAAATGGGCTGTCTGGCCGCAGCTATGAGGTAACGTCTGGCTTTTTTGCCAAGCTGCAGAACTAGTCAGACACTCCCTGGAACAACATTTCTTCTGGAAAAAAAAAAAAAAAAGAAAAAAAAAGAAGTTAGGCAAGAAATGATCTTCCAGAAACTTCCTTGCATCTTTCTGTGTGTGGGTTGTGTTTTGTTTTGTTTTGTTTTGTTTTTTTGTTTGGGGTTTTTTTTCCTATGGGGATCTTTTTTTTTTTTAAGAAAAAAAAAAAAGTTATATAACCAAATTACTTAGAATGCAATGGGTTTCATCAGCTGATTTTGGGCAGTGATCTTATGAAACTGATTTCTCACACTTACTAGGAAAACTGGAAATTTGGAAAGGGGAAGGAACACACACGCACAAAATACACACACGCATAGATGTACCCCACTCTTTTTCCTGCAACACTGTCTAAATCTATCAGCTATTTTTGGATGCAAGCTGAAATAGAGCAATACAAATTCAAGCAAGGCAGAGCTAACCTGCATCTGCAGCATCTTTTTTGCAGTGCTGCCAATTAATCCAATTAACCAGTTAGAGGAATATTTGGTTACACTGCAGCAGCCCTTCTCTCTCCCTTATAAATTCCTCATTTACCAAGGTTGTATTGCATTCTTGATTCAGCTCATTCTGCTTTTTATAATATCACTGACAACTTGATTTTTTTTTTTCCTGAAGGATACAATTTATATAGTTCATTTTTCTGCAGTGAAGGTTGAGAAATAATCTGAAGAGACATGGCTGTTCCTTTGGAGTTTCAAGCTGTGGCTAACAAAACCTCTTGTATTAAATATGTGTATATATGTATCAGTCAAAATTTTAGACTTGTCCCGAGGTGATGCCCTTCAAAGAGTTAATTCCTAAGAAGCAGCAGCTTTGAAAAGGTGCAAGAAGGAATGTCTTGTCTGCAGGGTAGGACCAGCCAATGGAGCTGGGTGCTGGTGATGTAATGCTTCAGACCTGGAGCATCATTGGTTCCGGAAATATTAGACTTGATACGATTTTGGGGAGTTTGGTGAGAGGAGTTTTGCAGAAGAGCCTGTAAATTTCACTGCACCAAGGACATTTCACTTCAATTCCCTAGTGTTTTTCAGCTGGGACATGTTTAGCTGGTAGAAGTTTGCTCTGATGATAATACTTCTCTCTTGTGTCTTCTCTGTCCTATTCAGTTAGTCTGTATTGTGCTGTCTGGGAGGCATTTCTCTGAAGTCAGTCTGTGCTGGAATTACTTCTCCAGCCAGCCCATGAAATTGAAATGAATTTTTAATAAAAAGCAGTTGTTTTTCCTCTGAGTCACCTCTGAACTCTTAATTGTTTCAGGCACCAACTTCCATTCCCCCAGCTTCTATTACCTTCCTAAGTTTTCATCTGCCCAGTCTTATTTCTTTAGCCCATTACTTCATGAGGAGATGGCTGATGATGTCTTAAACAAAGCTCTCCAGTCTGGGCTTGCTCTGGAGGAATCTGCTTAAACCACCATCGTGTCAGTCGGCTCAGGAACACATCGTGGCAGTTTGCCCGCCAAGGTCTTGTGCTGCAAGACTTGCAGGAGTGCAGCTGCAGTCCCTGAAGCTGCCTGGCCGCTCCACTGCACTAAGGAGTTTGCTGGAACTTCAGCCATAATTCAGTCACAAATCCTCTGAGATTCTCATCCCTTTCTTTCATCCTCTCTAAAAGAAATAAAGAGTCTCGCAAAACCTACAGGGAAGATTAAAGCCTTTGTCAAACCAGGGAAGAGGAAACGGGAACTGCGGGAGATGTTCCCAGGCTGTCTTCAGCAGAGCCCCTGGAGATGTGGGCACTGGCGATGCTGAGGCCAAGGCAGCCGCACAGGAAGCCCCATCCAGCCCACAAATCTCTGGAAGCCCTGAGCAGTGCAGTTTCCCGTGCCTCCCCTGGGCACCCTAAGGAGCCCTGCCAGTTGCCAGAGGCCAAAGATCACACAAGTGCTGGGAGAGCAGAGCTGTTCCAAGATACAAACGACTTAGCACTTCTGAGGTTTGCTTCTTTTCCAAACAAATACCAAAACCCCTGAATCTCCCTGAAAATTATGGATAAATATAATTTCTGCTCAAGTTTTTAATTTCATTTCAATAAAAACAAAATGTATGTTTAGATGCAGACTTTTGAAAATACATAGAAATGATATTATTTACTATAAAGACAATTACAAGTGAAATAATTAATTCCAGAAATTGAACTTTCCTTATTGCCTCCCATTTTTGTCTGGAATAAAAGTTTCAATGAAACTGGGTCAGGTTAGTGGCATGTTTGAATGGCCATATACATCTTCCCTAGGCCGGACTACCTCTACTTCTGATAAGGAGAGCACTAAGATGGACTGAAGCAAACTTGGCATGTTCTCTCCTTGTGCTGTACAGTCTAAGTTACTTCTACACATGGATTATCCCTGGGGTATGACTGTCTTCTTTGTCTAAAATAATATTAAAACCTTTCAGAGAATGAGATCTAAAACTAACCTAGATAGTCTGTTCCAGTACCTAACTCTCCTAATAAGCAGAAAGCTTTTCTTTATATCCAATTTAAATCTTTTGCTCCAAATTAAGCTGATTTCTTCTTAAGCTGATGTCCTACCTCCAGTGGAGAAGGGAAATAACTAACCATCACCCTCTTTAAATCAACCTTCCCCATAGTACTAGGATATTATCATGCTCTTAATCTTGTTTCCCCGGACAAAACCAATCCAGTTCTTGCCACCTTTTCTTCTCACTCACAGGGTCTAAATTTCAGGTAGCTCCTGTTGTCCCTTCCCTAGGATTTTGTCTTTATTTATTTTAAGTTTCCAAAACTGGACCTAGTATGTTGTGCTCCTGACCAATGTATTGATGCATCCTCTCAAACTGCTCATCAGCACAGACAAGAAGAGCAGGGATTTCTTCTTGTACCATGGGCTGATAAAAGCGAGGGTGGGGAATGTCATCCATGTATGTCTCTTCCTTTGTGACATTTTGTTGAAAAAGCATCCAAGTCTGAGATGCTTTACTCAAAGAAGAAACAGTCTTGTGTTCTACCTCCTCAGCCTCCCAGAGGAGTAACGATGCACAGTGTACCCTGGAGGAAAGATTTCTGCTAGCGTTGCCCAGTGTTTCCCCAGCTCAGCACTCAGCTGCATTTCCCATGTGCTCCCAGCTCCCTGTTCATTTGTACTGACTTGCCAGTCGGGGGAGGGCAGAGTCTCTATTAAATGTTGATCAGAATATTGTCATTACACGGTGATGAAGGGAGGGATTTAGTAGCAACCCATTGAAGCATGTGAAATGAAGAGCACAGCTGAGCACTGTTCCAGTGCAGTGCACACTGTGGCAGTGTCAAGTGTTACCAGTTAATGTCATTCTTCTAGATGCATGGGGTGCTGTCCATCCTTGGGCATTTGGTCATCCTTCTCAGTTGAAACCTACGTTTGTCATCGGTATCGAGTTGGTAGAACTTTGTTGCCACCAGGGGACAATGACTTCTGATTTCTTTCTTTGCTATATTGAGCAAAGTGAGGTTTTGTTTGCTACCTTGATAGAAACAGTGCATCATTTCACTACTACCTAAGCAGAGGTATTAAGATGAAGCTACTGTAAAATCATGTAAGACTGAATCTAGAAAGCCCTTTGGTTTAATTTAAGACTGTGTTTATGGATTTTGACAATGAAGCTTGTGACATTAGAATTTAATGACAACAAAATACATATTCTATGATTCTACAGTTATCTTTTGAAGCAATAGCAGGAATATATTTTTCTGTTCCAGACCTTTCTAGCTCTTAAAGACGAATTTAATGTTGTCTTTGGAAAATTACTGTTGCAACAAATAACGTGCTGTGCTGAAGCCCCTGCCCTCCCTGCACACAGTCCGTACAGAGAATTCAGGTCTGGCTGTGCAGGTTGTTTTCTGTGTGGTTTATAAGAATGCATCTCACTTATGACTTCAGCTGCCTGAGCTTCCCAAGATTGCTGTCATGACAGCTGTGTTTGGAGGGGGTTTGATGCTGTTTTGTTACAGGGAGTCTTTCTATTTACTTCAGGCAGTGTGAGGAAGAGTCGTTGGTCTAGCAAGTATGTTCTGCAGCACAGGCCTTCATATAAGCCAGCCAGCAAACTACAGGGACTATACATGAATATCAGGAATAAAGGTGAATTGGGATTTTGAAAATATGAATATTTCCAAATACCCTTCTGACATGACAGGGAAGTCCAGTGGACAAATTGAAATGCACTACCAAGTACTTTTTCTTCTACAGTTCTTCAATTTGGAAAGCCATGCAGAAATGTCAGCCTGCTCACAACCACCCTCCAGCCCTGTCCCCAAAGCACCTGACACACAGACCCAGGTCCCACAGCCTGTTCCTGCAGGGCAGGCTTGCAGGGAGCTGCTCAGCAAACCAACATGGTAACCCATGGCAGTGACTCCTGTGGGAGCATGCCCAGTTTTTGGTGTTCTGCTGCCACCATATTTCTTTACAAATTGCTCACATTTGAGAGCAGAGAAATTCCACTCCACAGGACATAAAGTGTCAGTTTAAGTGTTAATTATATTTTCATATCAGAACATAAACCCCAGTTTGTAAGAACATGGGTGTCCTTAAAATACATCGTAATAAAATATTGAAAACAGCTAGTGTTCTTGAATCAATTTTCACATTTATAACTTTAAAGAATAGTTCCTTTTTTCTATCTTGTTTTCTCAGCTCTGTATGGCTTTGTGCTTGCTTTGTCATTTCATCAAAAATATGTCAGTCTCTAATTTGCAGTGTTTCTTTCAATTAAAAACAAAATGCTCCAAAATAACAATAAAGCAAAAAAAAACAAACCAGAAGCAAAGTCTCAACAATGTATTCAACTATGTGGGCATGGTAATTTGAAAGAATACATATAATTTATTTTGTAAACTATAGATAAATCTGCAAAGATTCAAACTATAATTGTGAAGATAATATCTTTCTATTGCTATTAATTGCTGCTGCCTGTGGATATACATTACTTCTAAATTTCATGGCTCTTTCTCATAATAAATGAAACATAAAGAATCCCGTGGAAGATACTGTAGATGTCACATTTATCATCATATCTGAGGGCTTGCTTTGGAATCACAGAAATTGAACCTACATATATATGATTTACTTTATTTATTGGATTGCAAAATTTTAAATCTTTCCAAGGTCATTACGCTAATGGGAAGTACAAGGTTAAAAGATGCTGACTCCAGACTTTGCAGAACCTTTTCAATACCTTCTAAGCACTCATTTCCAATTCCTAAAACTACTGACTTCTTATTTTTAAGCTTCTTCAAACTCCTGCAAATCCCAGGAGCCTGTAGCAGTCATCCAAACCTCTAGCAGTACATTTACTTTCTTCTGAGTTAACTACTAGACCTAATTAAACAACACTGTCTCATCTGAGTGGATGATATTCTTACAGTCTGAATACAAATTAAAATTCCAGTTCTGTTAACATTCAGGTCAGTTAATCAGAATAAACCTCTTTAAAAACTAGAAGACTAAAGTGATTTCAAAGTCAATCAGACTTTTAACTGATTTTTAAAGATGCTCTTTGTAATATTCTCTATTGGTTCCCTTTAAATATTAAAAGAAAAAGCTCGCAGTTCTTAGATCATCTTAATTCAATGAAAGAAAATAGGGAATTTTACATGAAGGGTAGCTAAAGACCTTCAGTTTCCAAAGGGCAGGCATGCAGTTCTGTGTGTTGGAAATTGCACAGACAGTTGCCAAAACAGCATGTGCAAATTAGACATCGTTCACATAATGAACTTGTTAGAAGACTAATTCAAGATTTGCATGTGGAAATCCAAATGTGGAGCTACATTATTCCTTGTGAATGCAGATGTATCTATTAGCCTGTGAATTTTAGCAGATGTTATTTTGAAAACAACATCCTAAATTCTCACAATATAGAAATTAATAACTAGAAATTTCAATTTTGTGGAAAGCTTTTCTCTTATCTAGAACATGACACTAGACAGTCTGAGATGTTGTGTTTTCATCTCACCCTCGTAATAGATTTTTTGCATGAGCTCAGGGGAATTGTATTATTTTTACCTATTTCTGTTTACCTATCAGTTAAATGGCTTTAATATTCCTTATCTGCCATCACATGCACACTGTCAGACTCAATGAGGATTTGTAATTCTCTTTAAGCTCTGCAAATGATTGCATATTTTGGAACAGAATTAAAACTTGAATCATTTAGCCCAACCAGTTTCTTACTGCAAATGCTAATCAATTGGCACTAATTTCCTAGTGTTAAAGAGAGGGGAAAAAAGTGAGAAGGAAACAGACTCTGATCCAGGTATACTGCAAACTCTGCGGTTGGCTGGGCCTTCATAATTGGAGTTGGCACTTTGGTGGGTAAGCAGGCTTTAGATCAGGGTGCACAGAGGAATGCAGAGCAGAAGCTGCACTTTCCTCCACCAGGCAAGAAAGCACTGCACTTGGCTCCGTGTGGTTGGGCTCATACCCCTCCCACCAATCCCTTAAAATGGTGAGTTTCAAACTGTGCATGCCATGGGTGCTTGGCTTTGGGCTTGGCTGCAACGATGACAGATGTAAGACTTTGCTTCATATTCAGTTTGCATATTGCTAAAATACATATACCTTGCTGCCCAGGTTTTAGGTCCTCTTTTGAAAGTGCAATGCTATTTTCAGCTTTATCTTCATTTTATTCTCATTGAAAATAATTGCTGTGATTTAGAGACTGTCTAATGCCCTGTCATTATCTCCAAATCTCTAGTAGTATGCTGGCATCCAGTAGTGAACCTAAAAGCTGCACAGATTTTCAAGTTGCAGCATGTTAATCTCGTTCAGTATGTAGAATGATCTCTCTAATTGAAAAGATGAATGCAGCCAGGTTTTATATGTACTTTTTTATGCTTTCATTTGAAGTCCAGTAAATACCAGGAAAGGAGAGAGCCCCACCACAAAACCAAAATAAATCAATGCAAGTATTGGTTTTGAATTCAATAATCACATAAGAGTTGGCCTGCCCCAATGTGCTCTCTGCATAAAAACTGAAGGTGAACATTATTCAAATGACCTTATAGGGAAATAAATTTGCATTCAAGAAGACTGGAGTATAAGGCTAGTGAAATCTTGACTTTGTCTATGACATTAGCAAACCTTTTGTTGACTTCCTTATGAATAAGATATCACTGTTGGATGCTTTGTGCCTTAACCTGTTGTACTGATACAGGAGATGTAAAGCAAGATGCAATTCTGATTGAAAATTAACATAAATCTTAATTTCTGACCAGGCAGTCAACAAGAAAAGTGAGAGGATGTGTGTCCATCACTATTTAATTTATTCCTTGTACCTGTTAGCTAAGTCCTTGCTATGCTTCCTGTTCTGTCCCCTTCACAGAAGCTGTCTCCTGAATGGTAAGTCAAAAAAGCCCAGCCTAACCCTTCCTAGAAGAACTGTCACAGTCTCCTGCACAAGTCATCCAGTACAATGCAGCTATCAGTAATAACTCTCTAGTCTGTCGATCCTGTTTTGTGGAATACCCTGAGATGTCTGCCTGAATCCCACTGACTTCTGGTTCTCAAGTCCAGCCAGAGAAGAAACCTTCCCAAGAAATCTCATATAAGCAGTGAAAGCAAAACACTATAATAGGGATTCAGAGTGGTTGTTACACATCACACATCCACGTGCTTTCACTTACTCTGCTCCTAGTCTTGCTTTCAGCTGGTTGGCAATACCCAAGGGTGTGATTGGCGTGTTAGATTAGACAGGTTGAGAGGCAGGCTTTTATCATTGTTCCTGCAGTGCATGTGATTTTTTTTTTTTTATGTTTTCCTACTTGTAGTTTTATCACCTGATTATTCTTTCACAGTGGTCTTTATTGCACTTTTTATTACAGGAGTCTTGTGGGCATTGGTGTTAGCAATTGGAGAGCAAGCTTCTGGGGCTGTAGCCTGCCTGTGAAAACCAGGCACTTAGGTGGCCAGTGGAAGGTGGTATTTTCCATCTGTGAAGTCTGTACATTGTGATGAAATCTCAAAAGATGCCTGGTGTCTTTATCACACCAAAAGCCATCTGTCTTATTGTTTCATGCACGTCCCAAAGAAGTTTCTAACACTGCAGCCCATGCAGAAGGCAAGTGCTTGAAAGAGCTTACAGGTGGGTTGGTCCTATTATCCAAACTGGGTCACTCATTCCTAATTATCTATAACCTCTATCTGCAGTGTAGAGCACAGCAGGATGAGTACTCTCAAACGGGAAACTTCTTGGACATCAAACTTGTGCTGTTTTCTCTCACAAGGAATCCCTAACAGAGTCCCCCCTGGGCACACCAGAACTGCTGCTTTCTGTTGGGTCTCAGGGCAAGGCAGCATTGTGGATGTGCTCCCTCCTGACCTCCAGCCAGCCTTAAGAATAACATTTGCAGACTCCCTGTATAGCTTCCCATAATGAGGGCTCCCTCATTACAAAGTCTAATTATCAGAGTGTGATTGTAAAGGACACAACCTTAACATACAGGCTTTCGTGACCCTTTTCTTTACCCGGTTTATCTGGATGCTTCACCAAGTTGGAACTGGCAGCTTGCAGCTAACATCCTCACTGAGCATTTTCCTTCAATCCCACACTAGCAGTCAGTTGAAATCAGTTTGATGAACCAGTGGGTCAGCAGGAGAGAAACGTGGCATATTAGTCTTTAAGCTTCTTAGATAAAATGTCCCAGTGAAGTCTGGCAAAAAGGAGATTCAGAGTGGGACCCTGCAGCTAGGGGAGGGGAAGGAAGGGATGTTTGATAGTTTTATTTTAAGGAAATCAATGGACTTGCTGGAGACTGGGTGATAGAACACACAGCTGGTGGAACGGACAGCCAAAGATCACTATTTTCCTTTTAAGCAAATCAATGTGTTAATTGGGATTCTGGTGGGATTTTGAAGCTGCTAATGGAGGTGGGGGCCAGTGGAGGATCATTAGTCTTTATTGTAAGTAGTACAGGTAGTTAATTGGGATGTGATTTTGTTGTTAAAAGAGAGAACAGGCAAAGAATGAAAAGTGATTTTTAAAAGCTGTCACTTTAAACTTTTTCTAATGAAATTAATTTATTTGAAAAACTAAGGGAAGGTACAGTTTGTTACTCCTTCAAGTCTTTGAATTTGGGGAGGTCTTCATTTTGATGAGACCATTCTCTTATAAAGTAGGTTTTTCCAGCTTTCCAACCCAGCTTAGAAAGAAATGAAGTCATCTTTGGAAAGTTACTATTTATCAGAGCCTTAGGGAGTTGGTGGCAACATTTCATCTGGTCAGATGAGATGAGGTCTTCTTCAGACACCCAATTTAGACACAGCTCCATGCTTTATTTCAACTTGGAATTTTTTATGGTTGCCTGGGTGAAGATGCACCATTTCACATAGATATCAGGACTCTGCCTCAGAGCTGTTTTTCTGCCTGATTCACAGTTATCCTGCTATCCCACATTATGAAAACCTCCAGGGCAGATTTTGCAGAAAATTAGGACAGTATATGTGGGCCTTCTTTGCACATGCAGGGCAGTCGCTTGCGTACAATACTGACCAGAACAGCTAGACTCCAGCATTTATGACTCTCTCATATTAATCATATTTTCATGCCAAATTCTCTATACTTTTACTTTGCAAACACACATAAAGTGCTGCACGAATTTATTTGTGTAACTTCTAAAAATCCAGCCGGCAGTTTTAGGACAGAGCAAATTTCTGCTTGTCATTCCTCTCCCAGCTTCTCTGCCTGAGAGAAGCTCCAAGACTGTCCATGATCAGACAGTAAGTCAGTTAACTGAACAGCCTAAGACTGAGCAGGTTCACTTCAGCCCTCAGTCTGCCTTCAAGTTACCAGCAGGCAGGAGTGGCAGGAGAATGAACCAGAGCTGGTTTGTTCTCACTGAAAGAGAGAGACAACATTTCCCTTGGAAAGCAGGTGGAGACCAGGTGGAGGAATGACTTTTCTGTGGATGCACTAAAGGGTTTCTCATGAAGGGACAGGAGTTATTTGTGAAACTGTGAGAAAAAAAATAATAGGGTAGATTCAAAAGGAAATGTCTTTTGACATGAAAATGAAATTAATAATTTAGGATGAGTAAGATATGCCATTTAGTTTGAAGGAAAAGGTATCATTTCACTTGTAAGCATTAGAAAAATAAAACCAGGTACATTTCTGACAGGTGTACTGTTTCATGTAAAAATGTTGAAAGGGAACATTTTTACTTGCTTAAATTTTAAGAATGAAACAAATTGCTAAACTGAACATGAATTCACAGAAGTTTTCAGTTGACCCAAATCTGTTTTCTTCAGAGCTTGATGTTTTATCAAAACGTATATCCCAGTGCTAGCAATAACCCCCCAAACTGTTCACCACACTGAATGAGGCCCAAGTTTTCCTTAAGCCACCTCTCTGATCCCTGCTCAGAGGCTCTCTCTTTTAGTTCCATGTCAGAGGTACATTACTGTGCAATCAACACTGGACTTTTCATGGGTTCACAAGTTTCAGATCAGCTCTTCCTTTCTCACTCAAGCATGTAGCATCCACGGTTACTATAATGTGATTCCCTAATCGTCTTGCTGAATGTTGAAAGGAAAGCCGACAGACTTTCTGGTGTTGCTAAAAGCCCCCAGGCCAGGCTGGCAGATAACAGCCCTCTTATTTATTTGTCTAAATAAGCATATAGCATGATGGATAAGCTGTCAAGGAAAAATCAAATCAGTGGGGACATAGCTTCAAGGGAATTACTCACTATCTCTCTGCCAGTTCTGCTGCACTTCTCTTAAAAATATAAAAATTAACATAGTTGGTGGTGAGTGCCAAAATTACATTTCAAGAATAACAGTGATATTGAACATTTCTGCTGGAAGGGTCCTGAGCTACAGCATTACAAGGATCAGAAAGATCATTTTGAAGAGGTATTTAGCCCAGAAGTGAAAGCAGAGTAGTATGGATATGAAACTGCAAATGGCTCCTGACTGACAGGAGGTGAAAACAATGTAATTGTTCCAGATTTTCAGCTCTTTGTATTTATTTGTGTGTGTGAGAGAGAGAAGAAAGTATGGGGGTTCCTGAGAACCTGAAAGCTTTTAGCAAACTCATAAAACCAGACACTGTAGGAAATGAACTTGATCCAAAAAAGAAAAGCTACTTTTAGAAATATAGCTCCATGTCTGGCCACAAAGTAATTAAGGTTCTTAAAGCTTTCCGGTCCAGATGAGTGACTGGCACAAAAATAATAATAACTATAGAGTAATAACAGCAGTGACTTGTCACCAAAGGGAATAGGTAGCAGTAAACAACTTCCAGTAGAAGGGTCAAAGCAAAGGAGTGGTGGGAGTGTGTGGTAGGGTAAGAGGTAGAAGGGGGGTAGTAAGTGTGCATGTCTGTGAGTGGGTGGGTGTTGGAGGAGATATGAGGGAGGAGAACAGAGACTTCTCCACATGATAATGCAAACCATCTTGTCTTAGAGTTCAATTCATAAAAAGAATACAACTGAGTCATATTCTTTCCACTATTCAGTGTGTGTGTGACACAACATACGAATTCCACATGTGATTCAGAGAGAAAAAGTCAGGTTTTCAAAAGCCTCCATGAGCCTGAGAGCAGGTTCAGGTCAGAACTCAGCCACTGCAGGGAAACTGGCTATCCTCTTCTATCTTGTCTCTCAGTATCCAGAGTCACAATCTAGGGATCTGGCACAGACAAGGGTCACCCACCTCCTGCAGAGTTTTTAGCACTTTCCGTTCTTTCTAACATGAATGGAAGAAACTGGTCATATTACAGAACCGGATCTGCAAAACTCATCCAGTTCAACTGGAGTTTTCCATGAACACTGATGGGCATGGGACCAAGCCACAGAGGACAAAAAAGGGTTCAAATATGAGCAAAACTCAGCAAACTGGAGAACATCTTTTCCCAAACATCTGCCAAATTGTAGATGCCTCCATTTAATGAGTATATGTGCCATGACTAACATAAGTAGAAAATTCAGAGGAACTGCAAGTTCAAGTAAGGTGGCATCTCCTGAAAATCCCTCAGTACAAATAATTTCTGGACTGACACTTCCCTCAGACTGACTTGCAGTTCAGTTATAGTGCTTCCTTTTTGCGTTGGAGGAAGAGAAAACACATGAGCAATGCCTGCTGTCCTTGCATGGAGCATTTTGTTTGCCATTTTCATCAATGTGTGCAGCTGAGCAATCCCCACACCACCATGCAATTTGATGATTTAATACATCTGTGGGCTACCTTTGTTTGAGATGTCATGGTCCCAGATTACCACCCATTTGTTCTGCAAATGATGCTAGATCTCTAACTTTATAGGGTTTGTTTGTTTGTTTTTGGTTTTAAATTGCACTGGGAAAAAGGAAAACATATTTCTCAGGTTATTTCTAACTCTGAAGCTGATTAGAAAATACTCCTTTTCTCAAGAAAATGTCAATGAAAATGGAAAAAAAAATTATTGTAGTAATATTTTCCATTCAAATATTAGTCTTTTAACACATGCACACATATAGATGTTGCTTTGAACATGTATTCTGTCTTCCCCTCTTCTCTATAAGCCAAACTTGGCCTAATAGTCTGCAACGGCCCTACCCTGCTGGCATGGGGAAGTAGTTTATCAAAATAAGTAGTAAGCAGCCACACATTTTGTTAAAGGGAAAAGACAAAGTCACCCACACTCTACTGCTTTAACAGTTTTGCCCTCCAAAGACACTTTTAAGGAAAACTGTTTGTAAGGCCATGTACATTCATTCAGTGTAGAAGCTGATCCAGAATGGGAAGATTAAAAAAATCCACAGTGCACACAAGCATTCAGAGCCCCAGCCCAGGGCTCCTGGTTTGGAGCATGTTGGAACATGTCTCTGGATGTCATGAAGGTAGGCTTGGAAGGTCCTCCTAAGTCCTTGAGCCCACCTGCTGCTGCTGTGGATGAGTACTAAAGGGTATACTCAAGAAGGAGGGAGGGCAGGGCTGCAAGGCTGTTCTACTTAGAACACTCAAGTTCATCTGACTAGAATAACCAAGCAAACCTTCAAGGGTCAGTTTACTTCTGCCATTGTGAAGGAAACTATTTCAGGTTCAGTTCATGGACTGCCATTTAAAGGGCACAATGCAGAGCTCACACAGCCTGGAGAAGCTGATCCTCCACATTACTTCTCTCTCCTTTTGTTTTTGGTCTTACAGCCCTTGTTTGGTTATGATTCACCCTCAGGAGGAAATGAAAGTGCAGTAACTGCTGACTTTTCAGCCAGGGAGACATCCAGTTTATTGAGCAAAAACTCCAACAGGAACAAAAGTGGGCTGAACTATAAACTCACTTCAGATGGAATAAACAAAGAGACAAAATTATCAGCAGCTAAAAGCAACAGCAACTTTGAGCTCCAGGTTGTTGTTTGACCATCACAGGGTTACAAGCCAAACAAGTGTTTATATGAGACTGAGGACATGGACTGCAACGAGAGTAGATCTAGGAAAGCACCCCAATGGTAAAAACTGCTTGCATTTGTATTTCGCTTCAGTTTGTGTCTAGGCATAAACCTCATCTCAAAAAGTGAACAAGGCTGGAACTTACAACAGGAAGATGTGCTGCAATCTATGAAAGATGGGTAGAAGACCAAAAGGGAATAAAGCAGACTTTGAATGGGTGTGGGGCTTTTACCAGGGCCCTGAAATATTTGCATGTCCACACAGACTTTTTTTTGTTCTATAAGCTTCAAATGGTGGATTGAGAATCAAACATTTCTTATAGTGCATTTCCACTTTCCCAAACTTTCACCAAGTTCTGATAGAATTTTTAACTTACTATGTCCTCTCAGGTGTAAGGGCCACCATGGCACTATTACTGTTTCGAGATGTCAGCTTTCTTCCAATGAGGGTAACCACTTCAAAAAAAGCCCAACAGATATAAAAGATGCTTTCTTCATGATGCCTGTTTTGCATCAAGTCTACCTACCCCAAATACAGTGAATAAGCTGTCTGTGTGCACTTACTAGACAGCAAGCTATAGGGAACTTGAGTAGACAGAACAGTACAAGATGAACCAAATAAAACCACCAGCTGAGCTGTGATAAGCAGTTTCTACAGCTCTAAAACCTACTACCTCTTAGTGTTGAGAAAGGGAAGAAAAACTTCTTGGATGCCATCAATAGATACCTTATTTTTTAAAAAAGCAATGTAATGTACCTATCAAACTGAAAGCTGCCCCATAGACTTACTGGAAATATCCTGGACTTGTTTAAATGCACCTAAAGCAGGGGGTGACGAGTCCACATCTAATTTTTTCCAATTTTGACATTGGCATCTGAGTGCTAGCTGCCTTGTGGGGTGACTGAGTTAGGGAGTGTTGCCTCCCTGCACTCTTGAATTGCCCAGGGCATCCCAGCAGAGTAACTGTGGAACTTTGTTCTTACACTTTGTAAACACAAACTTATGCTTTATTGTGTGTAACCCAGTAACAGCTACAGGCTCCAAATACATCCCATCTCTAGAGCCCACTGTTGTTACAAACATGTTGCCTATCTCAGATCTCCAGTGCACTAAAAGGAGTACCTGCTCTTATGGTTGTTGGGTCTGTGTGTAAACCAACTCATTCATCTCTCCCATGGAATTTAGGGGACACTACAGTTCCTAATGTGCCCTCGTGGCACCACAGTGAAGTATGAAAGCCTTGTTTTCCCTGGTTTAGAAAGACAACTGAAACACAAGAGGATAAAGCATCTGGCTGAGAGTCATGTGGGAAGTCCCTGGCAGACCAAGGAGCTGAAGCCACTTCTTCCATGCCCTCCTCTGCTGTCTGACTTCTGGCCTGCTTCCTCATGCAGAGGGAGACTGTCCCAAAACCACCCTGCAAATCCCTGGCAGAACAGGGGGTAAGTTCAGGGGGTCAGTGCTCTGTTTGTTGCCCCTGTAAGGGAAGAGGGCTGAACCTCCCAATCTCTGCCAAGGCAACAGGAAAACACGGCCTGACAGATTTCCTGCTTGCTAATTACAAACTGGAGAAGTGAAATATATTCCTTTGCCCTTAGCATCTGATTTAGAGAGAGGAAGGTCATTGAAATCATGACTGCAGTAGATCAGCAATGAGCACAGCAAGAGATATCTGACATGAAAGTAAGCCAAGAGTGGCCTACCCAGGTGGCTTCCACATTAATGCTGAGCTGTGGAGTCCTCTGCAGTTTCAGAAAACGTCAGAGGCACATTTCAGCCTGGATAGTGAAGGGCAAGAGAAGGATGAGATTTTTAATACAGGAAGAAATAGGATTCTGGGAGATGCTTCTAGCTGAAGACTTTTAAATGATACAGCAGAAGGTTCACAATTTAGGTAAGTTGAAAATACACTAGGACCCTTAATTTTTCTCAGCATCCCTCTCACTCCCCACAATTTTCTCTTCTTAAGCCTCACTTCATCCCCTGCCTCAGTGGGAAATACCCCTCAGCTGCTGTCCACAGCTCAGGAGTTGCACAGGAAGCTTTGAAGTCCTCTGAACAATGCCCTTTTACCATCATCTTCAAGATATGGGTCATTTTTTTGTTTTGAAACTGGAAACTGCTCTTAGTAAAACTTCAACATTGATTGTAGCTATTTCAGCAAACTATTGGAGTTATTTCAGCAAATTCCCTGAAAAAATATAGAATTAGTCATTGAAAAAAATAATAAACTCTTTTGGGTCTAACTTGGTCTAAAGTTTAGGCTTTGTGACAGCAAGCTTTAACAAAACTTGTATTTCCATGACATTTTGTTGTACATTCCAATGGGGAGGAGGGAAAAAAACCCAACAAACGAACAAAGATTCTCTGTAGTCCTTGCTTTGTGAGAAACGATGTGAAGCCTGAGAATCTTGCAGTGAGAGTGACTCAAAGCCAGTCTGGGTGAACACTGGCAGGAATTTCTGTTCATCTGAACAACCTCTGCTTCCATGCGCTCTTTGGTAGCCTTGCTAGCAAACAGCTTGAAAAGCACTAATCACTGCCGAGCCAGCAGAGCACAAAAGCCTAGAGCAAAAATTTCTCAGAGCTGGGTTCAAAGAGTTAATTGCTGCAGTCTGGGCACACTTGCCCGAACTTTGGTCATCTAAGGGCCTGGTTCTTGGGTGCACTCCAGGTGGCCAAGAGCCAGGGTTCAAGCAGAACCTTGCTGAAGTTGATTGAGTCTGTACAAGTTCCACCTCGTCTGGGTGCCTATTTCAGGACCATGAGCTCTTTTCCAGTAAGAGAATGACCAGCACAGAATTGCTCACAGTGCTACTCAGCAAATAACTGGGCATAGTTAACAGATGTGAGAAAACAGGCCTATCCTCCAAAAAATCAGCTGAAAATCCTGAGAGGTTGATCTTCAGCAACAACATCCCATTACCTTTGTGGGACCTGTGACTGAAATTTGCGAGCTCAGAAGGGGTCTCCAGTGGAAAGCAGCCATAACCCTTGTGCTGACCTATAAACCATGAAAGAGGCCTTTGAGGATTTTTTTTCCAGTGAGGTTGGATTTCTTTTCCTCGGATTCTTCAAGTATCAGATACATTTATGCATGAAAGTGAGTTATTAGCAAAAAAGAAAAAATCTAAGTATTTCTGCTGAACACACAGCAACATGTGCACATGAGGATCATGCTGTGGGCCCTAGCAGGGATACCTACACCATCCTTCACTATAGCTCCCTTAGCTGGGCTGCCCTTCCTGTGCCCTGTCTTGGAGCAGGAAGAAGTGGTGGGTTACACGTGGTGTGGGGGAGCCATAAGTCAGGCTGATTGATACCATGAATGGGAACACAAACCAGAGGAACTACAGCTCCCAAAGTGGTCTGCCTTGGTTTGGGAGCCTTACTTCTTACAAGTTGAACAAATGTTTTCCATAGTTCTTGCAAAATATTTAAGTTGATCCAAAATCCATTTTTGTCTCAAAAAGAACCGGAAAAAAATGCCACTTTTTTCATTAAGTACTAGATAAGACATTATTCTTACATTCAAAGATCACAGCAGATGCATTAGGAAATCAATGCTAATATTGAAGATATAATGCTGTACAACATTATTTTATATTAAATGGGAACTTTGTTTTCATGAAACTTCTGGTTATCTGTTAGTGAATCAAACTGAGAGTCTCATGGCAACAATTTGGGTAAGGTAGATGGATGGTTTTTTGCATTAAAAACATCCCTGCAGTTGAGTACCCCAAAGGGCAACATCATTACGCATGTTCACAAGAAAAACATGGCCAAGGTATTTATTAATAGTTCTACTCAACTTGAAGTACCATTTAAAAAGTAACATTTTCTAGCATTTATTTGGCAGCAACAGCAAGGGTTTCTGATAAGCAGCAGTTTCTCTCCCTTGTGCCCCAGGGAAGGCACAGCATGGGCCCCAGGTTGGCAGTTAGTTTAGTCTGGGGTTAGACCATCCAAAACCTGCTTGAACCTTATAAGAGAACATTTCAAGGACACTTCTAGGCAGATTTTTAATCACAAGGGGAAAAAACCCAAAGTATTTTAATTATTTATCCCTGACAGTGTATTTTTAGAGAGAAGAGGTTAAAATAAACTTTATCTGTAGGAAGCCTTAGCCTGATTGAAAACCTCTCCATATATTTGGAGTCCGGTTTAATAAGCCATCCAGACAGAGGGAGCATTCTTCTGTAAAGCCCGTTTGGCACAGAAGCCTGCAGCTAGAGCTGAGCAGGCAAATCCCACGGCAGGGGAGAGACAGCACTTTTTGACCCAAACAATGTCTAGACAGCCTGAAAACAGATAAATTAACAGGCAAGCAGCAGTGGCATCGCACAGCAGCAAAGCGGTGGATATTTGTCACCTCAGTGATGGGTTAAATGAAGATTCAAGGCCCTGGTATAGTCTTTATGAAACACAATGTACTCCAGCTGTCTCTCTCCCTCCTCCTGAGCTATTTACTGTGTTAACAACTCCATGCAGAAAGTTCACGTTCACTGACATAGGACCCATTTCCCATCTTTTACAGACTGCCCTAATGAGGCCACAGAATCAGAACAAATTAGTGACAAAATTCCCCCATCCCCTTGCTCAGGGTGTAGAAGCAAACGTCCTTTCCTCCTCGCATACCCTGCAGACTCTGAACTCAGAGCAGAATACAGGGATTCATGGCAAATGAGAGGGGGGTTGTTCAGCCTAATGGTGTAACAGTGTTTTTTAATGCAATCCCTGCCTGGGGATGCTGCGTTCGCTTTACAGTCTGGCTCTCCTCTTTGAGAAAACACATGTTTTGCTATATATAGTGGAGCTTGAAAAATAACTTCCGTTACTAAACCAAGCACAAATAGTTTCAGATGACACTTTTGGTAGAGAAGTTATGTGATTTCATTCACTGTGTTTACTGAAAATTATGCACACACAAATTACCTTAATGAGATGCAAACCTTGTCGGCTGCATTTAGTACACCAGTAACAAAATTCTGGTGGCTGCAATGCTAGTATATTTAACATACAGAAAATAAATAATTTGTTACATCAGTGCTGTCAAAATGAAACAACCCAAACTGTGATTAAAGCAGTTATCATTAAACCAGAGGATGACTTCCAGAGCTGTTGTCAAAACAGCAAAAGAGCAATTTTCCTAAGTGCATTTCAAGTGATTGAGTAAAAATTGAACTTACGGTAGACTATGTTATAGAATACTACTTAAAGTGTTTGGATGATGATACTTCATAACACAGAAGCCTTCATGCAGTACAATTTTAATCTTTTTCTGTTTGGTTTTTTTTTCTGAGCTTGAAAGCATAATAAAGATTGAGAGACTTTCTCTCTGTGAGACTCAGTCCCACCATTCTCAAACATGACAGCAAGGAAGTTCTGTCTGTGTGAGATTCCTTGTGTATGTAGAGGGATGGAAGGGAGAAAGGCAGAACTTGTATCATGCAGGATGCATGTCTTGGCTCCTGCCAAGCAATATTCTGTGCATCTTCAGTATGGCAGAAGTTGTAAACATGTTGTGTAATCATAACTGGGCTGTGACCCATTTGTTAGCAGCATAGCAAAAATACATCAAAGTCACAGATAGTCTCTTCAGACAGGCCTCAACAGATACCCATCTGGAGATAACCTCAGACTGTGAAGCATCGATGATTTATAAAGGTGTTAAAGAACTCTTCATATATATATATACACACACACACATATATATATAAATCCCTGTTTAAACTCTGTACTGATTAACTATGAAGCACCAGAAAAAATAAAGGGGAAAATAATACATTGTTTTTGAAATAGCAGAGAATTGAGTGATGTGTAAGAAGAAACTGCAGCCATGTTAGAGCCACACAGAGTGCTGGGTAGTTCTGAAGATCTGCTGTCCATGAAGCATACGTGAGGCCAACGCATAGCAGCCCAAAATGGTAACCGACCTTAGCTGTCAGTCACTCTCTGGAATTGAAATGCAGTGGTCATCACAAGTGCCAAGACAGGCAGTGACAGGCTACACTAGCAAATCTATATATCCTAAACCTGTGGTAAAGTCCACCTGTGCAGATCTGGCACTTGGATTTTCTGGAGCTGAAGAGCTGCTGCTCACACTTGACTGGGGCTCTGTTTGCCACCAAAGGAGGTCAGGACTGGATTCCCTTTTGCCCCTTGATTTAGGAAAAGTCTGAAGCAAGCACATCACTTTCAAAATGTGTTATTCATTACAGAATGTGTTATTAATAGCAAAGAAGCCCCATTTCATGGTGCAAGGCACATAGAAACACAGAAAGGCAGCCAAGTCTGCAGTCTCAGTATCCTCTTAATTACTTGGACAAGCATGATTACTGAAAGCTGAGGGTATGTCTGTATCCTTTCTTGCCATGAATCCAAATCCATAGCATGGATTTTCTTCCTGGCACTATATTCTGTTTATATTCATCATTTTGCTTGGAGCCCTTTCCTTTCAGAAAGATCTTTCAGATTTGGGAAGGGTGCCTCGTTGTTGGTAGGTATCTTCTGTGGTCTAGACTTATAAGTTCTTACTCTATTGTTATACTGCTCCACTGGAAGGTTTATAAGTCACACTACTCGTCAAAGTTATGAGGATGCTGAATCATTTTTATTAGGCATCAAAGTCTTCCCCCCCACCTTTCATTTCTTTAACTGAAAGCTTCATTAGATTGCAAAATGGCACCTCTGTGCTCAGACAGGCTGTGGGCAAATCAAGTTCTTTCCTTTGTTAAATCTGATTGATTTATTTCTCATATAAAATGAGTAGTGAATGTTCAAGTTCTAAAAAGTTATTTAACAAGTGTCTGAGCAGAATGAAAATAGCTTTCCAAAGTAGTGCAAATACTTATCATAAGCATTTTAAAGAGGCTCTTCATTTTCAGACGTTACCAAATGCCCATAAATTCTTAGATATTCAAGCAGTCGGGCAGCTGAGGAAGCTTAGGATAACAATTAATTATGAGACATGCTTCTCAAGCAGCTCTTTGCAACCCTGAGTTGCAGCAATTTAGGAAGAAGGTGGGTACCTTTCTGCTTATTTAGTGTCAGAGAAACAAGAGGCAGAGAAGGGAGGACTGGTGTGAGATGGGATATTATCTCAAGTCTCCCTCCAGCCAACTCAGTAGGCACACAAGAGATATTGCTCTACCTCCAGAGGACTCAGGAAGGCCTACGCAGACCCTTATTCAAGCAATTTGGCAATGATATCACTTGTATAGACTGTGGTTTTTTTAGATAGTTACTTGGAGCTTAATTTCTCATATACTCTTGCTAAGTGTAATGGGAGAGATGGACTCTTTGCAAGAGAATCCTATTCCACTCAGAGATGTGTATCTGTCCTCTGCAGAGTATTGTCTCTCTTGGGACAACCTCTGGAAGTTCAGCTAAGTGTCTGCACCTTACTTGGACAAAAGATGAGATAGATCCTGGAGCAGGGAGACCTTCAAAACGGCAGGAAGATGAGCATGGACTGTGGTCTCAGCAGCGACCTGGATGGAAGAATGAACAGTCATGGAGATACAAATTGCAGCTTGTAAATCAGCAGACAGTGTCAAGCAGAGTTAGAGAGAAACGCAAACATGAATTGCAGGGGAGCAAAGGCTAGTTCCTATTTCATGCTAGTTTTGCTACAGATGGCTTGTCCAACTTCAGAATTACAGTGCTCATAGCTAGTTTTCTACTTTCCTTTGACTGCATAATAGGAGAAGAGGAAAAACACAGTTGAGAGAAGGTGGCAGAAGACATCTAGGGATTATGCACTGTAAAAAAAAAATGCTAAGAGCAGAGACTTTCATAGCAACTGAAGGGGAAAGTAAAATAAAATTAAAAGTACAACCAAAACCCCTGTCTCCTGTGGTGAAACTCCAGTGAAATGCTATGAAGGACAAATCTTTTAATGTATTGTCCTGCAGGCAGTCTGGTAAAGCCTGTATTCTCATCATAAATTAACTCTCCCATTGTAAAAAAGCAAAAAAATCTGCTTTTGGGACTGGCTGCATGCAAGGGCTGCTGAGAAGATGCACACAAGGGGATATTTAGAAGCAGTAACAAGGAGAAGTAGGTCCAGATATTTCCTGCTGAATTAAGAAGGTCTCTGTCTGAGCAGACACATCAGATGTGTTTGCCACAAGCTTCCCATGGGCTGGCAAAAGACTGCAGTTCACATAAAGGATTTAGCCCAGGGAGAGCATTTAGTGAGGAAGTAACTCCCTTTGCTCCGTGATTTGTCAGGATCTCTTTTAATTTGGTCTCTGGCTGAGAGACAGGGTAAAACAAATTAGCCTTGCTGGAACTACAGCAAGGACAGATTTGACCCCCCAGCTGTAGAAGACAGAGAAAGGGTTTTCAAAATGAAAGGGAATAGAAAAACTTTTCAAAATGTTGGTTCAGAATAGGAAGTCTCTGTCTCAAAGAGACGGTGATGTAGCTTCTGATTTAGCACATCTTCCCCAGCAATGGTCACCTAGAATAGCCAGAAGCCACTGACGCACCTTCTCCTAGAAGGTGACATAAACAGGACATGGACAAACAGCACCTCTAGCTATAGGCAGAACCACAAAGTCTTGCTTTTAAAATAATTTTTTAATTGTTTCTTTGCCACTATACCATGATTTTTGTTCCTTTGCCAAGTAACCACCCTCACCTTCTGATCTCCTCCTGTGTCGCCATTCTTTAATTCTTCTGAAACAGTAGTTCCCTCAAAATTCCACTTTTTCAGTACATCTATTACCAGTCCCATTTGTTAATAATAGCTACCAAATAGTCCAACCATGCTTCCACAATCCCCATGTGTCACCCCTGGTTCTGGAAATGGCCATATTTCAGGCACTCAGATAGTATTTTGTCAGATACCCTTAGAATAAATTTTCAATCCAGCTATTTTAGGGCAGGGCTTCCCTATCTAACTTTTGAATAAACAGAGTCATAAAATTACAGATTAACATAGCTTGGTGGGGATCTCTGGAGGTCACTTGCTCCAATCAAGTTTAAAGTTAGCTCAGGACCTTATTCAACTGAGTTTTGACAATTCTGAAGGATGGTGATGCAACTGTCCCTTTGGGAAGCCTGTTTTGGTGCTGTGCCACTTCTTTATTACACTACCAGTCTTTGAAGATGTGAGGAGTCTACCTAAATTGGATTTTGTCTGTTCCCTTATGGCTCCAAACCCTTCCATTATTTAGGTCAGTGTATCCTCACTCCCTCTTTCCTCTTAGATAAAAGATCAATTTGTTCAGTATTTCTTTTTTTTAAAAAAAAATAAAAACTGAACATCTCATTGCTGAGATACTGTTGCTGTTGCTGTATTGAGTAAAGAATCACTTTATCTTTTCAAGGGAATGAAGACCATATTTAAAATCTTGTGCCCATTAGTTTATGAAACTGCAAAACTGCTTTCTGTTTGTAAGCATTATTATTTCATGAGCAGATCATGCTTGGATCATGAGTGTAATCTCACTGCACTTGGAAGTGTTCAATCTCAAGTTTACAGAAAATGCTACAAATTTACACTTTTTTTAAACTGATTTTACTGTGTTAAAACCTCCTTTGACAATTGTAAAATGTATTTCTGACTGAAATTTTCCACGTAGGTTTGTTTTTTTTGGGGGGAGGGGGGTTGGCTTTTTTTTTTTCACTTTAGACAGTAACAATCATTGTCTTTATAGCTTCTTTCTCTTTTAGAGATGGAGCAGGGATTGCAAGGCAGGTTGCTGGATGAACTAGAATTCATAGTTTATCCCAAAGTAGGTTCCCTGCTGAAGCTGGATTTAAATGTATTTTTCTTTATTCAGTATGATTAATTCTCTTGCCAGAGGATTCTTGGTGCATTTCCTAAAGATAAATCCACGGGAATTGCAGACACTTGCTTAAAGATGATTGTTCAAAATGCGGAGCACTGGGAAAGAGGTCTAAAAGTAAAATAAGATCAAAATTCTGCTGTACTTGTAGCCTGCAGAGATTTAGGGATCCTGGATGTTTCAGAATCACAGTTTTAATAAAGAAAACCTCTATTGTAACCCAAAAATAAACTAGGACTGAGTAACAGACAGTGGCAGGCACAGACTGGCAGTGATACGCTATAATTACATACAATTTCCTGCACAAAGAGGGATATTTCCAGGTAATTTCTGATTGGCCTTTAAAAACTGCATTTTGGGCATTAAAAACCCCCTCAAATTGTATTTTAATGATGCAGTAAAGGCAAAATAGGTCACACTAAGTGCAGTCTGTTAGGTGGGGCAGAGGAGAAGACATGGCTGCAGAGCACTGTTACTGCTTCCAACCTGAACCCGGAAGCAGGGCAAGTGAGTTTGTCACTTCAGGAAAAAGCTGTAACTCTGCTTACATGATCTGTCCTGTCCTCACGCCTTCTGAGAAGTAGCACCAACAGAGTATCCATGTCGTGCTACTCTGCAAGAATCAAAACACTACTTCAGCAGAAGCAGCTGCTGAAGCTCAGTTCTCCGTTGGTGACTGAGCAGCTGGCTGCACAGCACCCAGCAGCCTCCTGGTAAGGAAGAACCTGTTAAAAGCCTGCAGAGGGGAAGCAATAGCAAGGAGTGACTCTGGTTATGTCTATGTTAGCACTTTAGTTGGGGCAGGAATGTGCATTTAAAGCAAATAAAAAAGGAGGAAGGAATAGAAACCAAGCAAATGTTTCCAATGCCTGTGCTGGAATAGCTCCATTCTGTGGATCTGCACAGTGGGGGCTGAGAGGCTGCTCCTACAGAGGGAGATAAGGACAAGGCAGCTCTAAAACATCTTCCAAAAAAAAAAAGCCCCTTTCCTAATGTGAAACGTCAGCTTCCCTTAGTAGAGAAAAGCACATACTGGCACCAGGTTAATCATGCCAGAATTCTACTTATCATCTAACCACTGTGACATTGATTGAAAGTTGCTCTGAATGTTATTTGTGGTTTTGTATGTCTGGGGCTCCTGGACTGCGTTGGGCACATGAAGATAATCCCCACATGTTGCTATGCAGCCCAGAGAGTTTGTTAATAGAAAAGATAATTTGTCTGCAGTGTCAGAAGATCCTATTATTTTCTATGGAAACTCAATCAATTTTAACTGTTGAGTGGCAGCTGCTCATCCCTAGGACCTTTGAAACACTGGACAGTTTTCTGCAATGAAACTTTGCTCTCTCAGCATAGCTTTATCGTTACTAGCATTGCAGTCCTCTCTTCAAGATATTTGGGAACATGCAATTTAAGCCAAAGAAGCCTTTTACTAGATGTTTGAACGAGGAAATGGCATTGTTCAATCATTTCCTGAACATTTACAGAATTACTTGAATGCACAAAATTAAAGATGGTTCATCCTCTTACTTGAAGACAATTTTAGTCCTTTGCAAGCAGTATTTACATTTTTGTATGAGGTTTTAATACCAACCTAGACTTCTTAGCATATAAGTATAGAGATGTAAAATTCTGTAGGTGCATTTTCTAAATCCTGAGAGAATTCTAAGCAAATGGTCCAGTTCTGAAATTTCAGACAGTGTTTTATGACCTGTACAAGGCTCAAAACCATGCCTGAGAAAGGATTTTACTTGGCTTAAAAAAATATAGCAGAACAGGACTAAATGCACAAGATTGGACAATCTGTGTTTGAATGGAGAGCATTCCCCTCAGTTCACCCATGGGCAAGTGAGGTCCCCCCCAGGCCATGCTCGCTGTGGAGCCTGCTTGGATCTGTCTCATCCCAGTTGCAGTGATGTGCTTGTGATTTCCAGGCTTTTCTTTCTTTCTCCTCTGCCTCTACTGAGCTTACAGGTCTCAGTGTTAGCACTGATATCTCTTGATTCACCATTATCGGACACCTTGGGAGAAAGGGGACAGCTACTTATGATAGCAATAAAATACTGCTTTGCCTTTCATTTTCAGTTTTAACTCCCATAAATTCTTTGCAAGTTTAATTCTATTCAGAAGTGGTAAATAATTTCTTCTGTATCTCACCTAATCTCAAAGTCTAATCTGAAGCAGAGAGCTGGTGGCCACCAGAAGAAGGGATGCCAGAGTCCGACTATCAGAAAGGGGACAAGACCTGGTGTCAGTGGCAGGCTCATAGTTCTTCCTACACATCTGCAGCTTCTGGATGGATGTAACAGAAAGAAGAAGGGGAACAGAGAAAGAGTCATAGTTTAATGTGAATTTCTGTTGTTTCAGCAGGATATGTAACCTCAAAGATCTTACGTGTTCCCTCCAGCCAGTTACTATGCTGTGATTTCTGTTCCCTTCCCTGCTGGGCAACCTTTGCAGAAAACCTTTCTCCAGAACGCACAATTGGGCTTCATCAGAACTGTGGAATATTTAGAGAAAGTATTAATATTTTTTGCCCCTTTCACTGTGGGCATACATGGGAGAATATTTTCCTCAGATTATTTTTAGGAAGCAGAGACCAGCTCTGCCCTTGTGAGAAAAACAGAAACTTGTTTCTGCAAACTCCAGGTAACTTAGATGATTGCTTCATCTAGGTCACATAAGTTAGGGTTGAACCATAATTGTAAAATGCTCAGGCTTTTTCTGGCAACATTTTAGGTGGGCAGTTATAAAATACTCCTGCAGCTGAATTTTTATTCTGTTCCCTTCCCCTCTAATGGTTATGAAAAAATCCTGTTCTGCTTTCTTGGTATATTTTGAGGTGATAACTTTTCCTTGGCTTCCCTCATGTCTAATAGAAGAATAGTCTAGAGTACAAGCAATATCTGAGGTCTCGGTGTGGCCTGATGAAACTGCAGATTGCTCAGCTGAATTCTTTATCTGTTCATGGTTCATAGATATTAGAGGTATGTGCAGCACCAAGCACTAAGGGACCATTTATTCCAAGCTAGAGATATGATCCAGTCAGCAAAGTTATCAAGAATTTTACTAGTCATACAGGTGGGAGAAGTTAAGTCCCAGGGCACTGAGAAATTATGGTAAAGCAAATTTCACATCTGAAAGAACTTAAGGCACAAAAACCAAATTGGCAACTTTCCCGTTACTCAGTCTGTTCTCAGAAAAACTTTTAGATAATTTCAAAGACACATTTGGTCCCTTTGTGCTAAAGTAGTGCCAGAGCACACATTAGAGTCTTGGCTTTACCCACAGCAACTGATGAATTCTTTATTAGGAAAAAAATCTTTTCAGTTCCGTCAGAATTCATTGAAAAAAAAATAATCTGAGTTTAAATGGAAAACACAGGCTCAGATTGGTGGAATATCCTCTGAAAGTTAAGCAAGGTTAGGGGATTTTTTTTCTCTACTTACAGCTAAGGTGGATTAAGAGAGGCATATGGAGAAGATCAAATATACCTTGAAATAATGGATGTATAAATCTGCAGACTAAATCTCTCTTGAGTGCTGGACGAGAGAGAGGGAGAAAGAGAATATAAAAATGTGGAGATCATTTGTTGAGGGGATATAATACTGGAAAGCCAGAGGGGTTCTAGGATCTTCAATATTTTATAAGAGAAAGATTAAAGCTATTTTAATAAACCATTGAGGCCAGTTTTTAAAAAATGTAAATGTACAACTGTGCACACAATCTGCATATGCAAATCACCACAATTGGGCAAGCAAATCAGATAATTGCATGCAAATATGCCTACTCACTCTGTGCCTGTGTCTACAATGGTAGTAACTGTGCATGCAAATTAGGTACACATTTTGTACATATAAAGGTGCAGCTTAAGTGGCATATGGCATGAAAATATGGCATATCATGTAACAAAAGAGGGAGAAAGAAATAGCAAGGGATACAGAGTTAGCTGTAAATAATAATATGGAGCATACACAAACACACATGAATCTATAAACACAGGATTATAAAAAAGAAAATACACGGGTCTTTTGAGTGCTTAGGGACTAAAGTGACGCACAATGTGTGGAGCTAACACAGCTTCCCAAGAGACCAAGTGCCCGTTCACAACACAGGCTGAGGATGGTTTTTCAAAGCCACACCAACTTCTCACTCGTTTGACCCAATGACCCTCTCCTTTAGAAGAAGACAGAGTTCAGTCTCTTAGGCTTACATAGAATGAAGACCCAGCTGCAATTGTCAGCCATGCTGCCAAACAAACATCAAAGGTGGTGGTGGTTTTGTGTGACAGATGGACAGATGTCTTCAAGGAAAAAGGCTTTATAACTCTTTTGTCTTTCAAAAGGACTGATTTTGCTTCAACTACCTTCCTTTCTGGTTTGGAGCTAACCCACGTACCCTTGTTGCCTTTTGCCACTAGGCTTGTTTGGATGCAAACTGCACTGAGACGGCAGGCGGGTGGGCTGGCTGGCTGGAAAGGATTCTAACCTCAACTCTAGCCTTGAACTTAAAATCTGTGTTATATTTTTAAAGCACTTAGACCTTTAACTTAGTTGTTAGCAGATTAATGAGATGCACAGACTGACATTTTATTTGAAATTTTCCAGGCAGAGAAACATAAAGTGCTCAGCATGAAGAGCAGACTGAGTTGCGATGACAGCAAGCCCCCTCAATCACTCCAGGCTTCAGCATGCTCACAGATATAAAACAATGAGCACAAGTTGGAGAACATAATAAAAATGTTGATTAAATTTTGGTCCAGTCCCTCTTACATGTGTGATTCCACATTTGTGCCACACTCAAACAGCTATAATAGCAAAGATCACTGACCACTTGGTGCTTTCTGTGTTGGGCTCATGGTACTTATGGCTTTGAGAGCTGTTTGGAGGCTCACAGCCCAAAAAGCTTTTACCAATTTGGAGACAAACTGGAATCACAAGACTCAGACTGGCCCATGAGCATCTGAAACACATGGTTGCATAGGGAACCTGGATGGAAGGTGATCAGATGTCCAAATCTCCTGCCTTCAGCTTTTTCAGTGTTTTTTGTCATTCTTTGTATCTCAAAAACGTAGGTGAGAATTTGCCATTACGGCACACGGCTCTGCAAATTCACTGAACAGCCCCATCATGAGGATTTTTCTGGCCATACAGATTCTTTCACAAAACCTGAGGAAGGCCGTAGAGCATGGCAATTCTGTGGGAAGCACAGGTACTGAAAATGAGGGAATGGCTTGGTTCACCAGTTAGGTATCTTGCTGTCTCCTATACTAAAAAGAACTTGTTTGCAAAATCTCAGCCCTATTTGCCATTATTTTACTTTTCAAATACCCTAATCCTCTAAAAAACAGAGACAGAAGCTGTGGAGATGTTTCTGTCGTGTATAGTTTGGCTCTGTCCATCCTGTGCCACAGCCAAATGAGCAGCCCCTTCTCCTTATGACTAACACCCCAATGGTCTACTCTTTTACTTCAGACCAACACAGAGTTTTAAAGTTTTAAGTCAGCTTTGGCCCAGGTTCAGAGCACATATTTTCCCTTGCAACTCTGCACAGCCTTACAAGCCAGAGCAACAAAAATTTGGAGCTGCTTCTCACCCGAGCATGGGTGCCCATATACACACTAAGAGAGCATTGACTTTTCAGCACGTATCTAGGCTAAACTGATTTCACTTTTAAGAAAGGAGGAAACTTAGTGCTTAAGGGATTTTACTAAGCTTCAAAGTAGTTTGGAAGTACATTCTGACATGCAGCATTAACTGCACTGCTGCAGCTGCACACAGAGGAACAGGCAAATGTGTACAAGCTCACAGACCAGAGCTGTTACCTGACTTCAGATTGCAGCTTGAGCCTTTGGGGGCATATCCCAGCACCCAGTGGAATAATAAGAAACTACTTGGATACAGGAAGGCTGAGGTGTATCTGTACTATATATTTGCTCTTAGGAGCAGCTGTGTTCGTAAAAAGATATTTCCAAGCTAAAACAAGTTTAATTTACACAGTAAAGTAACAGTCAGGAATTCAACTCACCAGAGCAACTATGAGTAATAAGAATTTGCATTTCATTAAAATGAAAATAGAATCAGATAAACCAAGGACTATATTCCTCTTGCCCATTTCTCCCTGTCCATGCACATTCCCATTCCTGCAGCTCTATTATAGAGTTTTTCCTCTTATTCTAAGAGGCACACTCTTTAGAGCAGCTTTTCTCTCTTGACATATCCCTAATCTCTACAATAAGGACAACCTGGTGTTCACAGGCATAATCTTAAGGGAAATAAGAATAAAACTCTGTGTTGCAGGTTCTTGCAGGCAAACAGCCAGGACAGTGATACCCACCTCAGCCTGCTTTGCTCGCTGGAGTAAGGCAGCTAGCACAGGAGCCAACAAAGCTATCACAAGTGACAACAGAGGACAAGTTTTGGCTAGGAAGTGCTTTTTTCTTTTCTAACAGGCTTTTCCACTCAGCTGGCTTTGATACCATTTACCCTCAGGTACTTTGGAAACAAGCTGGAGCAATCTTGGAGTGGTTAGCAGCTGGTTTTGAGAACTCCTAAGGGATGCTGAAGGACCAGAGTTCTGGCAGAAGACCAGAACAGCACCCACCGGAAAGCAGGAGATGAAGAACTGCGCAATTACTGTCTGGGAAATAAATTTCAGCTTCTGGAAGGATACTGAAACAATAGAATGAAACCATTTGTGAACCCACAGAAGATAACAAGAAAATGAGTAAGCACAAACATGCAGTTACTGGGAACAGATTATGTCAAGCCAAGCTCAATTCTTTCCATGACAGGAAAATAGGGAGAGAGAAGAAACAACAGTTGTCATGGCTTGTTTTAAGCAAGTCTTTTGACTCTGACTCACAAGACATTCTTATAAGTAAGCTAAGAAATTTGGTCTTGAAGCAGCTCAGCAGTGGATGCAAGAGGCTGAAAAACTATGCAACAGACTATTTAACAAGAAATCATTGTCAAATTAGAAGAATATATTGATTGGATACCCTGAAGGCCTGTTCTAGGTCTAGTTGCATTCAGCATTCAGTGGCAAAGAAGGCAACTGTTACTGGAGTGAACAGATAAGCAGTGAAGCCACCATGGCATACAAAGGACTTCCACTTTTCATGCTTTAGAACAGCTTAAAACTTGGAGCAGTCAGAGAGGTACCAGAAGAAAGCAATCACAATTAGTACCCTTGAGGTCAGGGTCCCTAGATCTCAAATAGAAGCCTGACAGAACTGGAGGAATTCAGATTAAGACAAAAAGACAAGTATTAGAATTTACAAAAGCCTGCAGAATACTGGGAGGAAAATACACTGTCAAGAGGATAAGAAAATCCTGGGCCTAAAGAACAAAAAGTAGAAACTTTTTAACTGGAAGAGCAGGGAAATACTGAATAAATTACCTGGAGTGGCTGTTGACTTTTATGGTTTTGGAAATACATAAGAAAGGTTGGACAAAGATCTGTCACAAGTGATGTAAGTAAAGCTGATCTCACCATAGGGCAGAGGGTTGGGCTGGGTAACTCCTTAAGACCCTGTTCTTTTGCTGTTTGTGCATGTGTGTAAAAATCTTTGGTCCTAATAGCAAAAGGTGGGAAGTTGCAAGTTACAGGTTAACTGCTTTTTGAATAGGGCAGCCATAGGAACTTTGAAAAATATTGCCAGCTACACTCCCCCCAGAGTCTTTGTGACCTTAGGAGATTATGCTAATAACTAATAATAATAGAAGGTTGTAGCTAAGACCAAGGACCCAGGTACAGTTGATTATTTCTGTGTATTACTTGCAGACTGTTGTTGCCCAGGGCCAGCAGAGGCTGAGGTCAGCTAACCTTGATTATGCACCAACGTCTTTTAATTTTGGCCTAGGCATATGACAGACATCTGCAATGAAATATAGATGTGCACAGGCTCCAGAAGTAGCTGGTGTGCTGTGTCACCCAGTTATCATGGGCCTAACGAAATCTAGGTTAAATCCCCTAAGAGATCAGAGAACACCTTTTCTCATCATCACAAATCTTGAGCTTGCTAGCAGAGAATGAAAGACTAAGTCTTGCATGCTTTACAACCCATTCCAAGTCCCTGTGGGATTAGTTAATTATTCTTTGCAATAATTAAGGCACAAACAATTGATACAAGAATCTCCATTTGTTTGTAGTGTGAGGATTCCTTTCCCCCAAGGCTGGAGAAAGCTCTGAATATATTTATACTCCTCCAAAGCTGCTGTTCTCCAAAGGGAGATTGTTCTGCTTGGCTGAGAATGAAAGCCATCTCGTCTCTGTGGCAGGTATGGCTGTATTAAGGCAGCAGTTGGGGGCCCTCAGGAGTTACTTGATTACATGTTGGAACAGCTTCATTCTTCAAGAATGGCATCAGGCCAATTAGTCCTATAGGAAGACTGATGTTTTAACTAGAGACATCCATCTACATTGGAGATTTATATATACAGTTTTCTAGGTATAGACTGCATGTGCATTTCTATTTCTGATTTTCTAGAAAGGACAAAGGGCACATGTGATTTTTGTTCAAGGCAGATGTTCCATGAACCTGCAAAAAATGTCAGTGAAATTCATACTCTTTCCTGTACTAATTACCAATAGCATTCACTGACAGACCACTAAGATCTAAAATGGTTCAGTTTGGCCCTTGCCTGACAATCTACCCTAGCTAGAAGCAAATTAGTTGCAGTTTGTAAGCATCCTATAGGGTCCTACTCAGAAAATCTAACCAGGAATAAAAAAGCCTCTCAGAAACATGCAGACACTTACAAATGAGAGCAAAAATTCATAGTGACCAAAGTAATAAAAACAGCTGCCTTACTTAAAGTCCACAAACCTGAAGTCATGACCCTGGGCAGGTTCAGTCTAACACAGCAGAGAGGGAAAGTCACAGAACTCTGATTGCACCTGGTAGTTACAAATGCACCTCCCTCATCCACAGCCCTGTGCCAAGGCCTATGGCACAGTGCAGACCCCACCAGCTGACTTGATGGCTGCCCGCACAGGGAGTCACAGGCAACAGAGAGGGGCTACAGATGCTGCCTCCTGAGCCTGCTGCTAGTGCCACCCTGCTGGAAGGGGCTCCTATTGATGGCTCTTGCTCTAGTGCTCTTAAGCCTGTTTCCTTTCCCTTTCACCTTCCCACCCTTTCTGTGATCCAGTACAAGAGTTGCATGCTGGGAAGGAAGGAACCTGAGAGGCTGTTTTGCAGTACTTGACTCACACGATGTGCTCCAGCATGGAAACCAAAGGCTGCTCCAGGTTTACTGGGAATGGGAGGTGCAGATTCTCGGCAGAAGTTTGGCAAGAAAGCCACCCTTGTCAGTCTGCCTTCCAGCCAGCACATGGGAGGGAACAGCCCTGAGATTCTAGATTCTCCCTAACACACACATTAGTCATAAATGAGAGTGTCTGTAGGTTCAAACATTATGCAATCAGTTACATCAGGAAAAAAATTAGTGATCACCAGTTTTAAAATCTACAGTAAATATAAAGAAGATAATTTAAAGATACTCTAATTAGAGGCTTCTTAATACAAAGCTTATAGGAGCTGGTTGCAGATTGTACCTGATCTTTGTTTTTATAAGTATTAGTATAAGATAGAAACTTTGCTTCTTCAGAGAAGCATAAAGACGGTGGTGGGGACAAAGTTCCTGTTCCTGCAATTCACCAAAGCTCATCTGTAGGATCCAGGAGGAAGCTTGGACATCCAGTATTAGCAGCACCAGCACATTCCACCTATGTGTATCAGCCACTTGAATAATGAACACTGAAAAAGAAAGGTGGTGTATGCATCGGCACCTAAGGAGGGTTAAATAGTACCTAATTTCAGATATCTCCATCTGAACTGGTTGGCTGGACTTCCTCTATAGTCCACAGACAATCCCACTTGCCGAGTGTGATTCATCCAACCTCTTTCTGTACCCAGCTGCAAGGCAAGCTGAGTGTCACCTTTGAAATGTCTATTTCTCTTCACTGAGTGCAAAAGAAGTGGAAAAGACTGTTTCACCCAGGGATGCCTACTTTGTGCACATCTCTGGGTAGGGGAGGTGAATCCTAGGCAGACTGTGTAAGAGCAAGGAGGAAATTGCAAAGCTGAAAAACTGCTGCAAAGCATTTAGCAGCATCCTATGAATTTATTCTAGTTTTGCACAAATACCAAGTACTCAAGCATCCTGCAGCAAGGTCTGATTTTTAAATAAATTGAATTTTTCCCTCTCTGTGCAGCACTCTTAGTGGAGCTGCAGAACCCAGAACCACAGTGCTTGTTCTCTGAATGTGTCTTACGTTAGTTTGCAGCAAAAAATTTAAAAAATCACTCCCTGAGTGTTCTCTATCATGTCTTTCATAATTATTTTCCTCATTAAATGTTGACCATGAGTATACAATAAAAAGTAATTTGGAGAGGACAGAAGCTGCAAAGGCTGGATGAGCTTTTGAACACTCTGTAATTGAAGGCCATGCTACATGCCAGCTGATAGTTTCAGTGTCTTTCCAAAGGTGATATCAACAAAATTTTCACTGAAATGACAGCTGCCAAGAACAACAACCTCGTTAACCTCAGTCCATCCGGGGTTGTCTTCAGTACTCAGCACAAAAAGCCATCAGAACACTGCCAAGCCATTTCCTACCTGTCACATTTCTAATGGCCTAAGTCCCGTGATGGTGATATCCTCTAATTAGTCACTAGTTACAATGTCAGGTATTTTGTTCCCACAACCATGTGAAGAAATGAGGATTAGCTCCTAATTTCTCCAAAAAGGAATGGATAACATTGATTCTGCTCCTCCTTTTCTGTAATGACACAAACTGCTGGCCCAGAGGGGTCCCTGTTCCTAGTAGCATGAAGCAGCACCTTTCTAGAAAGCACATCTAGTACCCTTTCTGCATACTTCTGGTGAAGATGCTAACCTTTGTAGGGAAACACACCTGAATTCAATACTGTGTTTACACACATTCCCAACTGTCTTCACCTCCTTCTAAAGCATCAACCTCTTATTTACTCATTGATATATCTCAACATGGGAAAATCCTAGCTTCAAAGCTTACCTTCTATTATTTATTTGTTGATTGAAGTATTTCTTCCAGTGTTTACCCAGTATATGTGAGCCCCTATAACTTTGTTGGTATTACCTTTTCAAAGGTATTTTGTCTGTTCAAATACATTAAAAGTAAAATGAAAAGCAAAACTTGCATGCAGTTTGAAAATAAGAATGCAGAAAGCAGTAAGGCAGGAACAGCACTGCCAGAGCCAGGATATCATCTCTTGTTCATTCTATGAGGGATCCAAGTTAGCCAGGACTTAATCTGAGCAAAGGTAACAGCATGCTCTGCAGGCAATGAAAGTAAAAACTTCTAGTAGGAAATATGGGTCTCTGTGTAAGCTGGTTTTAAACTGCAGTACAACACAATACTTTTGATCTGAGTGTTTGGTTCAAAGAGTAGAAGACTGAAGGATGGTACAATATTCCTCCAAACATGTAAATGGCTGCTGTAAAAGGAAAAAGAATATGTCCTCTGATGGGAAGGACAGAAGAGGCTGGACTGTTACTTCAATGGGTTAGTTGGAACAGTGTGGACTATCTTGGGACAACTGATAGAAAAGATATCTCAATGTACAACAGAAAGCCTGAATTTGACATATTCCAAATGTGTAAACAGCATTAATATCTAAAGCAACTGAAAACCTGCACTAAGATGCACAAATTTGAAGGTCTAATAAGGTCACTCTACTGCCTGAGCTTTGCTCCCTGCAGTAGGTTGGCTGTGCAGTCTCATGAAGGGCATCCTGCAGTGCATGAATTGCAAGAGACAAGACAAGGGAGGCTAATAATTTTTGCCTGCCTGTGCTCACATGTGCTGGCAACCATCCATCCCACTCTAACAAAGGTTGAAACTTGGACACACAGAGACAGATCTTTTCCTAGTGTTGTTACTCTTGATTCTTAGCTCTTTTAAGTCAATGCAATGTACTTAATTTTAATAACATGAGTTTCTTCAGCCTTCAAGCACTCTCCAACTTAACAGCACTCCACATTCAATTGCAAGTCTCACGATATTTCATGGTTTTGCCTTTTTGAAGCTCCAGCTGCTGGACTCATGCATTGCAAAGCAATCTCGTCTTTCATTTTTTAAAATTATGTTTCTAGTTCTCATGGTTGTGGAAAGAAGCCTGAAAAGATGAAGTGCCAGTACCCTTATTGCTCCAAAGAGAGAAAGCAAATAAAAGGAATTCAAAGTACATAGGTTTAAGCCAATCTTCAGATTTCTTTTTCCCCAAGGCCTGGCTCATGATTTTTGAGCACTGGCATTTGGAAATGCTGGAAACATAAAACTCTTAATAAGGAACAGGGGGAGTTACTAAGAAGCATGAAGGTATAAGATTTGTTCACTACAGTAAAACTGTGAGCGTTAAAGGATTGAAGAGGAAAACTTACTAAAGGCTAGCAATATTTTAATACTTTCTCACTTAACAAGTCAGCTACACAGTCCCTGATGACTTAGCTATGCATCAGTTTGTTACCAATAATTATACTATCAGCTTGATGGTCTGAAAATGACAAAGTAATTTTATTTACTAGAGAAAGTGAAGGGCCTTTTGGAGCTATAGAGAGCTTGATACCTCTTCACAAAAACAAACAGGTCAAACAAATGCAGATTGAGAAAAATATAGATTTTGTATTCAGTGTTCATGGCCTGGTTTATGTTGCTCCTGTCCAGCATCCTTGTGGCATATGTTGCTATCAGAAAACATTTTTCCCTGACTTTAGGAACATTATATTTTTATGATAAAGAGTGAATTGTGGAATTTTTTTTTTTTTAAACCAACCCTAAAGATAAGTTTTTCTTACAGAAGCTTTTCTTTTTTAATGAGCTTGAATAGAAAAAAACAAATAATCAGGCTTCTATTGATGAACTTAAAGATACCCAAATAAATAGCATATTTTCAATATGTGAATACCCACACACTGAATATGTATCATACTTAAATCCCCAGAAAAAGAATAATATTGTCTATCCATATTGATGAATATGTTATATATGCCCTGAGACTGCTAGGCAAAATGCTACATATATAACAGAATGACTGTATTTACTGAAATTCAGTAAGACTTGTTTTCCATTCTTTAGAAACTGAAAATCCACAGTATATCTTAGATTCTTCTACTGGGAAAAAAATACCTCTGCATTGTCTCTTGCCCATACATACATCAGCTGAAGTGGCCAACTTCACAGGCATGCTCTTACCCCAGTGCAAACTGTACCCTTTAGGTAGCATATGCTGAACAGATTCAATGAGAAAACAAGTAGTTACAAATATGTTTCCTTAAAACATTCTGGACAATTTTTGATTGAAGATAATCTTGCATTTGAGTAAAGGCAGCTTAATTAAAGCAATTTATTAATTTTCATGGAAGAATCATAGTATTTAGTGATCAATTCAGTATTACTTCAAGCACAAAATTCTGATCTTCTGGAAGTGCTGAGGTTCCTCATTTATGATAATACATAGACAAGAAATCATAGATCAAGTGTTGCTGTTAAAAAATAAATTAGAAATGTTTGTAAGAGGGTCTGGAACAGAAGCTCTGTCGGATTCCCAAGCACAGTGGCATAAGCAGCCAAGGTGATGCCGGCCTTGACTTTCAGCCAAGAGCAGAGCAGGCCTGGCTCACTTGTCTATGGCAGACTAAGGCTCAGACACCACTCATGCACATGCAAACCGAAGAGTAAAAAAGGCAACACAAGCCACTACTGAGGCAACTGCTTGGGCCAGAACAGAGCTACCTGACAAATCAGAAACTGAACCCAAGATTCCTTTGCCTGAGATCTCTCTACGTGGTTGCAGGTATTTGTATTCCTAAAATTGCATTTTCAAATAGACTATGAAAAGTAAAGGAACATGTAGAATAAAGCAGCTGGAAATAGAAGACACTGCTCATATTGCTCTTGTGATCACACTGTGGTTTGTATGCACAGATGCAAAAATGTAAAATATTTAAATGAATATCCTGAAGAGGCTTTTAAAGAAAATGCTGTGACAACGTGGCCTGCACGGAGTAGCACTGTGTTTGAATACCTGAATTAGATTTAATCTGGCTCCCCCAGTGGTAATAATAATATAATAAGCTGTAAAAAGGAGTCTAAAAATCTTAAATTGAATCTGTATGTTTACTATGAAAGGAGCTGTGTTGACTGTACATCACAAATTTTAATATTTTCAGCAGGCAAGTAATACATCTTGTCTAGACACTGGAGAAATTTTCAGACACAAAATTATTTTAAATGCTAAAACAAATAATGCAGACTTCACCTCCCATCCCTACCAGATTGTGGAATGTCATTTACTTTAAATTTGCAGCCAGACATCTCATAGCCAGAGAAATTGCCTGTAAGAAAAATAGGCTGACACTTATCACTGCGTTCCAGTGGGACCAGGGGGTGATGTCAGCTTTCTCTGTTTCTCCCAGACAATTGAGCTTCCTACAAATCAATAAAAACAAGGTTTATTGGTATGTTTGCTTTATCACACTTGGGCCACTTTCATTGTCCTAGTGACAAAGTCTTCACAAATTGAATCATTAAACACAGTAATTGTGTTTCAAATACATTTTAGAGAGAACGAAGGGAAGAGAGGGTGTAAAAGATTATTTGCTGCAGTATTTATGGCTCCAGAATTTAGATTTGTAACAGTTGCACGTATCTATATGTTATTTTTCAATATGGAGAAAGGAGCAGTGGAAAGGGGCAGAGGAGAGACTCCAGTAAGTGGAACAAACAGTAGCACTCAAATTCAGACCAGTTAAGCTTTTAATATTTCACTGAGGGAATGTTATATAAGGAATTTCTCAACAGCTCCTCACACAAAATGTCAAACTTATTTTAAAATTATTTTTTTAAAAATAGATGGGCTTAGAACCCTGGAGTCAGGATCTAAGGACTGTTACCCTCCTGGTGGTTAAAATAATCCCTTCCTCGGTGTTGCTCAGTCCCTTACGCAAGCCTGTAAACTCATTTTGCCCCAGCACTCTTTAAATCTTTGTCGCTCTTTGCATATGTGGTTGCAATTTACATGCCACCCACATTTAAAGAGGTATTGACATTTTCAAGTCGCCTATTTTAGCCCCTGGACTTAAAATGGTATCAATCACACTTTATTTCTTCGCTTAGGAGCTCAGGCCTGTATTTGTTGCACACCCACCTCTCTCACTGCAGCCCAAGAGGCGTCTAAAAGCCATCTTATTTGCATATTTATCAACCCTTCAGCTCTTTCAGTCCTGGATTATTTAACCCTCGTAGGGACAGGGCTGGGTGCCCCAAACGACGGAGATTTCAGCCTCCCTGTTCTCACAGTTGCTATGCAAACCCAGCTCGTGGCTGTTCAGCGGATGGCAAAGCAAAACACAGGCACATTTCACAAAAGTATCCAGCATTATTCAGCAAAATCGGGTGTGACTGGTGTTCCAGGGGCTGCAGGGGCCTTTGAGGGAGCTGGCATGTCAAGGGCATTGTTGTGCGCTGAATGGCGCTGACCTGTGCCGGGCAGGGTTAGGTCAGCGGCAGGCCAGGGCCAGAGAGCTCATAAAAGTTCCACATGCTCCAAGCCTGACTTGGAAGTAAATCGGGGACTGGTCTAGACAATGGCATTTGCTCTTTTGTCTTAGCCAGCACCCTCGGGAGTGGGGAGGGGAGGGAGGGAACAGGAGACGCTCTGTTGGAGAGGCTAGGCCTCGCTGCATGCACACAAACACCAGTCTGTCTGAAGAGACACTGCACAGGTTGGCACCAGCAGCGCCGTCCGCTCCCTTTTGTTAGGTTCCCTGTGTGAACAGGAGAATGCTTCTCCCTTCCCTCTTTTTATCTTGTCGAATTTTTCTTACTCAATTAACCTGAAATGGAACACGATCATGCTTCTAGCTGTAGTTTCCTTCCAGCACAGCGATATCAGACCTTTCCACACATTATACAAATTGTATTTTATCATGTAAAATTAAATCTAGAAGGTAACGATGTTCAAGTACAGAACACTACAAGGATGTACAAACGCTTCCTCCACTGCACTGGCTCTTAAGAGGAATGGAGGACTATCAGATGGGAGCTGTTGCTCTTCCAGCTGTTCTGTTATTCAGGGGCCCTTCACCACATGACACAGATGCTGTTGTGGAGCTCTCAGCAAGGCAGCACTTCAGGGAAACACAGCAAACCACACCAGCACACACACCACAGTGGGACATCTCCAGGTAGAGCATTTGCAGTCTCTATCCTCTCTTGTCTAGCAGAAGTACAGCTGCATCCTGATGGGACACAGGAACAAGTTCCCAGAGTGTGTAGAGGAGATATTTTCCAGGGCCTTTCTGGCACCATTTCAAGAATCGCCTTTTGTAAGGGAGTGTCCACCAGTCTGCCCTGCTCTCATCCAAAGCTGCTGACGCAGGCAGCAGTTGCAGACCCACCTCTGCTTCTGCAGCTGGAGGAACAGCAACAGCAGACCCACCTCTGCTTCTGCAGCTGGAGGAACAGCAACAGAGTGTTTCTGTTGTCTCTCTGATATTCAGCACAAAATGCCACCAAATTGGCACTAACTACAATAAAAGTCTTCCTGAAACTCAGAGGGGAAGGATATACATATATTGTTCATGCATGTGGAAAAAAATAAATAAATCACCTATAAGTGGGTGATTTCCTTTCATAGAATCATACCAGGCAAAACAAATGCAGCAACCAAACAATCTAGATGCATGGGCTCACTGACAGTTAAGTCTCGCATTTTAAAATGACTGTGGTGCCAATTAATTCAGTTGGCTGTATCACACACCATTTATCTTGGAGAAGGTCTGCTACAAAATGAGAGTCTGGGTTTGGTAAGTCTGTCAGTGACAGCACCATTATTTCCCAGTATATATTTACACTCACATCAAACCCGGTGAGTGGGTTTGCCATCAAACGCACAAAGTGCAAACCTGACAGTTTGGTTTGAAGTTCCCTTCTCCACACTAGGGTCATACAAGAACACTGAATAGATGCATTTGCTATAGGTTATAGCAATCTTGACAGTAGTGAATGAATGATTGCTCCTAAAAAGTACATCTTGTTCTGACATTATTGCTTCATTGCATTCTAAAAGTGGCTAAACTAGAGACATCCTTCCTCACCTTTCCCTACCCCTGCTGCCATTCAGTGTCTCCTCTGATTCAACAGTCTGTATTTTCAGACTGATTTGAAGGGGCTATGGATTTACAACAGTGGGACGTGATGCACAGTGGTAACATTTAAAGCATAACAACTGTACATTTTTTCCAGAGAAGTGCTTAACTTATTAATGAAAGAATAAAATACTGTACTCTCTTGTGTGTCTAGTCAATATCCCTATTGAAATGAATAAAATTCCCATAATCTGTTCTGGACCTTATTTCTGTTATAGCTGAAAGCAGGAAATGTTGCTGCAGACTACCATGGGAGCAGCATTTGCCTCATGAAGAACAATTGGTTAAACATTGCATAATTCAGTAACTCCTGACTTAAACAAAACTCATAGAGACATGCTCACCAAGAAAGCCACTGTTTGCAGTTGGGGACAGTCTGGCTGGATCAGCAGCAGGGGCAATAATAAAATGCTGTAAACATAGAGATAAAAAATGATGAATTGACTTTGTATATCTATTTGTGCTTAAAATTCAGGCAGACACTCGAGAACTTTGCTGAATCAGGGCCTTGGTTATTGGTACCAGTAGCAAATGCAGACATTTGGGAAGGTAGGTTTCATTGCTGCCATCGTATTTTATTTTTGGAGATGTTAAAGAAAGATATCAAGAAGATATAAAACAAATTATTAAACTACTGTTTTGTGTAATGCAGAGCAAATATTTGGTTTAAGTTTTACAGGCATCTTGCAAATCAAAATCATAAAGGCAGATGAGCTTTTGTTTAAAAAGGCACTCTGATAGCTCAGCAGAAAAGAATAAGATTTTGGTTTTGAAAGAAAAAGAAGAGGAACGAGGAACCCTGACATGAACCACAAATACATTTCATTAGGTGACACTATAGATTAGAAATCAATTAAAATTAAAGAGAATGTGTTGAGGAGGATAGGGGTTGTCAGGTGCCTTCAATAATAGCAAACATCCTCCCACATCTCAAGTTTGCGTGGAAGTCAAGAACACAGACTTAGTTCAGATAAGATATTTGATTTGTGTTTGCTCAGGAAAGTGCTCTGATAGCTTAGCTAAAAGGAATTTGTATTTAATTTCAGTAAAGCTTGAACTAGATAACAGCCAAGAGAATACCTGTGCTGGAATGCAACCAACATTAGACAATGGAAACAAATTGAACAAGTTACTAAGGAAAATTTGCTGAAGCCCATTCCTCGTAGCATGCACCTTGTAGAAAGTGAAATTCAAAATGCCAAAATGCCTGTTTTTGGACACAGTAAAAAAATCAGTTTCTAAAGAATTCAGTTCCATAATTTTATTTTTCTTTCTCTTTTATTTTTACTAACACTTTCTTACCCCTCTAAAAACTACCTTGATCTTGATCTAGTCAGAAGCCAAGAGAATACAAGGTAGTTATTACAGTTTTCAATTGTATTTTCATGTTTGGGGGAGGGAGGAATGAGGACAAAATCCTGAAAAGCCAGTGTTAGAAAGTTTCATAACTTCATCCTACTCTATAGGCTGAGTTCCCTGTCTGCACTGTAGCTCTCACAGTCAGGCCTTTCTGGAAGAAAAAGAGAGGGCAGCCTGTGGTGGAGATGTGTGATTTTTCAGGCATGTGACAACCCAGAGAACTGGGCCCATAGAGGGTTCTAAAAACATAAATGGAGAGCTCACAATTCCCCATCAGGCACTGCAGGCATACCTGGATTTAAATAGTTCAATTTTTTAGAGAAAATATTTCATTTAGCTTGCTTAGCTCCTACACTCCATTAACTCCATAACATTTTCTAAAATAAGGACCTCATTGCAAAAATTGTCTGAGGTGGATTTTTTTTCCTACCTTATTTTGAGCTACATCCACATACATTTTTCTCCTCTCTGTTGACATTCCCAAAGCACAGGCCTAGGTTGGTGTTGATATAATATCCATATTTAACATACAGTTAGGTGCACAAGAAAGATACTACAAGCATCAAATTCTTCCTTTTCTCAGACAAATTAACCCTGTGGTGGATTACATTGAGAAAGAGTGAAGTCTGTAAGTAGTGACGATTTATTTTTATCAGAGCAGCTAATGCAATTAAAACCAAGCTAACAAAACCAGGTGAGTTCTGATGTGCACAAGCCTTTTTAATAGCAGCAAAAGGAGATGCAAGTCAAAGTAACACCAATCCTCCACTGTCTGGTCTGAAAGAGGCAGCGGATGATTGCTGCTCTTTGCTACCTGAAAAAGCTCAGTCTTACACATATTTACAGCAACTAACAGCAAACACACTAATATATTTTCATTACCAGGCAGGGTTTAAATTATGAACTAGCTGAAGTAATGCACAAAGCAGAGTGTATATTTATAGCTTAAGGACTGTCCTCTACCTTGCTGCATGAGCTGCATTGACAATGTTGTATTACAAACCTACTCTGCTGCAGAATTCCTCTAATACATCACACTGCCATCAAGTAACAAATCTGGCCCATTAAGCATTCCTCCACTAGCATATGAAATACCCTGTTTTCTCCGTGGAGTGTGTAGGTAAGACTCTCTGCCATAATGTCTTTTAGCATATGGTCAATGGACAGAATTTGGGAGAGTTCCAAAGAAATTTGTACTTCCCTGTCTTTTGTCATTTGTAACACTGTAGTAACTCTGCCCTGGGGGTAAATGATCAGCTCCATTTTCCTAATGAGGAAATTCACCCAAGGTCACACGGGAAGTCAGTGGCACTGCAAAGAGTGAAATTCAGGTCATGGGCAAGAATTACCTACTAATTTCTCTGCAGCTTAATTGCATTCCAGAAACTACATTTATTTGATATGATAATGCACCATCACCTGTTGTAACAAGACAGTACAAGAGGAGCAACCAAAAAGAGACAAAAATATGTCAAAGAAATGTGGTAAGCAATAGTAACTGATAGGAACTATAATAAGGCTAAGGAAATAGGCAGTAGCTAAGAATACTTCTCAAAAAGAGTATTATGGCAAAACATTACTGATCAAAACCTGCAGGCTCTAATGCTGCAAGTGCTTGCTTATATGTAGAATCATCTTGGAAAAGTCCCGTCAACTTCAGTTTAGTCCCAAGTTGTAACATTATATAGAGTCTATCTAAACAAGTCTAACCAGACTAGGTACAAATGTGAAGTTACCTGAGGGGTAAGCAGTCTCAAGTTGAGACAAGGTCTAATCTTGTGTAAAACAAGCCACTCCTTTTTCTTATTTGTACTTTTTTTCCCCACTTGTCACTGTTACTAAAACTTGGCAGGGTAAAAGGTGATGGGGATTCATCTTTCTCTGATCTTTGTGCTTGTATTTCCATTATCAACAGTTTTAATAGTCTATTGTTTAACTTCTAAAGCTTTTCTGTAATACAAGATCACCAAATGCACCATTTATTAAAATGAAATAACCTTCCCTCTATGCACATAATGGGTTTAGGCTTTCTGTATCAAGCAAAAGAAATCAAAGAATAGGACAATGCGTGTTGGAAGGCACTGCAGTAAGTCATATAGTCCAACCAGCTGCACAAAGCAAGGTCCATTTTGAGGTCAGACAACATTGCTCAAGGTTTTATCCAGTCATGCACACCCATATGGCCCGGTGGGATTATTAAATCATTTCTCTATCAAGTTTTTAGTTAACAAGATGACATTTCCTTATTACACCCTGATTAAGTATTTCCTAGTAGCTCCTTTTCCTCTGAATTCTAGTTATTGAAATGGGCCAGATTCTAAGATATGCACATAGAGATCTCGTTGATTTCAGTGAAAGCCCCATCCAAACTTCCTCTTCACACAGAGCTGTTAGCAACACGAAAGCTCCAAAAGCGAGCAGCTTTTCCTCCCTCATATTCTCATGTTGCATTAAACAGCAGAGGAAATTGAAATTCTAAACCCAGCAGGCATTTATATGTTTGTGTTCAACTGTCCTATCCGCACATTTCTCAACTGATTGCTGTGGCTCCTAATTGGACTCAGTGTTTTCTATACATACAATCAAGTTTAATACAATCTGAAGACTAACCATGTCTAATCAGATTGTCTTATTACAAAAGAATCAAGGAAATTACAAAGAGTTACAGAAGCTATATAATAAAGCACAGAAGTACTGTGGTCAAGTAAGCCACTTGTCTGAGCCCTGAATGATGGAGAGAACAATAGTTCTATGTAACAACCCTTCTTCCCACTCACTACCTTCCAATACACACAAAAAATACACTTAATAGTCCCTATTTCATGCAATTCTGATTATTCCTTTTCCTCCCCCTGTAATTTCAACACACTGGGTAATTTTCCTTTAACATGTTTCCTTACAGAATTTCAAGCTTTGCAGTGTATAAGGCAGCATTAATTTTCAAGGCAGTATAGACAACATTATCTTCCAGTCAGATTGAGACATCAGAAGGAGGCACAGCCCAATGAGAAATTAGAGATACAAGAACTCAACTTGCTAGTATACTCATCAGATATTTGATATATGTGTCATCAAGACTATTTAATACCCACTCCAATATTTTTCAATAACTCACTTAGGCATCATTCATCTAGCATAAATTTAGTTCACTCTCTGGCATAGGTCAAATGATGATACAGCCATTTGTATGGAGGGAAAACAGCTACCTCCTTTAAAAAGCTTACACTCTTCAAGTGCACTAGATTAGCTGATATTTATATTGATCTTTTCCACCCTGTTTCTCTGATTTAGAATACATTTTATTCTTAGTCTTAGATATTTTGACAGTGAGCACTGTGGAAAACAGGATGTGGATATCCATACATGAAAAGAAAATGTAAATGTATGGTATAATTGATGAGAAAATGTAAACATCCTGAGGAACTTTGGATAGTATTCCTGCATGGACAACAGACTCTTTCTTTTGCAACTATTTATGAATCCAACAAGATAACACCCACAATAATTTCAGATATTGAAAAACAAATCCTGAAAGTTCTTTATACTCCCAGATCAAGGCATACTCAGTATCAGAGATATTCTGACCAGTTTAAGTGCATTTTGCTGCTTTCACACAATCTAAGTTACCTAGTAACACATGATTTCGTAGTACAAGCTGGAAGTTCATCTCCAAGTCACATTTATTTTCTACAGTTATTATTTTGGTATCCTAATGGAGAAACACCCCACTCCAGCTTAAAAAAAACCCAGCAACCCACATTTTTTGTGTCCAGCTACAAGCAGGCCGTGCTTCTAAGCTTCCCAACAAGTTATGGCTCCAGTGCTGGAATGATGTCTCAGTCTGCAGGAATAGCTACATTTAGCTCATGACCCCACTGTACTCAGTCTTAGTTTATTAATATCCCTATTCTTCCCTTTCCCACTGGCCTTATTGATTTCCCCTTATAGTTAAATACTGAAGTTATTTTCAAACCTGTCTTACACCAAAAGGCTTGACTTTTCCCACTCGCCCCTTGCCATGATAGACTAGCAAGTACGTGATATGAATTTAAAAAAAAGCAACCAAAAAAATTGTACTGGCCTAAAAAAGAAATACAAAAGCAAAGCTCTTACTATGCAACATTTTTTTCTGAAGAAAAAATTGAGTAGGATGCATGCTAAATTTATTTTTTAACTCTTCATCTCACTTGCTTGTGACACTGCTCTGTAGAAGGAATTAAGCATCACTGCAGTCAGTTCTGCATAAAAGGACCTTTTTTAATGAGGACTGTTGGCATGTACTTGCAACTGCATAGGACAGAGCAAACACCGAGATGTATCAAATGGGCCTTGCTGTCCAAAGTAGATGAAACACAGGATAATCCTATTTACTGGGCCAAAGCTTCTGAAAAAAAAGATGAGCATGTACAGAAGTCCTACAGGCTCAGCTCACAGGTTCCAGACAGGTTCTTCAGCAGGTTTTGCAGTGCAAATCTTGCATTGCTTCAGCCTCCTAATGTACTAAAGGTGTACACCCTGCAACAAGTCACAGGCAGTGGACTTGCTTCATGTTTTTACTGGTTTAATATAAAGAAATTTGAAAGAAAGGGTCTATTCCCCAAAGGAGTTGCTTGAACATGGAGCAGAGGCTGCATGGGAAATAAATACAAGTGCTTATATGGTGGTGATGAGGATAGACAGACAAGCATAAGAGATCTACAGAGGGGAAAGTCAGAAAGTGTTTTGCTTATCAAGCAAAAAAAATGCTTTGTTGTCTTCTCCTAAGTAAAATAGCCCCCAGAGCTGCAATGACAGTTGTCTAAGCAGTACTGCACTTACCATTGATGCACTACATTCATGGTTTTGCCCAGCACAAGCAATGTCCTGCACCACCCAATATGCACATCCATGGAGAGCGTCTTGACTTGCACCCCACCTGCCACTACCAAAATACCAACTTGAGGGTTTCCTACATACTTAGTAAAATACACATAGCCACAGACTTGACTGCCAATGAGAAGTCAACTGTACCACAGAAGGCTAGGGAATGCCTCTGAATGTTCATGCTTGCAGGCTAGGAAACATGGGATACTTTAAATAGAAAATCATGGCAGGGAAATGTAGAAATTCAGGTGCCAAATCTCAGCAATTCAGCAGATTTTAGGCAGTCTAATATTAAGTCTGTTACAAGCTGCACCCACAACCAGAACAGTCTGATGGAGAATGAGGTGTTAGATTGTTGCTGGAGAGAGAAGGGATGAGAGGCAAATCACAGGAATAAAAACAGGCACCAGATGCTTGCACCTGGAGGTTCAGCTTACAGTAACCCTGGCCAACTGCAAAACTGTTTTTGAACAGAATGAAATTCTGATCAGCCCAAAATAAATACAAGTGAAAAAGCCACAAAGGCCTAGTTCACATACCAGAACCAAGGCTTTCCAGGCTACTACTTATAATCTGCTGAATTCCAAGTTTCTCTTGAAGGGTTAAACACTACCCAAAATAATCAGGTTTAACTGCTGTCCCTGTGCTGGTGTTAAAGGTTGCTTACAAAATCCCTGTTTCTCAGGGAAAAACATTTGTCAGGCTTTTAAGATCAGCATGCAGTTGGAAAACTGCTATCAAAGTTTTGAAACAACAGGCATATTCCATGGAACATTTTCTTGGTAACATAGATCATTCCTGCAGGAGACCTCTAAGCTGAATTGCCATTGCTGGTTTTATTGCCTGTTTTAAGCTTGAATTTCACACAACTCAGTCTGTTCTGGTTGTATCCCACCTGCTGGTATATTTTTGTTCCTAATCATGGGGAGACTTGCAGGACATTAACCTTCTAGAGAAAAAGTATTTCATCTTTCAGTACAATATCAGCAATAAGACTTGTGACTTACATCATTTTTCTATATTAAAAAAAAGAACTAAAAACAGTGGTATGGATTTTTAAAAGCTGGAATAATTGCAATAGAACCACAAATGCTGCCATCACAAGACATTTGTAGCAATAAATGTCATGCTAATTGATTGATTGCGGTGGAATGAAGTTGTTCCATTCCCTGGAATGCTCAAATTATTGCACAGATTTCTCATCTACCTGTGTTAAAACTGTCCTCAAAAATCCATTCACAGCTGACAGCCTACTGCAGTCCCAACCAACAGTGGGATTTAGCCACAGACATCAGGTTAACACCTCTGATCTGTTCTCCAGGACACACTGTGACCCTAGAGCAGAACCCTCCCTCCCTGCTTCACAGAGCCCTTGGCAGAGCCCTTGTGGCATGGCTGAGGGCTCTGAGTGCCTGACCGGAGCAGGGACTTAAGCCCAGGGCCTGCTGAGCAAGTGAAGGTCACTGCAGCAGATCTTAAAGTCCATTTAAACTACTGAGGGGCTCAGCATTTTTTTAAATGTACAATTTATTTTGCTTATTTTTTTCTTTATTTTCAGAGTTACCAGGTTTTTTGGCTTGTTGGGTTTTTTTACTTTTCAGTTGTCATTTTTATGTCTGCAATTCTTTACTGTGGTTAAAGAGACTGGAAGCTTGGACCCCCGGGTTCTCCCTGCTGTGCCTCTGTCTGTCTGGCTGGCTATTTATAGACTCTCACTAAATTGCAGAAGTGTTGAGAGTTTTGCAACTATATTTTGGGGACAGAATCCTGAAGTGTTTACTGCCAGACAAAACTATAGTGAGTTAATGAGATTTTTTTATCCTCATCCGGAGCATGTATGAAAATAAATAAAGCCTGAAATACTTTTATTAGGTTTTAAGGCACCTTTGCTTCACCCTAGTAAGTAGTACATTTTCAGAGGAAGGCACTTGCCATTTTCTTGCCCTGTAAGAACAATCACCAGCCCCACATTTACCAGTTCAGGGAGCATAATCCATGGGGTTTGCAACTGCAGATGGCAACTGCGTGGCATATTCCATACTGCTAAATGAGGAGAAGCTGAGGACACTCAGCAGTTAAAACCCTGTGTTAGCTGTTAGAATTGTGTTATCTGCTATATCCATAATCAGAGAGTTTATTTTCCTTAGCTCCACTTTCATATTATTGAAATCCAAAGAAATCTGAAGTTTTAAATAACAGGGAGGACAAATTGTGCCTTCTGAGAAAGGGAATCGGTTCTCCTGCTTGAACAGATGTTAAGAATGTTTCCGAGTGTGCTAGACTCATTTACGAGTCTTTTTCACACATTTGAATCTTGGGGACATCAGCAGTTTGTTCAATATTTTCAGCCTGCCTCCTAAATGCCACACTGGGAAAATGAGAGTAGGAAAAAAATGGAAAGAGAGAAAAAGAAAAAAAAAGGGGGGCAACGGGGGAGGGAACCCACGTAAAGCTAATCTTGCATCAGTGAGAAAAATGGTGTAAGCAAGAATCACAGCAAAATAGTCCAGACAAGGAAGGCACAGCCAGACAGTTGGCAAGATAGAATCAGACTGGAAAAATAGTGCAAGACGATTTTAACATACAGTCAAAACTAGTCACCTTCTGGACTGTAATCCGGGGGTGACTTTGCAAACATAAGGTTCTCCCTTCTGAGGAAGAACTGAACTGACACTAGCTCAGCATTAAGGAGACTGTCTCTGTGGTCTCTGCAGACATGATGTAAAAAGCAGCCTAAGCAAGCAGCACATCGAGGCTCTGAGTCTCCTCTCTCTGAGCGTACTTTAGTCACCTTTAGAGATGCACTAAGGTTTCCTGCACTAGTGATACAGTGGGAACACAAAGCATCCTTTTATGCTAAGTTCATAGAGTGCACAGAAGCATGGGACTCAGCTGTGTGGTACACTGGGCAATACAGAAACAATAATTAATAGCAGTGCACCAGTTTTGAATCGAAAGAATGATCAGACTAGGCAGGTGGTGAAACTCAGCCACTTCAGTCTTTCCAAAGCAAATTGATAGGCACATCTCTTGGAATGGGCTGGCTGAGCAATAAAAGGGTTTTCCTCTTATAAATACTGAAAAGGAGAAAGAGAAGTCTCTACAGAAATAGGGTTTTGCAAGACTTAGTTACTTTCTTCTGCTGCTTTTCCTCTGTCCTTTATTGATTGCAAGTAGTTAGACTTGTAAAATGTTTAATATTAGCAGCTATTATGGAATTCTTCATCAGATTACTATAGATCCCAGAAGACCAGCTGCACTTTCTTATTTCAATTTGTATTTTCAACTGAGCAGACCACAAGCCATCAGCACTATCAGAGCCATGAGTATCTTTATGCTTGCTTTGAAGGGTGTTGTAGTTCAGCAGAAAAAACATTTCTCTGGGAATAAGAAAATCTTACTACTATTCCTAGGCACCTGTTGACCTACCATACAGTTCTGAAAAAGTCACTTTCCTCAGCCTTGCTTGGTTTTTCTCCTTATCTTTGGTGTGTCTTGTTTCTAGACTAAAGTTCTCTGGGGCAACATGCACCCATGTTCCCCTGAAATGGTAGTTCAACTTTGCTTCTGTATTGCATTAATGAACAATGATTTTTATCAGCCATCTTCCTTTTCTCTCATGCATTCTGATACAAAGTATAAGGTCTATATAAGTTTATACTAGAAGACTAATACAAGATTCCTGCCATTGCTAAATTCAGAAGGCTGAAGCTGGTGCAGACAAGGAAAGGGACACTATCAGATCATTTACTGTCCCTCCTACACTGACAAAATACAACACCAATTTTATTTGTGTGTGATTTCCTGTTTTCAGCTGGAAGCATTTCACCAAATTTAAAACACACATGCTAAAAAACTTCAACAAATATTTTTGTTTGGGTAGGAGGTTTCTTGTCCCTGGTGATTTTCCATCATACTTAGCAGGCCAGCCCCTGAGTGGTGTATTATCAGTGACAGGGCAGACACAGTGGTTGTGGGTAATGGGGCCAATTTTGCTCTCAGGCAACCCCGGTGATTTCATTGTCTGGTCCATCTGATGACAGGGTATAAGCTGGTAGAATGACTCATCAAGAAAAAAAATGAAATAGGGAAAAAAGCAAAGGCAGCCAAGTAAAGACACAAGGCTATCTCCTGAGGATAATTTTAATAGCAAGACAGCAAGGGAGCTTCAAAATGTAGCAAGGAGGCAAAATCTCTGCAGAGTGTGGTTCAGAAAAGAGCTATGTTGTTATGATCCAGACTGTGCAGAGTGGACGCTTTGGGGGGTTGTTTGTTTTTTGGTTGGGTGGGTGTTTTTTGGGGGAGGTTCTTTCTTGCTTCCAAACAACCAGTTTCTGCTCCTTCCTCTGGGCACACAGGCCAAGAAAGAGGAGCTGAAGTTAGCCCCCTTTTTGTGTAGGTTAACTTGGAGAAATAGCAGCTCTTTATAATCACTACGCTGGTTAGAAATAACCTTTTAAAGATGTTGTTTCAACGTATAATGAATCTATTATGTTATTACTTAATTCTCAGAAATACAGAAGGCCCTGAACAAGGTCAGGATCCCTCATGCAATGCACTGTAGAAACCCCTGCTGAGAAGGAGTCCCCATTCTTAGCGCAGTTAAATAGATATATCAATCAAAGGGAGGGGAATAAAATGGCTGACAGCCAAATGAGATGAGCAAGACATTTAAATTCCCAGTGCTCCACATCTCCTGCCCAATGCACCTGGTTCCATCTCCTCTCCTTCTGCAGAGGTACATGGCAACCTGGTGGAAGAAGCAGCCCAGTATGTACTATTCTGCTGTTCTCTGAAAACATTTTAAAATGTCTTTAGCAAGAGCTGACGGGGAATTGTCTGGTCACTAGAACCAGCAGAAAATGTAAGTAGAGAAGCTGCAGTATTTGTCCCTGTGACTGGGAAAAATATTGCGAGTCTTATGTTTTCTCAGCTCATCCAATTCCATCTATTTACTCAACTCATGGAGATTTGAAGGAAAATGAGTAAGGGACTGAAAAATTACACTGGAAAAAAAAACCCGGACCAATTAAGTGACAGGAGAGCTAAGACCACAAGAAACAAAGAAACCCAAACCCCAAAAATGCATGGTTTTGGATGAATACTAATTATTTTTCAGTTTCTGAAAAATGTTCCCAAGCTAAGACTTTGTAATGTCACCTCAAGCTCACTTAAAAATTTTACACCACCTTTATAAAATCCCCCATATAAGGATTTTAATAGGATTAGAATTCAGAACATAGACAACACTATTTAGAGATCGATAAAATCTCAAAGTATTTGAGGAGTCGTGCTCTAATGTACTAGATGCTTGAGAACATACTGCTGGTATTCTGGAGTTATTTAGATAATGTTCTGATTGTGGCTTGAAGTCAGTAATAACAAGCCATATGTTCACTTTTTCTGAAGTATTATTCTTTATTAATTCTATCAATAATTACCCTATGAATTCTAAAGCAAAAAGCATATAATCTGTTCCTTTGGCATTTGAGTAAATTCTAGTTTAAAGAACAGATAATACTATAGGGTCACTTCAGGATATTTCTTACCATTAATATATTGAATATTTCACTGGACTTTATTCCCTTTACTATTTTATGCACCAGTAATAGATACACAAATCTCCCTTGATTTAACTTGGAGATTTGCTTCTACAGAATCCTCACAAAGGAGAAAAGGTAACACATTAAACCCTCACCTCTTGCCAACCCAAACCTTATCAGTTGGTTTTTAACAGTATATCTCAATGAGGCTGAGTCCAGCAGACCATTACCTGGGCTTTTGAATGCAGGTAGGAATCAGCCTAAAGGAAGCGGATTAATCACAACATCTGAGAACCCAAGTGCCTGAATTTGGCTCAGTAATACTGGCACCTTAAACTCTAAGGTCCTTATGGACACAACATTGTGATAGCCCCTACAGAAGTTTTTTTACATCTCCTTTGAGACAATCAGTTTATGCTGGGAGAGGACCTAGTTAAGTGGTTTAACACACTTTATCTCATCTTCCAACCAGAAGTCTACTGCAATTTAACTAGATTCAATTTGAAGTTCAGTGCCTACATTTAGAAAACAACAAACAAACAAAACAACAAAAAACCCCACAAACAAACACACATACACAAAAACCACCAACAAGCCAAACAAATAAAAATGCAGCACTTTGTGATAATCTCTCTGTAATCATCAAGGACACTTACTGTTTGAAAAATCTTGCATACCAAATTAATGATCTGTGCAGGATGGAAACCCAGTGTTCTCAGTGCTGTGTAAGACAATGCTTAATACTAATAGTTATCCCCATGTCTTATGCACCACTGCTGCACTTTTTAATATAGCCTTGAAGTAACAAGTACGAGATGATGTGATAAAAAAAGCTGCCCCCAGGCTAGTGCCCTCTCTAATGGAATCCCCAAAATCCAGAAATACCAGACAAAACCTTGTTTTGGGAATGTTTCCTAGATGCTCCTCACTAAATTAATTTTTTGGGTATCTCCCAATATGAATCTGGTTCACCAGTACACTGTGTGCAAAGTAGGATTGCATCAATTTCCACATTTCAGATACCCCTTCATTCCAAATCTTCAAGGACAAGGATAGTGAGACAACATGGGGGAACTGCAGCTTTGTTCATTAGCTATTCCTTGATTGCATTAAAACCTTCACATTACTTGAGCACACACAAGTTGATTTTGCTAAGATGGTACCTAATTATTGTATGTTACAATGTAACCAGCATTACAGGAGCTCATGAACAGTCATGATTAAAAATTGGGATGAAAAATTAGAACTGAGAATTTGCAGACTCAATGTGCTTTCCAAGCTGGTGGCCAATGGAAGTGGTTGATTCCTGAACAGGAGAGGGAAGGAGCCTTCTGGCTGAAGACTCAATTCAGGAGGGAGTAGCTGAGTAGGCTCAGTGACACAGCACTGGAGCAGGCTGCCCAGAGAGGCTGTGGAGCTTCCTTCTGTAGAGACCTTCATGACCCACCTGAATGTGTTTCTGTGTGACCTGCCCTAGATTCTGAGATGGTGCTGCGTTGGCAGGGGGGTTGGAATCAATCTCCAGAGGTCCCTTCCAACCACTAACATTCTGTGATTCTGTACATTTTAACAGAAAGCAGATTGTGGGTCTATTGTAAAGTCTGGGCCAACTACATGTAAAACTAAGAGATACATACAGTGACTTAGTTTCTAAGAGCAAACATCTTACCTGGTTCCCAGTAATGTGGGATGTAAAATATTATTTTGACCATTAATATGATGTATTTAGTTTTGCTCACACACAGATGTAGGGGGACAGGCAGCAGAGGGGCAACAATAGGGTGCAACCTCACAGCAACAGGAGAGATCAGAGTGACACTGTGGCAGTCACAGTGAGATGGGGCAGGACAGACATCACGCTGCAGAGTGACAGTGATGATAACAAGTAGTGAATGCAAGATGGAAATCCAAACAGCCATGAGTTTGGCAGCTCACAGCAGCAGGGTGCAGATTAGCGTCAAGGTCAAATAAACATCATAAAACATTGCTTAAGCTGTCAATTAAAGAGCAAACAAGCTCACCATAATTATACAATATAATTGTTATCTGTTGGGTGTTAATTAGATATGTTTTATCAGAGCTGCTGTCACTGCATGGAGAGTAAAACTGGTAAAAAAAAATTAATTGTAATGATGTCATAACTAGTTATGTTCTTCCTTCAGATGAGACTAGCAAGTTATTTTTCCTGGGTATGTTTCCTTAACTATATTCCTCCTTTTAAGAAGTTTTACATTTTCAACATAAAATTACCCTACTGTGTAACCAAGCCTACCAAAGGAAGCCTGCGTAAAGAAAGATCTAAAAATAAAAATTATGAGAGATATTTTCACTTTATAATGGAAATAAAAAAAAATAACATTTCCCTATACAGTTTTAAAAAATAAAGTGTTCCATTTTATTAATTTTAAACTAAATGGAAATTTCAACCCACTCTAAATGATAAATGACTAAAATGCCTGAAAGATTAGCACGTAGGTCTCGCTTAATGCAGTGGCAGATCTGGCCCATTATCTAAGGCAAACACTTTCCTGAAGGATCTCTCACTACATGAGACAGGCTTTGGGTAAGGTTCTGAATGCAACGGAGAAACTCAAGATGGTCTGAGAGTCTGGGTCTGGGAGCACAATGGCTGCAACCTCCCAGGATCCACTGCTCACCTTGAGAACAAGGATGTGAAACTATCTCAGAGGCAGACAAGAGTAGAGTAAATGCTGAAAAACATCATAGTTCTGTTCAAAGATTGATCAATAAAGTACCATGCTAAAATAAAAATAAAGGGAGAAAGAGAGGAAGAACATGACACAGTTACAGACTTGTCTCCCCTGTTACAGCAAGCCTGCCTCCATCCTTAATTCCTTTCCATCCTCAGAATTCATTGTTTATCTTTCCAGGTAAGAGTTGCCATAATGTATCACTTTCTGACAAGAAAATACAAATGTCCAATATTTATTCAATCAATAGAAATATCTAAACTTTCAGCTTTTGGGGCAGGGACCTTTTGTTCTCTACTTGTACACGGCAGGAACTTCCTGACACTACTGCATTGAACAGCAGCAATACAAAAGGACGGTTAGTAGGCCAGCAGAAATACCAAACTGCAAGCTCTGTTTCAATTCAGGATTTTTTCATTATGAATATAACAAACATTTATTTCATAAGATATAGAGCTTGGTATAATTTGTATTGGTTTTAGCACAGAAAGAAAATACCAGAATTTTCTGAGGAGAACAGTGGCACAAAGGTTTACCACACACAGCCTAAAATAGTGTGAGAAAGGAACTGACTTCAGCTTGAATAATAGTCATTAAATCAAAACAGTGGAAAATGCATTCCTTGTAAGAACACAGCCACTGGAGGCTTGCCCAGTCCTAAACAAAGAGTAGCAGTTCACAGCTGTAGGGGACATACTGTGGGTATACACTAATCTAAGCTTTAATATACACTTCTGGTTTGCAGCAAACTTGAGTATTCCAGTGACTGTTTTGGAAAGACACTGCAGGTTGCATCCATTCCTGTATTTGATAATTGCATTTCTCTGGAGTTCTTGTATCATCTCTGCCTAAATTAGTGGAACAGTTGCATGTTTCAGCTTTATACTGAAAAATAACTGAAAGTGAGGAACTCCCAGAGTTACACATACATGAAACAGTAAATCCACTCACACACTCTTTAAAGCAATAGGGACTGTTTTCATGGCAAAAACTGCTAGGGACATATTCCAAGCAGTACTCCTCCAATACAGTGACAAAGTTCAACATGACTCATGTGCACAGGTAATTGATATTATTAACACAAACAAAATTTGAGGTTACTACTGGCAAGCAGTAAAAAAATCAGGTTTGTTTTCTATGAACACTGAAAAGGAATTACAAGAAAGGCAAACTGAACAAAGATCAAGTTAAATATTTAACATATACATGTATGTTTAATATTCATCTAACAATACCTCATTCATAGCCTATGCAACCCAAATGGATCACAGGTTGAAGACATTTCCTCTTGTTTAACAAGTTAAACTTTAAATACAATGTCCTTTTTTCCTTCCTTCCTACATTAGATGTCTGTGTTATTGGTTAGTAGTAGATACAACTGATACTTAGTGAAGAGCTGAGACTTTTCACATCTATAGAGTTAAGTGAACTCAGAAAATCTGGATGAGGGCTTGGAGTAAAGACTATAAATCCTTTGAACTCTGCAGGACCAGACCCCAAAAAAAACCTTATGTGAAGCTGATGGCATGATCCAAATACTATTGAAAGCAATGAGAACCTCTCTCTTGCTGGATAGTGAGAGATTTTGCATTAGTAAAATGAGCAGCAGTCAGATATTCACATTAAAAAATAATCTAGAAAGCATATAGAAAAGGAGGAAATAGAAAGGCTCAGAAATAGAAAGCCAGCAGAGCCTGTTAACTTTTTAGATTCTTTGGAAGTTTGATCTAAGGCAAAAGAACTGCTCCTTTGCACTTGGGCTTCTTGCCAAAGGAGCTTTTCAAAGAGACATTCGAGATAAGATGAGGCAGGCATCTATCACAAGTCACCTTTATCAGTTCTGGGCTGCATGATTGCTAACAAGGCTGAACACATTCATTTACACAAAAACGCCACCAAGAACAGAGGAAGTCAAACCAGCACTGACCAACGTGTTGTTTCACATCCTCTGACCTAGGAACTCTGCTTCTGGTGATCCAGTCTTCCATAAGAGCAATACTTTAAAATGCCATTTGTGTTTAGAAATTAGCAGATATGTGACCAGGAATTCAAATATGAATTTCTATTACCTTGTTTCTTTCAATGACAAGTGCACAAGTATGGAAGAAAGGCAGATTCCCAAGAGAAGATTCTGGCCTGTTCCAGCAAAGGAATCCCTCACCTGTCACCTGCAGGAACAAAATGTTTGACTGTATTACCATATCCCCAAAGATGTGAGTTTTGTGAAGAAAGAGATAAACAGAAGTTAACTGTTATCAGAACACATGGGCAACCTGGGAAACAGCAGCTCTGCCACCAACTACTCAGGTTGGCTACTGGAGAAATCGGAGCAGGCAGGGAGATCCAGAATTTCATAGTCTCATTCCAGAAGAGGGTCCAGAAAACATTTGTTAGAATTGCCAAGGAACATAACCAAGTATCCTGAGCAGCATCATTTCTCACCCTGATAAGATTTGATCAGTATGTGCGTGTGCTGCAATAATTGAATTATATGTTGCCTATTTAACATCAATAAAGTGCTCATTTTTGCTCAAAAAAACTCCTTAAGAATGAGAATCAAAGTCCCCTAAAATTAGCAGCTTGAGAAACTCACACTGAAGTATCTGAAAAACACCGGCAGTCATACCCTGACAGACAGAACACTTGCCTCTGAGGGCTGCTCACTGCTGTGGGTTGTGTCTCAGCTCCAAGCACTGAGATTCCTTGTGTGCAGCTTCCTGCTCACCCACACCTTCTACACACCAGGCCTGAACAACCACCAGCTGACCCACTTCTAGTGTCATATGTAGGGCAAACAAAGGAATTTCTTTCATATCTGGAACAATTCCAGTGTTGTTTGCTGGTAGATGGATTTATAAAACAAGTGGGTCATTCCAGTTCTTTTTCCTTCTCAACAGACTCAAGCAAAGCAAGTTCTACCTTCTCCATGAGAAATGGACAGGTTTGGTACTGGGAAGATCTCTCGCACATCTCCCACTCTGTCAGGCAGCACTCTTCCCATGAAACCCTTCATGCTCTGCAGCAGAGCTCACTACAGGACACTGAAAATTATAAAAGAGGGAAGGTACAGCTGTAATCACTGGATTTGAACAAGGCATCAGGGAAATCAATAACAGGCATAAGATGACATCTTGGTACTGATACATTGTAACAATGAAAAACCACCTATTTAGTATTAATGAAAGCCTTTGCAAAACCTAAATAGTATAAATGTTGGTGGTTTTTTTACTAATTCAATAATAGCTAATTTTTCACATACATGACACAGGCACAGAGTGTGAAACCATTCCAGGACATGTTGATGAGTGGAAATCCAAACCTGATTTATCATGCTCCTGGAAAGCTCCACAGGGCTTAGAGTACCTCCACTGTGCTGCTACTCCATTTGGAATTCTTACTTCTCAGTAGATGGTGAACTCAAAGGAAAGCAACCACACTGCCTCTCCTCAGGGAAGATAAACCTAGTGGGCTGGGCACTGAACACAGCTATGCTGGTGGAAGTTACAGAGCACCTCAAAGATAGCAGAGTGGAGGTGGTGATGTTTCATACACAGCACATGCCTTCCTAGTTGGCAAATATAACTCATAGCTGGCTTCTTAAAAGGGACAAACAATATAGGGCTTGTTCTTGTCTTCTGGAAACCGGATTGTTGCACATTAAACAGTACATATACCAATTCAGTCCACCTGTGCACCACTTTATTTTTTTTTTAAATTGGATGTTTAACGTAACACCTACCTCATACTTCACTAATTATGATTCCATTCACATCACTGCCTTCATATTCAATCATCATTGGTGGCTATTAATGTAACCTTTACCATGATCACATCAGTAATTCAGTAATTGCCGTTACTCTCAAATGCTACAGAAAGGTTTCCCCATGAAGCACTTATTTTTGCTGCAGGAAGATGGCAGGGACCTGCAAAATGACTGGCTGATCAGAAGGTGACTAAACTAGTGTCTGGGTACCACAGAGGTTTCTTTTCTGATGGCCTCAGGTCTCAGAAAGGAGTCTGCAGTAAGTACCCCCAGAATTGTACCCAGGTTCTCAGCACTCTGACGCAGAGATGTGTGTGAATGCCTTCTCATGGAGTCACTGACCACACCATTTATATTGGTGCAAGCTGATTAAAACCACGTGGTGCATCCTAGAAAGAGTACACTGCCCATGTTTTACAAAAGGCACCTGCTGAGTCACTTAAGTATATTTTTATGTAGCTTTGTCAAGTTTACAGACTTAATTGAATGCTTCTACAAAAGAAAAGAATTCAGTATGTTGTACAATAGATATTGTTTAGTCTAGTACACTGATTTATGCTCAAGGGGGATAAAATCTACATTTCATCTTCTCTTTTTAAGCTTCCTGAACACTGCCAAGAACTACTTCTTGGAATAAAAATGAACATTTGTTCTCATGTTTGCAATTATTTTTATTCCTTTCACTAACAAATCATCTAAGTATTTTATTTAATAATTTGTTCTATTTTTAGGAACATTGACAGAAAATCCAAATTATGTAAATATTTCTTCAACTCTTCTCCTCATTTCCCTCATTATATTTGCTTTGGGAATGATTTGTCTTATTGTCTTCATGAATTTTTCTTCATGTCTCCATAAAAGCTACAATTAAGCAGGCATAGAATATTACAAAAGGAGAAGAAGAAAAAAAAAAAACAAACAACCAAACCCCCCCATATAGCTAAGATAACTAACTAACATCATAACACAGGCAAATGTGAAGGAGTCCTGACCAGCCCAGTGATTCCAGTATCTTTGCATGAAGCACGTGCCAAGCAGTACAGCAGAGGAAAAAAGACAAACATTCAATCATGGGAAATCTAAAAGTAGAAAAGAGATAAAGCTTTTGAATAAAGGATTTAATATATCCAGTTCATCCAGTTCTGCTCCCTCTTTCTTATCCATAACCAAGGCCCATTAGGATATTCTGAATATGAAAGGTCCTTTACAGTTGTTTTGAACTAGTCTGCAGAAGCCAAAGGTGTAAAGCATTTTACATACTACATGTTTCTTCTTTTCAGGGTTTCTCCTTTGCCTACTAAAAACATGATCATAAAGCATTTCACTGATGGTGCTTTGGCATGTACGTGGTGTACAACTGGCATGCAGAAGCTAAGTCAAAATAGACAGAAAACCCAGTTTGCAGAATTTATAGAGGATATTTATATCTAGAGTTGTGAGTGTCCTGCAAATATTTTTTCCTCTCTACAGAGCATAAAATAACCACCCCAAAACACAATGCAGAATATATGCATTTATAAATATATTTCTTTAAACTATGTATATATATTTCTTGAGTGATTAAAAGGAAGAAAAAAACAAAGGGATCAAAAAGACTTTTTTAAAAATTCTCATAAATACCTGTCACCCAGCCAATACTAAATGAAAATCTCTAAATTTACACTGAGAAACAGATTACTTACGTTCTCAACATTAATACATGTACAGTAGAATGTGGATTTTTACAGGCTACATCATTTTAAGCCTATACAGGAGATGATCCAGCTCACAGTCTGGAAACAAAGCAAGGTTTGCAAAGTTTAAACAGATCCAGATTCATCCCTTACATTCTCCCACACCTCTAGCTAATGTTTGCCTAGGAAGCAGAAGTAACAAGCTTGTGTGTGCTGCTACGAAACTGAGAGATGTTGAAGATTAACTCATTAATTTTCTAAATCAAATCTCCAAGAAAATATCTAAATTGTGTAGCAACAACTTTTGGATGATCCACTGCTTTAGAAATAATTCAAGGTGCAAAATTCATGAGTCACCATTGCTAAAAAGCACATTCAAGTCATTCAAAGTTTTGGGCTTGATTTGGGGCCTCCCAGTTATGAACAATGCCAAATTTGAGTCAGCTATTCCATTGACCTACCAGTACCTCTGAACTATGTACCTTTATTGAGGCAAATAACCTGTAGATTTGCATCTTCCTTGTTACAGCCGTTTTTGAGAGATAAAGGAAGATTTCATCTTGGAATTTTATATAACCTCATGACTTGATTTTTGTCCTGAGTCAGTCAAGGTTTGTCCAAAAGCAAAAATGATGTTTTCTGAATCTTAGCCAAATACCCTTCCCATGGGAGATGAGAAAAAAAGGGGTTCTCATCACTCACTGGGGAGAATTACAAGAATTATGTGACTAGATGGGGGAATTTCTTTCTGAACAAGACCCACTTTCTCCACTCCTCCCAAAGGAACAAAGACATGCAAGAGCATATTCCTTTGTGCTGCTGCCAAATAGTGGAAATTTATCACCATAATTAAAGATACAAATTGCCAAAAACAAATATCATTTGCAGATGAATTCCACTGTCTTCTGTGAAAATTCTCTGTTTACATTTCAAATGAGTGAAAAAATAAAATTATACATTTGAAAAAGCCCCAGGCCAACTATTAGGAGAGGTAGGGGAGCTCTGAACTTTCTCCTACAAAACACACCTGGAAGACTTTCTAATTTCTCAGCATGTTGACATTATTTAAAATCCTGTCTTACTGATATATAGCCAACATTGAAGAGCTAGCCTCCAGAAAATAAACTCTTGTTTAATAATGTGATGGGTAAATGGATCCAGGAAATGTCATAAAATAAATCTGAGATGAATTAAACAAAACTGACTTCCTTTCTTATGTCATATGCCTCTAATTTTGGCAGTTTAGGGTAACAAAGGAAAGAAACAAAGCTCTTAGAAATGAAAATGTCTGTTTAGCAACAGAACTATACAGAAAATGTAGCACATTTCCAAATCTGTAATGAATCTAACAATATACAACCCAAGTCCTCTAGCTACACTGTACACAAATTTCTTACTGGCTTCAGTCAGAAGCACAATATTTCTCTTTATTTACAGTGTTGACTATTGCTTAGGAATATGGGTGCAGAAAAGCTATGCAGAGAATGCTAGGGGCTGTATTCATCCATCCTGTACAATATTCGATATTCTTGCCACTCTGACTTTCGGATAACTGCTTTCTACAAACCACCTGCTAAAAAAACCAGAATACCAGGGTAGGAGACTAACTGCCATCAACACCAGATGTGTGGACTTACAAGTCACAGAAACCACTAAAATAATGGTAGACATGGTTCTTGATTAATGGTAGATGTGGAGAATGAGCATTCAAGACTTACATGGACTGTTCATGAGTAACCTTGTAAAATAAAACAGATTAATATAATAAGTGGGGAAAACACAAGTGTTTGACTTGAAGGAAAGGGTAATCTGGGGTCAGGGCAAAACATGGAAAACAATGAGATTGCAGACTTTTTCCCTGTGATAACTAAACTTTGTCTGCTTCTTGTTGACTTCCTTAAGTACCTGGCTCACCCTTTCAATTTTCCTTGCAGAACTGCAGTCTCCTTTGCAGAGAGCTCTCCAGTGCAGGGTTATAGACTTTCAGCAGGGCTGCCTGCCACGAGAGAAAAAGAGGCAGGGTTTGCTGGCTGCTACCTGAGCCTGTCACCTTTTACAGATGAGCTACCCAGCTGGCTGAGCAGATGCTGGCTGAAATAAGGAAACAATTATCTTTGCACCTGGCTGAGTCCTTTAGATCTTGCTAAGAGACAGATGACCGACCATGAAAATATGCTGAATAGTGGCCAATTAAATATAAAATTCACTTAGGTATTGTGAGTAGAGATTATTTTTTGGGGACCATATTCTCTCTGGATATCATAAGGATGCTTACTCATGTGCCATTCTAGTCTTACTACACTGGGCTGGGGTTATTTTCTTTATAGGACCAGATGCTGCTCTGATTACAAAGTCACGTGCCCTTGTAAACCACACTTAGCAATGCATTTTGGGTGTGGATGGAAAAAATTATCTGTCAAATGTAAAGATAAATGGGAACCAAAAGAGACTTAAGCATTGAAACAAACCAGAGTAAAAAAAAAAACAAAAAACCAAAAAAACTTATAGCCAAGCTTTGCACCTCTTGAGATTTAAAGAATGTGCTGTATGTGTTATTAAGTACATTGCAATTGCCCATTTTCTAAATAATAACATGATTTCAAGCCTTTTCCCCACTCACTGCTTTAATCTAACCTCTTTTTCTGAGCCTCCTTTCTTAATGCCTCTCTGGGAGCATATAGGTGCTGCTGAATGCTAATGAGCTAATATCTACTGCAGCCCTGGACCAACAGGGCCTGATTTCAGCCACCCAGAAGCAGCCAACTGACAGGTACTTCATCAGGCACTATATGAATCTCCTTGTCCAGTTGTTGGCGACTCATTCAGTCTAGAAGCAACATACCTGCAGCCCTTACCTTAGGCTATGGGGCATCTTCATCAGTAGTTTAAACAGTTATATACTTGATAAGGATGATAAAAACAGTAGAACAGCAACAGAAAATGAGAGAACAGTCTTCCCAGCAGATTACTGAGTGAGGGGGGAGATCTCTAAAGTAACATCAACTTTCCCTTACAAACAAATCAATTACAGCAAGATGCTTTCTGTCCCACAGCACCTTCCATCTGGTAGGGGACTTGAAAAAAAAACACAACAAACCATAAAAGTTTTCACAAGAGCCTTTGAGAAAGGAAATATCACCTTCTTCACATGGATCAAGATAACAAGGAGCAAAGAATAATGTCCTCAAGATCATACAGAACAGAACTAAGACTAAAGAAAAACACCCAGAGTGTGCTTGTTCAGCACTGGAGGAGTTCTTGAAGCATGAGATAGTTCCACACATTATGATCACAGAGCATCACACAGAGTAAAGGAGGGGATGGGAAAGTCTCACTGCTTCCCACAGAAAACCCCACAGTAATAAGCCTGGGGAAGGAGTTTTCCCAGAAAACTTCTTCCCACATCACTTACTTGAGAGGGTGGGACATCAAGCCTCAAAATATGCAGCTTGACCTGACATACTTGTTTTTGCACAGTAAGTCTGAGAGACAAGGCAGCTGCCTGCTAAAGGCACCCTGTTACTGCTGTGCAATTCCAGAAGTTTATTTGGAGGGTTTTCTTAGCCAACTATCTCCATACCAATCTTCCAGTGTCTTGTTACAGGAGGAGAACTAGGGCAAGGGAGAAAGAACCCCTAAGATCTGATTAGCGGAAAACATTGCATGCCTCATGTGGTTTCTTCTTCTGTGGGAAGAGAGGAATGCAGCCTGCTTTATGCACCAAAAGTAGAGTCCTGAGGGCCAGGTAATCTTAAGTATTTATCCTATATTTGGCACTACCTGACACCTTCTTCCAGTAGATAGATTACTGACCCTCCATGCCTCGGTTTCCTCCTTGCTACACCAACAAGCTGTTTCACTGCTGTGAAGCAAAGTAAGAATGAAAACGGTAGAGCCCATTCAGAATGGGAAAGCATTCATTTTTCTGAACTTTCTGTTCCATTTTGCAACTGCCCTAGGTAAGTCACAAAATGCCTGTTCCTCAATCTACGAAAATGAGGAAATTCCTCATTTCTTTTCTGAGTAATGATACCAATATATGCTACACCACTATGTACTAAATCAGAAGGGTTACTTCACGGCTCATATGTCTTTAAAGTGTTTATTGAACTTGTTTTGAAATGACAAGGACTGCAGCACCATAGTGGAAAGGGAGGGAAGAAAAAGGGTAGAGACACCAAACAAACCTCGCTCATTGTAAGAAATAACTGTTCTAATCTCATAATGATGGAAAATTTCTGGAAAGACTTGTTTTCTTGCTCCTTATTGGGAGCCTTTTTGGCTCCCAGTAAGAGCCAGAAACTTTAAGAGAGAAGTGGGTGTTTATCTGAAAGCATGATTTTTAAAAGCCCAGCCAAGTGCATAAGAGAAGCAAGGCAACTTCAGCCTCCAGAGAAATAACCTTCAAATCATAATTTGACAAACAATATCAAAAACTATCAGAGAAGCAAGCAATCTAGCTGACTGCAGTGTTTTCATTCCCTTCTCAGCAGTGTGACCTCATCACAGTCGCACTCGCACAGAATCCTATTACTGCTGTCTCAGCTGCAGAGCTGCAAGACAAAGGAAGGTTACAGACATTGCTCCCCTCTGTGCCTGGCTAATCAATAGTTTTTATCTAATTTCTTTGCTTCAAGATACAGGAAAACAAGGTGCTGCATTTGAAATGGAAGGCTGGGAATAACTGAGCTTTGTGTGAATCAATAAAAAATGGAATAGCTGACAATGTCATCCTGCCTGAAACACTATGAAGACAGATTTGAAGTTCCTTTAATTATCTGAATGTTTGTATTTTTAAACACTGACTTAGTGTCTGCAGAAAATAAATAAATAAATAGATTGCTTTATTTAATAGCCATCATAGTTCCAGAACTTTTTGAGTTACTGGTCAGTCTCCTCAATTTCCTTATATTTCTAGTCTGGATGGATGTTTCCCTTTTGGTGTCAATTTAGGACTCAGCATGAAGTGGCTCTGCTAGCTTGCTCCATTTAGGTAGGTAATTCACACATGGCAACACAGCAGGCTGAACCCTGGCTAGCAGGGATCAACACAGCCCAGTTAATGGACAGTAGTTATTGCAGTGGACACACTTCTTTTCCTGACTCATCTAAACACTAGGTAACTTTTACAAACTTCACATTATGCAATCTTCAAATTAGCTAAGGAGAAACAGAAAAGCTCAGCACTGCTTACACTAGAACCAGTAGTCTAGAAATCCCCTAATCATCAAAGAAGAAGTCCACATATACTAACCGCAGAAAAAGGCAAAAAGTCAGGGTTAAGAGGTATAAAAACACCTTCAGCTATACTCTATTTTGAAATGGAAGTATCAATATTAAGCATGCTCTGTCATTTCACAAACACTGAACAGCTTCTCTAAAGTACGTAGTTGAAAGGAAGGTTGCTCAGCTCTCTCCACTTGTCTTAGTGCCTCTCCAGACAGGCTTCCACTTAGGTATCAACACTGGCAGAAAGCCACTCTTTTCCCTCATATCTGAGTCTTATAGTGTTCCTGTGGGAATTCATTAATTTCTTACAGCTGGTGGGTCTCTGCACTCAGGACAAGCAGCTGTGTCACTGCATCATTCCCTGCCCCCCCAAGGGTTAATTAACACTTTTCCAACAGCCCCTTAGCTAAATCAATCTGTACCTCTACACATCCACATAGTTTATTTCAACGTGTTACATCCCAAATACAAAAGAGGCAGCAGAAGAGTAGAACACATTGTCTAGACTCTACTCAGCAAAACCCCTCTTCATCTGCCTTCCAACTAAGAGACTTCAAGGTCAAGAAGACAGGAACTTCCTAAGTGTCTACAGTTTTCCCGTAGAATGTGTGCAACTGTCTCTGTGAGGCTGAGAAGCAAGGCACACATCACACAACCAAGCAGGTTCCTTTACCTGTTTGCCCTAAAATCCAGTAGGATTTTCTCAGTGCATGCCTGCCATATTGCAGTGGCAGTCAGTGCTTTCTGTTAAAAACAAAGACAGAGAAGTCCCTTTATTCAATTGCTTGGTGGTTAGCTTGGTCAGGATGTGGATCCAGTTTCCTTGCTTGCTTGGAGGGTTTCAAATCCACTTCCCTGGACATCTCCCCCATTTTGAGGTAAGGATCCTCACCACTGAGCTGCAGCAGAAAAGAAAGTATTCCCCAAGCACCTTTGCACTGAAAAAGGGGGAAGGGGTGAGGAGAGGATGTTAGTCCTTACATTTTAAAGAGTGCTCCAGACAGCTAATCCCACATGGAAAAAGAAATGAGCCAGAAGCACTGAGCAAGGAGCCTGGAGAGAGGTCCACAGAAGGCACACCTCTCTTCTTAGCAGCGGCTACTTTGAGCAGCTTCCTTCCAGCGTGTTGCCTTTTCTGACTGCCATGCTGAGGCTCCTCACTCAGGGCTGTGAAGCCCACTAAGGGAGCAGACAGCTAGTGCTCAGCACTTGGCATCCACCTAATACTTTGGGTGTTGGTCTGAGGTGGCCTTAGTGTTCCTTGGCAGTTTCCTTTCATCTCACACTGCTGTTAGAACAGTATCATCTTAGGCTTCAGCCAAAGAAATTGTGGTATCAAGTTAATGCAAAATTCCTTCTGTCCCAAAAAGTAGCTCTTGCATGTGAACTGGAACTGCTTCACAGCTGAAGCTTCTCAGCTAGAGTAAAATATTGTTTTTTCAGTAAGCCATAAGATTTGATTTTTGCGTAATTGTGTGTCATTAATACCATTAGCATATAGCATCCATAACTTCCCAATAATGCAGTGCAAGCAGTAACTACTCTATGATGCTACTTCACTGCAGCTTGGGATCTCATTTTGGAATGCTGTGAGTTTTGTATAGGAGGGGTCGTTTTAATTTAAGAATTTAGCTATAACAAACTCTAAAACTCATTCAGAATTATGGACTTGCTTCTGTTTAATGGATGAAGCATTTCTTCTGGAATGAACTTTCATAAATCTGCCACTAGCCAGGTTTTAAAATATAAATATAATTTTAATGTAGTGGGAAATTTCTTACTTGTTAAACAGCAATCATTTCATTCTTATTTTCTTTGTGGACCACCAAACTGCTTGCAAGATTGGAAGCTGGACACTGCAAAGTACAAGAGCAAAGGTAGATAGATAACCACTAACAAGTCCATATCTGAGCAGCAGTAAAGGCAAGAACTGCTTTATACTGTATGTTTGTACAGTTGCTTGGCTGATGTTTTAATGCTAACCGGGCAGGAAGATTAGCTGTTTACCCAGGGAAAACCACCAACACAAGCAATTCTTATTTTCTAGACAAATAGGAAATTCAATTTAAATTTGGTAAAGCTTCAGATTGAAAAAAGGGAGACTTTTTTTAAATGTCAAAACATTTCATGTTGACATTTTTTATCTTAAATGTTTGTTTCAAAAATGCCAAATAGTTTCATTCTGACATTTTCCCAACTGAACAGTTTTTTCAAATTGGCATTTTTCATGCAAAAGTTCAGGTAATGTTTAAAAAATGAACCTTCTTTAATACAAGCTAAATAGTCCAAAATTTAAGTGTATTTCAGTTCAGGTAAAATAAGATATTTCCCATTGATTAAATACAGCTTTAGTGTTTCCCTGAAAATATCACTTTTGTTTGAACTCATAACAGTTTTTCTCTAGACCTTTATTCATAAAACAAAAGAGAAGTTGTTGGCTAAATTTATAACCATCATATTGATGTTTAAAAGATTTATTTTGGTTTTCATAAAGCTTATGGTCAGGCTCACAAATCAGTTCCTACATCTTAATAAATCTTTGTGCACCATCTGAACAATTTTTGGTAACCAGGTGTACCTTTTAGCCCATCACAAGCATGAGAGAAAACATGTAACTTAAGCTTCTTTAGCTGATGTTTAGGCTACTAAGTTTTATTTTGTATTTGCTATGGGCTCATTTTTTTGTTAAAGATCATTCACCACCAGAGGGTTCAGTTCACACATATATATTTGTGACTTGGCCTTGGCTGGGGAACAGCCATAATTTTATATTTATGAAGCTATATTAAAACTTAGGAAGAAGCCTGAATATTTTTCCTGAAATAACAGCCAAACCAAACTACAAGCTAGAGATGTGGAGCTGGACTAGATCAATCAGTAGATGAGCTGGGACAATGCATAATTCCATCCCTTAATGTTGAGATCCTGCAGCTACAGCAAGTTGGAGATCAGTGAAGTATTTCATACACATTGTTTCTGATTTATTTTATAGTAGGGTGTGTTAGGAACTGTCCAAAGCAGTCTGAGAGCTGTTAAGAGGTATCATGAAGATATTGCCCTCTATGGAGGGTAGATCAAGTTGCACATGTTTGAAAAAGGTCAGTCCTAACATCTGGTCTTTAAATGCAGTGGGAGTGTGAGGGGAGCCAGCATATAAGAGGTCAATCATCTTGAACTGCCAGACAAGTACTGCAATAAAATACCAAATACATTTTTATAAGCATCTTAGTGGAAAAAGAAGATAAGGATGAAAATTAACCTGATCCAGGCATTTGTCAGTGTCTAAGGAGGAGGTCCTACCTTTTTCTCTCTTCTGTGCATTCCTACGGCTTACTTTACACATGGTCCATCTCTTATTGATGGTGCAGCTCTGCTCCAGATAAAGAAAAATGGTGTAGAATCCTGATTTATTTAGATTAATAACTTTACTCTTTAATGTGGTTTCTCAAAAGTAAATGGGGATGACATAGTGTAGGTCTACAAAAATAATTAAAACTGGTTATAAAATCTTCTGTAGGTAGTAATGATCCAAGGTTCACTGGAATTATATAGTAATGGGGGTGCAATCCTTCATCTAGTACTATTCAATATTTTCACTATTGATTTTGGAGATGAAAACATGAAAAAAAAGCTGCAAGTACATTGCACAAAGATATGAGAATGTAAAAGTGTTTTGACAAACTGGTGAAATGAAATGAATAAACTAATTCAATAAGGAGAGGTGCACAGTTCTACAGGTAAGCAAGAACAGCTGGTTACAGAGACAGAGGATTGAACAGGGGACCAAACAAGTATCCAGGTATTCCCACAGATCACAAGCTGAGCAAGACTGAATAATACCATATGAATTTTTGAAAAGTAGCATCAGTCCCTGGGACATGGGAGGCAATCCTTCAGGTCTACTGTTCACTGGAAAGGCCTCACCTTTGCCCCCACATTCAGTGTGGCACATGCAGAAGGCTGTGGACACTGGGAAAGAACCCAGAGGAGTGCCATAAGAAGACCAGAAATTGGGGTGCATGAGGAAGTCCTGTCAGAATGCAGCTTGCTTAGGGTAGAGACAGAGAGGCAGGAGGAAGAGGCAAAAGCAGTCTACACAAAGGCAGATGAGTAGAAGATAAACTGCTCATGTCCATGTTTAGCAGAACAAGAAGTAAATTGCAGCAAGGAATGTGTCACATGAATGCAAACTATTATTAATTATCATTACTAATTTATCAGTACTATACAGTGCGTCTGCCAACATTCTGCTAAACACTGCCAGGCTGTGGGTACTTGCAGTTAGTTACCACTAATAAAGTTCTCCCCAGAGACCACTTCTGGACACCAGCCAACTGGTGTAGTCTTTCTTTAATTTAAAAGTTTTCCCACTTGCCTGGACCTATGAAGGAAGGCATCTTTCATGTTTAATGTTATACTAGTAGTTTTATATCCCTTTGGCTCTTCATTTACTGAAGGAGAAGAAGAGACATGACAGCTGTAGAATTCTTCAGTAGTCTGATTAAATATTTGGGTGCAGCTTGGCCAAGAGAAGCAGCACAATGTGGCTCAGGATTTGGGCTCTGCTGCAGCAGGAGAGCAGTGGGACCACTTTTGAACTGATTGATTACGGCTAACAAATATTAAAATTAATGGGGAATCTCAATAGAGTTCAGTTTTATTTTTCCAAAGAATCTAGTGAAATAAAAATTGGCTCAGTGCCACCTCTAGAAGATGTTCAGAGCAGAGGAAGAGAGAAGTAACAAATCTTTGGACCTGACCAAAAATGGAGTTTGAGCACACCAAGTGTCAGAAGCCTGCTTAAGTCTCAGTCCAAATTCAGTAGTGGTTCTGAGCTTCAGAAAACAGAAAACAGATGAAGTAAAAACTAGGACTTGCATGAACACTTTATTATATCATAAACTTTGGTATACTCGACTCAAGAAGTCAAGTGGCTAAGAGTCTACACAGTGTAACGGAGAACAAGTTCTAGCAATACCACTAACATTAGTCAGGATCAGCTGCTCCCAACACTGCTTACACCTTTCTCCCAAACACCACTCCATCCAGAAACAAGATATTCAGAGTAGGAAAATTTTTCACATTGAATCTCTTTCCTGTGAAAAGGAAAAATCCAGCAGGAATGTAACATTATTTTTTAATGACTGTTTCATTTTAATTGAAAGTTGAGAATTCAAAAAGGTTCATTATAAATTTCTACATGAAACAGCCCCCTTTTATGTTTGAGGTCAATATCAGTTTCAAAGTTTTTAAATATTGGTTTAAAATTCACTTTCTACAGAGCTCAAAGTAGAACATCAAAAACACACTCTCCAAAGAACTGAAAGCTTAAAAATTTCATGTCAGTGAAAATTTGAAAAAAACATTTTCAAAATACCATGGAATTTCATTTCATTCATTTATCATTCAAGTATTGCCAGGAAACCAAAACCATCAGACTTCTACCCAATCTAAAAATATTAGAGAAGTCTCTGTGGTTGGGATTCATTAAGGCAATACCCACATAGCTGTGGGCAGGACTTGTCTCACCTAGTCTGAGACATCTACGGTGTTGAAATCCCTGTCTGAGCTCCTGATCAAAAATTTCTTGCATGTCAGTGATAAGAAGCTTGTATGTTGCAACATTGTATTACGGTAGACATCTAGAACAGGTCATATGCATCCAATTTCTCTTAATTGACAATAAAAGGAGTCCTGATCAGAGGGAGAATTTCTGCCTTGTTGATATCTTATGCTAAGCATTCATGTTTCTATATAAATGAAGCAGTTTTAAGATTAAGAGTCAGCCTGAAAAGGTATGACACAGCATCCGTTAAGCCAAGCCCAAGGAAGACAATGTCTACAAGAGGTGTAATTCATTGTGGAACGGATTCTTTTCACAATCTACCAATGTGACCTGGAGGATCTTCTTCAGGGCACTTGTAATGCCATTTTCTTTCTCTTCTGTTGTGTTTGGCCTTTATTTGATGCTCAAGGTGGAGATATATAAGTGTCTTTGGTAGTTTTGCTTTCTGTAGCCCCAAGGACTTCAGCAGAGAAATAAGATTTCGCTTAGACACTGAAATGATAGAAAATTTGTGAAAAATTGTAACAATGTTCTCAAGGTTGTTGGATTAACTTCATGTTGCTATTACTGACAATGATTTATCTTGGTTGTTTAAATTCTGCTGGTAACCATGATGCAGTACATTCAGCTATGCTCTCATTGTGCTGAACACAACCTTCCAAACCCAAGTATGAATTTCTTTCTTTGTCTCAGTGCTCTGCTGACCATGTTTTTAGTTACTTGTGCAAGGAAAATAACCTTTGCTATTTAGAAAAATATGTGTAGGTCACATATTGTTCCATCATAGTTCTCTGTTGTAACTGTTTAAACGCCTTAAATTTTGCTATTGGAAGAAATCAGCTAGTGCCTGGGTCTCTGGTTAATAGATGGGAACTAGTGACAAGGCTTTGCTTCAACTCTTCTGCCTTAAACTCATTTACCTGACAGAGTGTAAGTGCTACGACTTTCCAAGCAAGTAAGGATTCCATCCTATGAATTTAGCAGCTTATGCTTTAAAATATGTGAAGCCAGTACTTAGGATGTCTGAGCAAAACATTTCAGAATGAAATAGATAAGTTCTTCCTTTTCATCTGATGGATGGTACTAGATAAAACAAAAGAAAGGAAAAAACATAGTGAACTGTACTACAAATTATGACATAAGGATGTAATGAAGAAAAGAAGATGGTCAGTGATGGACCAGTGAAAGCCAGAGTAAGCAGTGAAGGAGGCCAGTGGTTCCAACAGCACAACACTGCACAAACATGGTCATCCTGCTGCAGACATGAGCTCACCCAGAAGGAGCCAGGCTGGCCACAGCTCCTACTGTAATAGAGTCAATCCACCCTTGTAATGAAGATTCTTTTCTCTGATGCACAAACTATCATGAACAAGAACAGCAACAACAAAAAGTTTAACAATTCCTCTAAAACCTCTTGATGGTGTTATCACCCACAATGTCAAAGGAGTCACTGACAGAAAAACCCTCTACTAAAGTAGATACATGTAGTATATTGATGTGATACAGAGGCAAATTATTAAAACTTCATAAAAATAATTCAAAGCAAGCTTAGTATATCCAAGGTAAAAAGAAAAAGAAAATCTGCCTCCTAAATTTTTAAAGCCAGATTCCAGGAGGGATCATTCTCTGTTTGATTCATCATGAATGGTTTGGCCATCATTTAGAGCAGGAGCAAACCTAACATATAAAATCCTTCAGCCCTATCTGCCACAAGTCATATCACATGAATTTGCACTGTAGCTTAGTTAACTGGGATTTTTTTTTTAATGGAGAGCAAATTCAGCTCACTATATATTCTCATTGTGTAACCATCTATCCATCATCTCAAATATGCACAGCTATAAAAGCACAAACCAGATCGTCATTGTTATTTTTTGAGAAAATATTCCTTTGTTCAAGTGCAAAGCTTTGTCTCCTTCAGTTGTACTGGGTTTTAGTTATTCTAAAATCTGACTTTATAAAAACCTTCTGCAAAGGCAGATAAAATGAAGGTTCTCTCTGTGTAGGAGTGATTAGTATTCTGTAGTGTCTCAGTACATTTTCATACTGATTTTTGTGTGTTTTTCTCCCATCAGAATAGTACACTTGTGGGCTCTACATATCTTAAAATAGACAGAGGATAGCATTTTTTAAAATCTACACTTGGACCCCTTAATTATCCAACTTTTCTGCAACTTTTTAAGGAGGATTATTCGTTTTAGGAAATAAAAGTGTAGGCGACTACACTTCTGGGGCTGAAATCAAACATAACAGTGTTTGAAAGGAAGGCTGAAAATATTTGGCTCATATGTATTTTCTTTACTACAGGTGCAGAAGCCCTTGGGAATGGAAACATTGTATGGTTTCATTGCTTCTGGAATACATTTTTGGAAAACAGATATTTCCTAACATACTGACAGGGACACAGCCTTGCAGCTAGATTCAGATCTCCTCAAAAGGGCTGAGCACCCCCTGCCTTTCTCACTGGGGTCTGTGAGAGCGAAGGTTGTTTGGCATACTGGAGAATTGGGCTTTCATTGCATTGGGTTCATAAAAATCCAGGAAAGATACATGAGATGGTTGCAAAGCCTGGGCCTCACACAGGTCACAGAAGCATTCCAGGGAGATATGGCATCAATGCCTGAGCAAATATTTAAATGAGGAAGAACTCCAAGCAAGTGCCCAAGCCGATCACTGGGCTGTTTGAGTTGGTCTGGGCCAAAAGTCAAGGAAATAAATTTGAAAAGAAAAAACTCCACAAAGACAAAAAAACATCGTCATGACTTTGCTAGCTTTTGAATTGGACTGTTCTAAAACAAAAAATCAGATTTTTTTACTCTTCCCTCTCTGTATATTTTATTGCATGATTGAAAATATTTATATTTTAATTCTTGCTACCTTTGAAGAGAGATTTCATTTTGTTTTCTTTATGGATATTATATACATAAGCAACTGCCTTTAATCCCAGTGTGATTCCATCGACTTCATCAATGTTATTAATATGCTTGCTGATAGGCACGTGCTTAATTACCAAGCAGAAAAGAGACCTTAAATAGTTCCCTGATATGGGGAAGCTGTTTCAGGTTAACTACAAATGAGATTTGCCTTGTGGGAACCTTTGTCTCACTTCCATGATTGAGGGCAAACCATAATGGAGTAATGGACAGATAATGCACTTAGCTCCTTTTTTTTAAACAATATTTTATTGATTTAACTGAAAATTTCAAGTCTGTGGATTTGCTCTCTACAGTGCCAGCCAATAACTGTGTTAAAGGCAAAAGAAGCGGGGGGAGCACCAATACTTCACTCTGAAATTTTAACCCTTTCAATTTTTTTTCCTTTATAAGGCTCCTATGTGTCTGAACATGGTATGAAAAAAAGCCAGAAGCATTTCTTTGGCAGACCAATTGGAAACACAGATAGAGAAGAAAGGCAAAATAGGAACAGCCCAATCTGTGTCACAGCTCACTACATTAGAGCATGTCTGAGCCCTGAATTTTGTCTCTGTTCATGCCAGTACTCCTTTGATGATTACTTTATCTGAAAAAGATAAGACGTTATGAATTTGATTATGGCATCACTCCATGTGGTTTGACAGGGCCTCGAGCACATTGGTAAATTGCTGTCTGAGCAGTTCTATTATTATTACATAGCATGGTTCACAGTTAAGCACTAAACTGGAATAAATATAGAATTTTTTAAAATTATAACAGTCACTCTTAGCCTTTACAGAAATTACTCTTTTAAAGTTACAGTGTCTTCTGATTGCTTGAAATGTCATTCAGTTCAACATTAATAATTGCTGGCCTGTGGATTACTCAGAGCAATCCTAGAGCCCAGCTCTACAACGCTGAAATGTCATTTTTGACCATCTCTGTGGAATTTAATCAGTACTTAAACTGTACAGAACTGACAAGGAGAACAGTCAACAGCAGTTGCTTTGAGACTGATCATATAATTTTCAAGCTGAATTTTATGACTGTGCAGTATTTTAAGCAGAACAGCACAGTAACTGTAATTTTAACAAGAGGAGCATTTTACAGGATATTTTCCTATGCACTAGTCTGGAATTCTACATGCTTAATAGCTGCTTAGTTTAAAGACCTCAGCCTGGGTACAAAGGAAATGAACTTACACTACGATTCAGAGTAGGTCATCTGAAGAGCAAGTGTATCCATCACTTCATTGTCACTGTAAGTTCAGAAAACCAATCAAGTATTATTATTATGCCTTAGAAATACAGGATTATACTCAGAGGGAAATCTAAGGAATTCTGAAGTAGGACCATTAAGTTTCCTTCGGAGTCCTTAGATGCACTTAAAGCTCAGGTAAGGGAGAATGTGGAAGACCTGACATGAAACGGGAGACATTCCACTGGAAGAGGGAAAACTGTTTGTATACACGGTTAGTTAATTTGGCCTTGTAAGTATGCAGTAGTCTACCTGAAAAAGAATGGCTTCTAGCCCTTCAGCTGGGATGTGGTCACCAGAAGTGTTGGGCTTTTATCAGCTACAGCTGGGAGGAAAGAAAATTCCAGTAGACAAAAAACAATGTAGCAGGAGTAGAAAGGGGTAAAATGGAAGGAAATTGAAGTAAGAGTAAAATCACTATGGTTTTTTAGAATTATCTTCAGTAATGCAGTTACTGCCTGATCATGCTTCAGCTAACCATGAGCAGGGCATGTGGTGGCAGGAATCCAAGACCAGATCTGACCAAAGCTGGAGGACACATTTGAGAGAGCAGAATCTGCAGCTTCATCAGTGGAAAGAAGAAACTTGAATTCATAAGGACCAGAAACTGACAGTGTGATGCAGGGAAGGAGGGACAGCCCACTCCTATATCATTAAATTATTGTAAATATAGGTGTATAATCCAAAGGCTAAATCCTTCTTTAACTGGAAAACAACATCCTTATTTTTCTTGATTAAAGACAAAGTAGAAATCTCCCAAGATGTCTTGAAAGGTGCTAAAACGTGGTTATGTAGTACTACACTTCAGATGGACTGGTACTCAAAGCCCAACTGCTGGGGAAGCAAATAAGAGAGTAAGAGAACTTCCCTACCCAAGCAGATGCACACAATAGATGAGAATTACAGGGCAGCCACAAACACATATATATTTATCTCTGTATGTAAACACGTGTGAGTGCACATGTCTTTCACTTCTCAGGACTTAAACCTACCTAATTTCCCTGAGAAAGTACCCCACAATCCATCCAGCTGTAAAGCAAGTTACAAGAGATAACAGGTCTTGGTCTGTTTCTGTGTCCCAGGGCTCAAAGTTCATTGAGTCAGAGGTATCGTAGCAGCCTCCATGTAGGGTTCAGCTCTGCAAAGCCTTCCTCCTAGAAACAGTTTTCCTAACTGTGCAAGTTTCCTGGGACTGCTTTTGCATCTCAGGTTTGCATACCTCAAGCTTGGGCTGTCTACAGAGCCATGTTATGCTTGTTTCCTCCTCAGCTGACATGGAGAGCACGAAGCCAAAGCAAAGAGGGCCCCCTGCTTTGATGTGTCTCACTAGAATCCAAGAAAAGTGTATAGAGAGTATTTTAATAATTAAGAATTATGGATTTGAAAGCAAAGCTGCTAGCACTGCCAAGCTCAACCAAAGTCTTTGAAAAGAGCTCTGTCAAAATGCATTTCTAAGAAGGAATTATGTTATAAATTATTTTTTATGGAATGTTCCAATGTTAAATGAATATTTAGGTTGCAGTTCATGAAAACCTCCCTCGTTTGAAAAAATGTTTTCATTTTTTAGATTTCTCTTTGTCAGCATTTCTAACAGTAAAAATGACAAACTTTCATGGGTAAGTGCCAATGGAGACAGCTGTATTTTATTATTGAATACTTTTGGTGCTTAGTTTGGCACCAGTCCTGTTTATATTGCTAGTAAGATTTCATGCAAGCCTTTGCAAGGTCTTGTGTTTAAACTTAAATGTCTGATATGGTCTGTAATTGATTCCACTCAGTTCCCTCCCTCCACCTTCTCAGTCCAGTTTGTAAAAGAGAATTTATCACTGTGTGGGGAACACAAACTTTCCAGTGCTGCAAATTCAAAGACAAAAATTCCATAGCAAGATCCTAGAAACCTCTATTATGCTTCTCTTCAGCTGCTAGGAGAATGTATTAATCCCTGCTGTTCCTGTCCTTGGATTATTATTTTTTGCGTGTTTTGATTAATTAACTTTTCTCAAGGTTAAATCAAACCAACCCATGTGCTTCCCATCTTAGAGCAAAAATCTAGCTATTGGCTGTACCTCCCTGTTCTTTATTTTTCTGTTCATTTATGCCATAACCTCTATGCTCACAGCAGCAGCTACACCAGGATGTACCAGGCAGTTTGCTGCATGCTTGGAGGAGAGTTGGTGAATATCAAAAAGCAACTTCACAATAATATCTCTTAAACAGAAAGATGGATTTGCTTTGGTGCCTCTCTGCAAAACATTGAATGGGTGAACCTTTTCTCTGTCAGGGCTCACATTACATGAACATGAAGTCACTAAGATCAGAGGATTTGTTTTATATAAGTGAACTTCAGAAGGCAGAGGAACAGACTTTTTAAAAACCCATCCACTATAGCTCCATCATGATAAACAAGTTAGATTCATCTGCCTTGGTCTGGTCTATACAGAGCCAAATATAAACCCAAAATAAAATACCCGCTGGCCAATTTAATGTGTAATGAGCAGCTCCTAGTGGAACTGCAGCTGGCCTTGAGAACCACTTGTCACTGCCAAGACCTCTGTGATACCCAAGACCTCTGATCACACCTCTTTTATCACTGCCATGTCTTGTAGCAGATTCTGCTGGGCCTGAGATCTCTCTTTGGCATTTACCACTCCAGCCAATATTACAACATCCATATCTTTGGCTGGGCTCTTCAGGGTTACTGCAGTGTAAGAACTAAGTGTGCAGCATTCTGATTTGTCCCAATCAGACCGAGCACAGAGTTCCACAATATTTAAAATCTGCTTCTGACTTGTTTTATGTCAAATCAGCTTCCACACCTCCAAAACTCATTCCCCATGTGCTGCTGATCTGTACTATGCAGAAAGACAAAACAGTTTATTCACAATCAACTCAGGTTCCCATGTTATTCTGTATGCTGTGATGGGCCCCTGTTAAAACTGTAAAAGTGCTCCCTTACCTCATTACTTCAATTTCTGTTACTGTGAACTGCATGTGCAGCTTATCTTACCAGAACAAATTACTCTACAGCCATAGCTGGAATGACAATGTGTTTCTGTAGAGGAAGAAAAACTATACAGGGCTTTAACAGTCAATGTTTCTCTCACACTCACCATTAAAAAAAAAAAAATTAAAAAAAATTTGAAACTTCCAGTGGCCATAAAACTATGAAGACAGTAGCACAGGGTATGATTGTCCTTCAAGGGAAATGAAAGAATACTACATGGATTTCAGTATGGAAAGAAAGCTATAATTGCATGTTATGCAGATATCATTCATGACAGAATTACAACAAATATCATATGTCAGTAACTCAGATGAAGAGCTGTCGTGTTTAGCTAATCCCTCTCTCATGGGTTAAGTGAAGATGGTGCATCAGTAAATTGGCACCAGAGTCTAATTAGTGCTCTCATTCAGCCTCCTAAGTAGGAAGAAATGGCAGAAGTAGTAGATAATATTCAACCAGCAGAGGGGGAGGCAGGCAGATCTGTATTAATATAAATTGCAGACCCAAAGATCTCCAGAGAGTGCAAAACACAAGATAAAATTTTATCCAGCTTAATCACACTAGAATGCAAAACAGAAGCCTCATAACTTCTTTTGCTGCAATGGGTATGAAACCAAATGAACCCATGTTTCATCTAACTGTTTATTTCACCTTCTACTATGCAGGATGGTGGGGGGAAAATAGAACTAGCACTAGGATAATAACTTATCCTGAAACATTTTTTGAGATAAAGGTCAGGTAAAGTTCCAGGAGAAACGAGTTCCAGAGGAATGTAACTCTGAGTAAGAACTCCCACATTCAGCTCCCACTCCCATCCTGATGGGGATGATTAGCTGAGTTTCCTGATTAATGTAGGTGTTTGTAACAAGTCAAGAGAGAAAAGAGAGGTGATAGATTAAGTCATGTAGCCTAATCTAGCACCACTGTGGATAGGTCGACACTTCAGATTTTACACACAACTCAGGCAGTGTGAGGTGTCTGATGTAAGCATAATGAAGTTCTCTTCCACTTGGAAGGTGGACAGCTTCACTGCCATTCAGCGTTCATCAAAGACACTGGACAATCTTCAAGTTTTTTGTCTGGTACAAAAGCTTCACAACAAGCCTGGCTAGAACCACATAAGCTTTTTTATTTAAATGTCTAAGGATAAGAAAAACACGTTAATTCTTGAGTAGGGGCAGATAAAACAACCATTTTTCTGAACTGGGATAGCATTTCAGACTCTTGGACTGAAGGTGCATCTCGTGAGACCTTGACATGATACACATTTTGACAAGAAGCGGGTTTATTGATCAGACACTAGTCAGGTAAATAGAACTTGCTGAGAACTGACTCCAGTAAATAAAGCTTACCCAAGTACCAGGCAAGCCCATGTTATAATAAATTTTTCTAGAATTTTAAGTTCTAGAAATTCAGTAGCCAAGAAAAAGAAGCTGCTGATAAATTATTTAAAGAACTGCATTCTCTTTTCCCAACTGTGTTAAAGGAAATAGGTCACAAATTTCTAGAGCGAACCCAGAGATCCCTAATGGGTTTAATAAAGTCTTATGATGTGTAAAATACAATTAAATCGTTGACTGTTGACAGCAGAGGTGAATTTGGTCCATGGGATCTTTAAGGAAGAACTTCTTTCTTCTAGAACGCATGAATCCTCATGAAGTGTTGAATTATATTTAATGATGAAGCCATAGCTTATGTACATACACTGAGTAGAATGAGCTTTGCACCATGACTCTAGTCTAGGTTGTAATAAGAAAGTTTAGTAGGGTGTCTTTGTACACTCTGAATTCAACAGTCCTCAAGGGCTGATGAAGACGAAATGGAATAGTGTGATATTTTGGGGTCTGAATGGCAGAGTTTAATGGCATTAAAGATTGGCATCTTTAAACATCTGGAAAAAAAATCAGAGTAGCACATTTCAGCAGAAGTGAGTCTGTGTCACACTACAAAATGTAAGAGGTACCAACTTTCAGCTTCTGTGTTTAAAAGCAAGAATGCAAGAAAAAAAAAGACACATTAAGGTTTACATCCCCCAAAGGGAACACTCAGTGTCCAGGAATGTAATAGGTCCAGCACTTTTTTACCTCAATGGCAAACTAAAGATGCAAACTTTCCTATAGTCTTAAGATAAGCGTATAACTTTTAACATTCATTACAGTAACACAGCTTCAGAAGCACATGTAAAACACTCTTTGGGGCTTTAGCAGTTTTAAAAGATTCCCAAATTGTGAATCTTCATTCTGTTATTTATCACTGATTTATACAATTCCCCACCAAAATGGTTTCTAAGAGATTTACTGCTCTACAGACATGAGTTTTCAAAATCCACGATACACAGCATGAAAGCTGTAAGGGCTCTTAATTCATTTGGCAAAACCCATTAAGATTTTGTGAGTGTTGTAGAAGTTTAACAACCTTCCCGAGGGAGGCGTTCAGCAGGAGCGATGACTCAGAGGACAACAAACAGCCACGCACCAGTTTGTTGTTAAAGATGAATGCTATTCTTTGCTGCATTGAAGGGAAGCTCTTAAAAGCACGTGCTAGACTGGTTTAATTCTTGACTTTGTCAAACACTTTCTGCATGACCTTGAGCAAGACATGCAGCTTGCTTCTGAGTGTCAATGAGTCTGAGGGCAGGTGGCACTCTACAGATCAAAATTACAACTACCAATGGCCTCATCATTCACAAAAATATATAGTGTACTCTATCCATTTAAAAACCAACAAAAAAAACACAAAAACACACACAAAAAAAACCAAAACCAACCAAACAAACAAACAAAAAAAACAACAAACCACAAACAAATGCTGATCCAGCTCTGATGCAGTCAATCTACTCTGAGAGGAAATCTCCAGTCTAAGCTCTTGTCTTACTTCAGCAACAACTCTCCACAAAAGAAAAAATGGTGGGTCTTGGTCTAAGAAACAACCAGCGATCATCCCAGTTGCAGGACTCTGCCAGTTCTGGTAACAAGGCACCTTTATTTAGATCATAGAACAGATAAACCTGTTTGGTTCTGCTGTTACTCATACCAATTGATTTTGGAAACCTGACTAATTCCCATGATGCAGTCCTAAATCTTCTGTGCACCCATCAGTGCAAATCCCTGACAACATATTGCTTCTAATTGTAAAAAAAAAAAAGTTCCTGAGAAACATGGAACAATTAGCAGTTTCTCATCAGCTCCCTTGTCAGTTTAATCTGCTTGAATACTTTAAACTTTCAAGAGAATGAGAAACAGCACAAAATTGAACATTAGTGCCAATGCTTGGTACAAGATATAAACACACTTTAATTTTCCTAGCATGCTGAAACAGAGCTCTGCTTTTTAACTTCTGTTTGACACCTAAATTAAGCCCAGCAAAATACTCCTTGGTTTATAAAACTGTATTAATTAAGAAAGTGCCTGCCTTCACTTCTATGAGTAGATTCAAAATGACAGATTTGAAGGGAAAGTTTCTTCAGATTATGGTTCTAACTAGACACTGAAAACTGATGACTGAAATTATGTGTAACTCTCACATTGCCAGTCCAGAACATGAATACCCAGAGCACAGATGCCAACATAGAAAGGAATCAGCAGTGTTTTAATTGCATGCCATAGACTTGGATCAGGAGTATTTCAGGTACTTGCAAAATTTTCAGGCCCTCATGTGTCCATTACTGCTTTGTAAAAAGATGGGTGGTGTCCTGTGTATTTCTGTAAATGTTCCTGAATAAAAATTGTACTTTAAAAGATCTCAGGGTTTCCTATTCACAAAAGCAATGGTCATTACTTGTATAAAGTTAATTGTTTCACCAGCAACCATGAATTTGGAAGCATCAGAAGTGTATCCTTGGGTATTTGGAGAGTTCTCAGCTTTATCACTGTCTGCAGCATGTGGGTCTTCTTGCTGTGTTCAAAGGCAGGATTTATTCCTAACTACCCTTAGTCTTTTTCTCCCATTCCCAGGTACTGAGACTGGCCAACAAGGTCAAAGTCAGGCAGCACAGCAGGCACCACACTGGGCAAGGCTGAAAGTGGGAGGAGGCATTCACTACACATCTGTTGTGCAGTGTCCCATGAGATGCCCATGCAATAAATATTTGCTTTAGCATCTCAGACATCCTCTGTGGAACAGAGCGGAGATACATTCAGGGCAGAAACAGCCTTGTTCAGTTGGTCCAGAAAGAGCAAGAAACTCACAGTGCAAAGGTAACTTTTTATTGAAGAAAATACTACGTAATTCTCTTATTGAGACTAGAGGTGCCTGCAAAACTGTAGCACGAGATGTTCAGTACTGGTGAGGCTACCTACAGGAGAGTGCACAGAGAAATCTAAATATTCCAAAGCCTTGTGCAAGTGAGAGAGAAACTGTAGTTGTCTCTATCCCCCACTGAGTCTTATATTTTTCTGGAGTAGGAGATATAGTCTTCCAGATTTCAATGACTTTTTTATTATTTTTTTTTAATAGACTTCAGTGTACTAAATGTTTACAAAAGAATCCTGACTATCTACTGGAAAGTACATCAGACAGAATCCTCAGTTAAATATATTATGTAGGTAATATAAATATATCACCTACTAGACAGAAAACCGCAGCACATTGCATTTTGAATAATCTTGCCATTAAAATGGCAATTCTTTTTACAGAGCAGTGATGGAGACTGTCTGCCAGTGAGACACTCTCTACCAGATGGCCTCTCAAAGGCACCCACAGGACAGAGCAGATGAGTGTACTTTGAGGCTTTGTGCCTGAGAAAGGTACTGTGACCACTGACTGAAAAGGAAAGCCCAAAAGTCAATAAAAAATTTGGTTTCTTGGTGTTGCCAGTTCTTTGGACTCTGAAAACACAAATATTCACAGCAGGAGAGAAGTGCATGAAAGAAAGATACTGTGGATTTCTTGGAGTTTTTGCTTCCATGCCACCCACTATACTAGCTCTCAAAAATAGGACTGCATTAAAGAAATCCCTACATGTTTCCTTTATGTAACTGTGGTTGAACATTGGTATCCAAATGCCCATGGCTTTTCCATGGCATTCTGTTTTAAATTACAGCCACTTGATAATTTTCAGCCCTAGTATTTACTGAATAATTTCTTTTTTATAGAAGGTGTAACAGGAATATTCTTCTTGGGGTGAATCAATACCAGCTTATGCCAAGAGAGTATTTTACAGTATTTAGTCACTCCTTATTTTTTCCCTGCCTCATAGTCATTAATTCCATGGGTGACTCTAATATTAAGTGTGCATGCATGTGGTAGGTGGGTGGCAATGGCAGTTATTGATTATTGTACAGATATATCTGCCAGAGCTCATACCAATGTAATCAGAAATCCTGAAATACTGAACTGTGCACATAGCAATCTTTGCAATAGATATTTATAATGAGTGTAGCAGAGCAGATAACCATGAAGAATGGAGATCTCTGCTTACAGAAGACAAGGAGTAGAATAACCAGTGTCAGAGCAATCCAGTGTAGTTTTGTTGTTCTTTATAACACATGTACTCCTTACTTATTTAGAGAAAACTACTACAAAACTTTGTCGGGCATTGAATGCTTATCATACAAAATCTTCTCCTTGAGGAATGGTCTAAAGAGACAACAGGGCAAATCAAATCTATGGCAGTTTCCTTCTGCTTTGACTCAAGAGGAATGAAGATCTATTTGACTTAGAAGAAAGGGTTTCAGTCCACTAGACATTAACATTTGGGGAAGAGATAATTTTCTGACATTATAGCTCTAGGCTACATCTGGTGAGGAGGTCCCTGTTTTGTTACAAGTTTCTAAGCCTGCCCATCTCCACTGTTATTGGGAATTATTAATATACTATTATAAATCTTAATATATAAAAAGTATATATATTACATATATATAATTTATAAATTGCATTGCTGCAATTGTGGAATCAGAGAGATTCCATCAAAAAGCTCATTCCCCCACCATCATATTTTCCCACCTGCACTTTAGATTCATATCCATTTCAAACACTGAGCTGAAAACATTTATGCAGAAGAGCATGTAAAAGTTGTAAGAATTATCAGTACCCTTGGACAGCAGCTTGGACTGTAGCAGCTCTGTGTATCTCTTCCCCTGGACAATAAAAAATAATCTAAGATGTCAGTTTCTGAAGAACTTAGAAGTGTTCTTTATAAAAGATCTTTTCTACAGAATGTTATGTTCTACAGAAGTCCTGAAAGTTGCTAAATCCTTCTGAGAATAACGAATCAACTCCAATTTCTAATGCTTTTGGCAGATATTCAGGGTGCTCAGCATCTCACAAGTATTCTACCTTTAATCTAATTCGAATGGAGCAACTAATTTAAGTAAAGCAAAATTAATTTCCTGTGTTACTGTCTGTAGCAGCAATCATCTCATGAGAGAGAATCAAGCCTTGAAAGAGTAGCTATGAATGTGGTATCCTCAGGATACATCTGCATGACCCAGCAAGGATACAAAAAGCAAGATTTGCAAATCAAAATGCTTAAATTATTAGTAAATATTTAGGTACATGCAGTAACTGTGAACCTCATTTTTTTACATTCAGATTAACTCTGAATAGGAATCTCAGCAACTGCCTCAAGATTGTAGAAGGACATGGAGTTTAATAGTTTGACAAAAGGATGCAGCTGTCTGCAAGAGATTTGTACTGGATGAAAGGCTGTCAACCATGATATTGACTTCTATAACTACTTAAATCCAGGTGAACCTCTGTAGGCAAAATTTTCAAATGGGGCACCTGCTCTGCTAAGCCTACTTTCTAGAACTTCAGCATTCATATTTAAAATGGTAAATTCTATTTGTAAAGCATTATCCACCACAAAACATCCCTGAGCAGCTCTAACAGCTGGTCAGTCTTTTTGTATCCTTTGAATGGAAAGTTGCTGTTCTACTTTAAAGAAAACAAAACAAAAAAAAACCAAACACAGTAACAAAAAAAAACCTGTTGATTGGATTTCCATTTAAAACCAAACAGGGAAATGAAAGAGGCAAAAGTTTCCATTTTCCACAATAGAGAATTTAATTTAAAAAGGGAAAACTGTATTTTTATAGCAAATACATTTACAAATTACAGCTCCACAGAAGGAATGCAAGTTGTCTTGAAATTCTGTGCAGGGGGGAAATAAAAAATAAAATTAAAAAAAAAACAAACTACTAGCTCATGTGCTTGTAAATTGTTCTGGAATCCATGGAGACAGAGCCATAGCCTTCTTCCTACGACCTGTCACACAGAAGGCCCTGAGCATGAGCAAGGCCAGGAATATCTAGCAGAAAATTACAAATGGCAACACATGCAATTTTAATTAATGAACTGGTGACCTGACAATGCAGTATTCACAAAACACCAGCTGGTAAAACTGCTGTGCAAAAAAATGAGGCTAAGTAACTGGAATATCACCTACAGCACAGTGTCATTTTGTGGCATCCCAACTAAACAAATCCATGTATTTTAAAATCAAACACAAAAGGAAAGTTTAAATTAAAAGTATGATACAAACATTTTTGTTATCAGATTATCTCCTGCAGGAGATACTATTACTACACTAAGTTTAATTGCATTAGTAACAGTGTAAGAAATATCTTCAAAGCCATTAAGAACCATAAGTTAGGGCTGATCAAACACCTTACAGAGAAAAAATGTGAGCCTGAAAAGACCAGAGTTTATTCTGTGTCAACATTAATATCAATGCATAGCATTCTCTAGTCTTTCTTTTCTACACTCAAATACTCTTATTCCTGAGTAGATACATTTTAAAATGTGAATACAATGTATCAAACTTAAAAGTGGAGTTTAAATTATTAAAGTCACTTCTATTAGCTTCAAGCACCATGGCTCCATTTAAGCAAACAAATTAAGCACACGCTTAAGTACATTTCTATGGAGTTTAGTTGTTTAGTAAATGCTTTCCCTGCAGCCCTACTAGAGCCAAAAGCACATAAGCATATGCAGAATGTAGGGATATGCTTAACTGCAAGGTTTTCATAGAGGTGCAACTCTGAATTTGAGATGAATCGTGGACCCAGAGTTACACTTCATTTGAGCAAGCCAGCAACTGCATGGGCATGCTTTGATTTTGCCCTTATCACACAGTGAAAATACATTTGGTAAAGAAAAAAATAATTAAAAGTCCTTTCCAAGTATTTGTGGAAAGGTAAATGCCAGGAATTATTAATGAAGTGTACCAGAGGCAAACAGACTCCAAAGAAGAGGAGAAAAATGCCCCACAAACACTAGATCAATCCATCCTCTGTCAGTGCATAATAAACACAGTAGTCTTCCAGCCTGTAAATCACCAGATTCAATATTAGGTCATTTAAGAATCCCTGTGTGACACAAATAGAAAAGCAAGTTAGAGGCAGAAATATAATGATTAATTTTACATGTAGCAAAGAGACCTGTGTGTCTATTCAACTCCCTGGAAGCCTCTTGACAGCAGATTTTTTATTTATTTTTATTTTTAGTCTACAATTGACCCGGTGTTCCTGATATCTTGAAATGAGGTTGTCAGGGGGGATGCATATCACTTATGAGGAGGTTTCACCATCAATGAACATTAAACCACCAGCAACACTGTCCTGCAAAAATGAATGAAATTAGTAGCTCCTTTTGTATTGATGCAGGGCAATATGTATAAATAAACAGGAAAGCATGAAGCTAAATGATCATTTATAGCAGCACAAAGTCTGCTCTGATCCCAGCATCTGCATATTTATTAGTTGCTGTGATACAGCTGAATGCCAGAACCTAAATTACACTGAGATTCAACACACAACTGAGAACAGGTAGACTGAATTAAACAAACCTGATGCTGGCTGCTCCCTTTCAGCTGGAAGAATGGTGGGATGGTACACATATTTCAATAAATATGCAGTGATTATACTATTAGGAATTGGAATAGGCGTTGAGTCATAGGACTATTTAGCAGCTTTGTGACTGATAAGTGAAAGAAAATGTTATATAACTTACTTAATTGCTTTATGTAATCACACAATCCCCATGAATATTTGCAGGGAACAGCAGCAACAGGCCCAACTCTGTACTTAGCCACAATGATGAAAAAATGCCCACTAATTTTAATAAGAATAAAGTACATTTTAATAATCAGTACTAGAAGATCCCCACAATTTTAGAAGTATGAAGATATACAGAAGTCCATTTGATCCTAAGAATTACTTATAAGAGCTGTAGTGTAATATGACCAAAATCAGACAAGAAAACATTTCCACAGGTCTCCAGAGTCTGCTTAATGTAAAATTTTGCTGTTAATCCTGTATTTGCAACACTTCGTGGTAGGTCTTTAATTAGTTATTTCTAGAACCGGTATCTATAAGAAATAATTTGAAACAACGAACAATGAAATTTACAAAATAAAACGGATTTTCAAAATCTTAACTTTGTAGACAACATCCAGGACAACTAATATCCTGTATTTCACTGCTCAAGACAGTGAGATATTAAAAAAAAAAAACCCACTCAAAAACGATCAGTCCCTGAAATGTAAGTTTTCTGGTCTCAAGACACTATCACAAACATCATGACTTTTGGCATATGATCAATTAGGGGTGTTGGAGCCTGGAAGGAAGAGAGACCTTTCTTTGGAACAGGTGGCCCTAAGTATGAACCATTCAAATCTTCATAGTTCCTCCTGCAGAGCCTTCTTCAGATGCACTGGGCTCAGGAGAGCTTTTCCCACTGATACTGCAGGGCTTTGGGCTGTGAATTTACTCAGCATCTTCTCTCTGGCAGATAGAACAGTCTTTGAGCAAAAGTTCAGACAAGTTCCTACAATATTGAATTGGATCCAGTTCTTTAAAAAGCTTTAAAAAAGAGAAAAGCAAACATCAAAATTTTGAGAATCAAAGCTATTAAATAGCTGGATGAAATCATGTGGCAAGCAAATATTTTCTTTCAAGGAGGTAGTTGTATGGCTTTGGAGACACAAACAGGCTTCTCTACTGAAGACAATGAACACCCAGACGTGACAGCACAGTGAGCTTCACACAAACTGTCAGGCAGGCTACTCTCTAGTGACACCTCCATGGGGCTACAAACCAGACTGGTAGCTTTGGCACAACAAATTAATGCAGTAACTTGGATCACAGCAACTGCAATGTCATTGTCCAACAGAGGAGCAGCTTCTAACAACGTTCAGTAACTCCAAAGGGTGAACTGTCTGGTTCATGACTGAAGTTTTATTCTGCTGGAAAAACATGTGGAATAGCAGAAAGCTACACTGCACCAGGACAAACGGTTCTCTGAGTTGCTATGTACCTCATGTACCTCATGTTAAGCACTCATTTTCTCAGCTTGCTTGCTGTCATTTCAACTAGTGACATTCATTGAGCTGGATATGAAGCAACTTGCAAAATGCCACTTTGTTTCCTTTGGTTTGGACTGAAGCAATTATGCTGTTTCTGAAACCTTCTCTTCTGTTAGCGCAGACCCTCAATGCCTTCAAAGACAGCTGAGATGTACAGGACCAAGAAGAAAAGAGAAACAGCCAGCAACATAAGAGCCAATGTACATGAAGAATGTAAGACCATTGGGGCATGGAGAAAATGACAGCAAATGGAAGGAGAGTTTATGCTGTGCACTCCTGAACCCTAAATACCAATACCCCAGCAATTGTGGAAGTGAAAGCTATGGGAGATTTTATCAACAGGTCCAAGCCCCATATTCCTCTTGGTTAAACTCCCTTGTAGAGAAGAGTTTGTTCTCATGAAAGCATCCAGAAAACAACTTGGTAAAGAAGGGCCGGTTTTCAAAGGTCCTCAAGTATAAACAGTTTTGACACATTTGTATCACTTATTTCACTGAGGTGGAAGATAGATTAATTGTTAAATAATTACAGTTTAGAGCTGAACAAAATAACAGTGAACAGGCTCATCAGCAACTGAATTCATAATGCTCTACAGCATCAAAAATATTTTCTCCAGGACCATGTTACATTTACATAATTTTATCCATTTTACAGTGACGTTATGAAGCTCTTCATAGCTTGTCAATGCAGCTGTAGGAAGCAGATGAAAAATCTAAGCCCAGGGAAGATGAATGCTACTTGCTACAGAGACCCCTATACTGCACCATCTGTAAAGTCCATAGCAGAACAATCTGTAAAAGAAATAATAGAAAAAGTCCCAAACTAAGTAGCTTTGTAGAATTTTAATATATTTTTATCATGGATATTGATAGTTCCTTGCACTCTGCCTTCTCTTCCCTGCCTTAGATCTTCTTCCCAGCAGTCAAACATCTGCCTTAATTGCAGGTTTGAGGGCAGAACTGGGGTGTTGGGTGGTCACTGCACTTCATGCTTCCAAACATAAAACTCTGGAATAGAGGGGTTCAGCATAACAGTGATTTTCTGTACCTTCTGTGGAGGGGAGTTATGAAAGATGGATGATACCAGCAGCAAGCAGCAAACTTGGCCTTGACCTCCCAAATGAAGATGCAGTACATCTGTGTGGCCTCTACTGAAGCTCAAAAGAAAGGGAAAGCTTTGCAGGCCATGACACTTCTACAGACTTCTCCTTGTAAGTCTCTTGACATTGAAGAGTTTTAACAGTTCTGTGAAGGAGGGAATAGTAGAACAAGGTCACACAGATGACCATCAGGGCAAACACGAAGGAATGCTGTGAACAGGCAACAGCCCTAGTGAGCTGGTTTATTGCTTCAGGTTCACAGCTACCAAAGACTTCAGTCCTACTCACTTCACACTCTTGATTTTAAATGAACAATGAATTCTCTAGCTTGATGAACCAAGATAGCACATGCAATTATCAATACTGTAATTACTAGTACTACAGTCTATTGTGAGTGGATTTTTGCATAGACAGCATAAGGAACCTGAATTTCTTTTTCTTTGACTTAATATTATCCCCTCCCTGTTCTGAATTTTTTTCATATCAGACAGTTCAATTTATGACTTTTATGAAGGTGCAGTTCCTGATTCCAACTTAAATTTCAGCTTGCTTTTCCAGAGGAGTCCTGTTTTCCCAAAAGCAAGGTTGTTTTTTATTTTTTATAAGTTTATAATCTTTACCTTGCCTTATAAAGCAAATGCCAGGATGATGGAGAGCTGCCTTTCTGGGTCAAACAATTGCAGAAGAGTCAGGAAGAGGCTGGAGGGGAAATGCCTGTTCAATCAAGAAAGTTCACTAATGATTTCTAAAATGTCTTAATTGCTTCAGCACAATCTACAGGCAACCCTTTCATGCCTCAGACAGGACAAATAACTCAGTCTAATATTTCAGAATTAGCAACTTGCTGAAGTAACCAGACTATAATCTTCCTAGTCATGGGTTAGAATTTTTGAGGTCTCATCAGCACACCACAGCTTCTTTCTTTAAGTGTTTTGTGTAACTGCAGGCTTATCTTCAAAGAGCAGATGTATGAACTATCACTTTTTATTAAAGCCATCCAGTTGGAATTAAAAAAAAGTCATCTGCTCACTGCAGTTAGAATCATCTATTTTAAATACATTTACATATTCCCTTAGCTGTCCAACTATTTTTTTTCCCCATTTTCCCTTCTTTTTGCAGCTTGGAATCCTGCCACATTTATATTTTGTACTAACTACTTAGGGTCCTAATTAGCAGAAATGGGATGTCAGCAGGATACCAGCCAGCAAGGGAGGCTTTTTGCTTCATTGGGAAGATGTGCAGCATGTGGCATGGATCAAAATCTTTGTATCCCATGTAGAGAACAGCATGACGTGAATTGCAGAGCAAGGTAAAAGGGAGAATCTGGGTATCTTGGAAATTTGTGAATTGGCAAATGTTGCTGGTTCATATGTTTTAACTATAGGCAAAATGAAGGGGGTTTTGCCAGCAATAATGTAAATGAATAAAAAACTTAATATTTGAGCATGTGACATACACAAAAATAACCTGCAGTGCTAGTTTCTGAGCCCAGAGCTCTTATGCACAGCCCAGTCCCACTGACTCCTAGGGCTAGATAAAAATAAGAGATCTAGATGTGTCACTTCAGCTGTCTGGCCCCCACTAGAACTCCAGAGTCCTTCTGAACATATAAATTGCCTACAGAGCACACAGGGAGCTAAATGTCTCAGATTAGGTCCAACAAACAAGAAGGGCGCTGATCTGGCAGTAGTGCTAACCACCAGCAAGTGGCAAGGAGAGGTGTGTATCTCTTACCAGGCCCCCTTCAAAGACTGTGACCCCTATTCGGTGTAGCTGTGTCCACCACACAGAAACCACAGCTCATGGAAAGATGGAGGGAGGACTGATGTCCCCTAATTTGGATGTCTGTAGAAGATAACTGGGTGTCAATGTCATTAATGGCAAGAAACAGACAGAGAATGCACAACAGACAGATACAATAGGCATAGATCATGTCTATTCCTATGACTATTTCTCATTATTTTTCAGGAAGTGTTTCTGCCATGAAACCCCACTAGGGCCTTCTTGCTTGTTTTATGAAATCTTATTTTTTTACTGTAAACACAAACCAAACAAAAACCCCTACTCAAAACAACACCAAAGCCACCAAAACAAACAAAAAAATCCCCCCCCAAAAAAAAAAACCAAACACCAACACCAAAAACAAACAAACAAAAACCAAAAAACCACAACCTCAGCCACTAGAGCATGCCCTGAAGTGCCACATCTACACGCTTCTTGATCACCTCCAAGGATGGCGACTTCACCACATCCCTGGGCAGGCTGTTCCAGCACCTAACTACTCTTTCATTATAGAAATTCTTCCTAATATCCAATCTAAACCTCTCCTGCTGCAACTTCAGGCCATTTCCTCTGGTTTTATCACTATTTACTTGGGAGAAGAGGCCAACACCCACCTCACTACAACCTCCTTTCAGGTGTTGTAGAGAGCAATGACATCTCCTCTCAGTCTCCTTTTCTTCAGGCTAAACAACCCTGGTTCCCTCAGCTGCTTCTCGTATGACTTGTTCTCTAGACCATTCACTTTTTAGACATTTGAGGAATTAGTAAGTAGGACATGGGGAATTCTGCAATATCAACCCCAGCCAGACATCTGAACAGAACAAACTGTCTGATCTTACTCTCCTTACTTCACTAGGACTATGATATTTTGGGAGATTTTATGTGGACATTTGGGAGATTTGGGAGAGAAGTGTGGAGTGTTCTCTACAAATGGTGACTGAAATAGATGCTTATCAGGAGAAACTAATTCAACGTACAGAGAATTCACTTGCACAGAGTATGATTAATTTATCCATGAAAAGAGTATTTCACCCAAGAGCTCCTCAGTAAATCAAAATATCTTAGGTTTGAAGGGGCTTCTACAGGGCAAACTTAAAGTTGAAATATGGAACCACTTCTTCACAGAGTGTGCAGTAAGAGACACTTCTGGTCCTTCACCATGTCTTTTTAGGGTATTTTCACAGGGCTATGAACATAGTCTTTCTCACTATGATGGGGCTGTATCCAACAAGAGACAGAGATGACACTGCTGAAACATGAAGAAGGGTCAAAAGAGAACTGGTATGAGTGAGATATAATGAAAGGTGAAAAAAATAGTGAAAAAGAGGCTGAGCCAACTCATAGAGAGACATGTCTAAGAAAAGGGCAGGAGAGCAGCAAAAAATGCCCAAAGAATATAGAAATAGTTTTCCATTTCCTGATGAAATCTCATGTTCAGAACATTGATTTCTGAAGCCACATCTACCAGGTGCACAAACAGCAGCAGGCTGTAGATGGCAAAGCTCTTGATTTGCATGTGTCCAGGCATTTCCTGGCATTTGTAAAAATACACAAAAGAGAGATACAAATGTAAAATGTAAAAATACATAAAAATCACAAGAAAATTATTTAACCTTAATGGGTACAAAGTTGTCTCTATATGTGCTTCTGACTAGCTATCTGACACTCTCTTAACAGAAATACAGCAATAACAAAAGATACAAGCAGGAAGGTAAGAACTGCAAAAAACGTGGGTGGCAAGGTTAGATCGAGCTAAGAAATGATCTGTCTTCTTGCTTGTCAAAGATATGTCCATTGCAGCTCTTATTCTTTTCAACAGACACACAGAATAGCAAGGAGGATTTCAGTTCTTCTCTTGAGAGTAGACAATTTTAGATACACAATCTACTGGAATGGACAATGCCAAGGGCAGGTCATTTTTCACATTTTTTTAATATATACATACATACATACATACATATATATATATATATATATATATATATATATATAAATCTGCTTGTTTATAACTAGCCTTCTGGTTTAAAGTCTGTTCTGTTACCAGAAATTGTTTTATTCCTATCTTCTGCTGGTTTGTTATTCTTCACATCTGCTTAGAACATAATTCTGTCACAGACTTCATTCTTAAATAAAGGGACAGAATAATGTTTGCTCAGTAGGCATAAGCCACTGGCTCAGATCCTGCCCAGCTCCTGAAGGCAGCTCAGAAGGCCATTGCCTCCTTCTGTTGAAGTTTAAGGACAGAAGGGGCACAATTAGTGAGTCTGACTGCATTGCACAAGCCATAGCATTTCACCAAGTACTTTCTGCAGAATGTGCTACTTAAGCTATTCTTTCAGAAGAGCATCTGGTCTTGCAATAACAACTTTGAGAGGGAGGTTATGTCAGTGGTTAATTGCCTTCATAGTATATGAGTAGATGCTGGTTTTCACAGTTGGTCATGGGCAGTAAAGAGCTGGTTTTCCAGTTGTTTAAGTGGAAGATATTAGTTAAAATATCCAGACTCAGTGGAAAACTGAGTGGCTTTTACTGTTGGACAGACTGATGGTTTTCATGCAATTTTCTCATGCACTGTCAAAGCAAAATATGATCCTTGGAATTACAAGTACGGCCCTTTGAAGTTACAAATGTGGTGCCATCAATGACTTTCCAAAGGAATGTTGAGCATTGCTCACTACTGAAACATGAGTTATGATAATGGTTGTTAAGGATAATAATTAATAGGCTAACTATATATGCAGTATTAAAATCTTACCTAAGCACTGGAAGGGACTAAAAGGTGTCAGGAGGATGAGGTTTTATTGTGTGACAAAGTCCATTTTTACTGTAGATACAAGAGGAAAAGAAAGAGAAGACAGGATGATACTGACAAAAGAGAGTAAAAGTTGAGAAATTGTCTTCTTTTGCTATTTGAGCAGCTTTGGTTTTGCTTTAAATTATCTCACTTTCACATTTTTTGCTATTTAAGTTCAGAGTTTGTGAAGTGACAGATGTTTATTTTGTTTTTTGCCATTAGACAAATGTTGGCTCTGTTTTGGAATGTACAGAGTTGCATAGAAATGAGGAAGGAATGACAAAATACCTTCACTCACTCTTCCTTTATGTTTAGGTACAAAAATCAGTGAGAGGAGAAAAGCAAAACTGAAAACAGAAAACATCCTAAAACCTTGATATTTCAGAATTTGAAGGAAAATCTCAAAACATAAAGACTTAGAGAGAGGCTTTGCAGTTTTGAACAAACAGCCCTTTCTTCCATTTTACTGTAGAACATTTTCCCAAGTGCTATTCCATTTTTGCAAGCTGGACTGTTCTTTGCTTCAAAACAACACAACACCAGGAAGGAGGTGTTCACACTCTGTATAAGGCAGTTTCTGTGTTCTCCTTATTGCTTCCCTCAAAGTGACTCTGGAACACAGTAAGAAAGTGGGTTACTAACATTTCTCTAATTAGAGGCATGAATATTCTGATCAATTCAAAGCTCTTAAGCAGTTGTATTTTTCTGCCTAGTGGAATGCAGTTCACTGTACTGAATAATCTCAGCCAGCCTCTCTGTTTTCTGAGCACTTTGTAGGAGGTTAGATACTATTATGCTGTCATTACTCTGCATTGCAGCAAAGCTGAAATCTCCTGTGACTTTCTTCACAGAAAAGTTAGTTTGTGGCAGGAAAAATGGCTTTGGCAGTGCAGGATAATCCTAGGAATCATTAAAGAGCTACATGGAGTGAAGACAGACAGAGCCAAATCAAGAGAGTGCAAGTTGCACTCTCCTCTGAGTTAGGGACCAAAGTATCAAGTCGGACCACCAGAAAAGCATTTTGGCCAGTGACAATACTGGCAACAGGTTCTGAGGGGCCAACAGCAGGCTAGATGGAGGGGAACTTCTCAGAGAAAGGAAATATTTGGTCTCAGTGCAATAGGTGTGGCTTTGACCAGAAGGTAGGCAAGAAGAATTTGCTGTGGATTAACAGCTCCAGCATAAACTGGGTCTCTGAGAATAATTCCCCAATTATGAAAAGAAAAAAAAAAAACAACATTGAGCTTTGCTCTGGAGGGGCACAATGAGTCAAGAGCACATGCTCCTTTTTTCTTTTTGGAAGAAAATTCAGCTTGTGTCCTTCTGTAGGCAAACTGCATAGCCAAAATCCTGAGAGGTGCTTCATACCTCCACCCCTGATGCAGACCAGAACAAATTAAATGAGTATCTCACAAGATGTTTTGATCTCATCTGAGGGCATTTTTCTCCTGCCCCAGAGAGTATTTTTTATCAACATCAAGGTACTTTTATCTTGCAGCAGAGAGACAGGACCCTGCAGCATCACAAGCACTGCTATTTGCAATGGTATTGCAAGGGCTATGGGATGAAGTGACCAAAGTAAAGGCTGAGTCAAGAAGCTGTTGTTCTCCTCATCCCTTGCACAGATCTGCTGCACCAATAGGTTATATCCAGAACTATCTGTACCTTGTAACTCTGTACCTTAAAGATCTGTCTAATTAGCCAAACACAATGTTAGTATGTTAACGACACTCCAGCAGACTGAGAGTATTTATTACTGAGAGAACTCCTACTAGAAACCTTGGAATTTTTACAATACATTTTTGTCCATACTTTTTGGAGCAATAATAATGTAATGCCACACTCCCTCCCCAGATAGCTGCAGGGTCCCTTTTAATGAATAGGAATAAACAAACTATCCAGCTAAGCCCAGAAACATGACCCCTATCAAAAGCAGACTCAAACAATACCCTGAAACAATCTACATATACAAAGAACAAACTTTTCTTGTTCTTCCACAGATTAACTCAGCAGGTATTTGGCATTCAAAAAATTCTACAACAACAGAAATGATTTTGTGTTTGCAGAGATTTCTTCAGCATTTTTAATGCAACTATTTTGGAAAAAAAAAAATAATTAAAAAAAATTAGAAAATTATTCTGAAATATTAATCTAAGTAGCATTCTGTACAGCCAGTTCTTATGCTCTCATTCAATGACAGTTTGTAAAGTGTGCTATGTGCTGGTCATCCCTCTCAGAGCTGGAGCTTCAAAGCAAACAGAATGAATTTTCCAACTTGTTATTAATGGAAAATGCAGTCTCCACATCAGTAGAATCCAACAGAACTTCCTCTGAATGAGCCTTTTTCTGTGTGTGAGTAGCAGCACAGCAGCCTGTCGTGAAGCAACTGCTCCCATTCCCTTTACCATTTTGATCCATCAGAGCTTTGGTTTTTCCATTGTGTTGCGAAGCCTATATTGCTCATAGGTGCTCCTAAAGGAGAATAAGTAATAGGATGACTGTGTCTTGGGTTGGGGGGCTTATTCAATAGAGGGTTTATTGATTTGAAAAAAGTCCAAATATGAGTCACTATGCAGATATGTTACATGGAGTGTCTTACTTGCAATCTTGCAAGGTGCTGAGGACCCTCGAGTGCTGCAAATAAAATTGGAGCAAGTTTATTCTGCGCAGTTCTGATGAGAAACCTCTTGGGGTTTTTACAGATGTTGAGGGCACACGGCCTCTGGTTTAGCAGCAGCAGGGTACTGGCAGTGACCCGAGGAACCAGGCAGGCTGCAGGCAGCGTGGGCAGGGGAGCACTGCCGCCTCCCGACAGCGCGGGTCACTACAGAGGAAGCCTGGGTGAAATCAGGGCTGGCTGCACAGCACTGGAGAAATATGTGACAGAGGGATAGGAAAAAACTCTAATTCAAGGTCATCCCTACATAGTCTACAGAGATAATTGAAGAGTGGTTTTAAGAGCTAATCACTTACACTAAGTGTTTTTATTGTTTACCGCCTGCCTGGGTGTTAAGAAAAATGCTCAGCTACTGGGTTTAAAGATGTTCTTGGGGTTTGCTCAGCACAGGAGTAACATGGACAGCTACACACATGCACACCCCTCGACATCACTGCCTGATGACCAGAAGCATCTTCCATTTCTAGAGCCAACAGGGCAGAACAAGCTGGTGGCAGCCATAAGTTGCCTGGGGTTTGGATACCTAGGTGAGCAGGGCAGTACAAGGTGCTACGTTGACAAGTACAACCTTGTACAGGACAGTACAAGGTGCTTGGTCTTCAAGCAGCCCTTCAGTCACACAGACAAAATTATCTTGCTCTGGTCTATAGCCACCAGCCAGGGAAACAGGTGGCTAAAAACTTACGTCAGTTTTGAAACCAGCTTTACCTTCTTTACATTTCATCAGCCTGACCTGTACTTTATTAAGCTCTGTGGCTCTAAATGCACTTTCCAAACTGTCTGAACATTGCTTCAGGGAGGAGGCACAGAGCAGCATGCATTTCTCTATCTTCAGGCTGATTATTGAAACACAAAGGCCTGCAGTTCCTGAAGGCTGGAGGTGAGAGGGTAACTATTTTTTTCTTGGCTGATTTTCTTTCCCTTCTGAGCCTCCTAATTACTTCTCTGCCTTGGTTGCTGTAAGACTCTAATCGATTAGGCTGTTGGAAAGACCAGCTATAGCAAAGAAACGTGCATGAGGTGGGATCTTGCTTCGAAATCTGCAGGTGATGCATTTTCTGAATATTGCTGCAGTATTACATAGATTGATGTTGCTTTACAGACATGCAAAGACTGTTCTGGATATTGAAAATGCTCAGCATCTACTTCAGTCTGGAAGGACAGAGTGTATATTTATTTATTTATTTATTTCCTCAGTTACTGGAGCAGGCTACTAAACATACATCTTTTTCTTATTAGCATGAGGAGCTTTTGTTCCAGTGCCCAATTGTCCAGTGTGATTAGAAATGCCAAAAAAAATAACCCAGGAAATTTCATTTTCCACAACATTTTAGCACTGGCTGACTTGGTGGAATCCCAGCAGTTAGCTGTGAGCAATGATATATGAAGTGAAAAATGTTGGCCCTCCCTCCCGAGCCTCTCTGCACACTGCATAGACTTCCTGCACACAATCCATACTGAGGTCATGGGATGTGCTGTCAGACTGAGCTCCAAAGTAGATGTTGTCTGCGTGTTTGCCTGGTGTTCCTGATATCACTGTGGCCAGATAGATAGCAAAGGACCGTCTCCCTATTGCCAGTGTTACTTTCAGATCACAACTTCCCATGAAATAATACAAAAAAGCTGGCTTGTGGTCCAGGGTTCAGGATAATTTGCCTTAAACTTGTGCTTGATTAGTTCATGTTATAAGGAAATAGTTATGCATCTAGTCACAGCATATTATGCAGAGCAACCCTGAAAACAGCCTCAATGCCATATTCCAAGGGAAACAGAGGGACTATAACAAAGTTTGCCTGGCAGTTGGAAAGTTTGTGATTAATGTGAAAGTGAGCTTGGAACAGGAAATAAACAGTTTACCGTAGCATGGATCTGTACTAACTGGTCCTTCCGAAAGCTGTTCATGTGGAAAGAATACAAAACTACAGCCAGGTAGGCAGGTAGAGCTCAATAAGCCGTTGCAGGCTTTCCTCAAAGGCTTTTACAGATTTTCACTACTCAGATCCATTTCTGTATTCAGAGGTTAGGATATAAGGGGATGTGCAGATGCACAGATATTTTCCCTTCCTTTGACTGACTGATTTGATGAGTAAGAACCACAGGCTCTGTGCCACAAGTGGGAAAGGCAATTCTTCAAGCTTTCAAGAGAACTTGGTTAAATCATTAGTTTCAGCAGTAAGATGTTGGCTATGTTTATGTTTACAGAAGAAAAAGTTGGGTATAAACTTTCCAACAACTATACAGACTCTGAATTTTTTTTTGTTTCCCTCAGCCCCAGAATGGCTATCGTATTTGCTAAAAATGCAGTGACTTTTTCTCTCTTAGAATACACAAGAAGGTCACCAATTAAACTATTCTTCTCATAGGGAATGAAGCAGAAACAGACTAGTAGTTAAAGTAGATTCTCATGGGGGTCTTTTCTAGATCTTTATGGTTTATTAGTTTAATATTTGAAGCCTACTCTGAGTATCCAGGTTAGCTTAAAAGAAGTCATAGACTTGACCATGTTTTCAAATTTGTCTGTGCTTTTTATTTCACTTTTTTTAGTACACCACAATCCTGTTTGTTCCAAGGTCACTGTGCTGAAAGCAGTATCTGCAGATAACATGACATACTGAAGACATTCACAGAGGGTAGAAAAAGATGACTTCCATAACCCTTCACTTCTATTCCTTTTTGGTCTGTCTATTGGTTTTACAGATGCAAACAAAGGAAATTCTATTGTCTTGAGTTTGCCTCTGCAAAATAAATCAAATTTAATTCTTGGTTCCCCCTCCTTCTCAAAATAATACATTAGATTCTGCAACAGCAAGAAGGCTTTGGTTTTGCTAACCCTTCTATGGCTCATGCATGCTAAGTCATCTTAGTCTCCATCTTCAAGTCACGTACAAATTTCCAGCATTGGCATATCATAAATGAAAGTCAGCACTATAGGTAGCAAGAAGTATCTTCCAATTAGATACTACAGTAAAGAAGTAAATTTATACCCTCTCAAACATTTTAATTAAAACATAATTCAAAATAAGATCTGAGTCTAAGAAAACCACTTATCTAGTACAAAACTCTTCCAAGATATATTCTTCTATGGCAAACACTGAACACTTGTGTATGTGTCTGGAAAGGGAAACCTGAGCCTCCAGAGTCACAGCTTCTGCTTCTAAAGGCTATTCCAGGTAGCAGCCAATGTCAAAATGACCTTCCTGTATTAGCCAATGTGATCACTCTGTGGGCATGGCTTCTTTTCCAGAGAAGTATTGTCTATTGCATGGTAATGATGTGATGGCTGCTAGCAGCTGACATGCTGCTGTATAAAGAAGTATCATTGAAATCAAATAGGTCAGTAGTACTCAGAACAACTGCCAACATCCACCTACCTTCTTCGTGACATGTCTCTTTGACTCTTGGAAAAAATTTTGGGAACAGGGCAAATAAGAGGGCTGTACCAACCAAGCATGGGCTGGCTGTGAAGGTTCTATGATCTCCCTTGGGTTCATATGCATCTCCACAGTTGTGCATATATAGATATATACATGTTGTACATATGTATTAATATATATGTGCATTTGCAACATCTTTTCTGGGATTGTTCTCTTTACAAAAAAAGACTGTAAATGTTATGTAATGCTCTTGGATCAGAAACATACTGAAAATAATTGTCTCCTGCAAAGAAAATTGTCTATCCCTTCAGAAAGAGTAGCATAGATTTACAGACTGAGCATATTGGTATTTTTTTTTCCATTCATTACATGAACGAAAACGTTTCAAGAGAAGTAAAATTTAGACAAGCACTGAAGTTGGAAAGCAGAACACAGGAGGCTGACATGTGAAGCCAATTCAGCATGTGGAAACTAGACATTAATATTTTAAGACTGGAATCTGGGGCCCACAGCTGATAGTGTAGAATTCAATACTTTTGGTAACCTGTATATTTCCAATGGAAGCCAAAATCTCACATATGGAGTTTAGGCAGAACATGAGCCATTCTACTGACAAGAAACATGCATATTGACTTGACATCAGAAGCAGGCCTTCAGGCAGACTCACCCTGCTCACAGAATGATCACTGCAGAGGAAGGTGGCACACATTCTCCCTAACCAAAGACTGATCTTAAACACTTCTGTTCCAGATAGGCTCACAAACAAATCCCTGCTGCAAGCTGGTTTGTTTTTTTTTCTTCCTTTATGCCTTTGTCAAAAGAGAGCAACATTGATTTTCTAGGAAAGAGTCTGCTTTCCTCAAACATTTTTGTTATTTCATCACAAAACAAAGAAACAAAGTCCAAAAAACCAAATTATTTTGTATCCTGTGGCAATTTTTCAGCCAAAACAATTAATAAAATTTGGCAGGTTTTGACCTTGCAAGAAAAGTCTTGGTTTTCTATGTAAAGGAAACCCTTTTCCCAGGTGTTGCTAAACTCATCAGGAGCCTAAGTAGCAAATAGATTCAGCTGCAAAAGGATGACTAAGGAAGAGGTGGGCCTACTGCTGACTTGAGCAGGGGACCTGGTGACAAAGGACATGGAAGATACCAATGTACTTCACCTCTCTCTTTACCAGTAAGATTTGTCTTCAGAAATCCAAAGCCTCTGAGGCTAGTGGGAAAATCCTGAACAAGGAAGACTTACCCTGAGCAGAGGAGGATCAGATTGTGTGACATTTAAACAAATACGGAACCTGATGGCATGCACCCATGAAAGCTGAGGGATGTGGCTGATTGCATTGCAAGGGCACTCTCAAGTATGTTTGAAAGGTGATGGCAATCAGAGGAGATTCTTGAGGACTGGGAGAAATCAAAATTAAATCTCAACCCTATTTTCAAGAAAGGCAAGAAGGAGAATCCTGGGAACTACAGGCCTCATCTTGATCCCTAAGATAATGATGGAGCAAATAAGCCTGGAAACTATTTTCAAACACAGGAAGGACAAGAAGGTTATTGGTGGTAGTTAGCATAGATTTATGAAAGGGAAATAATACCTGATCAGCTCAATAACCTTCTGTGTTGAGATGATGGACTTGGTGAATGAGGGGAAAGCAGTGGATAATGTTTAACTCAACTGTAGTAAGGCTTTCAGTGCTGTCTCCTATAACATCCTCATAGAAAAACTGATGAAATACAGGAAATAAATATATATATATGTACACGGGGAGGGAGAGAGAGAGACATGAGAAGGCCTTGAAGACAAATAATTCATGCTGTTTAGCAGTACTAGTCCCACTCCTTTTATAGCAGCTGGAAGAGGATATGAAGACCTTGTAAAACAACTTGAATGGGGCAAGTAACATGTTGACATGGCTGAACCAGAATTACTACTTGTTATTGCTTTCTTCATCATTATTACCTTCATAATAAAAGGAAGGGGATTAGACATGGTATGTAAGATAGCAGTTTTGTAAGGCTTTGGTATGGTGGTCACATAACAGATCAAGTATTTCAGATTAAAAAGGCACACACTGATTGTCAATACTGACATTAGCCTGCAAATTCATTACTATCTCTTGACTTTCTGGCTTCAAACATTAAATAGATTCCTAATACAGCTAGCATGGGGAAGTGGAAGACACCTGAGAAAAAAACAGCCTCTTTTGAAGTCAGTTTCAATATACCTGCGTATAGGAGCTGCAGGCTGAAAATAACAGCTGGTTTAGGAGTGAGTGGGCCTGAATCCTGGCAGGACAAGGCCCAGGATCTTGCCAGGAATGAATACGTGACCTTTCATATCCTGGGATCAACTTGCCTAGGGGCTGTGAAGAGAATGCAATTCTTGTTTGGGCTGCAGCTGCTGAAGGCATTGTGTATAACATTATTTGCTTCCTTTTATTCCTAAGACGGGAGTAATTCTTCATGTAAGCATCTAGGGATTTTTTGGAAAAGAGTGAGAGCAGTACTCTCTACACCTTGGCAGCATCGGCAGGTTCCTGACTCCCACTTCACAGACCACCATAGTACAAAACTTCCCACATTGTCCCAGGGTTAAGGACATGCCTAACAGCCCACAATGTGTACCCCCTCTGGACCAAACCCTGAGGCCACAAGAAGTCAGTTGCACAGTAGTGTACAAATACAGTTTGGGGTGGGCTAAGCACAGTGCTGCAAAGCCAAACAAATGCCAACACTTGCGTTAATCTTCCTCAGAGCACCCAGGCCTGCCGCTCCAGGGGATCCCCTCCTATGCTGCCCTTTGAAAGTGAGGCTTGTAACAGAAGAGCTATAGCAGTGTTTCAGCATTAGCAGTTCTTAAAAATGAAAAAAGCCTTACTTAAACACCAAAAATGCCAAGTTGCAGGCCCATTAAAGCTCTTATTTAATGCAAACCTCTTTCATTTTTAGCTTGAGACTTACAAGAAGCTTTCTGCAGTTCTGTAAATCTGCCAAAAACCAGCCTCTTTCTTTCATTTGCTCTCTCCCTTTCATTTGCTCTCTCCCTCTCCCTTTCTTCCTTTTCCCTCCCACACATTATTTACTCAGAATACGACCTAATTACAGTTTGTGCTTATCTGAAGGACCTGTGCTTCACTGCTTCAATTAAGGGGGTAGTTAGAATTAGGATGGACAAAAGATCTTTGCTAGAGAGAGAATGAAAGATTGTTAGACTTGTTGTAGCAATGAGCAGAATCCTTTGGAGAAGGTGATAGGGGAATAGCAGCATCTCCTTGAGTCTTGGATCTAAGTGGTTGTCATTGCAGGTCTGAAATATGGCTTATTGTTTTAGTTTAAATCAGTTTCTCCTCTATTAAAGTCATTTGTTTTTTATCCTGGCCTAATCTTACAGTGAAGTAAGTGGTGATTTTGCTGGAAGCAATGCCATGTCCCCTTCTTTCCTAACCATAATGATAGTGTTTGCTCTGTTTCTAGCCAAGATCCTAAAGAGACTCCAGATAATTTTTTATTTATTTTTTTTTCCCTGTAGTCTTACGGGATTTGTTTTACTTTTCTCTTTTTTTAAGACTAAGGGAAAGAAACAAGCAAAGCACAACACCGGAAAGTGGATGAAGAAAAAAGCCCTGCCTTTGAAAGAAATCTCTGTGAATCTCTGGCACTTATGAACAAAAGAGAGGAAATGGGAGGTTAAGAAGGACAGAGCATCTGCTCACATGGTGATGGCTGTCTCCTTCCAAACATCGGGCTCTAGAAGGCCAGAGCTCTACTTCTGACTGTGGATATCTTGGCTTGTGTCAGAAGCTCTTCCTGCACCCACTGATTTCAGCTGGATTTTTGCCATTGACTTCCTTGAAAGCAGCATCGTGCATCAAAATCTGCACTGGTTTAATCTTATTATTTAAGGATTAATAAAAATCATCCCTAGAACCTACTGGAGCAAGCAAACTGATTAAAACACAAGTATAATGTGCTGGCTAACATCTTTTCCAGCAGCTGGCCCACAGCAAGCAGTTAAAGGTCTTACCCCTTCATTCAGTAGTTAAGGCTTCTGCTGTGGTGAGAGGTCCTGACCAAAACCAAATTCTATAGCAGCTTCATCAGCAGTTCTCCAGCATCGCTGCTAGGCAGGGAAATACCTGCATTTGCACAAGGCTAATTGTCTCATAAGTCAGTCAGATACACACATGAATAACCACATTCATCTTGTTGATTGCTCCCCTCATACAGACCTCTGCACATCTGGGACAGGGTTATCATTACATTTGAAATATTCCTCAATGCAAGAATCCCAAATGCTTTTCAGCTTATGGAAATTTAAGGAAATGTGAACTGCCCAGAGGAATTTCAGTTTGGAGTCCTATGGTGCACCAGAAAGCTGATTGCACAGAGCTGGAAAAAGTTAAAGAACAATTGGAAAGGATACAACTGAAATCCATCCCAACAGGAAAAGGGGCAACAGAGGCCAATGGCAATAAGCAAGGATGTGAAGATTAGCACCAGCAAAATGTAGAAGTCTTTCAAACTCAAACAATCTGGGAGGCAGATTAGGGAGAGCTAGTTTAAAAATAAATAAATAAATAAATAAAACTTCAAGGCTGAAGCAAGTTAAAAGAATAGTTAGAAGAAGAAAAGAAATACAGAACAGCTAATAACAGCCCTGCAGTGTTCAAAATCTCTAGTTTTTCTATCAAAAGGTAAAATAATGGTTTCTGTGAAAAAATAAAGAGGGAACAAGGAAAATTATGAAGAAATGTTAAATATTTCTTTCAGAAACATAGGAAACTCCTTAAGTCAGCTTAAGTAGGAGTCACGTAGGGAGGCCTTCAGGGACAGACTGCAGCTTCACTTTGTTTCTGTCCTTACAGAGGAGGATGAAAGCACCTATATATTTCCCTCAGATTGGCAGCAACACAGTTATGAAAAACAGAAACCAGAGAGAAAAGACCTGGGTGCACCATTAGCCAACCATATCTCTGTGAGTTCTAAAACAGGTAAGAGCAGGCAAGCCTCTCACCTGACCATCAAAAGCTGTTCCTAAAGAGATGGGAAACATCTGCATGGTAAACAGTAGTTTACAGGGATATCTGCCTGGATGCAATTTGAGACATATTAAACGTTGTTTGTCAGGTTTAGTGTGACAGTCTAATCTATTATGTGAGTCAGTATAGCTTTTTTGGTGAAAAATCACTTGGCTGTAGAAATCTTGGGAGTTTCCATGTACACAGCTGCCATGACAAAATAAGAGAAATGCAGGCAATAATAAGGACTCAGTTCTGCCTTCACTTATATTTATGCCGTTGAGCTGAAATCAGCAGGCTCACTTTTGTCTCTCATTAAATGTTTGGGTTTTTTTTTTCCCCCCAGTAGTCCTTCACTAGGCTTAAATGGTGATACCTCTCTCATACCAATGGAAGTGAAAGGAGAATTTTGTTCACTGACCTGTTATGAGCACATAAAGAAAAGCAGAATTTGGTTGGTGGCCTTTTTGAAGGCAATTTTCTATTACACTTTATTGGAAGGAGTCACAAGTTGAAGAGAATAATTATGCTTTAGGGAATTAGGTATTTCAGCACACAAGTAGGAACTGAAATTAGCTACACCACAAAGTCTATATGGCTATTTAGGGTTATTTCCAAGCACTCTTCTTTTCATCAGTCACAGCATTTGCACCAGTGCTTTACAGGCTCTTGAAGCCTGTGGGAAGATTCCCACTAACATCATTGTTGTTTGGATCACTTTCAACAGATATCTTGTCTTTTGCCTTTCCAGCTAGGTAAAATCATGAAAAGGTTGCATTCCACAAATTCCCACAGATTTCATAAAGTAATACCACAAATCCTGAGATAACCTCATCTGTTATCAAAGAATGGTTTAAATGAGAATGTAAAGATGTTTGCATCTGTTGATAACACCAAAACTGCAGATACTGCTAAAAATGAAGACAGAAAAGAACCACAGTATTAGAGATATTCTGATCTTTTGGGAAAATAATGCTATAGAATATGATGGCCAAGAAAGGAAGATCTAGAGGGCTATAATACAAAAACCTCTGAAACTGTTTGTCCAGTATATGGCAGCTATAAAATCAAGAAATAAGAAGGATGTGATAAGAATGAAACAGAGAAGGAATCAAGGGAATAATATTGTTGCCATATATAAGGCTCTGATTCACTTTTCTGGAGAATGCTGAGCCAAATTCAGTTCCAAGTCACACTGGCAGCACGTCTTTGTCCCAGAAAGATCTTAGTACTCTTAACAACTGTAGAATTTGTTCCATTGGGTAACTTTGGCAGTTTGGGTTTTTTTTCAGAAAGCTTATTCCAGTTAGGCAGAAGATGCCACATGAAGCTAATAAGACAATTTAATGAATTAGGAATATTTCTGGCAAGGAAACTTGTGATCAGGCAGGTAAGAATTCTTCCAATAGATCACAGGCAGAGCTAATTCTGTAGTGACTTCTTGAAACAAAAAAAAAATCAAATAAATAAAAATAATTTTAAAAAATTAAAATAAAATAGCAAACTGCAATTTCTCACAAAACTTTTGCTTCTGTTGGCTTTTCTGAGACTGCATCCTAGAAAAGGGAAGACGTTTGCAATAAAATAGAAATGTGAAGCTCACAGCAAAGCTTGCTGAAGTTTCCGATAAGTCTGTTAGTTTATAGCACAGCAGAAATAAATACAAGAGCTCTTTTGGGGAATCCTGCTGTGCCAGGTGGCAATCAGCAGCCTAAATCACAGACAACAATGCCCTGAGACAACTCTTTCCTGACCATGTCAGCTCCATACTGCAAACCCTCGATATTTTCTGCCTGGCTTCTGCAAAGGAGTAACAAGCCAATATATATATATTTTTTTATTTTTTATTTTTTTTTTTCAGTCTATTATGAATAACCTGCATTGTTTATTCATTATTTACGGGCATTCAAATTGCAACAAATGGCTCTGATGAAAATTACAGCACTTCCTTATTTACAGAAAAACGGATACTTACAGTGTGTAGATAAAAGCCCAGCTCTGCACTGTTAGGTATATATATACACACATATAAAAAAAAATCTACTAATCATCTCTGAATTTGTTGAAAATTTACAAGGTGATCAGGAACAATGGCACTATATTGTTTTTTACAGTAAAAGAACTTCTCTGTAGTCATTAGCCCAGACTAGAGGCAGACACCCTCTCGAGCACTAACAGTTCTCTATCGCAGAATTGGTCAAGCAGGACCTTGCTGGATCAGAACGTGTCAGTTCAATTTGGGATCTTCATGCTCTTTCAAAAAAGGAGGGTTTGTTCTCCACAATAAAAAAATATTGGATACAACCACATTGTGCAGTGAGACAATCCAGCTAGATGTTCTCTGCATTTTGTTATGTGCCTTTTATAGAATACGGGAGATGGTGGTTAAAGTTCTAAAAGTGCTAGTCCATGGAATCACTTTTCATGAGCTGAATACATAATTTTCAAAGCAACCACTGTCCATCCTCTTTTCTGCACCTTGGTTGGCAGTGGAGAGTTGTTGTAAACAGAAAAGAAAATACTGTGTATCAATATGACTTTGCTCGGTCTCAGGAAGGAAGCAGAAGGTGCCGAACTAAACAAACATCTGCCCTGGCAAAAAGCAAACAATGTGTTTGTTTAGTAAACTGAGCAAACAAGACTTGGAAGTCACAGAGAGGAGAGGATGAGACAGAGGAAGCCAAGATGGCCATTTTGCCAAATGACTTTTTTTCATGCTCCAGCAGTCATTGTTGTAATTACAAGAATCTCTGGGGAACTGAGGAGCCTAAATCTTCATAGCTTTAGAACATTGCCAATAAGATATTAAAAAATGCTAACACAGTAAAAACATTCATATGCAGTGGAGTTTAGCTGGATTTTCTTAACCAGCAAAATGTCTGTTATGCACAAAACCCATCATAGGTTCTTTCATCACACAAATTTCATGACCATCGAAAGGGCCCAATTTACAATGGCAGGAACTGATGCCCGGTGCTTATTCAAAGGTGCAGCATGGGCATTAACAGGGTGAGCCTTCCTGCTAACACGTCTCAGCCCTGCCATGAATGGCAACTTCAAGATCAGGAGGTTAGTGACTCTTCAGGGACACATAGAAGCTTGCAGCCGAGGTGACAATAAGAGTAAGTGTATGAGCAAATCAGCATGAGACTGAGGAACACTGAGAACACCTCATCAGAGCTGTATTATATAACATTTATATGTAAATTTTTAGGTTTACTGCAAGAAGTCTCCAGATCAGGAACACCTAATTGCACATTTTATGCTCATGTGGGACACTCAGTTTATGAAATTATAGACACACACATGAAAACTGAAAAGTCTACCAAGGGCTACATTACTTCCATGCTCTTCCATGACTGTCATTGGACAGGCAGGTTTGCACCAGTGTAAAATGAGGCAAGGGTGGAAAGATGAGGCCCTTACCTGCCACATAGACGAGATTCATTCTCCGTCTGCCTTTGATGGTCACAGAGTAAGCACATAGTTCAGAACAACCTTTGTGCCCTCACATTCATCAGCCTTGTTAGACCTTTTCGTTGCTGCTGGTAGTAAGGGACTGTGCATTAAGCAGGGCAGGCTTTTCAGCACTGCTAGAAATTAAATTCCTCCAGTAATATTTATTCTTTTTCAAAACCACTTCTATGCTGGGTCACAGCTTTTTCTCTGTCTTCAACTTTCAGGAGAATTTGTGCCATGTTTTGTACTTAAGAGCTCTAAATACGGATGTTTAAATCAGTTTTCGGCCCTGAACCTCAGTGCTCAATAAACGATGGCAAGTGTTGAACATATGGCTCCCATGTGCAATGTTTTCTGATCCCTGAAGAGCTCCATATAAGGTGTAGCTGGAGACAGTACATTTATTCAGTAGCAGCTAGAAGCAGCCACTGACCCCACAGACACTGAATGAAAGAAACTAAACTTGGAAATTCCTGCCTTTATTACATTCCCCCCTTCCCCCTTGTTTTTTTTTACTCACAATTATTTTTCCATCACTGTTTTAATAGAACATTATTTTTCTCTATGTTAAAAGCAAGGCTGGGCCTTCAACCACTGATCTTGTTCTCATGCTCCTTCAGCAGACAGAAATATGTGTATTTTATTGAGACAATGAAATTAGTAAAATATAAAAATGTGCAAAAATCTTTTCTAAATACTGAAAATGCTAATCACTGTTGTAACCTTCACTGCTAATTGACCATAAATCAATGACTACTTCCTTTGCCTTTAATGACTACAATAGCTTTTGTAATCATTTTGTTAAGCTTCAATGACTTGAATTTATTACATTCAGGAGTATATTTTTTAGCTCCCCTGATTCAGGAAACTTCTGCAGGCACTGAGAGAACAGAATCTGAAAACTGGGGGAAAGAGAAAAAGCACTATAAGCTCCTGCTGATTTAAGCTATTCTAGTCAGCCTTTGGTGAAGCACACCCATGCGTTGCAAAAAAAAAAAGGAGAATCTCGTGTTGTTTTTTAAATGCTCCTACTACATTAAGGAAATTTGCAAAGGCACCTTGACAGAAAATGATTAAATATATGAACTTTCAGTGCAACAACATTTACTTAGTAAATGATATTTTAATGCAGAAAGTCAAATTTGCATACTAATTAAAATTTTCCTTTAAAATATTTAGACTTTTTGGCCTTCCCACCTACCCACAGTGACAGAGATTAAAAGATTTTTTTATTAAGTCCTGTCAAATAAAACACACTTTTGTAAAGTGCTACAGTGCAAAGTAACACTTTTAACCTATTTTCTGGTAATTCCGAATTTCGGCAGTGGAAGCATTTCCTCATGCTTCTTGATCTCAGAAAGGCAGCTGACGGCAGTGAGATGGGAAAGATTGGGTTTTCTCCCTCACTAAATGTATACATTGTAGGAAAACAGCTTCAGGTACTGCATGCTGGGTAGTAAAATAATAAGACATCACACTTGTAAAACTACACTGGCTCTTTACTAAGAGATTTATAGACGTGCTGCAAGTTAGAGTAACACTTCATCTATCTTCACCTTGTTTGACTTCCAGGTAGAGCTAGAGGGTGAGATGGCTAAAGTAGGCAATAAATAGTCTAAGATGCCAGAATAAGGATGTTAACATTAGTCTGGAGGGGGGAAATAACTAAGCAGCTCTCTCAGCCTCTGCTCTTCCCAAGCAGCCTGGGGCTTCCAGACCAAGTCAGCTCCTCAACCCCAGCTATCAGGAGCTGCAGCCGTGCTGCGACTGCGGCCTGTGCAGGTTGGTTTTGCCACCTCCACACATCTCCAGCCACTGAGCACACATACAAAAGCTCCATCAACATAGTAGGGCAGTCAGTGAAGGAGGAGGAAGAATGCAGCCAGCCTGAAGCCTTGGTTTGAGGTTGTCTTTTTAAAAACAATCAAGAACTGAAGTAAAATTCCTCATATAATAATTTCCTGGCCAAGCAGTTTCTTACTGTGAAATGGCCATTTCTGTATCTTTTAGTGGAAAAAAAAATATTTCAGGAGGATCAAGACAAACTTGTTACACCATTTTTTCCAATCTCCTCTTTGTATGTGCTGTTACCAGCAATAACTTCCTAAGATGTGGCCTCCCCACAAACCACTAGGATCACTACAAACAGGCAAAGCAATTCTGCTAAGCTTCAGTTGTCTTTTGCTCTTTTGTTAAGCCAAGAGAACTGAAAGCTTTGCCTCTGTTTTGCTTGACAGGACAACTTCAACACTCTTCAAAGGCTATTTTCTTTGAAAGAATTTACATTCATTTCTGTGTATGATCAGACTTGTCTATTCTCAGCTATACTGTGTGAGTAAAAGCACGTTTACACCAAATACTAGGCTGCTACAGGAAAGGCTCTGAGATGGCTGGTACAGCCACATGGCATGTGCCAGGCAGTCCTAGTGCTGCATTCAGGGTGTTCCCCAGCAGATTATTAAATGTGACAAAGAGCCATGCCATGAGTCTGGCTTGGTCCCACCTCTGGTATCAACTCTACCCTGAGGACTGGATGTGTCCACCTTGGCTCAGTCCGACAATGCACAAAGGGGAGACTGGGGGTTTTCCCCCCATAATGATGAATACTAAATTGCTTTCCTTAATGTCTGTTTCTGCAAAGCTCTGAATATGCTATTGAAAGGTGTCAATAATCTCCATATCCTGAAAAACACTCAGTTTTGCTTGAAACCCCTACCCTGGCTATTTTATCTTTATTACTATTATAATGATCATTCCAAGGTCTGAAAGGCTACTTCAAACACAAGCACCTGGTTTGTTTTTTTTCTTCCCACACAGCTCAGAAGCTCACAGAGTAGTTATCCCTTTCCCCCTCCCCTCTCATCTTCCCTTTCACAAATATAACAAAGCAATATCCTTTACTCTTTAAGGACAGTTTTCTGTCTGCAGGGGACTGTAACAACTCATTTCATTTAACCCTTTGAAAAATAATGTTTTGACATGATGCTCTGACACATCTTCAGCTATAAGGAGAGCAGATGCAACAATGAAATAACACATAAGAAACCAAAAAAGTCTTATTTTCATCATTTTGAAAGAGCCCTGTTTGTTATTAAAACAGAGAGAGAGAGAGAGAGAGGGGAACTTCTAAAGTGCTCCTAATACGTTGGCGCTTTATTTCAATGCAGGGTAATATTTGTAACTTTGCTGTCTCCGGAGGGGACTTAAACATCAAGATTACAGTGTCTGATGATGTCAGTTGCAGCCAGGCATATACAACCCTTGGGCCTCAAATCTTAATTATATCTGCTACTGTTTACAGCTTATAATTATTGATGTTAATTTACTGAGTGATGTTACACTTCTAGCCTCAAGTTACGTTTTTGGCATGTTAATCCATTTGCACACAGATGCAACTGATTGTACAGGCTGAAATTAAAGGGTATTTTTCAGTTTAATTTCACTTGATTTTGCCATGTTCTACATGATTTAAAAAGTTATTTTACTAATTCTAGTAATGTTATAAATATTGTTTAAATTATACATGACACTTTCAAGCAATAGAGAAAGAATACTTTGCCCATCTGCACAAGATAAACCCACGTTTGTATCTCATGTTTCAGGAGGTTATGAAAACCACCAGAGGGCAGAAAGTGGAAAGCCCAACAGGTCTCCTTCTGCATGAAACACCTTCCCACCCAAGGCACAGAGCAATGTGAGTCAGCTTCAGGTGGGAGATGAAAAGGTTCATAAATAGCCCAGGAATGTGCACTTGACTGGGTTGTGTTTCATGTCAATAGCCTGGGTAAGGAGCCCTGTTCCTGTTCCTTTTCTCATGGCCTGCAACAACCATCACCTCACTCTTTGTCATTTCTACACCAGATGGCCATGGCTGTGGCAGACTGTGCACATGGCAGCTTAATGTCATGCATGTGACTGGCCTGGGCAGCCGTGTGCTTCAGGGAAAGAACTTGCTTAAGTAAATTCCAAGTGAGGATTTATACTGCCATAGCTACATTGGGTATTTTTTACATCGGGCTTTGAAGAAATTGCTTTTGAATTAAAGAAGGATTATTGCTGTTGCTGACTTACGCCCTCCTAATTGCTTGATTTCAGTGAAGACTAGATAATTCTGTCCTCTTTAAGAAAAGCAATTTATTTTAATGTTTTAAGACCTTGATTCTACAACATCTTTAGGCATGGGACTACATATAAATTTCAGTGTGCTCCCAGCTTTCCATGAGCTTCACACTGCCCAAGAGCAGCAGTATTTCAGAGGCTGTAAATAACAGCAGAGCTGCCCAGGAAAGATAAAAGTTATTGTGTAGTATAGAGACCAAGATCTTGATCTATCCTTTATTTTCCTCTCTAGGTGCCATCCTAGAGCAGCTGGGAAAAATCAAGGGAGTTGAGCCATATGGCCTCCCAGTTATCGCACTGCCAATGCCTGATGGTCTTAACAGAGAAATATGAAAATCTGAACAACAAATAAAGAATGCAAAACAATAAAGGAAAAAAAGAAAAATATAAAAATCGATAGCCCACGGACATTTAAATAAAATGCATTATCTAAGACACAGTAACGCTCTCGGCTCTTTTTTGCAAACATCAGCATTTACAAATGGCCTTTTTAGTTACCCCAGATTGGAAAGCATCTCCAGCTTGTCAAAATCTCAGTGCTGCAGGCCCTCAGACAGTAACTCTTACCTGTTGTAATTATTATGTATGCATCAAACTTGCTTAATTTCATTAATATTTTTATTTATTCAATAAATATTTTTGTGTTGGTGAGTTTTATAAAAATGTATGGTTAATTGTCTTACTTTACATATATAAGCCCTGCCAATACAATTACTAACTGTATGGAAAATGAAGTCCTAAACAGAGACAAAGAAGGTATAATTTTTTATTTAAAAAACCAACCAAACAAGACCAAACAGGAACACAGGAAGACATGCAATAACTCAAAGAATACCCCTTCTCTCTCATGTGAAATCTGAGACCTTGAACAAGCAGTCCTACGATCTTCCACTGATGGATACCACAGTATCAGATACACGGCCTGAACAACTGCCTTTACTAAAATCAGCACTCTGGGACCAGAATTTTCTTTTTTGCTTCTGCTTTACCATCCTGGGGCCAAAACCTTTCTCTGTTCCCTGCTTCTAGATAACACAACAGAAAAATGTGTACAAGTATCACCACAGGAAGAAATTCTGTTCTTCTAGAAGGAGTTCTAGTCCATCAGGTTCTGTGGGAGCAACAAGGTATGTGAGTTGCTTCAGCCAGTATTGCACCTCTATCTAGGGTAAAGAATAACATTCCTAATGCCACTGTGCTACCAAACACTTGCCATGAAAAAACCCCACATGTGGCTCATACACTGATATCACAGCAATTCTCTGCAGTAAAAGAGGCTATTAGGAAGAATTATAATGTTCATAAACCAAGGCATTGAATACAAGTCAAAGGAAAAATTCTTACCATATAGAAGTCGTGGAGACAACACATTTATTGTATGCTTCCCTTATCAGTTTATTCTAAGCTGATGTGATAGCAATGCCAGGTAGAGGAGAGGACAGACAACAATAGGCGAATGTTGGATTTTTTTATCTTGTCTAGAAGATTAGAGAATCTGAGTGCTAACAGGTTTTTTATCTGGCAATACTTAAAACTGAAGACATAAGATATCTCAAAACAGGTAAAAAAAAAAAAAAAAGCTATTCCTAAGAAGATGGCAACAAGTATGTTCTACCTCCTGCTGCAGCAGGCAGATGTGTTTCAGTTGTGTGCAGACTGGGAGATGAGCCATGACAAAAAACCCTAACTTTGAATCATAGTTACTAGAACAAGAAATTAATTTATTCAGTGCTCCCTTTTGTCTTCATCATGACCAAATCAATTGCAAAGTCCCTTGGAAGGGTGTATCAACAACAGATTCTCCTTATTTGAAAATTTGAAAAAGGCTCATTTTCCTTGCTTGAGAAATTCTTGGTTGTTGCAGTCAGTATCATCCAGAATAACTCCCTAACATGGAGGCACAGGAGACATATGTTTAGATTGCATCAGCTGCATCTATATAACTTCTCACAACACTATAGGAACAGTTTATTCCATAATACATTCTTGGCACTTGTTTAAGCAGCAGTTTTGTCATTCCCAGGTGTTGGTGAACTGTGAAGCCCTCTGAGACAGGAATTTTATGAGTTACTTAGGTGTAAACTGAGGCATAAAACATTCTATGATTTAACTTATGGTCATTAGGAAGGATAGGAAGTGAATCCAGGACTCATAACTGTCATGCTTTGATCTTTCATATTAGAGAACTTGCTGTATATGAATAGGCCTATGGAAGAGGAGAAGGAAGGGGAATATGAAGAAGTCCAGCCAGCCTGCAAAAATGGTAACAAAGGCAGATTTCCATAACGTTCAGCACTAGCCCAAGCCTGCCAGGGCAAGTGGGACCGTTACCCCTGACTCCAACAGAAAAACATTTGGCTCAGTGCTGAGTGATTTTGAAAATGCTGCTTTGACGTTTTAGGCCTGAAACCAGACATTTCCCCTGACATTATGAAACACAGCGAGGTAATATTACAAATAAGTGTAAAAAAAAAAAAATACAACTTGAAAAACATAAATGACCTTTCAAAGTCTGAAATCATGTAATAATAACTGGCCTGACCCATTGCTGTATTTTTACTGTTTGAGCTTCACTTATGTTTTTGCCTTTCTCCCTTGGATAAAGTGAACAGTTAGGGACTAAAATCCCAGAACAAGTGCATGCCTACTTACCAACAAAATGAAAAATGTCTTGAAATAGTTCCAAATATCTAATCTGCTAGGGGAGGAAATAATGCAAAGGAAAAAAAAGAAACCCTCTCACCCTGCTTTCTCCAGGGTTTGCCTATATTGTTTGCTTCAGACAGCCCATTTCTAATGAATCCAATAATCAGCTGGAACTTGAGCATGCTCTGCCATCTCTCACTGTCAGTTCCAGGAAAACTGAAGCAAATTATGTTTTTCTTGCTCAGCATTAAAAAAAAGCCATAATAATACTGATGTTTACATCTGGTTCCAAAACCAGTTTTGAGCTGTAGTCAAAACAGAGATGAAATGTAATACATGCAAGGTTCAACTTTTTTGGGAAACCATAATGTTTTCTTGGTTGGTTTTTCAATGTTTTTTTTCTAAGAGCTTTTCTCTCCCCAAAACTGGTACTACTTTACCTAAATTGGGATTATTAGAGCAGTACCTAACACCAACAGAGATTTTTGGGTATTAAGTCAGCATAGCATTTCAATAGCACTCCAGCTGCACCCAGATGAGTAGCTGTGCTATAGAAGTCTATTGCAAAAAGAGACTCATACACTGTGATTTTGTAACAGCTCTGCTAAAAGTGTGTGGATCGGGGCTCAGTTCTTTGTCAGGTGACAATGGCAATGTTCTCCTTTGAAAGCAACACCAGTGTTATTTGTTTTGCCAGCTTCTTCATTTTATGGGGATACTATTGCCAATGGTATGCTAGCATGCTAAGTGGTACCCTTTGGTGACAGGCTCCTGAGCGGTGGTTTTGTTGAATTATAATCTAGCCCAGCAGTTGGTATTTTAGAAAGAATTTCTGTGAATAACACCATTAACAAAATGCAGTTGTTTACTGATTTAGGTCCTGTGTACCCTACTTTCTCTCAGCATCTTCCCCATACTCTATCTCTTCCTTAGGTCTCTAACATCTCATCCTCCACAGACAGTTCCCCTAGTCTACTCTCACATTCCCCAGCTCTTTGGATGGGTGAGTGGGGTAGGTACTATCCTGGTTTCATATGCCTGCTGAGCCCAAAAGATCTGATCTGCATTCCAGTCTGGGAACAGTTAGATATTGTTACATCTGCTTTTCCCTCCATGAAGGCATTTTGGGTCTCCTCTTGTCTCAGTTCCCAAGTTCTGTTTACTTTGCTGGAATTTCATATGTTTGAAAACGTTCTCCTCTTTGGTAATTTTTTCCTTGATAATGGCAAACAGATTCATAAATTAGTCAGAGAGGATAGACACTGACAGACCAAAAGGTAGATGGGCAGCCAGCCTCATTTCCTGAGGAAACAAGGCTAAAAAATTAACACCCTCCCTAGAGGTTTTGACAGCAATGACTTTGGTACAGTTGCACAGAGCTACCGTTAATTGCATACTGTTGGATTATGTTCCACTTTTCCTCTTGTCCTGACCTGCTCATTGAGTAAATAGAGCCATCTGCCAAAGCAATGGCTCCTGAATTAGAGAAGTGCACCTTTCCCCTGAGAGAGCAAAGTAGGCCAGAAATTCACCAGGGCTTTCTGCAGCTGAAATTATTATTCAGGTTTCCACACTGTAGGAGCAAGAGATCCCTATCTAGCTGAATAATCTGGCAGGAAATGTAGCGAAGTCACAAAAACATATTGGCTGAGAATCATGGGTATCTCATAGAAAGAGTTTGAAGTGACATTTTCATATAAAAGTTTGTCATTCCTTTTGCCAGCCCAAAACTGTTTTATATTCACTGAATGCACTTCTCACCTTAGACAGAAGCAAACTGTTTGCCTTGAATCCTTGGCCAATGTAGGGATGCTAAAAGTCCTTAGCCATAGGCAGCAAAACTACACTGACTGATGTTTGAGCTCTATGTGATCAGGAGGGCAGGTTTTTTACAAAACTCTTTTACAAAAAGCCCTACAAGCACAGTAGGTTAGGTTTCTCCAACTAATGTACTTAATGATCAGGGTTTATATTTCAAATAACAAGCACTTTTTTAGCAAAATAGAAAATATATTTTTGCGGTTAACATTTTCTTGTTAAAAGTGTATTCCTATACTCTGCTGGTGACTGTGGTTTGGCGTTTTGGCAAAGATGTGGGAGGACTGAAGACCGTTCAAAGTCTCCAGTCATTCCTGTGAGAATCTGGAGAGCCCATAGCAAGAGGCAGAACCAGTCTTATTCTAATTAGAAGAGAAGGAGATGTTGCACAGTTAAGCAGCCGTGTCTCATCCAGGTTAGTGCCAACAGGAGAGACGAGGCCAATGCCTCGCTGCTAAGGAAATCCACTCCTCTGAAGAATCACACTAACTGGAGTGAAAGAACCAACTTCCCAATTCCATTTTACCTCTGAGATGAACCAACCAAAAATAAAGGATTAAATAAATATTCAGTTTAAAATAAAAATTTAAATAAAAACTGTCAACCATCTCACCCTCACTTTTTCACTTAAATAAGTTATTCTTCAGTTAATTATGTAAAAAATAAAGCAAGTACATTTTTTTCCCCCAATAAAATATTCCTTTGCCATAATGAGCACCCTATGTTCTCCTACAATTGTGTCAGATTGTGGGAGGCACTGGCACAGGCCTGGCAGAGGAGAGTAAGGAGTAATAATCTAGCAAAAGGCCCTTGCAAAACTCCCTGGATTACATGTTATCCTCACAGACTGGCCCGTGCATGCTCAAATCTGCCTTTTAAGAATAGCATGTCCTTGATGAATGTTACTGATGCTACCACAGGGACTCTCTGTGCACTTTCTCTCTTCACAATGATCTTACCATATTATTACAGGATGCTGTGGGAACATCTGAGAAACTATCCCGACTCCCTTGGACGGACTCTCAGCTCACATGCATGAGAGGTTCATACCCAGAACATTCAGCCAGAGCCGGAGGTGCTTGCATCATTTATTATCTCTGGCTTGCACAGTGTACTTTGAGCAGCTGGGTAGAGTCACCACCATGGAGGCCTACAGGTGGTGCAGCCTTACAAGCAATGCTAGGAAAAGCTTAGTTACCCATTTTTTGAATCCAGGATTCAATGAAGTGCTACACATCAGTTCTGCTAAACCAGCACAATGGGCTGAGACACCATTACATGGACTTAAATTTAATTCATTTGGAACAAATAAAAACCAGTCCAAAATAAGTCTTTGTTAAAGCAGAGTAAGAGTTACCTTCTCTAAACTCATGTAATTAAATCTGGTTGCTAACTAATTCAAGGTATGTTTCTGACAAATGTTGGAAAAAATCTGCTGTACCCGTCACAAACAGCTAATGAGGGCTCACACCAGGACACTAAAGACAGATACTTTTGAAAATTAGATGTGTTCAGACAGGCTTCACATTCTGCATTTTGTTCATAACTCACATGCAAAAAGGAGCACTTTAAGAATTCCCAGATCATATCCACCAGTTTCCCACTGTTTCTAAGAGGTTTCTCAAGATTTTGTTCAGTTATTTTTTCCAAAACTTCAGAGGCATTAAATAAAACTAAAAAAATTACTTAAATAATTAAGCAACACTTCTGCAAATCAAGGACAAGAAGGCCATGAAGAAATGAGTATTTAAAGCACAATGAGATAAGAGTCACCAAGCCACTATTTCAAAAGTGAAGGAACTGCCCACCTCCATCCTCCCACATGCCCTCCGGATGCTCAGGGAAGCATATGGAAAACTATGGCAAAAAGATTGGAAAACAAATAATCTAGACAGCAAAGTAACAAAAAAATATTAAAAGTTTCTAGAACATGAGGCGCTTTTTGTCTTTCTTGTTTGAGTCTGCTAAGTACCTAATGGCATGTGAGAAAAGCAAAGTTAGACAATTATTTTCCTGTCTTCTGCAATCTGTGTAAAAGCATGTGAGGAAACGTCATGTCTGGTTGCGAGTATCATACTGTAAGGTCTGGAAATCCACATTCTTAGAGCCCAGACAGACATGAATTGACAAGCACTAGCCATTCCTAGAGTAAATATCAGATTCAGAGACCTTTTCTCTTCAGATAAGTGCCCCAGTTTTCCATGCACACAAGCAAAGCAGGCCTTAATTCTTAACAAGACAGCAAGCAGGCACAGATGGAATCTCAAAAGCCTGATTTTTGCTTTTTCTGGCTGCTAGACTGGAAGGCCAGTTAAGAAAACTCTTTATAAACATTTCAAGAATTAAGTTATTTGAATCATGTATTGGGATCTTCAGTTTCATGGTAAGTAAATTAAAAAAAACACTATCATAAATTCAGCCTACAGTAATATTACTAAATCTTAAAAGAACAACATGCTAAGACACAAGAGTGACTTACATGAGAGTGACAATAGCTGTTCTGGATAATGTTTACTTGTTGAATTTGGCTTTAGTTTGAAATAAATTGTCAGATTTCGTTTCTTATCAATTCATAATTATGGTCCAGTCCTCTAAATCAGAAGACACAGAAAGAAAAAAAGGAATTCCCCATTATACAATAAGGATTAGAATTTTATTTATTTATTTATTATTTCTGCAAAGTCCTTTAACCCATTCTGCTTAGATGAGGAAGCCTAAAATATAAATTACAATGAGATATAATTTCAGTATTTTGAAGTATTAGTAATTCTAAATTTAGATGCTAGGATTTCTGGCTAAGAAATATCTAATTGATGTAACTTTCCTTTCTCCTCAGGATCTGTTTTCACTGTACCCAGGACAACCTTATCTCTCTATCCATATTCAGTCTACGTTATTTTACACTTACCTCATACTAACCAGGTAATTATCTTACACATTCTTGTTTCTGAGAAATAATGAAAGGTTTTCTTCCTACTAACCTACCCACTCAGAAGCAGTGTATTCTCATGTTTTGCTAGATAAAGCACATGTGGTCCTTTCAAACAGTCTGATTTGACATCTCAAATAGATTAAAAGTCATATCAGAGAGCTATCTGTTGAGTGACAACATAAGTACTTATTTAATAAGTATATTCAATACATGCGCATGGCTATATACTGTACATGCAAGGTTTTAAATATATACCCTAGTTAACTGCCATATGGATATGTTGTTGTGGAAAAAAATATTTATGAAATATTTTTTCCAAATGTTTAATCTACAGCAGATGCGCCTTGCATTCATCTGTTTGGCTTGGCATTCACTACAGGGAGATCTTATTAATCATACAGACCTCCTGTAGTAGAGGAAACAGAGACTATTATAAGATTCATCTGTTTATGACTAAACAGAAAAAAGGATCTTCATCAAATGAGAGATCCCTTTCTGAAAGCCTTCTGAAATGTAGAAGGTTGTGAGTAAGCCACATGCTGTTTTTCATCTCCCAACATTGTACCCTTACTCCTCCTCTTCACACTGAAATAACAAAGCAAGACAAGCTGTATGTATCTGGGAAAGGAGAAGGGAACAGAGGAGTATTAATTATGGGGAAAGGCTGGAGAAATCCATCTTTCATTTGCTCCCTTTCCATGCTAAGATTGTGGAAGTTTTCTCTTATAACAAAGAATGTATCTAACAAATGGCCTTTTGTCCTTATTTTCAAAATGCACACTGACAGATCACCATTTCTGGTTGTCTGCTGGGCCATTTGAAGACCAATCAAAGCATAGACTTATCTAAGCTCACAAATGTGTGCATATCTGGGACAGAGAGTTTCATTGCAAAGATGAAACTAAAATGTATTCGGAGGAAAAGCACTTTGATCTGATTTCCAGTAAGGACCCCACAAAATAGTAGATGAACTGTGGTAGCTTTTGTCTTTCCTTTTTGAGTGTGATGAACATTACCCGTTCTTGAACAAAATAACATTTTTACTCAGCACAGGATTTGTAAGAATTTGACTGTAACCTAATTCTTTTAAAAATTCTGTTTACTCTTTAATTTTTAGTGCAAAATCTCTCGTCCTGTTTTGACAAGTCGACCATGAAAGTCACATGAAAGTGCAGCATGTCCTAAGAATCTCACCAGCCATTTTACACAGATGACATAACAGCAAAGCTAAGTGAAGCTTTGGGCTGGTGGTGATATACAGGCCAACCCAAAAGCAAAATAATCTGAACCAGTATCTTTATCGTCATCTTTATCTTTATTCGCTCTTTAAAGATTGGTCTTTACGTACCAATAAAATGACTGTCCTCACTGTTCAGCCAAGCTATGTATCCACCATCTGTTTTCTGACTTACCCTGCCCATCTTTTATTGCTGCCTGACTCTCATATTTTGCCCCAGATGTTCATATAGTCTGACTTCCACATGAACAAACTTGCTGTCCTGAATGTGAAATTTGGTGTTAACTTTGGCAGACTAGAAGTTTACACTACATCACACCTCTAAAAGGGATAATCAGCAGCTGCAACCAACCATAATACTCTGTATCACCATCCACTACTCAAATGGTTTTGATACAAAGAGCAGAGTTAAAGCAGCATGTCAAGTAACATGCCAAGAGCAGGTAATTTGCCTCATGCAGACACTGACAGGTCACATCTCTGAGATTTATATCAGAACATCCTTTTGGATGCTACTGAAAACTCTAATAAGGCTCTCAGAAGACGGACTCATCAACAAAAATTATCATGACATGTCAGCTGTCATTCCTAAGATGCTCAGCTTGGTGAAGATGGAAATTAGAGCTTTGATAGCAGCATTAACTTTTTCAGATATTTGCCCTTGTTTCAGTCTGAATTGGGGTTAGAATATTTTGACAAGGAGCATAAGAAGAAAGAACCCCAGTAACACTTGAGTACCCAGGCAGATGAACCTCAAGTAATCGAGTTGCTGACAGGATCCACTGTGATCCTGAAAGTCATAAGCGGTACTACAGACGCAGACAATGCAGCACCAGAGGCAATGCATTTCCATGCTGATTTGGATATCTGATTCCAGCTGAAGATTTGTATCACTCATGAAGCTAAACTGGAAGGACCACAAAAGACCCACAAAAACAGTCATGTGAAATGAATGGGCACTGTATCCCCAAAGACTTCACTCCTTCCAAAATAATTTTCTGGGTAATGCCCTCTTGTCTAAATTCCACTTCCAGTTGTCATCTGCATTTTGGAATTAAGGTTTGTTTTCAAATGTATCACGCATGGGGCAAATACCTCATAAATGAATGTCAGTGCCTTAAACTGAGCTCAGTGAACATACACCAATTTATATTATCTGAGCATCTGGCCCAGTGAATCCAGAATTCCTTATTCAATTTTCCTGCTTTAAACCCTAATCTGCTTCTCTTGCAATATTCAGCTTATATACCCAATATTAACTAGATCAAATCAGCTTAATTACCTGGTTAATACTAATCCAAGCTCATGTAGCTTCTTCTATTTAAAGTGGGTACAATACTTCACAGTATCTGAAAGAAGACTCAGCTTAATAAACTGATGGAAGAAAAAAAATATTTTAAAAGAATACAGGGACAACTCTTGAATTCAGATTGCACCATTACACAAAGAACATCTGCACACAAATCCTTCTTCAAGGCAAGTACTCTGCAACAAGCAATTCACCAACAAAAGAGCTCCAATAGTATTTTAAATTATCTTCTGGCTTCTACAGTGTAAATGTGTGTTCTCATCAACAAATAAGAGAGATCAAAAACCACACATACATGTGTTCTGCTTTATAAGCACCAATCCTGTGGCCATGCCAGTTTTGAGCTCTATGTCTTGTCTCTCTTGTGCATCTGTTTCTACCTGCATCTCCTTTGCCTCAGTGGTACAAGTCAAAGACTGTTTCTACACACAGCACCACAGCATGAGCATGGATACATTTGGAAGCATAGCGTACTTCCAGGTTCATTTCCTAAAACATGTTCATGTCTTATAGTTAATACTTTTTTCAAACATTTCCTATACACATTTCACCAAAGATAGTTAAACCCAACACCCGTATTTAGACAATTTGTGATTTATAATTACCCCTTTCCAATTTGTCTTTATTTATGTATTGTAACCCTCTGTATCATATACAGCATTTAATGTCACATTTTGAACTGTAGGAAGCAAATCAGCATGCTTCAGTTCTGTTTTTCATGGTTCAGACATGTCTGAAATATAATGAGAGCAGGGATTTGTCTGCCCTGATTTAATTACTACAATCCAGATAACTCTGTCAATCAATTTTTCTCCTTGTGACTCCTGGCAGGGTGAAAAATGCCTTCATTATGAGGACTGATCATTAGTGGATGTGAAGTTGAGAAGATGATGAAGATGAGTTGTTGGCTCTGGCAGAGAATTGACCCATCAGTGTCATTAAGTGAACTCCGGCAAGCCCAGCAATTCCCATGGGGCAAATCATTGAATTCCTCAGGAGCAAAGGTCTGTGTCTGTCTACACGAAAGCACTTTGAAAAGTACACACATGCACTTTGCAGTAATCTGATGGATAGCTAACCAATTACACAGGCAATAACTGATTTGTCCTTCCCTTTTCACAAAAGCAGCAACTTTTAAGGTACCATATTTTAGATTATTCCTTTTAATGTGACAGTTTAAATAATACTTAGTTACATCCATTGCCCTTTCAACTCCATATTACAAAGGTTCAGCTCAGAGCTGCATGAACCTCCCAAAGCCCAAACGCTCTTTATTAACAATGTAAATTGCAAATCTAAGTCCTTTTCCTTCTAAGTATTGAAGGACAAGACGAAGTCACTCCAAGCACTATATTAGGGTGGGGTTTTTTATCAGTGAAAACAGCAGTGAAAACAGAAACTAAACAGACCTTGCTACAAAACAGCCTGAGTTACAAGCAACTTAATGACAAATGAGCATTATCTGCTCAATGTTTTTTTCTAAATTATGCTTTAAGTACAAAAGGTAATTTCGTATAATTGACCAACTAATCATAAAATAAAAAGAAAATAGATGCAGTTATTACAATGCCAAAGAATTGCAAACAGAGCTATTCACACAGAAAATTCTGCTAGATTCAAAAGACATACTCAAGAGATCTACAGGTAATTTTGGTGACCAGTTAAGAGCCAATGTGAGTGTGAAGGTTACAGGCACACTCCTACTATTAGAATAAGTTGTAAAGTACATTCTGTGGGGATTCGTGACTGTTGCATATTACAGACCTCCATGTACCTTAGTGCAGCCTCTTCAGTTGCAGCTGCAGCTTCGAGACTGCAGTCAGGCAGTTCCAGGCAGTTCTCCCAGTTCCCTGGCTATGTTAAACAAACTTATCCCCTCCACAGCAGCATCTGTCTGATCCTGAGAATTATCACTACCAGATATCCCTGGATGATACTTTCTCTGGAGGACTACAAATACTGAGTCGGTTTGATTGAAAAGACTTCAATTTCTAGCACAGGCTCCAAACTCCAGTTTGAAGGGAACTTAAACATGCAAGTGTGTAAGTAGGGCAAGGTGAAATACAGAAGCAGCCTTTGGCGGGAATGGGTACAGAAGGGAACACAGTTTTATGTTTTGTTTGCTGGGTTTTTTTTAATGGAAGTTATTGAGTTATGTCTTAAAACTGAGCAAGAAGGAAGGTGTTACTTTGACGGGAAGGATGCTGGCTGAGCTAATTGATTCAGCAGGGAGACTGGAGCTGCTTTTTAGTGCCATGAGTCAGAAGAGCTCAGCATTAACTCTGCTAAATAGTTGGAACTTTTCCTACAGCTTACAAAATCTCTGAAGTATTTTTCCATCTTGATGCTTCAGATATGCTTAACCACTGAGAAGGCTCTCTCAGACACTGTTGTGACACTGATATCACTTAAGATCTCTTTCTTCTCTTTCTTACCCACAGCTCTTGTGGAGAACAGCCTGGGTACTCTCTGTAGCATTAACTCCTGGATGGGCACTATTTAGGAGAAATCATCTTCTCTCTACAGTGATTCACAGCTAGAATGACAGAGGCTGTCCACAGTCAAAACTTGCACAAAATGGTGTCCATGATATGCTAGACAGCCAAACTATTGAAAGCATTCACTGAAACAGCATTGAGGGAGCCTAATTAAGCTCCTAGGGCCTTTGTATCAAATCACATTCTAAGAAAAAAGCCCTTTCACAAATATTGTCAAACCATAAGAAAAATTAAGAAAAGGAAAGAAAAAGGAACATGGAAAGTGACAGTTAAATCTTCATTTTGTCCTTTCAAGTAAATCTTCAGCATGACTGGAGCTGAGCTTTCCATAGCAGCATGGAATATACAATGTGCTCCGTTGGTTTGCTTTGGTAAACACTTCCAAAGGGGAATTCTCTTTGACTCCTGACTACTCCTTCCATATAATAGTGCAGGGTGGAAAATTACATTTAAAAATCAAGTTTCATTGTTCTTTCAGCCTCCCTTAACTAATGCAGATTCTTAATCAATTTTCTTCAAACTTTCCAAAGCAAGTGGCATTTGGACTGCAGACAACCATCAAAGGTTTTGTCCCAAAATATTTTTTTTTTTTCCAAAAAGCTAAAAAAGCCTAAAAATGTTCCTTCTCTAACTGAACTTGATATTTGGAGTCATGATCATGTCACTTCAAGCTCTCTACTCTGCATCTTTCTGTAAATAAATTATTAGAGAAAAAATAAACTGACTGTGAAATGAAAAACAGACTAAACCAAATGGAGCTGATCCTGAAACCTGAACATGGAGTTGTGATTCTTAGGCTTATGCTAAATTTAGTGCAGTGTCTGTCAGCTCTTGTCAAAGCCATAGGCAGTTCCAGCGGTAATCGCCCAGACCAGCTAGTGAGACAATGTGCTTCATGATTTAGTGCAGCATTAGGACCAGCACCCTAAGAAACTTCTACAACACATAGTTTGGGTGAAAGCTGAGAAAAGCAGGAAAGGGGGAGTAACAGTGTGGCAGAGGTGTTATATTTTGTGGAGCACGTGAAAGAAAGAAAAACTGGCCAAACCGACTGCTGTTTTGCTTCTGTCGTGAGAGCAGGTGCCTTCCCAATTCTGTCTGCTTAAATAGCTTGTAAACCCAAATCTATGGATGCAATTTGTGATGGCATGTTTAAAAGCTGTTCCTTAAGTCACTCATGGACTGGAAAAATCAGAACCAAGAGGTTCCTAAAGCAAACTGGTGATCTTCAGTAGTCATGAAAACTACATAAAATTCAATATATTAACATTAAACAGGTCAATCAAGACACTGCCATTGCACCCAGAGTTGCATGATGATACTTTAGGAAGCACTTGCGATATGGGTCAGATTTACCCAACGTGTCATTCCACCAATTTTAGTGAAATTACAGTGGCAAAGAACGAGGCCCATCTCCAACAGCGCAAAGCCAGTAAGTAGTCTGCAGTGGGATTCAGATAAATGCTGCCATTTGCAAAATGTTATATCCAGTGCAGGGCAGAAACAGACGGAAAAGCTTTTCAATCCAGAGTACCAACTTAAAATAAACATCCTAAATGTATCTGTTACTTCAATGGGTATTGAAGAACAGGCAAAAATAAATTAATGAAATGAGGGAGGCTTATACATTTTTTTTCACAATGACCAAAGTAAAACCTCTTGAGCTCACATAAATCTTCCTCATGCAGGGATCAAAAGCTTCTTGTTTTCAGGACAAAATGAGCATGTAAGTCACAATGGTTCCTGAAGATAAAAAACATGTGTTCCCATTCTGTATTGTTCTGATAAGGACCCGTATTTCCCACTTATTTATCTTCACCTCAGCTCCTTCCAAAGACCCAGACTGTTGCAATCCCCCATAGCAGCTGCAAAATTTCCTTCCTGAGCCCATCACTGAGATTTCAATAGATGGCTGAGGCCTGACATCAAACAATACAAAGGGTCTCTTTTTTTCCATCAGAATGCCCTAAGTCTGCTGTCTCTATAAACCAGGAGTCTAGATTTTAACAGTACCATTTCTACTGGTTACTGCTGATACTAGCTCCTAAGCATGGGAAACAGGGTAAGATACCAGCCTCAGTTCAACATACTCTGTGAACAACATCAGAGACAAAGTATGCTGCCAAACGGGAAATGGTTCATCTTTTGCCCTTTAATGTCAAATACTAAGGGAAGAGCTTGCATGCTTGTGAGTTAGATGTGAGTTAACTTCAAACACAGGAGAGCAAGCAAGCAAAGATAATACTAACCCTGGTATCCAGAACAAACTTAAAGTTTTGTTGCTCTTCATTAAAAGATGCCATTTTGCCTATAAACTCAGGAACGTTTTGTTCAAGAGAACTGCATGTCTCAGAATGCAAAATAAACTGCTACAGTCACAATGCTGAAAGGATTGACTTGGAAAATTGCAAATTGAATGAGGAGAATTACTCTGGCTAGACACACACGTCATTAAGAATTATTGGCATGGAGGTTTCAGCAACACTGGATGCTTGAATGAGAGAATGTCAGGCTTTCAGGAGACAGATTTAAAAGGCTTTAAGATAAACTACATGGACTGCAGATTGCTTTATCTGGCAAATCAGTGCGCCATGGAGACATGCAACGCACAATGAAACATAAGCGTTCAGGCAGGTGGACATGCTTTCAAAGAGGTGAAACTGAAGAACAAATGTGGCTTTTACCTAGCAAATTGTATCCCCAGAATTCAGGAGATAACAAATGGACAGTTGGCATTTGAGTCAGCAAGTCTTAAACTGTCCCAAAAGAAAACAGGATGTTTTTTCTCCTCAGCCCCCTCCAGCAACTTTCTCCATGGGCGATTTGCAAAAAGAAATCTCAGGGACAGATTTTCAGCAAGTGCAAAATTGGTGTCTCTCTAGTGCAGTGAACTGATATGTGTGGATTTGAACCAGCTGAAGGTCTGGCTCCTGGACTTCTGAAATAACCTTGAGGCTTTTGTTATTACAGCTGTATTTTGCAGCTATCTTTGTGTTGGTTACTGTGCAGGCCGGGCAGTGGTACAACACAGAAAAATGGGGGTGTCATGGAGCTTCACTGAGATAAACTGGAAGCTGCTTTCAAGTTATGACCCAGAGGCATCCAGAGATGATCCCTGAGTCAATGGACTCACACTTGAGATGGGGAAAGAAATCAGTAACAGTCTCAGTGAATATTTCTAGAGGTTTACAATTACATACTGTCTCTCCTTATGATCAGTGACTTTTCCTTCTCTGCAAATTCTCAGGCCTGATTTCATTCTGGCATAAATAGGAGTGACTTCACAGAAACCAATGGCAACATCTACAGTTACACAAAATCTGAATCCAAAAGGCCAGGACAGAGAAGCAAAAGGAAGTGTGAGAGCTAAGGGAAACAAGCAGGTTTGGGTATGTATCATTCTTGGAAACTTCTCCAGTTTCACTGCAGATTCACATCTCAAGGCATCAAGTGCCTCAATGCAGAACATCAGATTCTTTCTGAAGTCTTGATGGCACCAATAACAGGTTCCACCTTTTTAAACCCTCTCAGCTCCTCTTCCTAAAACTCTCAAAGCCATCATCTTTGTTTCCTGCTTTCCTCCCCAGCATTCAATATACCTCTCCACCACATTATGCCTTTCTTTGTAGGGCTAAACTTTTTATATACTCATACATCAGAGATACTCTTTAGTGCTAGCACTACTAATGTAAAAAACAGCCCTGTTGGAGGAAACTAATGTGGGCCAATTTTCGCTTTCTATTACACCACCATTACTCAACCTTTTCCATCCCAAAACTGTTCCCTTCATCTTGGCATTAATACGCCTCTTCCTTTTAAAAAATATTAGAGGAAGGTGAGAGTGGCCCCTTGGACACGTGTTCATGAAATTCCATGGCCACCAAGCATCTGCTCAGTCTGAGAACTGTTGTGTATCTGCAATGCAAATGCAGAATAACACATTTATTTTGCTGTAACTAAAAACCGGAAGCTGGCTCTGCAGATTCCTCCCACTCCTCCTGGTGCTTTTTTCCATCCATGACATTTTTTCCAGTAAGCACCTGCCTGACTCCTATTTAATACATTCACAGCTGTGGTTTCCATAGCTGCCTTTTGATAGCACAGTCCAAAATGAATCATTCTCTCTGTGAGGAAATTTCTCCAAAATGCTTTTTCTTTCTCATCTCTTCCTCAATCATCACTGGATTCCCATTATTTCTAGAAGGTATACAATTAAATTCTCATTAGAAGATCACTCGTCCCCCATCCCTTTCCAACCACCCACTCAGAGTCAAATAGACTTCCACAGCACTAAGTTGTCTGGTCCTTTTCAATAGTCAGGCTCTTACAACTCTGCATATCACCATCTATCATGAGACATCACTGACAAATCTGCTAAAGCCTCTCTATGGATAAAATAAATTCTGTCAAAAAATGCTTAGGACAAACTGCATTTTTTCAAGCACCTTCATCTATTTAGCGCCCAGTATTAATCTTGCCAAGTATCTTAAAACATTCTGCCAGCAAACCTCCATCTTTTCAACATGGGAAGGCAGTGAGCAGCAAGATTTCTTGGGCTGAAATTTATTTTTGCTGTGTCTAATCACCAGCTCATCCTCAGCATTGGTTATCTCTTCCCCTGTCCATGTTTTTTGAGATATCCAACAATAAACATAGATCAGATATTCAGATGTAGGAATTCCTCCCTGTTCATTTTGAATTTGCATTACAGTATTTCATTCTCAGCTGCTCAAATTCTTATCTGTCCAGGCATGGTCTAGACCAGAAGCTATCATGGATTCCTATGGTCACAAAGGAAGAGCTCTATAAGAGAATTCAGAATTAATCTCACCCATCTGTTTATCCCAAGACAAGAAATCCTGTCCACATCATCACTGGCAAATATTCACTGAACCTCTTTAAGAAGTAGCTACCTGCTTTGGTTTGCCAAGTGAGCAACCAGGCCAGAAGTGATCATCCATATGCGCCCACGCTGCAGGGATTCCCCAAATTAACTCCAGTTTGAACTACAACATCTCTCTTAAAAACATCCTGTCTCATAATAATCCAGAAGTCAAGCACTCTTCTAGCTCAGTGTCCAGCTTCTTCTGAAACTACACAGCACGGCCAGGCTATGTAGATCCCTGCAAGTTATTTTCTAAAAACTCCTTAAGGATTTTTTAAAAGGAGATTCCTCTTGTGACATAGTTCTGCTTCCTGCACCCCATCTTGCAACCTTCTGGCTGAACCAGAGGAGATTAACAGATGCCCCCTCTCAAAAGTGTTTGTTCTTGGCTTCCCTTATTGAGGGCCTGATGTTAACATTAGTGATTGCAAGGGCATGACTTCTTCCACATCTTCCAGTAACACAGTTCAGGGAGGGGAAAAAGGCATTTTGAAACAAATTGTACATGCCTTTAAAAAACATCTGATTTCTTTCAAAAACAATAAGACTTCATTAAAAGACATATTGCAAAAAATTACAAATGCTTCACTTTCAGGGCTGAAAAATATAAATATAAGCTATGGAAAAGATGCTACAGTAATAATTTCAGTTTCTAAGTGCTATGACAAGTACAAAAAAAGATGAAATACTCAGTCTTCCAGCTACAGTGATTTTGATCCTAAAACCTGTAAGTGAAAGGTCCTGAATCAGGGGATTAGACTTTTTAAAAAATATTAGATCGAAAGTCAAAGTCAGGAGATCCTGATACAACCTCTTGGAAACAAAATCATATAAAAGCAAAAAAGAAGGGCAGTAGCAGGAAATCAAGGTGACACTTGAAATCTCATCCACAATTGATTGTTGTAGGTTCAACAGTGCTCTTCTCTATCAAAACATCTGAAGCAGGCAATACAAACAAAACCATTCTAGTAAAAATATTTCACATACTTAAAATCATTACAATGTGAATTTACAGAACTTTACTTTCCAAATAACATTTTACAGTATTTTCTTTCTCCAGCTGAAATAACAGCAAGGAGCTATTCTCACTGATCCTTTCCTGTACTCTTCCCATAAACAAAGCAAATCAGCAGAAGAAACAATATGGAAAGGACAAAGCCACAGCCATCAAGATACTTTGACTCTTACTCTTGCTTACATTAAGACCTCATCTTGTTGAGCAGAGTCATGATCTAGCTGTACTCTGTCTCCATTTTCTACTAAAGGAATAGCAAAAACTGAGAGGGGAGGGGGTGGAGAAGTGAAGCATTATTGTGAACTTCTGTGAAATCACACTAGCTGCTACCCTGCACTCAGCTAGTGTTCTGAACCTCCCTCTACTAGATCTTCAACACAAGCCTCTAGGATGGGCTGCCTCCCATTGTGCTCTGTCTTTTAAAAGAAACATTGGTCATAGCATGCATGTTTTTAAAAGGGTGTGCTCTCTTTAGAGAAAAGTTTTGGCATGTGGATTTGGGCCAGCATCAACAGAGCTGATTTTCCTGTGAGTCTACAGCCTTGAGAATCGTCATATACATGGCAAGTACTCTCTCTAATCTGTTTTTGTGAAGACCCCCCCTCACATTGCCCTGGAGCTCTGGCCTCCTGTTTAGTGCTCCAGTTATACCAAACGTAAAGATGGAATCACAGAAGATCCAAATTGGAAGGCACCATAAGGATTATCAAGTTCAACACCCTGCTCCTCACAGGACTACTTAAACTAAACCATATGACTAAGAACATTGTCCAGATGATCCTTGAACTTTGACAGGCTTGGTACTCTGACAAGCTTGTTTCAGCGAGCATCCACCCTCTCAGTGAAGAACCTTTTCCTAATGTCCAATCTGAACTTTCCCTGAAACACTTTCATTTCATTTCCACGTGTCCATGATTGAGGATTCAGCATCAAGTGCTGTTCTAGATTTGCCCAAAGCTTGAGGGAAAATGGTGTGTTCCATAAATGAATAGCGCATCACCAAAGTAAGCTGTGAAACAAAGGGCAGAAAACAGAATTGTATTGGGAACTGACTGGAGCTACAGGAAGCTTGTTTGAAAATGGCATTTTCCTCTTTGATTTCTTTGTGTCTACTATGAGATCAGCATTCTCAGAACAACAGATCTTTTGCAATGTCTGAGGAGTGACTTATCCACATGTCATGTGGGCACACACGCGTGCACACACAGAAGTACTGTTGTAATGGACAAGTCAGAAATGTGAGGAGCAAATCGGGATAACAACATTGCCTCAGAAGAGAACTCCTGATCTGAAGAGCACGTCTACCTGCCAAAACACACCAACTCAATTTCAAGGTGGGTCAGGCCAGGATAAACTGGCTGACAACTTAGCTATGTGTTCCTTTCGGGATCAAAAGGTACTTTGCATTGTCACTAAAGAAAGGCAGTGGTTGCTGCAAGCAGCAAGCACTACTCTGAATTGCAGCCTGTAGCATTTCTTCCTTACAATAACGTCAAATGCCAGAATAGCTCCGTAGTAGTAACTCTAGAGATGACCAAGGCTTTTGCAGCCATAGTGAGTAAACAGTGGCAGACCAGTAGCTTGTGGTATTGATTTTTGTGATAAATCTGCCTTTGTGCTCTGTGCTTCAGCGTGACAAATATAGCTGCCAACATTTGCAAGCTCTGGATACCTATTCTTCTGGAAGCAGCCATCTCAGATGAACATCACTGCCAAACCACGATTAGGCAGAGGCTTTGTCAGAACTTCTGCAGCTTTCTCTTTAAAGGGACCATGTAAAAGGGAAACTGTTCAAAGAGCTAACCTCCACAACCATGGAAAAAACGTCCCAGAAAGAAAAGCTTGCGGGTCTCATCTACAAGTACCTTGCTGACATAAAATGTCTGAAGTAGCAGCATGCTCTGATTCCCATTCACAATAAAACCTTGTAGATCATTCTCCCAGGAATGGCAGCACCTTATTTTGTTTTGCTTACTACCTTACTACCTTGCACAAAGAAACCTAAGGGGAAAATACTGCTTCCAAACAAGCTTCCTGAAGCTGCAGTCTGTTCCCAGAACTGTGCCAAGGAACACCTAAGTCAAAATACTAGCCCATGTAGTTCTATCTATCTCAGTGACTTGAAGCATTCAACACCTTAATGATGAAAATTAACTTTGCTTGTTATCAGCTTCTGTGGGCTTGTGGATTTTTATTCCCATTTCCTATTCTTGGGTTCCACTGGCAAACATTAGGTACTGTGGACTGGGAGGAGGAAGAGCAAATGCAAATAAAGGAAGAGCTTTGTATACATCACCAAAAGAGCAGACAGAAAAAGTCAGATAACACATATTAAAGACAAATACCTGGAAAAAATAAACAGGATTCCTTGAAAATTGACCAGATGAGTCAAAAGAGACAGGAGGAATCTATAAAAAAAAAATGAAGGAATAAAAGTGAATGTAGAATAACATAGTTAAGATAGTTCTTACAGAAAATTCAGCTGCAGCAAAAAGCAGCAACATGCCTCTACAAAGGAAAAAATAATTACACAAAAATAATATAGGGAAAACAAATATGGCCATACATTCACTCAGAGGTCAGAGGTTCCCTTGGAGGAGAGGTGGAAAAACATTCTAAAAAACAAAGACACTGTTAGAGCTTTGGCAAATCCCTGATCCAGCACTGGGTGATTTCTGTTGCTCACCATTTATGTTACTCTCCTACATGCCTCAAGCCATCTGCATTGCCATATTTATTTGACAAGATGCATATATACAGTAACTTCTCTGGGTCACTAAATACAAGGGAGAGCTGGTTTCCCATGGAAACTTTTACAAATACTAGAAGTTTTTGAAGAAAGATACCTGTTTGAACAAAAATGTTTCTTAATATAACATACAGAGATAGCTGATGCAGCTGCAATTCCAAAGCTACACAGGGGATAAAACTCACATTGCCCTGCCCTTGGTAAAATACACAGCCTGTTGTCTACTCTGGGCCCTGTATCTGTCTGTTTCTGAGAATTTTAAAATACCTTGCTGTCATTTCCTATTGGAAAATAAATAAACTTCAAAACCACAAAATCTTTTGCTAAACAGAATGGTTGTTTTTCTAGTCCAAGAGCAATACTCTCATCTCTAGTAAATTGTATACTGCATTGGAACCTCATGGCTTGTTCTCTGAATGTTGATTTTAAATGAGCTTTCATGGGCAGCTGTGGTAAATAAACTCCTCAGACAGTTTTTCGTGCTGCAGGGGATTGGGAGGGACAGGGCCAGATCACACTGCAGTGATCCTGCTCCAGCAGAGTAAGACATTCAAAAGAACTGCACGTGAACTTCTCAGATCTCAGTTTAACAGCATGCTGCCAGATCAAGCCCTGAAAGTTTTCATATGTCTGAACTGGATTATTTTCCTATATTTATGATACATGCTAACCAGGGCAGATGAGTGTGTAATGAGGTAAAGAGACACTGGAATAAGGGCAGGGTTTCTCATACCCAAGTTAAAATAGAAGGTTAATACTAGGTCAAAGACAATAATTTCACTCCATGTTGCACAAAGACAAACTAACACGGAGTGTGGAACATCCCTTGTATCCCAGACATGAAGCCACTAAGCTCATACCAAAGAAACAAGTTCAATTTTATTAACTCCGACAGCTCAGACAGACAAAAAGCCCCCTTTATTTAGGGGCTACACTAGAGTCCTTCCACTAAGGCTCCCATTTGGCAAGATTATGATCCCCTGGGACAATCGCTATTATTTTATATCAATTTTTATCAGACATCTGAGTCAGCCATTACTAGTTTGGAAGCCCGGGTCATGCTCATATCACTTCTAAATTAGAAGTAATTGCATTTGAACCAGTTTAGTAGCTCTGGGTATGAACTGAACATTTAATCTATCCCAGTATCTTGAAGTCCTTTCTGAGCTTCATGAGCAGTGTGTTCACTGGGCTGGTGTGCCATCATCCACTTTTGACACTACTACCCTACCACACTCTGCTTTACTTTGTCTCTAAATAAACACTTCACTGCTGTCTCTTCAGCTGTCTGGCACTTACTGTCAGCCCTGAATTGCCATACAGAGCCCAGCTATGGCAAAGAGAATACCACAAGAAAATAATCACTCTCTGAAAAAGGGCTGAGAAGTGCTAGGGGAAAAGTGAACGCTACGCTGAGGAGAAAATGAAAATAACACATTATACCAACAGAACAGGAAAGTCAAACCCTTCCCCTGGAAAAGCAAAAGGGAGCAGGAGATGTGGCAGTGCTGACGAGAGGGTGAAAAGTTAAGAGTAATCATAAGGAATCATGCACCCTTCCCTGCACTGTTCGCTTCAGTACATTACATCCATTACTGCAAGCAACTGTTTTGTGTGGCAGTAGGTGACACAAAGGTCCAGTTGTGAGAATTCCTTATCTAACAAGCTCATGAAAAGAGGCTGAGCTGGTAGACTTAAGCATTTAATAGGAAGAAATATCTATCATCAAGCTGAGGTAAAAATTTTTAAGTACCCTAAAATAAGTATTGATCATAACTGGTGCATTGCAGAGTAGCACATGAGAGAACGAGAAACACATATTAAAGATTAAAATCTAATCAAAATTGTATGCTTCTTTTGGTAGAGAAGTGGACTTCAGGGATGACAAAATAGTCAGGAAAATGAAACAGAAATGCATAGTGTTTTCCCTTTCCTATAAACCATCAGTGAGCAAACTAAAAATAGCCATAATATACCATGAATCAATTCTGAATCATGCTCTGAAATAGTTATTTAATGCAGCCCAGTGCAGAGTGGTTAGCCTAAAAGAAGACAAATGCATTCTCAAACAAGAACTTGAATTAGCCATCATTTATAAAGTGTCTGTCCTCATGCTATGCATCAGTATTTAAAAATTCAGATGAGAATTGGACAAGTGAGCTCCAAAGCTTCCTTTCCAATCTGCTTTGCTTGTGGTCTTGGGGACTAAACCATATAAATATGAATATAATTAGATATTTAGAAATAGCAAAGAGAGCTCATTTGTTACAGAAATCTACAAAGAATAAGAAGGGCTTTTATAATCCAGTTTTGGATTTTAAATTGGATTCTTCATTGTCTGAAGCCTGTTAGTCATTATTCCCTGGGTACAGTGTTGGAATTGACGTCTGCAAGGGTTTGTGTATGTATATGCCTCTAAGAAAACATTCTGAGTAGTGAGATTCCCCAGGGAGTGCTGACACAAATAACGGACACAACATATTTTATCTATTAAAAACACTTCAAGCTTTTAAGTCATGCCAAACTCCACAATTAAATCAATATTAGACACATAGGAAGAGATGATTCATAAAAAGTTCTTCACAGTAATACACAGGTGGATATTTGCATTGTGGCAACAAGCCAAATTGAAGTAATGTTAACACTGCACGGGCATGATATTTCTGGGGAGTGACAATGATCCAGAACTATCTTGTTCTAGAATTCAGAGCTCAGTTCCAGAAACTCTGGGGTGAAAGTAATCTATTCCAAATGAAAGTGTTATTTTGGGTGGGGTTTTGTATTTTTTTTTTTACCAGAAGTTCCTTCCTGGTCACTGTTTTCCCTTTTTTGTCTAACCTCCTCACTTAATCTTTCAGCATTCTACTTTGGCCTTTTTGATCATTTTTTTTGTAAAAATTTCCCTTCTTCATTCTGACCAGGAGGGTGCCATAGTTATCCTTAGTAAATCCTATCCATAGTAAATCCTTAGTTATTTTTTAAGCCAACTGTATCCTGCCACGGTTAGTCTTCTGCCTGGTTGGTTAGGTACAAATTGCCACACATCCCTTCCCTTTTTAGTTGGTTATTTGAACAAACATGTTCAAATGTTTACACACTGAAAGCTCTGGAAACACTGGTCACTTCTAAAGCACACATCCTTTCTTCTAAATCATGTAGCCCTTATAACCTGTAATTTTAGTCCCCATTCCATGCACATTTAGTAACATTTCCTCACTCTTATTTAATAAACATATTTATAGTAGAGATTCACTAGAGTCAGACTCTGGAAAGAGTTATTTATACAAATGAATGCCTCCTCCTCAGCTCCCAGCATTTTCATTCCCCACTTGCCCTTTTGTCTTTTTTTTCTTCTTTTCTTTCCCTTTTTTAGGAGCTGTAACATATAGTCAGCCCAAAAAGGAAGTTGAGACATGTCATGATTGAAACCTGTCATTGTTCCACATGATTATTGACTCCTGGTTTGAAAATTTCACTACAGTTTATTTGTTCTGGGTTTATTTCTTGTTAATCATAATAAGAGAATATCACCATGATAAGAGACTATCATAAGTAGATGATTTACAGTACTGCAGAACAGAACTTGAGCACTCTCCACGTCTGTGGTGTAAGAAACCTTAATGACAGCATTTAGCTTACCAGCAAAAAATTAATCACATGGTGAATTTTATTTTGCCTTCTGCTTTGTTGCTACATTCATGCAGCCTCAGTGATTTCTGGGAAAGGGAAAAAATCGAGAAAGCACTTGGTCATCCTTATTTGAAATACAGCATAGTCTACATTAGTCAACACTATCTCTCAACTACCCTTCTCAGCTTGTACTGTAGCAAATGTTGGTCCTTAGATTTCTACTGCTAGGTTTATTGGTGCCAAAAGTGAATTGAATTCATTCTTTTGTTGAAAGAACAATAGATGTCACTGATAATCACATAACTATGCATCAGTTTCAGAAAACAAGTGGATTTGTTTTTCCTACACTTGCAATGATACACATAAATGTGCAGGTAAAGGAAAAACAACAAAACAAAACAACTCAATTTTTTTCTCTTTGTCTTGCTCTGGAATTGAAAAGAGGTCCTGGTATCACCTGCTGCCTAACTATAAAAAGACAGCTAGCAGAGACCACGTGCAAATGAGAACAGTAGATTTGAATACAAGTCTCAGAATGGCCCTTATTTCTTCACCTTCCATGAATCAGAAAAAATTTATGGAAATTAAGTAAGTCTTGTTTTGACTTCCATAATTGTATTTAATGTGCCTGTTCACCAAGACTGTGTTTATGCCTTAAATTGTTTTTAATCAGTATTTAGTTTTGAGATGTTTGCACGGAAGACATCTGGAAGAAAGAGAAGGCCAAGTTCAGGGTATTGCAAATGTCACAGCAGTTGCCTATGGATTGGTCTATCTTATAAAGTTGTGGAATGATAGTTTATGTTCCATTAAAAAGAGGTGGGGATAATTAAAAGCAAAGCAACAGAAGAAGAAACAGTGGAGGCAGATGTTTTCCAGATTTCCTTGACAAATCAGGGAAATATGTAAACCTCTGTATTCTCCTTTTCTCCACATCACTGGCTACTTTTATCCCTTGGTTATATCACATCAAAACAATGCAAATATTTCACAAAGGCCATGTTTTCCTGGCATCTTGGGAAAACTAAGTTCTATTGATATAGAAGTGTTATTAGAGAAGGTAAAATATCTAGAGCTGAGTCACAGGCAACCCCAAAAATAATTTAAAAAATACAGGGGGAATATCCTGTACTACATTTACTCTTCATCCTGTCCCAGCATTCCTTCTGGACCAGACTCCGAAATTAAAAGGACATTATGGGCACACAAATATTTTACCAACTTAAAAATAAATTTGAAAGCAATCCTTTCATTTCTATATCCTTTAAACATAAAACAGTTTCTTGTTTCTGTGCATCTGCCATTTTAAATGAGATTAGGGGTTAGACTGTATGGGTTTCATTAATTAAGTCAAGTTTAAATACACATATACAAGTAATACTACACTTGTCATGAATTTGACATCCTCAAAGGAAAGACAGACAACATTGCCTTAGAATATTTAACTACACCCTTGCTTTAAATTAACACATTCCCTTGTGTGGCAAATCGAGATTATAGTGGAAGAGAAGTTTAGAGGCTGCAGGTAGCAGTCCAACATGCCAGCTTTAGCTGAACAAATTTATGTTAACATTCCTCTCCCTTTTCTGTATTTTCAGTTGGGTAGGCTGGAAAATCTGGTGTTCAGATTCCACTGGCATCCAGATCCCTTTTTGATTCAGTTTGATTCAATGTACCATTCCCTCCTGTCTTGCCTGCAAACATTCCTGAATAATTTTTCTACATAAATACCGGAAAAATTTGGTTTCACCTGTTCAGTGTGAGCCAGGAGCACATGGAGCAATGCATTGGAGACTAGGGAGGGAAAATCCATGAGATACAAAGTCAGAGCAAGTACTGACAGAAGTCTGCATGGCCTCAGTGTAAACTTTCGTTTCACATCTATGTTATACCTCCTACTAAATATCGTCTCATGGATAATTCAGGTCATTTCTAATAAATTAAATTATAATTAGCATAGCACAGCCACAGAGGCAGACAGATTTAAAGTTCAACTGCTATATGTAAGGAAACTAAGTATATTCTATTTGTGTGGAAGAGAGAAAAAGTGCTCATCTACAAGTACTAAATATGGTTTGTGAACTGAAAGGAGAGAATTAGTTAAGGTGCAGGACTGCATGCTGAAGTGAAAGGGGAAAGCAATCTTTAAAACAGGGAAGAAAAAATAAAACAACAAATAATTAAAAAATTCACCTCATATTAATTTACAAAACTGTCACGAAAGCCATATTGGAGAGTTTCCAAACAAGACCCATAAAATAGGAAAAGTAAAACAGTGGGCAAGACACCTCTGGGAAGAAGTATCAAGGACTAAGTAGACTCATTTTTTCTGTGTTGGATGCAAACATATATACCCACAGGACTGTATGTAAAACCAATCACTGTCAATTGAGACTGTATTAGTATGGTGTGTGCATTTTTAATTCTCACACTTTTCAGGGGCTTCTGGAAAAAAGAAAGGAAGGTAATAAAAATCGGAGACACCTTTAAGGACTAAAGATGTGCAAAGGATATGTGCACAGAAGAGAGTGGAGAAGAGAGAGGTTTAGAGTGAAAGAGATGTCACTGAATTGTAAAATATTTCAGATAAAATTACCTATTGAAAGGAATTCCACCCTCAGTCTCTCTGATATGCACCCATTGATTTTTACTGGAGAGTCAAAAGCATGCCATGAAAATAGAGCTCTGGGAATCATTCCCAGTCTTGGAAGTCAATATACAGTCCAAATCATAATGGTTTATAATTAAGACACCAAATTAGGAAAATGTTATTAATAAAAAAGAGAGAGAGGGCAGTAAAATTCCTCAAGGGACAAGGCATCATCACTGCACAAACCAAAGAAAGAACATAAACAGAAATTACGTCAATAATCCAGAAATACAAGGTTTCAGATCAGTCTGTTGTAGCATAATCTTCCATAATATTCCCTATCTACCAGCTGCCTTTTATTTTTTTATATTAAATTCTAATATATAGGTACATATATATGCCACAGCAAACAAACCATCCAAAACATTCCTTGGTTTGTTGTGTTAAGCAAAGTAGCAAAATGACAGAGATCTTTGAAAACCAAGTTGAACCATATGGATGTGTAAGGCTAAGTAGCAAGTAAAGGCGAGATGGGTGCCTCAAAAGAATCATATTTAATCATGGTCTGCGAAATACAATGAGATGATGAAAGGCAGGACCAACAATTAAGGCTGATCCATAACACATGAAACCATAAGTGGCTCTGCTTCATGGCTAATCTAAAACAGCAATGAAGAGAGGTGACACAAGAAATAGACAGGAAATGTGAGCAGTGTATGAAAACCTATGGAACGCAGCAGAACAGCCTGTACTGGGTCTAGTTCTTAGTTTTTCAAAATGTGCAAAGAAAGAATCAAGGAGGAAATAGGATACTTAAACATACAGTTGTGTTTTGTTTGGAGGTCTTGTTTATTTGTTTATTTGTTTTGCATGTGAGAACAAATTGGGTTGCAATAAAGAGATTATGTGACTGTGGTTTGGACAGCAGTCCAAATACAAATCAGGCACAAAAGGGGAATAAATAAAACCTGCAAGTTATGTGAATCAGATCCTACAATGCTTCTTTGCCAACAGCGGGAGGAGCTTTTATTTAATTGACATTCTCCTTCTCTTCCTCATCATCTTGGGGCACCTTTTCTATCCTACACTACCAAAGCACAGGAAATCGTGTATCACTAGATGGGAATCCTAGAATCACCACAGGGAATCTTGTAATAAGCATGTTCCATTTTGTATTTGTTGGGCTTACGACGTCACTATCTGACAAGATTTGCCAGGTCAAGTCCACTCACCATTCTGTCAAACGAAAATCTAAGCCATATGTATCATCAATATATCACACAGGTATTTCTTTAAGACTGTGCTGCCACAAAGACATTGAGAGTATTAAGTCATTGCTTGTATCCTTTTCTATATCTACAAATTTTAGAGTGTGAAACAGCCTATAAATACCTCTGTATGTGTATGAATGTGTGCACATGTGTAGATAAGAAGCTTATTAGCAAGGAGATTTCTCAACATGAGCAACTCATGTTTCCTGCACATCATCTGTTCCTGGAACTGCCAGCAGTGTCACTGAAAATTCTAGACATAGACCAAATTCTGATGCCACCATTTAGAGGTACTAAAAAAGAAGAATTAATCTTTTGATTGAGTGGCAGAGAAATTTTGCTTTATTCCTGGTTAGACTTTTCCATTTGGAAGTTATATGGAAAACTGCAGGGGATATAGCCAAGACAGTGCTTGTGTTTACATTTGTAGCTGTTCTTGGGCACATGCAGCAATGAATTGCTCCCGTTTAAAGACAGGCCTTCTGACAGCTTTAAAATTATTTTTTACTTCTACAAAGGAAACATACAAACACAATGCTTCCCACATTAAATCAGCCAAAACTTCATCTCTTTTTGCTTAAAGATCCTGCCTTACATAGCTATGCACACATCCTTTTATGGCTTGACAATAAAGAGGGATTTCAGACTTTATTTTTAGCTGTGTCATAGTTCTACCCTTTTTTTAATAATAATTTTGCAGTAAAACATTCTCTAACTAAACCTTCCATGAAAGTAATATTAGACAAGGTCTACAGAAGAGTAAGGGAAGGGCACATATTTTAGCAAATGTAAGGAGGGTCATAGGGAATCAGCACTCATAAACACACCCAAGCCGTAGGTTTGCTTCAAGCCAGGTTGCATTTGGTTTTAAACCCTGCATCAGCACAGATTGAAAGTCAGGATGTGTATGTTCCCAGAAGACAGACAGGTCATTGGCTAACACAAATTTTATAACTCTTCCTCATATTGTTATGAAGTACATACTAAATATACAGATGAAGACAAAATGTCCTAATGAAAGGTGGAGCAGTAGCAGAATATGCAGGGGAAAGAGGTTTTTCCTTACTGTCTTTTTTTTTCTTTTTTTCAACTTCCTCTGGTAGTTTTAACAATAGCTCCAAACAGGCCACAAACTATTGCAGCAACTTATTATATCACCTTAGAAAAAAACCTTAGAAACACAATTCCAGAACAAAATCTGTCTTGCAAGTTATGCTTTGGCATCAGAAGAAGGAAAAGATCCATTAGATACTGAACCTCCAGGCATGAAGTGACTCAAGAAGAAACATCCAGAGAACCCTGTATCACACATCACCATAGATGCTTAATTCTTAATGGTGAATAGACATTTTCTCACTACAATGGAAAACAGATGCACATGCAAAAGTCTTGGTGTGCGAACTAGTTTCTTGGCAAGCCATTTTTTCCCCTTTATTTTCCCACAAACTCAGCACATCAGTTCTCCTGAGTCCCTCCTAATATCCACAGAGGATTTCACAAGATACTTCCCCTAAACCACCTTGAAAAAATGGAAATAGCTCAGTTAGTCTTTGGGATCCTTAGCTTAATAACACATTGGTTACTTAGCATGCAGGTGATCAATACTCCCATGACAGAAAAGAATAACATCAGTTTACTACTAATTGTATTATCCTCTCTGAGGGAAACTTCTCATGAAAATACTCAAATAAAAGGGCCTATTCCCATCTTGGTTTCCCTGACCTCTCTGCTGATTTAATGCTTGTACATCAAGTGCAGGTGTGACCACATTTGGTAGCTAAGGAAAGGATTAATACAAGTATGTTTCTTCCTTCAGCACTAAGAAACAAACATGCCTCATCATCAGACCTCAAGCTGGAAGTTGCAGCTGTCTCAAGTAATCTAAGAGAAGATGGAAACTATATACTTTTAAAATGGTAGTTTCCTCTAGTTTTCAGAGCACACTCAGCAGTCCCATTCCTGACCTATAATAGAGGAATGTCTCAGTGGAAATGACAAAGAATCCCATCTGGGCATCTCATTCTCATAGGAAGAGTTTTCCAACAGAAGATAGTGCTTAAGAGTCACACTCTACTAGGTCTTACCTTGGTTAACTTTGGGAGTGTCTGAGCAGTCAGGATAGAAGCAGGCCACAACCAAAATCCTCTAAACCAGGGGCACATGAGCGCAAGATTCTACCAGCGCTGCTGTATTCTGCCCTGAAGTGACATTTGGCCTGTTCCTAATGTGTAAAGACAACCAGTTCCTGGATGTTACCCAATTCTTGGAAACACCCCGTTGACCCCTTCCTTCTTCTGTTACTCAGAATGACTGGACAGCCTGTGCCTGGATCCAGCCCCTTAGTAAGACACCACTTCCAATTCTGACTTCCATTTGCCAATCAACACCTCAGGTATGAAGGTAATGCACAGATAGTAGGTACTAATACCCAGGTATTGGCCTCCCTTTCCTCATTTCTTGCCTAGACCCAATGTCATAGACCTCCAGTGAAACACACATGCTATTTGAAATTTGTGATCAGTCATCAGACTGAGTGGAAGTTATTCAGCAAATAACAGCAGTGTCTGTAAATCAAAACAAAAACGTAGTTTGCTGCAATCTTCCTCCTTATTCCTATTCCTCCTAGTGTGGGATTGGTAACTTATGGCTTATTGAAACTTTTATGTATGAAAACATTCCATTTCTGTGTAGCCCTTAGTTTTGTCTACATGCAACTCAGCTTGTTTTCCTAATTTTCTCACTAGAGATTAGGATGCTAAAGAATACACGTCAATCAAATTACCTACATTTTTTATGAAAGAAACTCCTAAGGGTGAAGACCAAAACTCCAGTTTAATTAGCAGACTTACATAGCTCTTTGATGATGCTCAAAGGGGACTAGGGGAACGGGAGCCCCTGTTTCTTGCCTCTGTCTAGACAGTGGCATTGAATCTTTTCCAAAAGCCTGATCCATAGCAGTTGAACAAGCAATTTGCCATGGCCCTGTCAGTATTTTCCCTGAGATATAAGAATTATAAAAAAAGGTGCTTGTTCAACATACTGCACTAGATGCAGTATGCATCTAGATGCACTAGGCTTAGATGCAGTTAATGCTACAACACAGAAAGTTACTCCACAGATCAGAAATCCCTGTTTTACAGTCCTACCTGCATATTAGCTGTACCTAGACACACATATAGAGCCCAAAAACATGTTTCAAATCTTAAAACTAAACCCTGGTCTGCTACTTTAGGTAACATTAGCAATATGGTCTTCCACCTTTAAATATTCATAAGGCCATTGGGAAAAGTCAATTTTTTCGTATGCTTCTCTGAAAGACTCAGGCATCCACCAGTGCTTGAATCTGAGCAATGCAGACAGCCTTATGACACTCACAAATACACATTCCTAGTGTGGAGCTAAGCTGAAGAATGCTCTGCTGATCTCAGCTATAATTATCACAGTTGCAGTTCTTGTTGTCACCCACATAGGTGTATTATCATCTAATATGAAGCTAAAAGAACCTTACTAAATAATAGGAGCAGCAGGGGACAGAAGACTGCAGTGAGTCTAGAATCCCAGATTCAAACTCTTCCAACATAGCTGAGCTTCAAGTCTGTCTCAGGCTTTAGTTTGTACAACAGAATCTCTCTTTGTTTGGCATTTTCCTCACATTTTAAAGTCTCAATTCCTATAACTCATGCAAGCCAAATACTTATCAATTCTAGCTGAAGCTTCACTTGCACACAGAGGAAGAGACAGTTTGAAACACACGATCCCTCCAACACTAGTGTCAGTGAATGGTTTAATTTAAGCCAATAATATCAATTTATATGTTTATTAGTTACTGTTACCTCCTGACTGATGCTGAGTATTGGATAGGATGCAACAGAGATACTGAGGATTTAAGATTTCTTCACATTGCATTTTTATGCACTTTCCTGAAGTTAGCTAAAGTGAAGGTTTTAGCAAAGAGGCTTCAGTACCATACTCAAAACATGCATCAAAGACTATAAAGCAGGAAAACAAATTTTGTATTATTATTGTTATCTTCATATTGCATTGGTATCAAGGGATGTGGGCCTCACTTTAGGCACAAAGCCCTAAAATGCTTAGGAAGATTTACTGCATGAAATATAATTAGGATGCTGCATGAAAGAAAATTGTCAGTGTTTTTCATAGATATAAGCATAAAACATTTATATTGTTTAATTCAGTGGTTGTTGTGTCTCCCAGGGTGGGCATCAGGTCTGACATTCTAGTGACAAAATTAGGCTTTGTAATTCCCTGCAGGCCTGACCTTTGACAGAAAATACTTGTAAGCCAAATCAGTTATAGCAGTGGCATTAGAAAACAGTTTTTCAAGTTACTAATTACAAAAAGCTATTGCATCCATACCAGAGCAAACAAAAAACTCATCTGAACAGGCTGAGAATACTTATATTAGTGCCTGTTCAGTTTCAGTGCTCTGTAGCAGATGTAAAGCAGCTGTGCTTTTCTGCTTGTGTGCCAAGAACGTGACTAGAATGGTTTAACCAGAGAAACCCAGCTTCCCTCCTCCATATTTTCTTTTCCTCTTGGCACTGCCTTTTCATTCTTTTCCTCAATTGTTCCTTTAATCCGTGAAAGCAGTGCAATGATGAAGGCTCTTTCATGTAGATTTCATTCACATTGGCAATGCCCTTGATCTCTACTCCCTTCCTCAGGCACATCATAGCTTGCGGCTTTTGCTCTTTCATTATTGATCTTAAGTATGGTACAGGCAGTTGGGAAGTGTTTTGTGGCCTGTGGTGTGGTACATACAGAAAAGACAGTCTGAGGACTTTTCCAGGCTGCTTGAGACTGGGAGCTCTGAACGGGGTATATCCAAGCCAATGCCTCTCTGTAGCTACAGCTGTATTAAAACCTACTGGAAGGGGGTTTACTGAATAGATCCAGAAGCAGCTAATCCAACATTAACATGAACATTGATCAGTTAGTGACCGCAGTCCCTTGTCCCTGTAATTCATACCAGACCTGCTTCTTGCAAAGTAATTCAAGCTAAACTGCCCAGAGACCATCTTACCTAGGACCCCTTTTGAGGCTGGTACTACATTCTACATGGATTTCCCCTCAGAATTCTGCTCTCTGTAACAAGCTTCCTCTCAAGGTCATCAGGGCAGGTAAGGGGGAAATAAGCAGAGAAGATCATCCACAGCCTCTGTTACAAAAAGTAAAAGACCCTAATCCACAATATTTCAATACATCTTGCTGGAAATATATGTGGAGCTCAGCTTCTGTAATAGACAGACTTCCGGCACATTAGGCTCATCTGTGTGTATTTTAGTTTTTTCTGCTCTAAGAGTTCATTTCCTAACTATCGTCTGTCATGTCCTGTGTTTCCACTGCCTGCTTAAAACACAGTGGGCAGGTCGGCTTCATTCAACAGATCAAAGTCTCCTTTACAGAGGCATCCTGTATACAATCTGTGTGTGCTCTTAGAGGGTTTAGGGGAGCATTTCCTGCAGTGTGGGGTAACTAACATGAGTGTTAATGTCCACAGGTTCTACTGTCCTCTTTCCTGTTCACATCAATGCCATAACTTGCTTTGATTTTAACAAATATCAAATAATTAATTCTTTTAATCAACACAATCAGCAGGGCTGTTGCAAAAGGCTTTGATGTCCAGCCAGGCTGCCAGTTCAGTGTCAGTTCTCTTTCCTCACAGATAAATCCATGTGAGGGATGGACTGGGTTCAGGGGAAGTGCATATAAGAATTTTATGGCTGACCCCACTGACAACAGAAAGTTAAAATAATGTTTTTGATTCTATTGGAGTATTTACCATAATTACCCTGTCATTCTTATCTTCACTAGCTACTAGTTTACTCAGTTTGTTGGTTCTTTTGACTACTGTGCGTATTGTACCTTCCATATTGTTCTTAAAGCACAGGACAGCCAAATGCCCTATTTGTGTATGTTATGTTTCCATGTGCAAATGACAACAAATCCAAGAACTATGAGCATAAATGATAGTGCAAGTAAAATTTTTCTCCTGCTAATCAGAGGCTAGATTTGATTCTTTATTGAGAACAAAGCTCTGTGATGTTTGTAAAAAATTTGCCTTTTAATCTCTGCACCATAGCAGAAGAATTTTAGCAGTTTGAAGAAGACAGCAACATGAGAATCAGAGGCAAATGTAAATACAATTTGAAATGGGGGGGGAGAAGAAAACACAAACTAAGCATAATGACTTCTTCGTGCTTTGAAGTTTTTCCAGTGTTATGCTATAAACAGTTGTAAAAATCCCACTATTTAATTTATTTTCTTGGTTGAGGCATTAGAAAAGGAACTCTGTAGAATTTAAAACTAGGAGTGTCAACTTTGAAAAATATATAACATTTCAAAGAAAAATTCAAGATCCTAACTATAAATCCATGAGATTGTCTGTGAAAGATTAAGGCAATCACAAAGAAGCTTGACAAGCTCAGCTGAATTCAAGAATTGTTAAAATAAAACCCACACCAAGGAAACAACAGTGAATACAACTCATACCTACAGAGGACTGCTGTAACTGTCAAGACACTGTTTTGGTAAATCTGAAATCAAAAGAGAAATCTTGGTTCTGCTATGAGTCAAATTCAGTTTTGTAACTGTTTCTCAGTTATGTGGGAATTTCTGAACAGAAGAGGCCAAACTTTAAGTGTAAATTAACTCAGCTCCACCTTCTTTCATCAATAGAGGAACATCCATTAAGAATCTTGTCCACAGTATTTAGACTATACCTCTCTGCAGAAAGCCCTCCAAATATCATTTAGCCTTCCTAATTAACATTCATGTAATTTTAATGAATTCTCTGATATCTACCTCATTGTTTTTCCACTTTTAGGTACTTCTCATCCACTTTTGGCCTATGGGGATTTTAAAACAAGCTTGGCTCACACTTAAATGCCAAGTTTATCAGACACAGACAAACTTCCCTTCTCTACCACCAGCCATTTCAGTAGTAACAGTTGTGGCTGCTTGGTTTGGGTCTGAACAGAAAGTATACTCAGCTGAAAAATCTTACTTCACATGTAGAGTTTTCCAACTACTGTGAAAAGGAGTAAGAGAAACCTCAATTCAAGCCACTGAATAAACTGCTTCTTTTCTTTATGGTTTGGACACATTGAAAAAATTAACCCATTTGCTGCAATTTGGTTTCTCTAGTTATGAGTGTATGTTGCAATGTAAAAGGAAAGACACCTACCTACAAACATAGAATTTATGTCAATGACAGAATTAATAGAAGTTGGGAAGTGGATCACTGAACACTTATTTTAGCATTTTGATTATTTTTTTAGACATGGCACCACCTGTAAAATGCTAATCTAAAATATATTTTTGCCAGTTACCAAAGGAAAAAAAAAAAACAAAAACTAGCTATATTTGCAGAACGTTCTCAGTTGCAAAATATATTTTGTCACATTCATTAGCACTTAATCTCACAAGACACAGAGACTTGAGTACTGAAAGCACTCAATTTGTTGTCAGTAGAATAAACCAAATGTTCCAGGAACAGAAATTTAAAGACAACAACAATGATAGTCAAATACATGTATGTCTGTGACTCTTCAGTTGTATTTAGACTACAGAATCAACATAGTCAAATTGCATGCTGCACGATAGCAACTGATTGGTAGTGCACATAGGCCATTGCTGCATGACTTGCTAGATGCATTAGGAGATCGTTTTGCATCTTCCTAAAGAGCTGGGTATTGGCTGTCAGTATTGATTCCATGTCAGCTGAACTAATAGCTTAAGGTTGATTTTAAGCTAAAATAATAGCTCAGATGCTATAAAGAATCAGAGGCTCTTTCTGGCTGTGCTAGAGATACCCCAAGATGACCCTGCAGCAAACCTTAAACACTGTGCCTCAGTTTGCTCCTCTGTTTTATTTGATCAAAAGTATTAGGCTCAGAAGAAGTACTGTTTTGTTCTAGTTCTAAAGCTTAGTTATTCTGTTATTAGTTATATTAGTGTATCAAATAGTAGGTCTCAGATTTTCTATATCACAGGTTTAATTCACTGGTTTTTTTGCAAATAATTGAGATTCTGGATAAAAGAAATTACAGAAATGTAAATCTTATGAGAGGAACACAGAAGATGTCGTTCTGAATGCAAATTCAAAGCTGTTCATGCTGCTACCTTTCTAAAAGCTAAGCAAAAAGATAGCAAGACAGAACTCAGCAGACTCAGCCAAGTGTGCTGGCTCTGTGAAGGGCCAACTTCACCTTGTTTATGGTACCAAACATCTCCAGACTATCACAACAGAAAAAGTCATAGAACAAAGAGGGACTTGATTAAAACACCACAGCAGCTTAAGCACTATAAGGAGAGGAATTCTAAGTCCTGTGCAGACATCATCTCCAAGTATCTGTGTCAATGCAACATACAGAGGGGAAGCTCAGAAAGAGCAAGCACTTCTGTAAACCTTCATACCACTACCTGGAAATGTGAAATCAAAAACAGTACCCACCATAAATTATAGCCAGGCTGGTCAGCTGGCTCAAACAATGGCTTCAGCAGAGGCCAAAATTAGACCTTCATGGAATTTTGGTGTTTTGTATGCTAGTTCTTCAGAGTTAGCCTTTAAATGAAGTTTTTCTGGTTCATGTTCATTTATTCATTTACTTTTAAAATACTTCAAAACATTTCTCTGAGTCCTCAGCTCCCATTCTTACCAGTATCTTTATGTTCACAGGTGCTCAATGAATGTTACAGGCTGCTCAACAATTCCAAACCCTGAAGATTGTTGAATTGTTCAAGTGTGGACATAAAAACCTGTAGCTATAGACATTAATGTGTGCTTAGCTGCTTAACTCACAGTAATAATTATTTAAATGCTCTGGAATAACTTATAAGAAAGGTATTAAAAACAAATCTGTAGCAGACTACGAAGTTATTTTCTCAGGATATTTTAAACAGATTATGGTGTCTAACCACATAACATCTGCAACAAATATATGCACTAGGTGTTCCAAATATTGACAATTTTGTTTTAAACTTTGTACCTGCAGGAGCCAAATGTGATTAGGTTCTTCATAGTATGAACCGTCACTGGCTTTCCTTAAAAATGAAGTTTTGTGCTTTACTTTGTTTCTATATGCTTAAAAAGTGGCTCCTTGGAAACACATGGAATCCTCTAAGATAGATTTAAAGGAAGGTAGGGGGAGTTTAAAAAGAAAGCAGTTAGAGAGTATTGATTTTACAAGTTAGTACTGTGAAAGAAGGTGGAAAATGTACTGGAAAAAATGTGGAATTTAAATGAATCCTATAAATAACTTTAACAGCACACACATCTGTACAAAAGCAGAAGAAACAGGGAGAAACTGATCTTTCAAATTCACTCTAGTTATCAAGGTGTTAGTAGGTATAAATATCATTCAACTGCAATGTATAGAGGCTTGAATTTCTCCATCCTTATTTCCAAATTCTTACATACCTTCTAGATGGTTACATGGAAGACCAGTGCAACCAAGCCCTTGAAAATTTAAAGTGTGAAACTTAAATCTTTATAAATGCACTCTTCAGCTCCCTATTTCATACAGTTCAGGAATTCTGAAAAATTATCATTTAAGATCCTTCAAGATAAAATGCTGAAGGCTTGAAATGTGCTGAATTTATATTGCCTGCAATGCCTACAATTAGTTGAACCAGGAATTGAATTTTTAAAGATAATATTGCCAAGTACTTGTGTTGTTCTTTATTTTGCTGAGCCTTATTGCTTTAGTGCTACAAAGAACACTTCCGAGTGCATTTATATATAACAGCTTATTGAGGAGCAAAAGCAAATTTAAGAATTCCCTACCTTACCCTCTCTAACCTCTCAATCTCATCCCTCAACAAGATGTGGGGATCTAAATAAAGGAGAAGGCAAAACAGTTAAAAACAGCAAAGAGGAGATACCAGTTTGAGATTGTTCCACTCCTTTTTATTACTTTTGCTGTCATTTGTAGCTACTGGGCCATACTCAAACACAGTCTGTACTATGGTTTAATCTGACCCTGCATTTCTCTAGATGGAAGATACCGTATACTTAGCAAAACAAGTATTCAAAAAAGGAATAATCCAATTTCACAGTGAAACATTCACTTCTTTGTAGGTAGGAGACACATCTGCAGCATTTGGGGCTGTTTGCAGGATGTGTGCTCCCCTTGCAATGCAGGAAGTCTAGCAGCAGAGTGGCTCAAGCATCCCAAAAGTGCAAGAGCCTGCACCAGGCTGGATGTCGTTTTCTAACGTACTGCTCTCCTCTGAATCAGATTCCTCCTTCTTTGCATATTCATTTTGTTTCCTTCACTTTTCATGTTCTCACGTCTTTCATTGTAACACAAATGTAGAACCCAACAACCACTGCACATAAACAGTGTCAGGCTGATGCAGCCACGTGAGTGTGGTTCTTTACAAAATGCAATGGCAAGCTCCATACTTCCCAGTAGAATTTCTCACTAGCAAATCTGACTTGCTCAGGGTTTTTATTTTTCCTTGCTTGTTTGTTGTCATGTTGATGACAACAGTTTCAGAAGTACAGTATGTTTATCAGAAAGATGCATATTCAATTAATATTGCTTTAGGCAATTTTCACTAAAAATCAAGGCTTACAAATCTCTCCACAATTCACACAGATAATAAGCCCCCTCAGAAGGATGTTTCAGCAGTATTTCTAAGACAACCCTACCCTTCAAGACTGCCTTGCTCGCTTAGAACTTGACTAGATCTTTATTTACAGTCAGTCTAAACTAGATACATCAGGAGTGGAATAAAATTCTGATCCTCTGATCTGTCAACACAGCTTTCCAGACATTCATTATCAAGCAGTTTAGTACAACACTTGTTTGAGCCACCTTCAAATAGTATGACACTGCAAAAACAGATATATATTTATAATTGGTGCATGCACACAAGCACACACACAAAGATCCTGCAATAGGAGGACAAACCCTAAGCTTTAAAAAGTTAAGCATCTATCCATTAAGCCTTTCTTCATTTTCAGTTAGGAGAAGAGATGAGATTTTTTCATTAAAATCTTCAATTCCCTGCATTTTTAATTTTAGTCCTAAAGAGCAACCTGATGGGTCATGCTAGGAGGACAAATATAAGCAGATGTGTTTTCATCTCATCCCAGATCTTCACTAGCATCTCATTTTTCTTGTCATTATGTAGCAGAACAGCTTTGCTGGAAACAAATGCCATTGGGTTAAGTGAGAGCACAAATATTTTAAAATGGAGCCTTCTTTTTGAAGGCTTCCTATCGGTGACTGATAACATGTCCAGCTCACCACAATAATTACCCCTTCAAGGGGTGAATACTTCCAAATATTTGTGTTGCAGAGCAGCAGAATTTAAATATGTCAAAACCATTTTCATTAGTATTTCAAAGAAGTGTAAATTTCTGCCTAAATAATTTGAAGAAACCTCACCAGTGACCTGCCATCATCATTAAATATACTTAGCAGGAAATTACATTTGGTTTCATGTTTTATGAGCTCTTTTTCAAGGTATTAGACTGGAGTTCTGCCATTTGTTTAATTAAGAATTTAATAATATTTCTTTTTTGCTTCTGATTTTAGGGATGCTCATTCTCCAAGCTCAAATATCCACAGCATCTGGAACTTTTTCCTTCTCTTCAAAACCTTAGCAGGACTTCCTAGACCCAAAAGGAATGACATAGTGCAAATTATGTGATGAAAAAATAGCAGGAGCTACATTTTCACTGCATCATCAGTACTAGTTAAGAATTCATAAAAAGAAATTTTTGTAACATTTGCAAAACTTTCATTAGAATGCAGTGAATTCCTAAGTGGGTCGATGCTTAGAGCCTTTCACAACAAACAGCTGTTTTAGGTAATGCTTAACATGAATCTTTAACAAAGAAGATAAGTGTTCTGTTTGTAAACCAGGTGGAGCAGGAGAACTTCTCAGTACAAATTATGTTTCCCAAATGAGATTTAGTCTTACGATATATTAATAGCTGATGACAAAGATCTCTATAAATGATAAATTTGCTTTTGGGCTAGATCAAATATGTGAAAATGGCACCTGTTAACCAAGATGTGTAACTGCCACACCGAAATCAGATTTATCAAGTAAAACCAGATTTAGCTAGACATCTAGAGGCATCTAGACATCTCTCAGGTCTTACTGTTTGGAAGTTCCATGTTGGCAGCAGAGAAACACTTAGGATCAGCATATTCTACATGCACAAAATATTGCTGCCACTGGGAACTACAGGCATTTTAGCTACAGAAGCCACATGGAGCATCCTGATAGAGGTGCAGTAGAAAACTGAAATAAAAGTTGTCTAGGAGCCCAGGATCTTTGCAGGTAAGCTCATGAAAGTTAAAATTAAGTAAGAGCCTGCGTTTTTACTAAGTGATTCACTGACATGAGTACTCACACAAGTAAAATCTCGTCTTTTCTAAAATCAGTTGGGAGTTTTGCCACCTAATTCAATGGAAAGAAACTTCTTTCACTGTGTCCCAGTTCTCTGACTAGAAATAGATTCAAAGAAAATATTCAAATGTATTTGAATTATGAGACATTGCCCTGTAATGAATTAAGGGATCTTTCTGAGTTAAGACAAATTTGTGTGCTGTGTTTAAGTATGCTGGCCCACAAGGAACTACTTGGACTGGTAAGCCTCCTCTTGGGCCAGCAAGTCTCATCCTGTGCATTAAAACTCATGCTATCAGGTGTATTTATGCAAAACAGCCCTTATATCCACACAGTCCCATTTGAAAATTTTTAGGGCCTGAGGAAGGTAAGGCTCATGAGAACTCACAAGGACTCTTACCTCACACCAGCTTGCAAACTTGAGCCAAAATTACACCTTCCAGTACCATAACAGAAGTGCCTCAAAACCAAGACAGCAGACTCAGTCCCAGCGGAGAGGGATGTATACCAGTTTTCCAATTCTGCCACAGGTTTCCTTTGACCTGTTTTAAGTCATGCCTTGTTTTGTACCCTCATTTCTTAGTCTGTAAAATGGAGACCGTAAAATTCCAATAAAGACTAAAGACTGTTGTTGCACAATAGCTTAAATGTCAGTTTTGAACTAATGATCTCCTAGGTTTGAGAAACGTGATTAGAGTCCAGGACCCTAAGGTGTCAGGTAGAGAATCAATCCATCAGGCAGTCAAGCTAGTTTCATGTAGTGGAGACATATTCTGATAAGGATTCTTAATTTAATGGAGCTCTTGCAAATAAACAAGCTTAATGAAGATTACTCGCTTCCTGGAATTCATTGTGCTGCTCCAATTTAATGCTATCACTTGCATAAGAGGCTGCTACAAAGTATCTGAAAAAAAATAAAATATGCAAATTCAAACACTTCAAAGGCTTTTATTTTAATTGTGCAGAATGCAGAACAGAAGAGGAACAACTCCACTAAAAATGGAAAAAGCATGAGTGAGGAAATAGATACATTTCCATAATTTCTTGCACCTCTTTAAGAATTGCTCTCAAGCACATAAATTCTCCGAGCTACTAGTTCCTCTGAATCAATGCAGTTCACATGATGGGTTTGCAGAACTGCATGAAATGTCCACAGAAAAAAATCAGGACCTCACAATTCTCTCTCAGATTCACTTCTATTGCGAACACTGAATTCTGCATAGATTTGCTGAAGTTTCTAAATGTTATGATACAACTTTGAATCGTATTCAACAGCATCTGTGACCAGTTTTAAACCATTTTCAAACAAACCTGGGCTGAACTGTGGCTTGGCACTCCAACCATGAAGTTTAGTGGGTTTAGCAGAATTTTGGTGAGAATTTGGGCATTCTTTTGAATCAGAAATGAGCTCAGGATGAAAAATTCAGATCTGGGCCATAGTTGTGGGTGTTTGGATTGACAGTTGTGATTTTGGCCTAGTTCTAAATGGAAAAAAAACCACAACTCAAATCAAAACTGAACAAAGTCCATATAAAGCCAGTCAACTATAAAAAACAAATTTTACACAACTCCCTTAGTTTAACAGTTTTTCAGATTACAGTGGATGTTTTAGACCGTTTTGCAAGCACTAATTTCTCTCTTAGCCTTTCACAGGAACACAGCAGTGTGTGATATTGTTTTTAATGAGAGCAAAATAAATTTTTAGAACTTTTTCTTTTACTATGTCTGAATTGGCTGTGGATATTAATACTTTTGAATTTACTTTATTTAGCAAGCCATTTTATCTCTGCAAGTAAATTCAATTCCAGGAATAGGACTAAGAGTAAGCTATTCAATAAAGACAGAATAGCTAGGGGAGGAACTGTAATGTTAGAGACTTACAAGGTTTGATAAAAGCAGGTACAATAGCAATAATGCCTTCAACTCAGTTAAATTCCAGAGAATCAGCTGTTGTCATGCTGCTCAAGGACTGATGAGAACAGTCCTCAAGTCACAGGTGGGAATTATATTTCTTACTGCTCTCCTGAACACAGTTTTTGTTATGTGAAAGTATGAAAAACTACAGAGAGAAAAATTAAACAAAAAAAACCCAGCATAAACCAGAACTTATCACCCATCTTTCCGAAACTTTGCCAAAACCTAACTTTTTGCCAACTGATAACAGAAAATTTAAAAATAAAATCAGGCAAAAAAGATAGCAAGTAATTAACTTTACAGGTCACCCTCAAATTTAAATTGCACTGCATAAGACTTCCTCAACTAGCTATCAATGAACCACGGTTTACAGCAGTCTGACAAACCTTCGTGTTCATTTATTCCACATTCCAGAGACATGTTCTAATTTCAGGATAATTAATAGCTTTGTAATGTTGACAACATAACTCTCAAATAGCTAACAGCTACAGATATATTTTATAGACATGAGATTATAAACTGCACTTAATTGCTGTACAAAACTTGAAACTGACTAAAATAAGGACTCTATGCCTGAAGCAAAGGTAATACACAGCTCACAGGTTTTTGCTGTAAAGTCAGCATTATCTTAAGTGCAGGCCCTGGAACCCTCAGTGTTTCCAAAAGAGGTTCCTCAACAGTCTGTCCACAAAGAAATCTAAATCGCAGAATATGGTCTTAGAGCACAAGAATAGTAAATCCTCTGTTTATATGTGCACGAGGCTCACAAGACACTCCCCCCCCCCCAAAAAAAAAAAAAAACACAAAATTAAATGGCCTATTCTCTAACCATCTCTTCCTTGTCTGTGTTGCAGAAACGCTATTTTGCCTGTGGTCTCCATCTAATTCTTCTGAAACATTATAGAATATAGGGCAACAGCCTTGCATTTAAATTTCAATTTAATTTAGCTCAGTTTCTAGCCTAAGTTTCCTATATAGTTTTGGACAAGTTATCTGGGCAGCTACTTTCCACGTAGAATATCAGGCTCTGTTTTCACTCCACAGGTTTTACTAGATTACACAAAAACAAGTTTCAATCCACAAGAAGTAGGTGTCTGCATAACTTGGAGAAACTAAGCCATAACCTCTGTGTTCTGTTCCTTAATTTACATATGCAATTACTGTGGCTTTCTTCACCTTCTCCTGTTTATTAAACAAAATAAACCTTTCCGGGCTTGATTTTTATAGAACCTACCACAACAGGACTTGATCTCAAGTCTCTGCTTCTCATACTACTCTAAAACAAATTGATATATTTGATAATGAACTGTGGAAAGATTCAAACTAACAGCATGCTCTATTTTACCCAGAAAATACACAGATTTTTGTGCTGCCCACCAGTGCCATTACACATAGGTTCTAAGGGCACAGAATAAAGCAGTCTGGAAGAATATATAAGATCATAGGAAGATTACAGGGAATGGGGAAGTTAAGAAGGCACTTGAGTTCAAATGAAACAAGATACTCTTTTCAGCAGGACTGCCAAAGATGATTTTGTCTTCAATCAGTGATGGTCCACAGCATTATGAAAAACACATTACTTATAGGATAGATTAGACTACAAACTCTCTCAGGTATTTCTGCAGTTCTCCACTCTCCTCTTCAGTTCACCTACCACCTGAAGTAAAAAACCTGAAGTTACCTGAAGTAAAAAAGTACTGCTATTCTCTCATTTTACAAAAACTGAAATTGAAACAGAGACATTAACTGGGCACTCAGGATTTTTCCTTCGATTTCCTCCACGAAAACAAGGAGTTTAACTTCAGCACCACGGACTAGTGTATTCATCCCTCTGGGCAAGATTTGCACAATTGTTATCTCTTTGTATTTGTTTCTCAATAAGTGTAAGCAGATAAACCAATATCAGTTTGCTGTATAATCCAATTCAGTATCAGCTGAAAGTATGACTTTGACAGTTTTGAAACTACCACTCTTCATCCTGAAGTATCTGGCCCTGGATTCAACTCTTAACATAATAAATGCATGTAAAGCAGGTACTGAAGGCAGACAAGTGGGCTTTTTGCATAGTTTGTCAGGCTGGATTAGAAACAAGATGATGAAAGACAATATCAGGATCCCTAAATTCTGTTGAGTTAGCTCCTATATAGTATTTTAGTAACTCATTTGAACAGAATAATTACAGAGTGGTAAAGATTACAAAAAAAAAAATAATAAAATTTAAGAGCAAGTATGAAAAGGATTCATGAGAATCCATAACTAAAGCCACATGCAGGAGAAGTAGAGTACAGTGTTCTTGTAATTCCTTTCAATAATACTTTCTAACCCCTAGGATATTATCTCAGTCAGGGGTCTGTTGAATAGTACAAAAGGACATCCATATCCCAAATCTCTTTAAGGTTTTCATTTGGCAGGATAAGACAAGGGAGTGATCTTTAATACTATTTTGTGCTCAGGGTGTGGGCTTATAAAGACAAAGTACTAAGAGCCAAGCCTTGTGCTTTCATGAAGAATTCAGATCTGCAAAGAAGGACTCAGGATAAAAAAAAAAGGTAAAAAAACAACAGCCTACATCATAACATTAAGAATCTGGAGTTCTTTTTAACACAGACAAAGTTCTGGGAAGTTTTGTCATTTATGTTTTGTGGTTTTGCTTGAGCAGTACACCTGCAAACCTTGTAAGAGCCAATTTATTCCTTAACAAGAGAGCAGAATAAGGAGACACAGGGCTGAAAAAAATAGATGAGAATTCAGGTTGCTTGGATATCAGAGATTAATATATATATATGAAGGAGTAAAGTGGGACTTGTCCCTTTCTTTGTGATTTATCAAGCATGTTTTAAACTGCCAGTTCACAGAGAGAGAAAATACAGCTAAACTAGAGACCTCAAAAGCCTGATGCAGCTGTAGCAGCTCTGATATGATAAGGAAACCTACATCCAGCCAAAATGTCATTCCTCCAGATGGACCATTGCACATTCTCAAGCTCCTTCATAAACCCCAGGATTCTGGAAGAAGCCAAGGCGCCTTCTTTCAGGGGCTGGCTAATAGTCAGTGAAGGGCTCAGGTACCTGCCAAGGGTGCCACCGCGTGGGCAGTGAGTAATTACGCTAGTGATGAGCCCAGGCTGTGTTTCGAGATAAAGCAGCTCTCAGACCAACAGACAGACACACCGTTTAACAGTGTTGTATTTTCCAGCTTAGGTATTTGAAGTTATTGTAATGACCAATTTACCTAATTCCATCTCTGCAATTTCACAACATATTAATGGAGTAATACACAGTGGATTTTATGAACAATGACCAGGTTGAATGCCTTTTCTACCTTTCTTAGCAAACACAATCTTCAAAGACAACCCATAAGTTAGGTGCTGAAATATACATAAGTAGTGGAGTTTCTCTACTCTGGGCAAATCACATATGTTCTGTGGTTCAGACTAAGACAGTGACAGCAACACTCTGTCCTACTGCCTTCATATGTGAGAACAAAAAGTTTCTCTGATTCTATATTAGCATAGGTCACGTCAGTGCCAGAGAGATATCAAAATTCATAACACAAGAGAAGAGTAAAGGTGTGAATCAGAGAAATAACACACAGTTCAACTAACCTAGCATCTACTCCGCTATTTTTACAAATGAATAGTGAGTGACCTGTCTCTGGCAAGAGAAGGAAAACACAATAATAAACACAAGTCCTGGAAAAAGTTTTAACTCAGGAAGAACAGAACCATCTGAAACTCCTGTTTTCTGAGTGCAATAAAGGAAAACATACTAAATGACAAAGCAAGAATTTCTTAATATAGACTACGGATTTGAGGACTGGACATCATTTGCATAGTGTCCAGAATGAGATAGATAGATAGATAGATAGATAGATAGATAGATAGATAGATAGATAGATAGATAGATAGATAGATATACATACAGCCCTTGCTTTTTTTTCCACCAGCCTTTTGTAGGAGATCACTCCTTCAGACACCTCTTTTGGGACAGAAGGTGATGTAGAGAAAAGGGTCAAGGTCTTAACCCAGAGCAGATAGAATTAGTGGAGCGAAATGCAACAGCTACAGAACTTCTACAGGAGAAATGGTACCCCATAGTTTCTAGGTGGCTTCTTGATACTTAACAACTTGAAGATTTTAAGTGCTAAAGATGGCCTTAAAACAGCATAAAACAAACGTTGGTATTACTAGTCTGAAAAACATGTATCTGATCAGTTATGTATGAAAAAATCTTCTTACAATGAATATTTATGTACAGATATTTCAAGAGAGTTCATCTCCCTTTCAAACACCTACAAGAGAGCCAAATTTCCAAAAAGGTTTTCATAGACTCATAGAATTGTTTTGGTTGGAAAAGACCTTTAAGGTCATCAAATCCAACCATTAACCTAATTCTACAGAGTCCTCTGTTAAACTGCATCCCCAAGCACCACATCTACACATCTTTTTAACACCTCCAGGGATGGTGATTTAACCACCTCCCTGGGCAGCCTGTTCCAGTGTTTGTTAATCCTTTGAGAAGTTTCCTCTAATATCCAATCTAAACCTCCCCTGGTAAAACTTCAGGCCAGTTCCTCTCATTCTACCACTTATTACTTGGGAGAAGACTTACTTCACTTCAAAGTAAATTTCAAAATCCAGCTAGTTTCTTTATCTGTTGCTTTAAGTACCCAAATGTGACCCTACAGCTCTGCAAAGAGGCCAGATAGGTTTCATGCAATCAGGCATTGATGAGGTCATGCATACCAAGCCTTGGTTTATTAATAATGCTGCAAACTGCACATCAGATACAGTTCCCACCCTGGTTACATTTAAACCTTTTTCCTTGAGTGTAGTGGAGAAAAGGCTTTTGCCCATTTAGTTCTTAGTGTTCTGTTTCCTTTCAGTCCAAAAATAACCTCTGCTCCCACTGAACTTAATACATAGCAACTTTGCACCCTTCAGGCAATTATTGATAGCATAGCACCTGGCAGAAAGTAAATAAATGCAGAACCTGTCACTCACAAAGTCGAATGTACTCAGACTTCATAGATTTTACATATTTTGTAAATTGTGTCTTTTCAAGAATGCCAACACTTACTCTGGAAGTAGTGCACTAAGTACTCTTTATCTTTAATTTCTTTGGTTATTTCTCCCTTTGTTTTACTTCCATGATACTAGCCCTCCTGCCTCATACTCTGGCACTGCAATTCACTCAGGCTGTAACAGTCTGTCTGCAATGCATGAGGGGAGAGAGAGAGGGAATGGGAAAAAATGAAAGCAGCAGCAAAGCCACGTCTTCTCTCATGATTACAAAAGGCAGAAGACCCAATATGAACTTTAATAGTAGCAAACTCAGGACCAGATTTAGTAATTACAAACTGAGCCAAGTGCTCAGCACATCAATGTGCAGCAATACTCAGAGATTAATCTAAGCAATAGCTGCTAAAGGTGGGGAGAAACCCACCAGAGTGATAGTGCATCATGGAGAGCTGTCACAATAAATGAAAGCACTGGAGCAATTAGCAGACAGTACTAAGCACTGTGCTACTTTCCCCATTTAAATTGTACTTCATCTTAGTCAGAAGCTAAACTCAGACTGAACTCTGTTGGATAGGGCTGAATTGACTCATTTTTAAGAACACAATGGCCTAACAGTTAACTTCTACTTTTCTAACAAAATAAGGAGTAGGAGTTCAGGGGAAAAAAAAAACAAAAAGTGGGAAGAAAGAACTGGCAACAGTCATGGCTTGGAAAAATTGATCAGAACAGTGTTCATTTCCTAAAGGAAACACCTATCAAAATGTACAAAATAACTCACATTGCTCTCAATTAAATGCTTTCTTTACATTTACCTCACCTGAGACACTATTGAGAACTCACTGTTACTATGGATGGGACACAGGATCACCAGTACCCTTTATTGTTGTCTTTTCCTTGTTGGCTGGGGAAACCTACATCCTCCATACTGATGTTGAAAGTATTTTTAAATAAATTTAATTTTTAAAAGGGTTGCAGGGTTGGTTTTGGAAAGTCACAAACACTGGAGATGATTCATGGAATCACACTAAATACATACTGTAACTCTAAAATTAGTGCAGTAACAAAAAAATTCCAGATTTTCCACAGAAAATAACTGCTGTCAATAAACTAGTTGTACTGTACAATTCGGCTCACCAGTCAAGCTTTCAGCCTACACAGTTGTAGTCAAAAACATAAGCATCTCAATTCTACATTTAAATACCCATTCTGCAGTGCAATTCACTAGGGATAGCCTACATCTGGGTTTCTCCTGGATATTTTTTTCCCCATGGAAATTGAAAATTTTGGATATTTGTCCTAGATTTCTAAAAGTTTGGCAGTAGCAACACCAAAGCTGTAGCTCCAATCCTGTTGCCAGACATCTGCAAATCCAGACATGCAAACAACATGAGTTCATACCAGTCCTGCTGCACATGCACAAGGGGTTCAAAAGTAATCAGGCTTCTCTCAGTGAGACAATTTACAGAGAACATAAACAGAAGGTCTGTTTTTTTAGGAAGCATGGGACACACTGATCATACTTTACCTTGTGAGTGCTTATACATCCCTGCTGGTATTGCAGTAGGTCAACGTATTCTTGGTAAGCAAGGACACAGGCTGTAATTCGTTCTGACACTTGTATATGGCATAATTTTTAAAACTATCCTTTTACATATTAATTTTCTAGCTTTTAATGAAACACATTAACTACCTTCTGTCTTTTGAAAGATTTAGAATTAAATTTTCAGCCAGGTTTCAACATTTTATACCCACTTTTTGCAGATATAACTGGTTACTATGTTCTTTTCAGTGACGCCAGCTGAGTACAAGCACAAAATCAAAAGAACAAAACCGTAAGCCAGGTGGAGAAATGCATCTATTAAGCATAAGAAATTGATTTAGATTTGAAATTAAGTTTGAGGCTGTAAATTCTCTTTCTTGCAAATACAAGTAATATTTTGAGAAAAACTCCACAAGTTAGTCATCCAAAACTGATGCTGTACAAATTGGAGCCTCACAAAGCATCTCTTGCTATATCTGAAGTCAGTTGCAAGGGAGGAAGCATCCTATGCTAACAGAACAGCATTCTAAAGATTTTGGGGTAAGGATAAATGGAAACAAGAACCAATCTTAAGTAAAATCATGTTTAAGTACCATATAGCAAGGAATACACAACAATAATTTTGTTGTCTTGTGCCTGCTTTGTGCAGCTTAGTGTACATTCATAAAACAATGAGCAAAAATGTGATTGTTATTTTGATTCTCTTTAGCCTCCCTTAATGTCAAGCATCACCTGTAAGGATAGTAACTCCATGTCTGTGATGAGGATAGCCATGACTTCAAAGAACCTCTAGACTAAAATAGGCCCTACCAACATAGTGTGAAGTATGAGAGTCATTTAAGATCATCAAATTCAATCTAAACACTACCAAATCCACCACTAAACCATGTACCCAGACACTACCATCTGCATGTCTTGGAATGCCTCTAGAGACGGTGAGTCAAGCACTCCTTTGGGCAGCCTGTTCCAATGGCAGCCTGTTCCAATGCTGACAATCCTTTCAGGGAAGAAATAATTTCCTACTATCTAATCTAAATGGTTTGTGGCTTGTTTCCTCTTCTCCTATCAGTTGCTACTTGGGAAAAGAGACCAACCCCCACCTCACTCCAACCGCCTTTCAAAGTGATAAGGTCTCCCCTCAAGCTCCTTTTATCCAGACTAAACTACCCCAGTTCCCTTCACTGCTCCTCAGAAGACTTGTGTTCTCAACCCTTCACCAGCAGCTGACACCTTGTCACTCCTAAAGTCACAACAGGATCTCAGTTACTGAGTTCCTAAATACAAATATTAAGCATACAAGCAACAGTATTCACTATTAAAGTCAATGCCTATTCAAAACAAGTTTTGAAAACTGATCAGTTTCTTCCTTCAGAATTTCATTGTCCATAGAATGCTATTCAAAGCCCATCATTCTCTTTAATTGCCTAGGACATCACCACAAAGAAGTACTAATTCTTCCTAGTAACCATTCAGAACCTAACTCAACTGACCACATTTTACGCCTGAATCTTATTTTTTTTATCATCTTTATTCTAATTCCAGCAGAAATCAGAGATCAACAAAGCAGCAAAGAAGGAATGCTTCAAAGAAGCGAATAAAGAATGATTCAGAGTGTGGGGGGTGGTTTAGACTGGCCCTGTTCCGAGTTCTGTGAGCAATCATTTTATATTAGTAACATGAAAAATACTTAAAGGTCCAATTGATCCTCCAATGTCAGTTATACTCATTCTGTTGGACCTATTCCTGAAGTTCCTGACTCAATTTTTATGCTGGCAAAACCAAAGCTCCATGAGGGAAGAAAAACTATGTTCACAGCATAAAAGTAGGACTGAGACTGAAGAACTGGCTTCAACTCATTCCTTGACGGCACTGTCACGTTGCAGGAGAATCACTTCACCTCCCTTGCCACTGACCTCCAGCTACAACCAGCAACAACAGCCTATCTTCTGCTCTCTGAGTTTCTCTTTGCTACCTCTGCAGCTCAAGCACAGTGATGCCTGTCAATATAAAGCAATATAGAAAATACTATAATTGATGGTGAAGTTGTTCATATGGCAGGCACACCAAAGTACCCCTACCTTGGCATCTCCCACCATCATGGTAGAGTGGATACTGGGATTGATGGGCATTTGAACTGGCACAGAACAGCTGACAGTATGTCCTTGTGTTTCTACAAAGTCTCAAAAAGGTGTATTTAATCTTTGGTTTTAAATTCACATCTTTGACCTGACAATACACTGAGCACCTCTTACAAACAAATGAGCTTGCCTCCCAGCAGGTTCACCAAGACCTGAAAACCTGTATTTCCTCTACAAGTCACTTCCAAAATAACCTCTTGATTAACTAAAATCACACTGAGAAAACAGAAATTGACAAAAAAAGTCATCTCTGTAAGAGGTGACGATGACTTACAGGAAATGCCACATCACACTTTCAATTCTTATTACAGATGTCTCCAACAAAATCCCAGGAATTTTGTCACTGTTACACCGATAATGATAGCGCAGATCCACCACCAGTCCCTCCAGAACAGCATGTTTTTAGCAGGTGCCAACTGAAAGAAGATTAAATATGACCAGTATCTTCAATACCAAGCACCAAAAGTGGTACTTCATTTTTGCTTTTTCTTGAGCTATAACCATAAAGGGTAAATATTTTACATGGCAGTCAGCAGAAGCACTGAGCATTGGTGTCACGAACAGGTTGCTAAGCCCAAAGTGAATTAGTCACCCAAGGAAAAGATGTGTGGGATTGGCCACCTCAGTGAACTCATTAAGAAAAAGTGCAACAAGAGTAAGAATTGAGGAAGTAAAGGAAGCATATATCCTGTTATACCTGCCTCCTCAAGCATAGGCCTTTCAAAAAGAAAGCAGTATGTAACTTGGGGAGTGAACCTCACGTGATTTTCTACTTGTTTTTGAAGATATTCTGAGCACAATTAAAAGTTTGTTGTTCCCAAAATCCTTGTTTGTGTAGGAGATTAAAAGTATGCAGATGTCAAAAATATCTGCCCTGTTGCATAGACCGTATTATGCATCACACTATCATATGCTGCTAAGTTTGACATTGATTCAAAATCCCAGCAACAGACAGTTGAGTTCTGTGTTTCCACTGTGCTAGTTTAATTCTTTTTTTAAACTTATTGGAGCAATCCTATGCATTTTATTAAGGCTAGAAATTAAATTCATTCACTGCAGAAATATTTAATACAGAGGATGGAAGATATTGGTTATAAGATATTTTTTTTTAGTTCTCAGAATTTATTAGTTTTTCATTTTGTTTAAACCTAGCAGCAACAAAACTTCATTGTGGCACTGCCTTTCCAGGGACTAGAATTTATTTTTGGAGTGTAAAGCAACTTGCAAATTTGTAGGTGCTATTTAAATAAATAATTTGGTAGTATTTTTGTTACTCTAAAGCATGTTGGCTTTTTCAAGTCCACATCATGAATCTGGAGTTGGGTCAAGGGTTCTTGGAATTACTTACATATTGTTGAAGTAGTGCAAGATAATTCTGTGGGTACAAAGACACTGAAACTCAAAAAAATCCTTGAACACAGTGATGACTGAGGCATTTAGTTTGGTTTTTTATTTTGTTTTTAGTGTTTACTACAGTGCAATTGCCAAATACTTTTAGGACATCACAAGAGGTCTCTGTCCAAAGCAGAAGACTGGTGTAACTTAGATACTTGGATTTTTTTTAATTATTATTATTATTTTTGTTAGAGCTCTACAAGGCACCAGTCAGATGGCTTTTCAAAAGATTTAAGTTCAGGATTAAGCTTCTTAACCACAAATTCTGCTAAAACTGTGGTATGCCCAGCCCTTTTTTTTCCAGTTTGAAGAGAGAAATCTGTTGTTTTTTCTAACTGGAACTTCATCCTGCATACTTTTCTTTATGTTGTTTGCACTATTTAGCCTTTAAACAACTTGAGGTTTCTCCTGATGGAAGGCCAAATTTCTATCCAATCTTTCTTCAACAGAGTTCAGTAGAGTTACTCCACAAAACAGATTAACCCATGAACTCGTAATTAGCCTACTACCAAAAGCCCCCTTTCTCCATGAGTATGTTTATCTCCAAGAGAATCCAACCAGGGATTACCCCAACATGATAGGTATTCTTCTCTATGAAACATTCTTTGCAGTAGCTTAACCACTGTTGGAAAATAAATGAGATAGAGAATATAGCTCATGCACATCAGACATGATTAGGAGCCAAACAAAAGCCTTGCAAAACAAAATATACAGAACTCAGACAAAGTCAGGAAGAAGTTGCAGAAAGAGTATGAACACTAATGGAGAAGGAGAACAGTTTCATTACAAGTCTTAATCTCTCCAGAACCGGTTAAGAATTTAAAGTAAAAGGCTTAACAAAAGATTTGGATTTTGGAAGCCTTAGGCCTTGCAATGCCAGCTGTGACTTGTGTATCTCTATTGGTTGCTTTCATTAACTGCATTGCACTGAAGCCATCACATCATTGCTGTGTGAGCTGAGTGATTGTCCTAAGAATCATTTAAGAACAATTTAATAATTTAAAAACAATTCTGCTGGAATGATCTATTTTTATATGAATGGATTTATGAAGAGGTAAGAATTTAAATTTCTTTCCTTCATTGATTTCACCAACAAAATGGAAAACCCTACTTCACAGAGACCATCAAGAGGCTAAATGAATTGACGTTAATGTCAACCTTGCCTCAAAAATGCTGATAACCTGATTCTTCCATAACTTACAACAGTGTGAACCAGAGATAAATACAATGGAGTTTCAGTGATATAAAAGTCAGTCTTTAGTTTTCTATTTAGAATCCTATTATTGCCAAAGAAAAAAAATCTCTTCCTTCTAAAAAAAAAAAGTTTTCTTAGAAGAAAATTAAGATTTTTCCCAAACACTTATAACTGAACAAAAGAAATAATTCCAGCTAGCTGTAGTCAGCTGAGGGCTACACCTTTGGCATGGCTCTTCCACTCATGTACTAGCAGCAGTCAACATTTAGGTACAAACAGTATCTAGAGCAAAATCGACTGCCTTCTAGAAAAAAAAAAAAAACATGAGAAGGGATCACAAATGCTTTACCCATTGAGAAATAGCTAGAAATAGCTTTTCCATTCTAACTTACCCATTATTTGTGATTTCTTTGAGGAAATGTTCCGTTTTCAACCACATCCAATTATCTACCTGTATCTGAAATCCTTTCTTCATTATAATTACTGCTTGAAGATTAACATACACTATATTTTAGGCTTAACAAATGGCTTTGTTTCTGTGAAGATTTTAATCCTGTTTCTTTTTAAGGTTTAAAGAATAAACATTATAATCGTCTGGGTTATTGTGTATGTCAAGGCATTATATGGCCTGTAAACCAGAGAATAATTCTAAATTGATTGATATTACAAATAAAATAATCTACCTTCTTATCACAAAAAAATTGATCTAAAATATTTTAAGGAACTAAAGACAACATAACACAACCTGGAGACCTGCAGGTGAAGCACTGTTTCTAAATAATTTCAATTTCTAGACAACACATTTTCAATATCTACACTAACTCTCAGGCTGCGTTCATCTGTTTCAGAAATCCTTAGGCTTATTTTCAGTTTAAAGCTCAAACTCCCAGTTTTATCTGTAGCCAGTGTTGCTTCTGGCTCAATGTCATACTATTTTCCTCAAAAGCAGAATTAGATGTGAAAAACAACTCAGTAATTAACAGCAATTTGTATAAGAGGTAAAATATCTTTGTAGTAAGTGTATAATGAAATCAGTGCTGAAAGCTGTCTAAAAGCAGTGCATGAAAATAGAAAGATGTTTGACCTCAGCTACACCAATTTCACAAATAAAGCCTCAATAATAGCTTGCAATCACACTTGGCTGGGCATTATTTCCCAGACACGCAAGGTCTGCATTACAGAGCCAGAAGCAATGACTCACTCTGCCAGCTGCTGTGATGGCACAGGGCAGCTTGTTATTCTGTCATAAGTTGTTTTGTGCATGTTGTAAGAGCTTCTATACATCTGATCCCTCAGGAAATATTCACTGTATATAAGCAAGGTAGAGAGTTTGCCCTATTTATGAATAATCACTTAAAGTTAATTTTGAAGGTGGAAGAGAGAAATAAAATTATCTTTTACTTAAAGAGCAGTTTTTAAAGACATGGCTAAAAAAAAAGAAAAAAGAGTGGAATGCCCAAAGGCATCATAGATGGATGCAGTCAATGTTATGTGTACATCCGCATCCATCAGCACTGCAAGCTGTGTAGCACTGCAGTTCTGAATTGTAAAACAAGCAGACAATGCTAAAAGGCTGTGCATTTTTTCCAGTCCTTGTCTAGTTCCTGAGCTGTTCAAATTGTCACCAGCTGAAAGCAGAAACTGCAAATCTAGCCTTCATGAGCCAGAGACTAAGACAGCCTATATTATCTGTGTGAGTAAAAGATTAAAGTTAATATTACTGTTCAAAGCCCTTGATTAATCCAACAATATGGTTACTGCCATGTTCTAGAGACCAACTTTCTCGTGTTTATGCCAGATAGTATCTGCCATTTTCTCTTGTCTACCAGGTATGACATTGGTCGCACTGTTAGCAAAAAGCACAGCTTTATTTGCAATGATTCAGCAAAGGCTTGGAAATGAATAATCATAATTTAGCAATTGACTAAAACTTTATGCAATGTCTCTGAACAGCTTCATTTTTTATAGCTTCTGAGTTTCTCAAATATTGGCTTGCCTCATGAGATTTCTAGGATTCCTCATTTCTGAACTTCCTGGAGATAAACTTGTCTTTCAGCATGCTGACACTGCTGAATCTGATCCTGGATAGTCCCCAGACTTTTAGAGAAGCAAGTCTATGCTGGAAATATTTTGCAATAGCTTCTTAAACATTCAGAGTAAAATAAGCAATATTTCTTGTTACAAAGTGATAAGATGAGGGTCTTAATTTTTCTGACATGTTTCCTCTAGTTGTTCAGTCTGCTCCTTGCAATAAGCAAGTAAGACAGTAGTCAAACTCTTCAGCAACATACTGCTGTTTTCTGGAGATTTCGTTATTTCTGATTTCCCACTGGTGCTCTCTTCAGATCACACACAGTGTATACACCTTTCCAATACAGTAGAAAAACCGTGTGAGATCTAGTAAAGTTGAAAAGCTTGTACTTTAATCTTTCTGAAGGGGGAAAAACACACATAATTGCCTGCTTTAAGTTATAAGCTAGCCACTACATGCCCGAGGTTAGGACATACGGTCCCTTTTGAGTATATAATTCCAGGACTGTATGCTGTAGGGTGTCCTTGCAACTTTGTCATGTAGGACTGGCCACTGTCAGAGGTATGTATTGTATTAGACAGTCATAGCCATTGCAATATAGTAGTACACTTCTGCTCTTCGCATCATAATTAGTTTTTGTCATTTTATCTGATATGCTGTCCCCTCACTTTATCATAAACTTCAAAACTTTTAGCTGCCAGAGAGAAACATAAGTTTGTTTTTAGACTTAGCAACAGTATTTGTAGAATAACTAAGGTTGGTGCTTCATTTAACACCAGTTTCTCCGTGGCCACAGAAAAAAATACATGATGGGTAAGTCATATCTGGGCTTTAAAGCTTAAATTTCTGCTTAAGTTCTTTAGAACCAGGGATCTCAAAGCAAAAGTCTTGTAGATTTTGGCAAAAGTAGTATGAATGTTGAGGAGGCATGGTTCTCACAGAAAAACAGTATTGTACCACTGCAAAGTTGCGTGTGACCCAATTCAGGCCATAAAACATCAGAAAAGAGCAATGACAGCTGAGATGGCAAATTCACAATCTGAACATTTTAGAGATTTTCCTGAAGGTAAAAGAATACTACAAAAAGAATAAGGAAAAAAATTCAACTGAGGTAACTACCCAAAATTGTTTGTTTGAGTCGTAAGACTACAGCATAGAGATATATCTTCAGTTAAAATAGGATCCCATCACAGTTGCTAGCCAAATGCCCACATCCATAAGCACAACTAAGTTTATGTAATAACATTTATCATGCTTGTTATTTAGTTAGTAATCAGATATGATTCTGGGATGATACAGAATATCACAAATCATGTTTCATTATAAACACTACTAGAACATGGAAATCAAGTAAGAATTATGCAAGTATAAATAAATACTGTGAGTGGAACAATTAGAAGAGCTGCATATTCCTAAGCCTCTCCACATCAAAAATATAGTAGACATCTGTTTGTATTTGAACACATACTGAAAGCAGATCCTCAAAGATTCACAGATTTTGCAAGTATATCCATTTGCAGCTACATAAACATTCAGACTGCAATGTTTATTATGTGTTTAAACCTGATACTGATGCACATAGAAACAATAACAAGACAAAAGTGAGGCACGTATTAAATGCTCACCTGCTTCTGACCCCAGTGGGAACTTTACTGGAGTAAAGGTGAAGAATCTCAAATACAAGCCAGCTTGCCTGAAGATGCCTTCACATCATGCATGACTTTCAGATAACAAGGGGCACTAAGTTGTGCCTTAGGACAGCAATGCAAGAAAATGCTAATGAAAGCTCAATAGATATTCAACATAATTTTGCAGGAACTTTCTCTGATTCTTCAGAAATATTTAATTGCAAATCCTGAGTCAAACCGTGACACTCTCCTATGCATATGCTTATTTCAAATAGAAGTTAAAGTTACTAATGTGTACACGATGGTGTCTGCTCTGAGATCTTTAGGTCAGAAATAGAAGTGAGTATTTAATAAATTAAAAGAACAAAGGTACAGAAGTGCAAGTACAGAAATGTAAGGTATTCTGGTTCTCTAAGCTCTCCAGGTGACTATTTCTCTCCACGTTAGATCTAGGAAGTTCAGACTATCTACAGGCAGCCCAAAAAGACTCATCAATACATGGTGTAGAAGTATTTTCTGCCCCTTATTTTGATTTCAGAAACTTCCCAATGTTAGACATTTTTTTCCTCATCTCATTATTGAGGAAACACTTCTGTGGATGCTTTGTTGCTTCCAGCACTCTTAGTTATTTTATTCTTTTGTCTCTAAAGTGTTCTGTCCTTTGCCACACTTTTTTGATTTTGTAATTTAAAAATTAATGTAACTGAAAATAAAGTTATTCATAAGACCTTCTCAAGATCTCAGATAAAACCAACTATAAACTAAGAGTACAAAACTTCAGGACCAACATGCTAGTAACTATGTCTCAATCATGTCAGCAGCAGGGAGCAATGCAAGTTTTTGTACTTCACAACAGATACCGGGGTTTCTAATTCAGACTTTCAAGCAAAAAGACTGCCAAACCTAAGCGTATTTCTATTTAAGACCAGTTTGTGGTGTGCTAACTCAGTTTTGAATGGTACATTTGGCCTTGAGAAGCCCAATGGAACAGGTAATTAAAGTAGTGCACAGCAAGCAGAATCATTTTAGACTAGATCTGTGTGGCACGAGGAGTAGAGGTGAAGGATGGGAAGTGTACTTCTCAAGCCCTGAAATTTCTCTGTACGAGTATTTTATCAGGTAATTTTTTGCTCTTCTAGCAACAGGACTATCTCAGTTTCCGCTTTTCTTTGAAAAAATGCAAAGTTTATTCTGACAGTGACCTGACTGCATCTCTCACATCCCAGGTAACCACATTAAATTGGTAGCTTTTACCATGAGAAAAATTTACTCCAAATTACCCTATGCACATTTACCTATATAGAATAAATAAGAAGGAAATTAAAAAGTTTAAATTCAACAAACATTCTGGTGGATTGATTTGTTACATCACTTGTGTCCAAACAGATCTAGAATAATTAGTAAAATTATTCTCAAATACTTTGAAAGGAATCTACACATCTGGTGGTGGGGAGAAAGTAAGGGAGAGAAGAGACACTTATAACTCCAAAATAAAAATAAATTCTATTCCAGTGCACATTACAGCTAAAAGTGATCAACTGTTGAGGACTTTATAACATAGAAAAGGACCTTTATTCTGAAAATTATCCTCCTCTTCTTACAGACAGTTCTCTCCAAGGCATTTTTTGCCACGTAAAAATGCCTCATAATGATAATGAAATTCAGTGACAAACCTGTGGGTTCTCCAAAGACAGATTGCACCTTTTGGTGAATTATTGTGTCTCCTAAAACGTGCACACAGACTGTTTTGCTCAACAATTCAAACAGAAGTCAGGAACATAGTAGGTTTATGCATGCTATTTCTTTTGCATTACACAGGCTTCTGAAACATGCAGGAGTATCTCTCTCTTTCAAATATATTTATTTTATTAATTTTTTCCCCAATTCAACAGCTTAATTCAAGCAATATAAAAGACACAAAGCACTGAAATCCCTCAAAAAACTCCAGCTACATGTTATTATGCCTTGAAATTTACAAAGTTCATATAACACTCTGTATTACGGAAACAATTTTGCCAAGATTGTATAGAAAGTCTGATACTTAGGTATGACTGCATTCTATTACTCTCTGTCAGAAAGCAATGTTTGGGTACTTTTACTCAGCATTAAAATAAAACTGACAGAATTCAGTGATGCATAGAATCAAAAAACCATCCTTTTACCTTCAAAGAATCTACAATCTGACCCCTAATTTTACAGTTCTGACAAGGAAAATGAAGGGGTGGAACATATCCTGGTGGTGACAATGAAAGGAAATTGATTGTTGATATTAAATAGGTCCCTTTTATGACTACTTGTCAGCTGCAAGCAAGTGATAGATGCCTAGGAGATATGTTTTGCCCTACAGATGTACAAGTGATACATGAAAATTTTCAAGCAGAAGCTGCTTATATAATAAAGAGGAAGTAATATCTGACCTTTTAGGGGTAGAAAATGGAGAGGGATTATGTAGCTGACATACTTTTGTAAAAACAAAAATTAAAATTTCAGACTTTTAAAAGTTCAGTCATATTTGTGCTTGTTCTTTTTTTTATACAAATTACTATTTTACCTGTGATGTCCAAGGTAACATTAGTTGAAACAAGATCTACAGAAAGGGTAATATTACCCCAGGACTCTGGACTTGATAATAATCTCAAAATTATTGATTAAATTTAAGATAAAGAAAAAAATGTTAAGGACAGATAGCAAGGCTGCTGAGACATCAACATTTAAAAGCACTTTGCTGAGTTGAGTATTTCTTTTTAACTGTCCAGAATTAGTTTTGTACATTTTTATATTCTAAAAATACAGTATTAACTGCATCTGTTAGATCAATAGCATTAAGTAACAACATTGTCTTCCGTAAACACCAAGGCAGTTTTATGAACCAGATTATTAGTAGTTAAATATTTAAAGATGCTTTGCCTTTAGATCTCACTTTGATACTTGCAGGCAGAAAATACTGTCTTCCAACACCACATCCAGGCTCCATAGTGTGGGAGGAAGATTGGTTTAAAGAGACATGCACTGTATTTTAAAGAAAAATATATGCATGCAGATTGGATGTTTACAGTGACTTCACAGGCAAAAAAGTAGTGTAAAACACAACCATGTCACTGGCTAAAGGTAATACCCTTGTCACCATAATAGAATAGCCTGTGTAAAACTGTACATGTACCTGCATACATTGATCTGCACATATTTATGTTCCTGTTTTAAAAATACTTAATATAGTGTCGTATCGGAACCAAAAAGAGTAATCAGTACTAGTATTTACATTAAAACAGTTATAGTAAAAATGCCAAAATATGATGACCACAAGCTAGAAATGTGCTCTTGTAGCCAGGAAGACCAATGGCATCCTGGGGTGTATTACAAAGGGTGTGGTTAGTAGGTCAAGACAGGTTCTCCTTCCCCTCTATTCTGCCTTGGTGAAGCCACATCTGGAATATTGTGTCCAGTTCTGGGCCCCTCAGTTCAAGTAGGACAGGGAACTGCTTGAAAGAGTCCAGCGCAGAGCCACAAGGATGATTAAGGGAGTGGAACATCTCCCTTATGAGGAGAGGCTGAGGGAGCTGGGTGTCTTTAGCCTGGAAAAGAAGAGACTGAGGGGCAACTTCATCAATGTTTACAAATATGTTAAGGGCGAGTGTCTGGAGGACAGAGCCAGGCTTTTTCCAGTGATGTCCAGTGATAGGACAAGGGGCAATGGGTGCAAACCAGAACACAGGAGGTTCCACGCAAACATAAGAAAAAACTTCTTTGCTGTGAGAGTGACAGGGCACTGGAATAGGCTGCCCAGAGAGGTTGTGGAGTCGCTGGAGACATTCAAAACCCGCCTGGACACATTCCTGTGTGATGTGCTCTGGGTGACCCTGCTCTGGCAGGGGAGTTGGACTAGATGATCTTTTGAGGTACCTTCCAGCCCCTATGATTCTGTGAAAATAGTGCCTTTGAGACTTCTCTGCCCATTTATATCAATTTAAATACAGCATTAGTTTTTCCTTTAACAAGAGGAAAGAAAGAACTGATCTTTCTGTCACTTAGAATCACATTATCTCATAAGTATAATTCACATAAAATAAATTAAGAGGGTGATCAAATGCTCTGTTAACGTAATTCTTTAATAATATCACTTAGTTCTAAAACTGCTTAATTAGATTTTAGTCATTGCAATCAACAGCCTCATTGAAACTGTTCATTTATAATTTATACTCTTTGCATTTTACTGTTCATTTTAAAAACAGCATTAACAATAAGAGCAAACAGTAAATAAAAAAATTATATCCAAGATGATTTATAGAGATCTTGCACCCTTTAGGTTTAAGGATGATTTCCTGGTTCACTGAATGACTATGGAAATATTTCAGTTGGCTTAAAAAGATTCATGAGTTCCCCTTAAGAAAAATATATTCAAACTTTAAACACAAATCTAGATCCAGCCTTATTCATTTGACCACAAATCTGAATTGAATAAAATAAGCGGTGCTTTTATTGAGAAGTTGAGAAATTGAACAGATCTTTCAGCCACACTTGAGGCCTAAACACATTCAATTAAATTTCTAGTCATTAATTAGGTTTTTCTAGATGAAGTTGTGAGGAATAGGCCTAGCCAATGCAACAGGTGCTGTTGTGAAGTAGTGTTCTTCAAAATAAAGAACACATTTGCTTGGAACAACATAGGAGCATTCTGTAAAAAAAACACTTGTGCCATTAGAACACAGCCATGTTCACACATAACATTCTTTCTGACTGCAGATAGAAATAGGTCATCCAGAGTCAGATGACTCACTGTCTTGCAGTGAATTACAATTATATCTGCAATTGTAAAGTACAACATTTGGACCTGGTCTGCTGGAAACAAAATGCTATATTTGATACCGTTTACCTTGTAGAGCAAGTGGAAAATTATAGTTCCAGGACTTTAGGTAAGATTTATGAGGATTGTCATTCCTCTTTGAACAGAGAATTTCTTAATGTTAATGAGACAGGCATTTTGCTTTTATTCTTATTAATAGCAAAATGTTCTTCCTGTTCTCATTGCAAGATTATATATTTATAATTATGCTCCCTTTAAATAAGCAACGATTGCTTAACACATTGGTGTTTCTTCAATAACTACTTTATCTACTTAAATGGAATACATATCACCAGCTTCTTCCTAGCAGTGCCCACGACAGACTCCAGCAGAATTTTAACACCCATCCCTCTAGAGCATTCTGCTGATATGCTCAAAATATATGTGTAAACTAGCAGGCATCTGCTAAGCTACTAGTGAAGCATCCAGTAAGTAAATAAATGCATCTGGGTTGCAGCCACTGAGATTTATAGCAGCTCTCCCTGATTTCCTTTTTCACACTACAGTAAATACAGTAATGGTGCTGGCTAATAAACAGCCATAAATTTGCTTTCCTGTTTTTATGATGTTTGCTGATTGAAAAATAATACAGTGAAAATGATGAAGTCAGTGACTACAAATGCAGGGAGGCTTTGTGCACTTGAGGGGGTATGTTTTTAGCATATTTGAAATAATTTTGCAGAATTTTTACACTCCTACATCAATAAGTTGGGATTTTCTCATTACCTTCACCTTCTCTGTTTTCCCCATTCTGCAAGCTAGATTTTTATTCCTAATAAATTCAACAGATCCCATGCAGATAGAACAGAACAGGAGGTCTGGAGTTTCTTTGAACATGATTTCTCACCAACTTAATTCAGTTCCCATGAAGTTGGTGGTAAAACTCCTGTAGACTTTCATGAGAGCTGAATTGTTGCTTCTTTCCTTCCACAATATTTCTTTTATGATCCATCTTTCATCCTTGAAGAAGCAGGACAATTTGGGAGCAGTGCTACACAACACACATCTTTTCTTAAAGGTCGGTAGAGGAGTGCATAAAACTTCTTAAAAAAAAAAAAAGGAACCATTGCCTGCAGGATCTCTGCAGGCAAAACATGGCAGAAACATGCCAGAGATCACCCTTGTAAGAATATCCATTCTGTTTCTGGCAACACCAGATTTTGTTGAGCCTGATGGGACTGTCCAGAGAAGTCAGACTTTGTTTGTTTGTTTGTTTTTAAAGCATTTACACTTATGAGAAATGTGTGGAAAAGCAATAGTTTGGGGGTTTTTTCTAAGTTATCTTTTGGTGATAGTACAAGAACTAAAACATAAGCAAATAGAAGAGGTGGATTAAACAATTCTATCCTTAGCTACTCTAGAAACCACTTATTCTATCAACTGAAGGTTTGCCACTTCTGTAAGTTGGAAGTGCTACACATTTGTGAGAGATAGCCCCAGTATTAATTAAAGCAGTTTGCAGATGTTAAATCTGCAAGACATCAAGTGATAGTTACAGGGAATTAGTTGTGGTTATAATTCAAAAGAGGGGAAACATTTTTTCCTTCTACCAGTAAGACAGACTTACTGGTCTACCAGTAAGACAGACTATTGGCATCAGCCAACGGAAGTGAGTACTTTCTTAGCTGCTCATCTAATCTTGCCTGTGTGCCTCATTACCTCCTTCCCTCTTGCCAGATGCACCAATTTCAGGAAAGTCTGAAGCAAGTTCTTTCAGAGAAAACTGTTAAGAGAGGCCTAGCTATTCTGACATGTAAAAGCTCTCTCAAGAGGAAGCTTAATTTCATTTTGACAACCTTTATCCTCTCCAGCAGTTATGGCTACCAACTTTGCAGACAGATATAAAATCCCTGGGGCTATAGGAACTTCAGTTCAGAAGAAGAGGTGAGACCCCATGACTGACTAAACAAGAAATCCCATTATTTTCCTTCCACAAGACCCCATGCTACAGTCTTACTCATCCCCATACAGTAAAACATGTACTACTGCTAAAGGGGGAAAAAACTCAAATCAAACAACTACACAGTGAGAATACCCACAGGAATTGCAGCAGACTCTCTCCTTGCCAGTTATTATTACCTCCTCATAGCTGCCCAAGCCCAGCAACTGCTATACACACAAGACAAGTGAATTCACATAAACTCATTAGAGTTCCCAGAATGAGGAAACATCCATTTTTATTCCTTTGTTAATACTTAAGATTAAGAAATGTGCAAAACAAGCAGTATAGGAACAATGAAAGTGGAAAAAAAACTTTTTGAATATGAAAATATTTTATTTTCTGTAACCAAATTATATTTTGCTCAATACTATCTAAAACAGGACTTAAACTGTACATCAGCACCACCACTGATTTGATTCATACTTTGCAGGAGAAACTAAAGCTGTAAATTTCAAGTGCAAAAGAAAAAACATCACTGTGTAGCTCTGTAACACTGAAAGGTCACTGCTTGTCTTGCTTTATCTTTGGCATTCCCAGTTTATAATTTCTTTGCCGTACATGGATCTCAAGCCCCATTTTTATTAGTGCTAAAATAGACTGTTCTCCCACTGTCACACCATCTGTCTCTTTCCTCCTTCCTGCCAGTATACAGAACATCTAGGAGTTGTACTGAAAAGAAGGGGGGGGAAGAAATGAAAGAAAACTCTATTGTTTTGATCACACACTCTGCTAGCAGCAGCCTGTTTCCAGCAGTGACTGTCTTCAGAAAGACACATCCAACCTTAGCCAGCCCGTAACACAGATTTAGTTATAAAACAAAAAGAAACAACCCAAAATGGTCTGGAATGAGAAGACATGCAATTTCCTTTCTGGTCTCCCACAGTGTGATTTCAGAGAAGGGCAACTCCTTCCTCCCATTATCAGTGCTGCCTTGTTGACATTTCAGGTTTGTTATTGGAAATTTCTCCTGACAAATTTCTGATTCAGCCTGGGCCTAAATCAGCAGCAACAAGACCTATTCACAGCACACACCAGGAATCAGATTTCAGAAAGTGACAGAAAACACAATATGGGCCGCTGCTGCCTTTTAAAATGTACTTTGACTTTAAATCTAGAAATGCTTTTTGGAGGCTTTTTAATGCACGCATCAAATTCTTTTTCCCCTCTGTGTAATGGCCCTCTCCATGAGTAGCAATCTAGGAGACTGTAAATTCCCACTATATACTCAAGACAAGAGAGATATTAAAAAGTACCAAGGGTAGAAGTGGGGCAATAGATTGTAATTACAAGGAATGTCCACATGTATAATTTTATACCTGCCTAACACAGACAACAGCAGTCACAATCTCATTAAATGAGTTGGATCAGTCACTTTGCATTACATGTCAGAAACAGCTGTAGACACTTCAAAGAGGAACAGACTGAATCAAAGATCTGTCAACAGCAAAAGAAAAAGGTAGTAAGAACACATTCATATTATGAGGCTGACCATCATTTGAGTCCTGTGAAGTAGTACTAGAAGAGTGAAAAGGATTGAGAAGCATAAGACTGAAACTGGCAGCATACAGGCTCTCTATCTACTATATTTAATACATAAAAGTCATATCTCAAGAGAACAATAACAATTGATTAGTTCCCTGAGTTTGTGAATGAACACTGAAGATGCCTCCAGTACCTTGCCTGCTTTGACTACAGGGTATTTCAAAAGCAATACATGTGTGAGCCACTTTTATTGAGCCACAGTATGGATCAACTAGATCCAGAAACACACACACTTGGAAAGTTCTGGAAGCCTTACTTCCCACTTGTTTGCATCTGTGAACCCTTAATTTCTCTGAAGTAAATCACAGCACTGTATGAATCTATTCCAGCACACGACAGCATCTCATAGCTCAGATTGAGAGGCTGAGTGAGAGGCAAACTGAGAGGGACAGCTTTCATGAGCTTGCTGGGGAGGTTCGATTTCGTTTTCATCCACTTCCAGAGCAATACAGCTTCATATTCTGTTTAATAGTCTTTGCAACACCACGTTTTTTTCCTTGGGCTAAAAATGAATTTGCATAGAAGTCATTTGACTTTTCAAACTTTTAAGATTTTTCATGGGAAAATAGCACCATCTGTAGGAGAGAATGGACTCGATTTCCTGGAAACGTGCTTCTATTTTGAAGCCATTAAGCAAAACTTCCCACTATCTAACAGATTAATTTTCAAATTTCACATTTCATTCACAGAGAAAGTCAAATAAGCTTTTGCTGGTCTCAAGAAAGGACAGTGTCATTCCCATTCCACAATAAGAGAGAAGGTGCTTAGACAAAAAGCTCACCACTCTTATTACCTCAAACACAGTTCAGAGGGGCAGTAGTAGCCTAGAAACCCCAACTTCTCCTTTGGCAGCAGCAACTGAGCCTTTACACATCTCAAGTGGGTCCTGCTTTGTTTTGTCCCAACAACAATCCTCTAATGATCACTACCTGCTATGTCTATGTTCACAGTCAGGCTTACAGACATTCTGGCCTCCATAAACTACAGTCTTCATCTTCCAAAGGACTTCATGTGATGTTATGTGATAGACACTACAGTGCTAGATTCTCAGCTGGGTAAATTCTCATGTTCCTGATGAAGTTGGAAGGGACCTCAAAAGTTCATCTAGTTCTACTCTTTCATGGGAAAGGGAGCCTAGATGAGATTATCTAGCACCCTGTCCAATTGCACCTTGAAAATCTTCAGTGATGGGAACTCTACCATATACATGGGCAGGTTGTTCCAGTGAGTGTTTGTTCTCACAGTAAAAAAAAAAATATCTTACACTAAGATGGAGCCTCTCCTGGTGTAACTCATTTCTGTTGCTTCTTATCTTCTCCATGGGGCTCCTTGAGAATAATTTGTTAAATTTGTTCTTGGCCTATAAGAAACATGCTAAAAGTATCTGTGTAAAAATCAGTTCTGGCAGACAGCTGTAGCTTCATCACTGGTATGCATGGGATAATCTTTCATCTTTACTAAAAAGTAACAGTATCAAATAAGCACCAAACATTCATTTTTCAAATGCAAACAGATTAACAAATTTGCTGGTAAGATAACCAATACCCAGATGACACTTTACGCACTACGGTTTATCAAACCACTTCCATATGTTTGCTAAAAAAATTCTAAGCCTTGCTTCATTAATTATTAACAATTTTTATGCACAGGCAATGGTACTCAACAGCCATATTCAGTAAGTATTTACTATACCTATAGAACTACCACTAAAAAGTCAAGTATGTTGCAAAATACCACCCATAGTGGATAACATTCTTAACTCTCAAGAGGCTTTTTGTGCATTTAATGATCATGCACATTCAGTGAAATTCATATACCTCTCTCAGAACTCTTCCATTCACTTACCTTTATTTAGAAAAGCGCAAAATTCATACATGCACTCAAAGAAACACATTGAAAGGTATTTTACAATGGTGCTACAGAGTACTTCTCAAGCAGATGCCAGCAAATTCCACCCAGACTAAGTGTCTAACCTTACATACACGGCACTGAATTTGAGCTAGTGAGCATTGGTGAGGCATGTTTATTACTTCACATGTGTTCGGGCAGCTCCTGGCTCCAAGTGAAAAGCAAGCATCTACTGCAACACATGATACAGATGTACCATAAGTCTCTGTATGTATCCATACAGAATAGATGTAAAACCGATCAAACAAGCTCAATCTCACATGCTTATGTAAATAGGAAACACAAAAGAAATAAAAGGGAATATTTTTCATTTCCAGCAGGTCCCACAGAGAGTAGTATGTAGGGCAGCAATAATTTGTACAACAGTCTGAAATGTTCTGGCTTGTTTTTGTCTTTTTTCAAAAGCATTACACAGGAGAAATAATGATTTGGGGGTTGGAGAGTAAGAACTGAAGTAATTCATTACTGTAGCAAAGGAGTTCTTGGGTATCTGAATGCAACTGACAAACAAGGAGGATAAAAAGCACATGGAGACAAAGAAATCAATTCAAGCTTGGTCCAATATTCACTGAAACTGTGAGCTGAGCCTTCAAGGTCCTCTACTACCACAAGGGAAAACTTATATAAGCCTATTGTTAGAAATATTTTTCAGGAAATTCTTTAGAAAAAAAAGAATCAGCCCCTTCAGTAAAGTTCCCTGACTGTTGGCCACATTTAGTTTTAACATACACATCCATCATCCTCCACTAAAGTATACATATTCACTAGAGAATTTGGCTGCTTAATGTGAATCAGCAAAATGTTCAACAAGAAGCTGAATACAGATTTTAAAGATTATTAGTTCCATGATTTTATTCAATCAGAAAATGAAACATTATCTCAATGAACAGGAATACACTAGCAGTGATAATAACTATTCTGTGAGCCACCTGCTCTCTACAGTGAAGAGAAGAATTCCCATTGCTAAATACTCCCTAGAAAAAAGTCACCACTCTGGGACAGAGTCCTATTTTTATCCTCATCTTGTTGGGCAGCATTGTGAAATAATTATAATATTATGTTTAAAATACAAGGAAACTTTGACTTTGGAAATATTTATAATTTATTTCATGCTGTTTGAAATGCTTATGTATACTGTACCTTATTTCCTAGCAAGAACGTCATAAAATTGTTTGAAAGGCTTTAAGGATGTATCATGACATTTGTTGCTTTTAAATGTACAAGCAGCATTTTAATTAGCCTTATAATGGTTTCCTAGGAGAACTGAAGATTCACTGAGAAACACAGCACAGATCAGAAAAGCAAGTCTTGAAGCAAATGTGGGCATGTAGGCATGTTTCTCTCTGTCTTCATGAGATAGTCAGAACTGTGTTATCTGCCCATGGACCTCTCCTTGATTTAGCCTTCACATTTCACTCTAATTTCTATATTGGAGATTTTTCTTAGTGGCAGCCAGACTACTCCTGAAGGCAAAATTTATGACCCATTCTTGTTCATATTGCCTACAGAAAATCCTGGTGAGATGTTTTGGTTTTTTTCTAATAGCTGCACAAACCAATAATTGAAGATATATTCTACTTCATGTTCAAGTGTTATGTTTCATCATACACTATTACTAATGTCATTTTATTTGTTCAGCCTTCAGGTAAGATGACAAAGAGCATAGATACTATTAAAACACCCTCAGCTTACTCCAGTGGCACAGCTTTTACATACGCTAATGTAAATAGATGACACAGCTGAACATGTTAGCTTATCTCCCAATTAAGAAAACAGTCATTTAGTAAGACAGTCCATGGGGAAAAAAATAATCATCTAACAAGCCAAAATAGCCTGCTTTGAAAAAGCATGCACAGTGTTTCCCCCCTAGTCCTAGGTGGTATCTCAAGAAAAGATAAGTTCTGTAGAATAAGCCAATCCTACAACTCAAAGGTAACTACAATTATTTTCAGAACTACAACCAACCCTGGGAAGTCAGAGCGGCATGTACAACAGTTCTCTTCCAAATGCTTTTTGTGCTACAGAACAAGACGAAGAGTCAACAAGAAACCTCTAGGTTCTGCTCCTTCCAAGATCCTGCTGAGGGCCAATCTCTCATTAAATGCCATCTCATTCCTTTTGGGAGTATTGCTTTCCATAGTTCATAAGAAAACTGTATAGAATCAGTTTGCAGACAGAGGAACTGGGAAGGGGGACAGGTGCAGCAAAAAATCAAGCCTTGAATGAACTGAACAAAAAAAGCTTCAAGACAGCATCTGTGTCAGGTGGCATTAGCTTTCAGTGAGATCTGAGCATAAGATACATGCTGTTCTCACCAATGAAACACAGGGAGTTTGTATTCACCAAAAATCGTAAAATTGTCTGAACAGCACAGGATATATTAATCAAAGACTGAGTTGTAGCAATCCACCATTCCGTCACCTGCCTTACACAGGTTTTGAAGATGGAGTGACTTCAATCCTCTGAAGTTTCTTTCCATTTTATGACATTCCAGCACCAGCAGTTGCTACCTTCTGGGATAACTCACAGACCAGGCAAAATTCACCAATATGGAGACAGCTACTTGAATGCAGCCTCCACTCCATTTACATGCTCATTGAAGGTATATTCTGCAGGATTTCTGCTCCAGCCTGAACTTCATTCAACAAGCTCTTTCTGAATCTGGAGACTTTCTTATGCAAAAGAGTGAGACTTTCTTAAGCTCTTCCAGGTATTCAGAAATCACAGTGCTCAGGATGATCAGGTTGTATTAAAATGTTTAAACAAAACAAGGTTATATTTTAGTCTGAGTCTTCAGCTTCAATAGCCATGAAGGCTAGAAACTTAGCTTAAAAGGTAAACTAAACTACCACCACATGAATTCAAGAGGTTAAGATTGAGCAAAAGCAAGTATACAAAAAAATGACATCACAGTATATCTTCATATTAAAGTATAAAATATATAGTTGACACTTGTCCATACCACAACTTCTAACCATGTTTGAATCCAGAAAGTGACAATTAGTTTGCTATAATATTACACTTAGTATGCTGAAATGGTTCCATAGAATATAGCCTAATATAACCAGTTGATAGTGCTTATGGCCAAAGTAAATTATTTAGAACAAGAGCTGGGACTTGTGTTTGTGAGATATCCAGGACAATACAATCCTGAACAACTGCTAGGCGTTCCCAGACATTATTACAACATACGTAAAGGTTTTTAAATACTAGTGAAAAGTGAAGAGTGCAGAAAATGCACAAATTTATAATAGAAAAAGAGCTTACACTTATTCATAAAGTTTGCATATATAGAATAGTTCAGATGTAACAGTAGAACACAGCCCCAACAAGGCCAGGAAGAACAGAAAATTAATTTGAAAACTCAGTATAGGTTTAGGACCCGATTTTAATTTGCATTAAGAACCTTCTGCTTCACTCCAGCATCACAGTGTAACTTCATAAGTGAGAATCTTTTTTTTCCATTCTCTCTCATGTTCTTCTCATGCTCATTATTTGCAGCACCCTGAGATCTGAACAAATTGTGCTCCATCAGAAAATTTCCAGTTTGCAGGGCAACTTTACTCCTCCATCCAGTGAAAATTTATAGAACTTTTGTTTTTCTCTAGCTTTTTCTCATGCAGACTCAGTTAGATGCAAACCTAGCCTCCTCACCAAAATGTGATGAGAAGGAAGAGAATAAATGGGTCAGGTTTCAAGAGATGTCTAGCTTGGAGTGGTATTTGAAACTCAGAGACGTAAATTGGCAGACAAGCTGTCACGGGAGAAACACAGGAAGATCTCTTAACATATTAAGTAAGTCTCCTTACCATAATTCTTTGCTGTCTTCCCTTGCCTCACCTGCAGCTAAGGAAACATGGTGAATTATAATGACATCAGCAGTTTCATGAGTGTAATTAAACTTCCAAATTAGGTGACAAACTCAGAGTAAGAAGCCTTCACTAAATTCTACAGAGCTTTGTGTAAGTACGTGACCTGGGCCCTCTTAGGTGAATTTCAAGGTCTTACAGTTTCATGCTGAGTCTGTAAAATTCACATGTACCCGTGTTTTTTGTGCAGAATCAGACAGAAACTTAACATTTTACTTTCAGCCTGGGTTCCCTGGAAGCTACAAATGATGGTTAACATTTGCTGGGAAAGAAGTGATAGAAAAAGGAATGAATTTATGTAACACAGATACTGAAGGCAACATTTGCACAAGTTCCTCTGCAGTATAAATCCTAAGCACCACAGAGCAACAGTCAGCATGTGCCGAGAAACACAAAATATTAATGGCAACATGACAAAGCTTCTATATTTCATCTTAGGAACAAGACTCCTACTGTTTATGTTTATATTTGATTTGTAAAAAGTAAGAGCTGATATTACAGATGTCAGTTTTTCTGCTGCTCTAATTTTTCTTGGAAAGACACAATACAAACTGATAGACTAATACCCTGAGAGTGATTGTCCCACAGAGGCAGTTTCATCTTTCAAGCCCTATCACACTTCATGGTACAGCATCGTGTAGCATAACAATGCCATGTGTGAATAACAAATCACAGGCTTCCCGCTGAACATATAAAGAAATAATAAACATACTTTTCCTTTCTTTTTCTTTGGTATATATCCTCCAAGTTAAAATAATATGACAGTGTCTGAAGTCAAAGGACTGACAAACAAGGCTTCTTTGCCAGCATCTAAATTACCAAGGATGCAAATGCTTCATTTGTCTTTCTGTTCTAAAAAGGCAGACTGTTTTTATTTTTAATGCCAGCATAGACCTATTTCCCTGCAACTCTCACACAGCTCAGATGCACACTCTACTTAGAAGTTGTCTTCTGATGTTTAATATTGATGTCTCTGCAGACTGCTTTCATTGCACCAACTAGAAAAGGAGCAACAAATCAACTCTTAAATTACAACAGTCTTAAAACATATGTAAAGGTAGTCTTGTGAAAGGAGTTAATGTAAAACTGATTCCTTAGAATATCAGAAAATAGTGGACCATAGGGAGAGTACAGGCACATGTGCTGCAGAACTGGACACAAACTAAGGAATTAACCACCACTGACCCATGCCAGTATGCCCAGGGAAAACAGAGTTGGGATGGTGTTCCAGTAGACAATGTAGTCTCAGCACTGTAATCCCCAGTATTTCTAGTTGCAGAGTTGCACAAAAATGAGCTCAATCATATCTGAAAACTAAACATCATCTTGCCTTAGATTTGTTACTCTTGAATATTTAACCTTTTATCTTTTACCCTAGTTGCCATCTTGAAAGTATTGGACAAGTTCCTGCTGTTCTATTAAAAAAAAAATAATTAAAAAAACCCCACAAGAAACCACAACAAAAAACAGCTAAAACCCAGCCATGTTTCAGTTGAATAAACTATCCTTTGTTAATATAAAAAAAAAGAGGATAGAGCAAATGTCTTCATGTACAACTAATCTTCCAAAATAAAAATATTAACATAATTTCAATATAACATATTCTTTCTTCAAAATATAATTGTAAGCAACAATTTACTCCCTAGAGGATTACACCAAGCAACTCTGATTGGATGTAAGGCCAAACCTCCAAGTTCTACTCTTCTTTCAAGTCTGTCTTCAATAGGTCATCTGCCTTAAATTTATTATATGGCTCATTTCCAGCCACTTTTGAAAGCTTAATCTCTTAACTGAGCTACTTGCCTTTTCTCTTCCACACTTTTGTTTTAAATAGGGACCAGAGAATCATCCAGGAGGCTGGTTATTGTCATTATAAGGGATCATTATTGTAATTTACGGGGATAAGCAACCTGTGTGTGAGAACTAGATGTAACTGCATTACAGCTCTTGAATACTTCACAAGGAAATCTAACAAAGACACTACATTTTCAAAAAGCAGAGTAGAGTCAAACTCATTGTTTTCTCTGGCCCAATTTCTAAACACCACAACCAGCCTTTAGAAGCATTAGTAATTACACCAGTGATTTATTTTACACAGTAAGAACAGAATTAAAGGTAAAAAGTTAAAAACAACCAACAGAGAGAAAGCCTTTAAATTATTTTTTACACCAATCACTGCTTTAAAGAATCACCAGTCTTCACCATCTGACACAGTACATTAAGATTCTGTTACTATTACTGTGCTAAGTACTACCTTCCAAAAAGACACTGATTGCAAAGAAAATAGTTAGAAAAGACCTTAATCAGGAAGGGATTGGATTGAGATGATCTTCTAAGTCCCATCCAACCCAAACCTTTCTGTGATTCTATGATTCTATTTAGGAGTCAAAAATATGTCTCTTACTCTGTCATCTGTGATATTTTTCCAGTGATATGACCTTCATTAATTTTTTTCTACCCAGTCAAGTGATTAAAGTGATGAAAGGTCATTTAGCACCTTCTGTCCCTTAAAGGTACTAAGTCACACTTTATTCTGCAGAGAGTATTTGTCTTCTCTCAGTGTTTAGCACTACAGAGATGGCAACCAACATTGTCACGATGAAAAGAGTTGTTCATTTCTCCTAAATCACTTACACTTCATTACTAAAAGCTTTTATTAGCCAACATTTTTTTTTTTTTTCTGGTTGATTACAGTGAAAGACAAATCTTTCTCAAATTACTGATTAAGGACTTCTTCATAAGAGGACTTCAGTCTATCCCTCCTGTATTTTTTCCACTAGTATCTTATGTAAGCTGCCATAGGGCATTCTAGCCACAGTACCTGTGTTTTACTATACTTTTACAAATATTGATGCAAACTAAGTTTCTATTTGTATTGGTGTCAGTTCTCAAAGCTATCACAAACAGTTTTCAACTACAGTACCATACTATTAAAAAAAAAAAAAAAAACAACCACAAACCACTTCATTTCCTATGAGAGAAAAATATTCAACACATTTTCCTGATTGCCTGGTCCATTTTGCCAAATCAGACAATTAAAATCTCTGAATTGGAGTAAACTGCTGTGACTCACTGTAACCTGAGAAGTTAAAGCCCTGTTCATCATTATTTCCCTGCCTAGCATGCTCTAACTTCCCACTGTAGACAACCACTTGGAACCAAACAAACCCTCCAAAGATTCTAGATTAAACTTAGATGGCAAATAGGGAACGGTTTCTTCTCTCTAGACTTGTTTTTTCCAGATTAGAGAAGAATTGCTGTTTGAGAGTCCAAATTAAGCCAAATTCTACCATAAAATTTTAAATCGGGGCTAGAAAAAAAATTCACGTAAATCTCCATTTTTCTTTTCTGACCTTCACTGTGTTAAAAACTACTTTTTATATTTTAATTATTGAATCATAAGTTACTTTAAAGTTGATTTAAACTATTTTTAAAAATCCTATAAATGTTGGCTCTCTATGGGACATAATCTTAACTCACTTCAATTTCACCAAGTCATCATTCTAATTAGTTTATTAAATAACTGGAGGTTTTTAAGATCATAAAAGCTGGTGGTTATATTTCTGCACTGAATAACCTATTCTTTTTCTGCACAAGTTGTTCTATTCCTTGGAAAAAAATTACTAAACAGACTACTAAAAAAATATAAATCCGTGCTTGAGTACAAACAGTTTCTCAACAACTACCACCATGTGCACACATACACTGATACAAAATAATGATCTCTCAGAAAGTATCCAAAAATTGGCAGCGTAGCCACTCCTTAGACAGGGCACAGGTAAAATAAACATGTGAAGAAGTTTCCATAGTCAGAGCTACTGATAACCATGATTGCCAGTAAAAAAATCTTTTTTTTTAAATTATTATTTGCATTACGTTCAATATTAGCTGCCATTTATTTTCTAGGAATTAAAGGCAATGAGCATAACAGCTTGCAGGCATTCACATGTTATGCCTGTAAATTCCAAACAGGACAATTTAGAGTTAGGAGGCAACCACTTATATTCTATGCAGTTTTTAACTCCATCTTTCTTAGACTGGGCATTAAATGCACACAGGCCGTACTTGGCATGCACGATGCCATTAATATTTTTAAATGAGAACGTCCCTCAATAATGAAGAAATTCTTTTGTCTGAAGGAGGGAACTCTTCTCTGTTACACTGCAGAAAGCTACAGCTGATCTACTACATAAGATGCAGAATATATAGGGAGATTGGAATCTGATTATCTTTAAGGCCCCCTCCAACCTTTACCAGTCTATGACTATGATTTGTCAATAGAAGGTCTTGTTCACTTCCATGGGTGACGGAATTAGTTAGAAAAATTCATCCCATGGCTTTTTTTTTTTGTATGTTGTTAAGCAAAAATTCCTTACACCTGGTAAAGCATGTATAAGCACTTTGGACTAACCCAGTTTATTAACTGGCTTTAATCCTGGAGTGTATTTGATTTCCACTGCTGCATTTCAAGTGCATCTCCCTTTCACAGATTTTACTTCAGTGTTTTGTAAAATTATCTTAAAAAAAAAGAATTTTAAAAAGAAAAATACCTATGATAAAACATGAAAGGAAAATGTAGAAAGGAGGGAAAGAAGGCACTTTAAGGTATTCTCATGTTCTCAGGTATTTTCATCCTTTTCTAGTAGTAACTTGAGCTGCAACTCTAAACACTTTTTCCAGAACAGAGCAGAGCAAGAGAAACGTCACCTTTCTCATCACTGTTAGTATCCCAGGGACTGCACCTCACAAGCACGAGGAATCTCATCTAGAGGAAGTACTGTCACCATACTCAATGGAAAAAAAGCCACATAACTCTTGCAAATAAAATTTGGCTGGAGTAGTAGCAAAGAAGAACAGAGTGCCAAGGCATATTTTTGTTTTGCTAAATTAAAGGACGTTCTATCACTTCAGCTAGAACCCATATGTCACTAATAGTAAGATATCAGTAACACATTTCTTCTGAAGAAAGAACACAATGAACTGATTAATCAAACCTTAAAACTGTGAAGAAAATTGTTACAGCCATTTGTTAAAATACAAAAGGACATGAAGAAAACAAACAGTTCTAGTGTTTTGCTATGGTTAATGCAACGATATTTTCAGTTTCCTAGGTTTACAGAAAATTCGTACCTTCTTGAAATAAGTTTGCTTGGTTCTGCACTGGCTCAAGCCTTTTTTTTATAACTGTGGGAAGGCTCCTACTATACATGGTAGATAGCATAAGTAGTGTTAAGCACACCTAACTTCAATTTGAAGTTATTAATTTTTCTGAAGCTGGCTGCTTCAACTGTCATTGTCAAATGAAAGAGACACCTCCAATTGGCTGGTGAATCCAATGATGGCTGATAGCCTAGAGCAACTGATAGCTCATTTCATCTACAGATCTCATTTTGAGACATATGTATATATGTCTCAATAATTTAACAGTCCCAAACGAGTCTGCAGCATCAAGACTGGAGTACTACAGAGAGGAAAGAAAGCAGACACGACAGCTATAGAACCTTAAGGCTCCACCTCCTTCATGTGATCACATTTTACCAGGAAGTGCAGGTGGGGCATATGTGTGGACTTCTAACAGATTCATACCAAGTGTAAATACATGTAACTGTGCATTTTTGGTATTGTTCTTTTAGCCATAATCATCTAATAGTATTGTCAAGGCAAAAGTCATAGACAGAGATACTATCTCTCATTAGAGCAGTGAGTAAATCCTATTGTGTTATCTGTGTATTTATGTTTGATTCCACACAAGTGAAGCATGTGGCTATGCAATCATTTGGGATGTACAACTGCATTTGCAGTAGTTTTGCTGCCCTTTTCATTGTCATTTTAATTTTTTTTTCAAGATGCTGGACAGAAAAATCTCTGCTAAGTTCAATAGGAGAAAGACTTGTTCCTCTTTACAACTTTTTCTTTCTCAGCAGGAGTAAGTTAAAGTTGAAGTGAACCAAAAAGTGTGGTGTTGCAAAGGCAATTACTGGACAGTTCACAGCCCACTGCTAATTTCATTTTTTTTGTTTAGAAACCAAATGAGGAGTTCTTCTACATTATAGCAAGCGCTCATCTCTAGTGTTAGTGTAAGCAGCTGGATCCTTTACGTAAGTACTGATCCAGCCCTTGGACAATACTTCCCTTAGAAGAGGACTTTCTTATAGAGATCTCTGCAAAAGCAGGTAGAAGTAAGTGTAATTTAGTCCAGTCCTACTACTACTGAAACATTTAACCAGCAGTTTTCCAAATCTTTACACAGGTAATCCTAGCACTGGTTTCAGTAGAAAGCCTCATTGAATTCTAAGGATTCCACTCTAAAATAAAGAAATTCAAATTAGGGCCCTCATTCCAAACAGTTAAAACAGTTATGCCTCTGCATGTTTGCTTGAATGAACTGTACGAGTACCTAAACAAGATGGCTAAATTTGAAGTTTTACACAAGCAGAACCTTTGCAAGAACAAAATAAATTATCAAATGGGAACACAACACTGTCACTTAAATTACAAACCACACTAGTGGTTATTGGTCTCCCTATTTAAATAGTGTAAATTTAAAACAATTAACAGAAAGCTGAGATCACAGATAATTTTGCCTGCATAGAATTTATGTTTCCACACCATACAGAATTGAAACTCAAAGCGAAAGGCTTAAAAGCCTAATGCAGTGAAGATAGGCAGAAAATACAAAACTTTTCAAATCCTCATTTCTCTGGCCTTTTCCTCACCCCGGTCTCCTATCACTTTTTTTCCTTAAAAGACATTATGTGTTAGGAGAGCAAAGCAGCCTGGGGAGGTGATATTTTACTATCGTCTGTGCCATTAATGCAGTTAAAAAATCCCCAGACTGGAAAAATCAGACAGATGCATCTTCCAGGTTCACATGTGCCAATTCCATCTGTTAAATCATTAAAACACAGGCTTGGCAGATTCTAGAGAAAAACACATTTGTTTTCACTATAAAGAGGAAGAGTAAACTTTTTTCTGTTCTTGTAATTCACCCCTCCCCCATAATTGCTTAAATGTGAAAGCCTGCATAAGTGGGTACTCTTTCATACGGTACTGAAAGAGGTTTCATTGAATGGGGATACATGTATTCAGTTATATGTCATAACCTGTGTTACCCAAAGATCTATTAAACCAGACTTTATGGCTACATTAAGACCCTTCAGCATTTGCCTTTTTATTGCATATATCTTATTATAGCACGTAGTTAATCACTCATTTTCCTTACCAGGTTAGATTTAAAGGTGCAGTTTACTTAAGGAGCAAGAAGTCTGGTCAAAAAAAGCTACCAAACCATGAATAAAATAATTGATAACTAGAAACCTCTCTTCAGGTTTATAAAGAAAAAAAATAATTTTTATTTTAAGGATAAACAAAAGCAGCAAAATTCTAACCTAAATTCAATACCAAGACACTGTATTCTTCCAGTACCAAGTTCATGTATGCATTATTCTTCCTACTTTGGTCACTATGCAACCATTCTCCTCTATGTCAACATTACCTATACAGCATATGTCTAAATATTGTGCCTTTTGAATGCAGCTAAGTATGTCTAGTTCATCTTCTTTTGTAAGTATGACAGCGTAAATATTTTAAATTCCATTACATACCGCAGCTACTATTAAAAAAACAGATTGCAGCTGCATTCATTTCTTTTCGTGTTCTACAGAGAACAGGATTTCTTTTTCCAGGCAGGGGCTTATCCTAAGAGCCTTCCAGACATTAATATTGAGAACATTTTTTGAAAAGAGAAGCATTTCTTACAGCACATCTTTCCACAGATGATCACAGACCAGTCTACAGTTTTTATCAGCAGCAAGGTACAGAGCTAACAATCATTGCTAAAATCACTCTCTACTTTGCACAATGCAGAAACACGGCAGCATTTTTGGAGATGGACATGACAATTTTGCATAGTCAGAAAGGGCCTTTTTGTTAACTTCATTTACCATTGTTTAAGGTATCATGCTTTTTGAGAAAATACCTTTCCAAAAGACTAATCTTTTTTCTAAACTAAAAGGCTTAAAAGTACACAGTGAAAAAGTTATTATTTCTGCAAGAATCTGTCTCCATACTATGAGTATCCATCCACCTATTAGAAGCAGCTGGATTCCTTCAAACTTAGTAGTAGAGAGATTCATACCTAACTGTAGTGGTCTGAAGAAAACACAGATTTCAGAAGCTGACAATGCAGAGCTACTAAATTTGTGGCTAGCTGGGTGAAAATGACTTAAATATTTTTTACCATGAGAGGGAAAACCATTTCCTTAGGCACAGAGGAAATCACCTTTCCCTAAGTATGTAATTTCTAGCAAGTATTTTAATGCATATACTCAGAGAACAGACAGGAAAATTTATCCGAAAGAGACAGTAACTTCATCCCATTATGGCTGCAAATAGAGAAATCTGAACTAATAACAAATGCCCTCTTAAATTAGAATACAGCTAGATGCCAATATCCATCATTGCCTACAATCACCCTCAAGGGAAGAAAAATTGCATAGGACTAACAAAATGTTCACTTGCTTTAAAATTTACAGGAGGCTCAAAAAAGTTTCACATGCATTTTACATCAGAAACAATGTGCTACTTATTATATTTTACATAGCATTCTGGGATCAAAACGTAATTTCAACAATAACATTTTCTGACGTTCTCCAAGGAAAAATTACTAGTTTCTTCCCTCTAAAGGGATTTAGATGGAATAACATCTGTGTTTAAGTTATTGTGAATGTTAAAATGACAGCAAGTCTCTAAGGGGCACAGCTCATTAATGTTCTTTGCATAAAATTAAAACTTGAAATATATTTTTCAATCCATTTTGAATCATTTAAGCAATTCTTACGCAAAGAAATTATTGTGCTGCAACAATATATTTGCAGAGTAGGATATGAAAACTATTAAAATGTCCTTGACCCCCTGCCTTTCACCCAAAAGGAAGAAGGCAACTCTTCTGATATGAAACATGCACTAGATTGAAACAAAAAATACATTCGAAGACCATGAAGAGTTTGGTTTTGTTTATACAGTGAAAAAAATATTCAAAATCGTGTATTTTTCCTTCATCTTTAATTTATATTGTACTTAGGTACTCCAGCATGTATCTAGCAAGTGTTGCACATCAGCATTTACAAGAATTTTTACATTGAGGAGGTTAAGAGGGGTGGCCACTACCATGGTCTTTGAAGTTGCAATAGGGTAGCATTCTGCAAGCTCTCAGCAACCAGAGCTGTCGAGCAGCGCTCAGAGACAATACCTATTAATGAAGAATTTTAATGGAAACATGGCCTCTAATTTGAAATTGGCAAGCAACACAGGCTTTCCATGTCACTAGTAGAAATAATGATACTTGGAGGGCACATATTCAACCAGGTACAATACAAATATAAGTGTATCCATCAGGTGTAACATAAAGACGTATCTTGTGTAAATCCTTATTTATCCAAAAAGCAATTCATCTGCTCAAAACCAAATAAATCCCCAGGATTGGCTGGGGAGTATCTAAATTCAATGAAGATTGTTCATGCCTTTCAAGCACAGAAAAGTGCATAAAGTTATAGCTCTAAGTGTCATTGTATGGAGAGAAAATATTTTCTTGTTGACAAAACAGACATACCTCTCACTGTTCAAAAGTCACTGGGTAATTACAGCCACCTAGGCTACCTAGATCTGAAATATTATTGAGATATATTAGCACACTGAAGTTTTTACAATCTCCTCTATTCGACTTCCACGCCTAATATTGCAAGCCATGCAGCAGCAAGCACAGAACTTCCAGTAATAATTAGTATTTTTTGGTAAATATTTTCAATGCAAGAACATAAATATAGATACACAAATGGATATAGAAATAACCTCAGCAAACAGCTTCGTTTTCAGGGGTGCTGTCATTGGAAGGAAAGAAGCAAGCTCAGTGTAGCTGAAAGAAATAATGAAGCTGTTTTTCAAGTTTTTAGATGTGAGGACAGCACTGCTTAGAGTGTGATGTGCAGGCCTTCAGAAACAAAACCAGAGAACAAGAATTGGTATACACCACTGCAGGTTCCCTTAGGGACATTAGCATTCTCCTCTCCCTCACTGCTATTATTTCCCATCAGTGCAGAGCATTTGCTCTATTTTTCCAGCTATCAAACAGACTAGTCAAAGCACTGGCAGTTGCCTCTACTAAGCTGCCAGACATCCAACAGAAGCTGTAGCACAGCAGGAATGTATGGGACTTATTGGTCCCTCACTAGTCAGCTCTGGGACAATTCCCCAAATCAGTAGCATGTGCCATTCACAGCACACATTACACTGCACTGTCTGAACTTCTCAGATGGAAAACTGCATTTACAAACATCTCTCCCAGCAGAACAAAACACAACACACTAGAAGTAGCACAGCCTTCTGTGCTATAGCTGTTCCCATCAAGAAAGGATTACTATCTCTAAAGCCCATCTTTTCATAAGAAGATGTATTTCTCTTATACCAGATCTTTACAGCTGCTACTTTGTTTCAAAAGCACTCAGAAAATAAGTGCACAATTCAAAGCTTCATTTAGTGGAAAATGCTTCTCAGCTTTGAAGCTTCTAGATCAAAAGGTGAAAAACAGATACTTTTTCCTTGGCACTGTTGCCTTCCCACAAATAGCACTTACAAATACTTATTTAAAGCCCCAAAAAAACAAGTTTGTTCCTTTCAAGTAATTTCAAATATTATCCTACACAAACCTATTGCATGCTGATTTGGACAATTTTCTCCATAAACAAGCAATATAAAAAGCCTTAACATTTTCATACCAGGGTATGAACTCCAGAAGCCAAAAATCAACTCAAATATTGAAGACCATAGATGACATTAACAAAGCCACCATTGCATTATACAAAGTCTTTTGCAGCAGTAGAGATTTAAGATATCCACCTACTTTGGGTTGTTCATTTCAGCTCTCGCATCACCTTTTCCTGTCTCCATTCTGTCTGGTGCCTTGATTGCAGAACCACAACTGCTTATGGAGCTGATCTGTGAAACAGATTTAAAAATGTGATTTTTGTCTTTCTGCAGAGTCTATTTAAGTCAGTTTGGTTCCCTAACCTATTTCACAGAGCAGTACCACCTATATTTGTGTCAACACAGTACCCTAAGGCTGTAGCTTTGTAGAAACTCAGATCTATCATCCAGCACTAGCTTTCCCCAAACCCTTGTGCATCCACCAGCATTATGTGCTGGTGGAAGCATCTGCACACAGAAAACTTTGTGTTAAAGTATTTTGTTTTCTACTTGCTTAGTTTTAATCCATCTCGATACCCCAGCCCACATTAGAACATAGCACCACAAACACTTTTACCACCTACTGGGGGAAGACAGTACAGGGTCTGTCAAAAAAAACAAGACTGAAGGTAATTCCCCAATGGCAGGGTGATGCCTTATGCAGGTGAGAGGATATCTGAACCTCAAGAGACTAACCTGCAACTTTCAAGTTAACATACAGGCTATAAAGTCTTTAACAGTTGTGAGCTCTTGAAGAATGGCCACTTGATCAACAGCAGCACTACTGAGCACCTGAATTGGGTAATTCCTTATTGGAATAGGACAGGAAACAGGATTTCAACATTTATAGCCTCATCCAGGTTAGAATTTACCCATCTCAGAAGATCTGAATGCTGCTTGGCAGCACTAAGTACTTCAACTGGATTCTATTTAGATGTGTACATTGAGTGATGTAGCATCTACTTGAACATGTGTGACAGGATGACAAATGCTGCTGTACATAGTACTTGATCCAGACTTTCTGGAAGTTACTTTTTAATCTCAATGGACCTGCATCCAAGTCTTTCAGTGTACTTATTAGCTCATTAAGATCCTATTTCACTTTTTTTCTCATAGCACAAGTGCAATTCTAATATTGTCCTGTGCTCAGAAGAACCTAGTAAGACCTAAAACTAACTACTCATTTACTGCATTCCCTCATCTGAAAAATAAAGTACAAAAAGACTGAACGTTCTAAAGTCATATTTTCACAATATTAGTATAAAAAGTTTAATTCTCTTTTGACAAATGTTACCACAGTTTAAATCCTGACACATAGTAAACTATGAATTTGATTGTTTTCATTCACAAATTACTTTTTTCACAGAAAGCATCAAGGATGTAATAAGAGGGTTCCTGTAGATAAATGTGACTAAGCAGCAGGAGTTAATTAAGTAGGACAATGAGTAAGCATTTATGGGTGTGATAGGAGACCCAACTGATTTAATTGCTAGTCTAATTATCAATTAGAGAATCAAGAAACAGCATGTAAATGAAATATTCTATTTGTTGATAGTTTAATGATTTTAGAGACCCAGAAGAGCAGTATTAATTGCTATTTTAAGACTACAGAATAAGTTTTTTTTGTCCTCTTATTCAAATAGAGGTTCTTAGTACTTCTAAAATTACTAATTAAGGTATATATAATGTCTTCTCATACTCAAATATTTAACATCTTTACATTTTTTTCTCTATTAAAAAAATTCAAACAATGTAAAGGTAGCAATTAAGCATTCAAATGCACTACCTTTAAACCACTCAGCTTAGGTGAAAACCTTTTTGCATGTATTTTATAATGATAATAACTGTCCAACTGTGTGAAAAAGTCATATTAACTGTTTACAGCATGTTTGCACAAGTCATTTTCCACACAAAAAGAAAGGGGTCAGGAAACTATTTAAATCAGTAAGAACAAAGAGCCAGTTGGCTACATTCATTGTTGAAACATTTTGTAAAACAACTTCAAGAAAATAAAATTACCCAAAAAAAAAAAATAGTGATGGAGAGCCAAAGAAGTTAATGTATTGGAACATAGTGAACTTTTTACAAGCTGTAACATTTTTTAGGGTTCTCACATGTAACCCATGAAGTATGCTGAGGTATTTCTCAGAACTTCTAGTATCAGCATTGGAGTTTGTGAAGACCATCTACCAGAAAAAGAGATCAGAAAGACACTTTGTGAGAATACCGATGTTCCTTCCCACTAAAATTACCAAAAGACTGTTTTGTTGCATATCAAGCAGACCTAGGAATTTGAGATAGAAGGTTAAAAAAGGGGAAACAGAAGCAAACACCTACGATAGCACACGCAGGGTGAGCTCCGGACACCTTAACAAGCTGTTTCTTATCAAAATAATAATAATAATAAAACCAAAACAGCATCTTTCCAGCACTTTTCACGTTCATTACAAACAACGAACAATACTGCAGGTTTTTGGCTGCTGAACAACTCCCTCGCCCAGGTGTGAAACAGACCCCTAACAACTCCGTACCCAGAAAGGTGTAAAACTGTTTCCCTGAAGGTGAGCCCAGCTCATCAGCGTTGAGGCAACACCTCTTTCGCAGAAATATGGTTAACTCCTCAAGCAAGGTAACAGCTTTTCATCAGCTTAATCACTTTTTTAAAAGAAAAAAACTAACAACCTAAGTCACTCCCGAAAAAAAAATAAAATATAAAAAGTCAGTGACAACATCCAGCGCGCTTCTCCCTGGTTTCCTGAGGGTGCTGAAGGAAAGACAGGAGGGCTGTTTCTAGCCGCTCACCTGGCAGACACGGGGAAGGTGTCACTGCAGGAGGGTCCCTGGCCCGGCGGAGGGGCCGGAGGCTGCGCGAGCCCTTCCCGCCCTCCCCAACGGCCGCCCGCGCGCAGCCCCCGCGCGCCCCGGCCCGCGGACATGGCCGAGCCGGCGCAGAGCTGCAACTTCGTGGCCAAGGACAACTGCTGGTAAGGGCCCGGCTCTCAGGCGGGCGGAGGTTAGAGGGATGAGCTGGCATCTATTCGCTTCACCTGTGTGTGTGAAGCGCGCCTGCTCACTGGGAAACCCGCGGTGTGCAAAACCAAGCCCCGGGTCATGAGCACCCTCAGGAGGCCCAGCCGGGGGCTGCGGTGCTTCCCCCCTGCGGAGCGGGCGGCGGGGCCAGGGCAGGAGCCGAAGGGTCGTGTCAGCAGTGGATAGTGAACCAAAGTCTCTACAAAAGGACATTGGCGCTTCCTTCTCAAGTTTTTAAAAATGTGTGTCGTATCACACAGCATTCGACCTCCTCCAATTCCTAACATAAGCGAAATTTGCAAGGAAGTGCATTCACACCTACTATTTGATTTCCAGCCTATGGAAAAATATTTCCCCATTACCTCAGACAATTTTTAACACATAAATACATAAACTTCCTGTTTTGAGGTGAAGGCCTAAAGAGTCACCCTAAAGTGCTCTGCTCTGTGACATTAGTGTTTGGAATTGCATTGGTTGGTTTTTTTTTTTAGTGAAAGCTTTCAAAGTCATGTTATGTATTTCTCTGTTTCAGGAAAAAATACATTGAAAGTGAACGAGAAGCTGCAAAAACATGGTCTCACAAATGGGGATTCCTGAAATCACCTCCTGAGGAGGTAACATTGAATAGCATATAAGCAACACATGAAATTTACATGTATGCAGATTTGTCTGCACACAAACTTAGGAGAGCTCAGAAAACTAGAGAAGTATTGAGTGTGCTTTACTAAGCTACGTTCCAAGGTAACCAGTTTATTTCTTTTAAGATGGGTTCAAAGTTTCAGTTTTCTCCTGAATAAAATACTGCAAGTGGTAATTTATATGCAGTGCATATTCTGATATATTTCTCTTGAGAAACATGACTCCCAATAGTGTTAACAAGTACTAGATGCACACTGACAGGAAAATATTTCCCCTTTGCCTATCCATATGGTAGTTTAAAAATCAAGGGGAAAAGGTTCTAGCTAATTAAATTTTCAGTGAGGGAATGTACAACAAATGAAAATATTTGGAGAGATGTCTAGTCTCAGTGGTGTTTAGATATTAGAATATTGTAGCACCTAATGTTACATTTGGAATCAGATTTCGTTGCTAAAGAATAGGATTGATGCAGCCCCAGAATAGTTAGACCTGTACTTTCTATGGCGCTAGAAGTACTTAATCTGTTCAAGGATTATTACTAAATTTTTAATTTCTGTAGGCACCCAAGTTATCACCTTTGAAAATTTTGATCCTCTAGGCTTCAACATCCAACCTTGATAACTATGGTCTGTCATGCATACCACCTTGGCACAGTACTAACACTTGGAAAGTATTAGTCTCTGTTTTGTGGTTATATAAGATATATTTTTATCCCTTTTTGAACCAGTGATGCAGTTAAAAGAGTCAGAATCACGCAGCAATATTTAGCCTTTCATCTGAAATTCTAGACTATATCACTTTCTGAAACCAAAAAAGTACATTACAATAGTTTGCAAAGCACTACAATAAATAGTTCTGTTTTAGATGGAAAGAACGGCGAGTTCAGATGCAACAGTGAGGGGAATGGTGTAGATATCAGATATTACAGTATATTTCCAAAGAGAAAGTGTCCAGTTTTAATGTTGATGTTTTGCTTTTAGTTGATTAAAGATGAAAAGAAAGAAAATATAAAGCCCAAGATACAGCTCCCAGAACGTCTGCAGTTTCGACCTGTGACACCTGTGGAAAAATACATTAAGGTTAGAAAATTAGATTTTAAAATTGCAATACAGCAATATCTGTCTGAAGAAACCACACAAGCTCTGAAAATCAGTTGTCTTGCAGAGGTGGGCCTTTAACTAAAGGTCACAGTAAATTGTATTTGCAACCTGAGCAATGCTTTAAAAGCATTCATATAAGACAAAGAATTGCCCTTTGGATAAGGCTGTTAGTTCACAGTGTTTCCACTGTACATAATCATCTTTCTGTGAAGCAGCTCTTCCATGCATTCCTCTCTGACATCTAGTAAGAGAACAGACAACTGCACAGCTTAGTTCAGAAGAGTGCTCACAGAGCCATTTATGACTGCTGACCATTCACTGCTCAAATATACATACACATCTTACTTCAAAGCTTATCATAACCTTAAGTCTTAGTTTTAACTATTTGGCAAGATGCAGTCATTCTTGTAGCTTTATTTAAGACAGACTTGGTTTTGGCAGAGACAATGCCACTGTCCTCTTTAGTGGCACAAACTAGATTAGCCAGGACAAGCTAGTTTTAGTGAGGCAATTCATAACTATTGGATTTTATATTATATTATTTATATTCATACATAGAGTCTCAAAGTTGTCAAGCAGCTGGAGGGTTAGCTGGAGATGAGAGTCAAATGTGACTGATGGTTTGATTTATAAATACAGTGTCAGAATCACCAGCAAGTAGGGTAACTATACAGGCAATTAAATCAGTGACATTGGGAGAGGAACATATTCATAAAAGGGAAAGGAGAATACGCTAGCAAAACGCAATGCTAGTCCACTTAGAGCAGACTAAGGAAACAAAAGAGATAGGAAATTCCTACTTGCTGAACTAGCTTACTTTCAAAGGATTCCAAGGGTGGGGAGATAAGGTGAGGAAGTAGTAAAAGCTTTTACTGAGATTAAATTGAAACAAAAAATTAACAGCTGGTGTTGACTGTGGCAGAGAAATTACCTGGCAGCATTTCTGCCATTTCTGCTGTGTTCTTCAGTTCTGTCTCAAGTCCAGTTCACCTCTTCTTCAGCTCAGGGAGAGTGCATTTGAGAGAACAAATCAGGTAGTTAGCAGCTACAAAAGCAGTGTGCATGGCCTGGTGCATACTGAAACAGGGACTGTGGTTTCAGTTTCAACTCAGAACCTTTATATGGTAAGGAAGATAGGGGCCAGTTGTGATTTAAGTCACCCTTTTCATATTCAGAGTGAAGTTTCTTAAGTCTTTATTCAGAACTGTGTGTCTTTTCTGCACATTTACCTTCATGATAGCAGTCATTGTATCTGTTCTCTCTAGGTCAGATTAATAATGGCTTCTTCACAGTCCCTTCCCCCAGATTGCAAGTGTGACATGATTTCCTCTCATTATTTTGCTCAGTGGGTGGCACTTTTGGCCATAAAGTTATCTTTCAGAGGAACTGCTCCACCTAAGTATCATAAACATTCTTTAATCTTGGCCAAAGAACAAAGTGAAGCAACTCTGGCAAGAGAACTGAAACATTGTTCTCTTTCTGTGTGTTTCTCTGCTAAATTCCCAGATGCTAAAATGATACAACGTGCCCAATTGGGATGATTCTGCCAAAGTAAGCACAGCAGTCAGTGAAGAGAGGCTGTTGGCTTTTGTTTTGTTTCCTTTTAGCTAGATTAGTTGCAGTTTAGCCTGATGCTTACCCATCTTTTAAAGAAGAAGGAGGATGGAATGAGTAAGTAGTTCTTGATGCAAAAGCCAGCTTGGTCAGTAATATCTTTAGCATTTGGCCACAAAACTATTATTCCATAGCTGCACTGCTACCTAATACATAACAGCAAGTATAAAATCCTGTTTCTCCTGTTTAGAAAAGTCAACTAGTTTTAAAGATTATTATTGTTATTATTCTGCAAGGAAAAAAAGCTAAAGCTGAAGACCAAATTCTTCTTCTAATAATGTAAAGCCAGTAAAGCCCTTAGAAAGCTACTGAGCAAAACTTAAAAAACAAAAACAAAAACAAAACCACATACACACAAAAAACCAAAACAAAACAAAAAAAACAAACCACAACAACAAAAAACTACCAAACAATAACTTTTTTGTATTTTTAGAAGGGTGGTAAATGAAAGTTATTTACTTCACTGGAATTTGACCATTTTAATTCTCTCTTTCCCTGTCCCTTCCTATAGAGTGGGACCTAAATTATTCTAAATTATCACCTATCCTGTATCATAAATCAAACTTGCATCTTTTGAGATTCTTATTTCCTTCCATTAGTGTCAGTGCGTTCAGGGTATTAATTCATCAGATTGCATTTAAACCACTATTCTTGATAAGTTCTAATTTCCATCCACAATACAACACAAAAACAAAACAACAAAAAAATGATGTTGCATAATAGAAATTGCAGTCTAAAAACCTTCTGATAATTGAATTCTACATGTTACTTTTATTCCAGGTGCTTCCATCTCCTCCAGTACCTAAGACTACCCAGGGATTTATTGGATGGAGATCAGCTATTCCAGAGTTGGGACTTGAACACAGTTTTCAAATCCAAAGCTGCAAAGGTGCCTTTTTTAAGGATCTGAAGTGGCCATGTGAGCCCTCTGACTGACATTAAGAAGTAACAGGGAGACACACAGACCATTTGCATCCCTAAATTCACATTCTGTAGTGGACTGTTGGATTGTTAAACATTTATGCTTTAAAAATGATTTGTGGAAACACCCACGATCATTTTTGTAAAGTGCAAACAACTTAACATAGCATTACTTGTTACTGATTTTTTGAAATCTATGGCATCCAAGCACTTATCATTGCTTCAGATGTACTTGACGTAACAATAAACTCATATAAACATCACAGAGAAGGTATTATTTAATTAGCATGAGTAAGACATAAATACATACTGCCATGTTCCTGCCAATCCTTCACTGCTAATTCCCAATTCATCACTTACCAGTACTGGAATCTATGTTTAAAACTAGTTTTCAATTAGCACTCTGATTTGGCTCACTAGTGAGCTGCTCAAGTGCTTGTGGTATCACAGTGTCTCAGTACTGAAAGGGGGTGAGAAGGTGCACAGAAGAATAGTGGGCATGGCAGTATTGGCTCTAGCTGCCATGGAACTGCACCGTTTTGCAAAGAAGCTTTCCTTGTTAAAAAAACAGAACAAAACGCAAGAAACAAGCAAACGAAAAATGCCTGTAGAAAATAGTCAGGCTTCACCAGAGTGTGTTCACTGCAGCTTGAAAGAAAACAGGCAAACCATAAGTAAAGTAATAATTACTAAATGCATTGCCTTTTGTGTTGTGCATGTTTTACAGGTACTTTGTGTAGTTACACACATAAGTAATGATGTAGTTCCCAGTGCAGCTGCCTGATACAAATAAGGCATAGAAAGCCCAGTTAAAAAAAAATCTGGGTTTTTTGGTATCAAAACAGGTTTTTTTTCAATGAGTTGATCAGAATGCAAATGTGTTACAAAGTATTTATGTTGCTTCAGTTTTGTTTATACAAATATTCCAACCAGGACTGGTGAAAGAAACAGCAGGGGACTGCACTGGTGTGGCTACCTCAGTGCTGTGAACTCCAGTCCTGCACTTCATTACATACCTGAAGATTTGCTAGGACTTTTGGAAACTCAGAAGACTCATTTAGTTGCAGCGATCATTTGCAGGATACAGTTCTAGTTGGTTCATTTCTTTAAACTAGAAGATTGTTTAAACCAACAACAGCCTCCAAGAAAACAGCACAGGGAACTCCTTATAACTTCTTATTACTTAGAGAGGAAAGACTTTCCTCTAATCCTGCTGCAAGATCTCCTTTGTATTCTGCAGCTATCAGTGACTACTTCTTGAGTCAGCACTAAATCCTTGGCTTTCATAGCAGTAGGTCAGCAGCTAATATTTCTTTCTTCTTCCCAAGGTATGACTCACAATGATCAACATCCTACCTATTTTTTTACATCCAGTTCAAATGCCCACAAAATAACAATATTTTACTTTTGCCATATTCTGTACAAATAACAGAGAAGTGACTCATATCCTTTGGAAAGATTACCCAAGACTGAGAATACACAGCAGAAGTAACTTCAGACACATTACTTAAAAAACAGAATAAAGAATAACTTGGAATCAGATTCTGGATATTTAAGCTAAATTGCAGTTTAGCTACTGACTATAACATGTTTAAAATGTTCTTTGAACAAGCAAGATAATTTTAAGAACAACATTTTAAGTCAGTTTGCTTTCTTGCCATTGCTGGGGTTGTATCTCTATTTTAATCACATGGCTCTTCAGTTCACTTTAAGGTCATATATAGATCCTCTTATTCTTTTCTGATTTATATAAACAGGTATATTAAAGATTAATATGCAATATAATAGCAAAAAAAATATATAAATCAGGCCAAATGAAAGGGGAGCTTCAAAAACACTGTTTTTAAAGAAGTGTTGTATTAAAGAATCAAAGCTGGCACCTAAAATCCAGGAGATGTTTGTATAAAGTGAAATCTAAATCCACATGAGGCATGGCTTGATTTTGAACACCAAAATAAACTCTTAGTCCAGGATGTACTGAATCTCATTCCCAATGCCTGAATATTAACTCTGTACTAACATATAAAGTACCTTTACATCAGGGAATATTTTGATATAGCCTAATTTGGGATGTGTAAGGAGTCTTGTCTAAAATTTGCACTAATTCCTCTAGCATAAATCCATTAGTTATTAATTAATCCATGTATTTGGGGCTTAGGTGTTCAAGAATATGTGAAACTATAGACCTGTTTCTTTTCCCAGCACTTTTTGTGTGACCCTTTATACCTGAAAACAAAATGTGTAACAATTGTGGGTTTGCAGCTGACAAAGGACTGCCCAGTGAACTGCCCCAGTTGTGAATCCAAAAGGCCAATACAGAACAATTAAACCACCTTGTAATGTTTCAAATCCAGCATTTAATTGGTGGAAATTAACCTATTTAATGGAGCCAAGTTCAGCACATAAATGTCACTGCACACTGTAAAATATCACACCATCTCCAAGGTCAGGACAGTGTTAGTAAACTCAGTGCAGACACAGGGGAAATGCTTCAAAACAAAACCAAACCACTTGAAAAATGCAGCAAAAGTCAAGACAATTTTAATCCCATGTAAAGGTCTTACACTTGTGCTTCTATGTAAGTCAGAACAGAATGGGAGCTTACTAAACAGATATAAAAAGTTACGCAGTTTATTTTCAACCAAAATTTAAAAACAGGATACAAATGTATTTAGATGTCTTCTATGCTTCAATCTGAATGTCATTTGATGTAGTTTTCCATAAAGCTTTTAGCAGTCTAAGGTTCACATTAGCAAAGTGGCGTGCGTAGCAATTCCTCCTTAGTTGACTAAAATTTTTCAGAAAACTGAAGCCATCTTGTCTTTTGATTGTTGCTTTCAGATAAACGAGTTGTTTGGTTACAGGAGCATTTTAAAGAGCAACTGTGGATGATGCTTTCAGAATTGTAATGCAAAAATCTTACTGTATTTGATACACAGTCACCACAGCAAGACATGAAAATAGGCCAGCCATACATCTTTTGCACTATGGATCTGTGCCTGTATATACTTTCCTGTGTGTGAAATTAAATAATATTAAAGTCTTGAATGACATTTGTATTCAAGGTGAAGAATTATGAAGTCAGAATTATCTTTTATCCCTCACTTTAGAAATAAGAAGTTTGGGTGACAAGCCTGGTGCACTTTCTTTCACAATGTGTTCTTTTCTGTGCTGTTAGAACTGGCATAGAACTGATACATGCTATTTATAATTTAATTAATATAAAATACTTTACAGGCAGCTCAGAGCTGAAGGATTATTATTCATTTAAAATGTATTTTGCATCAGACAATAAAGGTCTTTGATTAGATGACAGTGAACTAGTGATTCTAAGTAGCACTATACTCAAAACCACCATACAAGTGTTGCTGTACATTTTGAAATAAGCAAAATGAAAAGCAACCACAGTATGTGCATAGCCAATTGATCTAGCTACTGTTAAAGGTGGCCACTTAGAGACTAAATCTAATCACTATTCTCCATGAGATAGCTCTACAAGGTTACATGCTGTGACAATCCTAATAGATTCCTAAATTTGTGCAAAAATTACTGTCTGCAGTTCCTGCTGTTGGCTACTCTGTCAGCCTGAATTAACTTTAATTCTGAGATGCTTTGCCTTACAAAACAGGAGGTAGGTTGGGTTTTTTTCATCTCAGAGACTTAAGGCTCCCCATTAACACGCATCATTTCCTCCTTTAGTGAAGGATTCTTTGTGGTTCCTTCCACAAAGTACATAGACATTGGCAATGAGACCTGAGATCTCTGCTCCCATCTGAAGCCCAGCCCAGGTTACTTCTTGGATTAGGTTCCTAAATGCGTTGTATTTAATTCCCTTAAAACCCTAAGTGTCAGTGAAGCAAGACAGACAAGGCCCACTCACAGACTTCTTCCTTACTCCTGCGGTTTTCACATCCCATCAAATTGTTATTTAACTAGTTGAAAGCATGTCAAACCATTTCATTGGACCACAGTGTAATAAATGTAACTGTAATGGAAAATGATACTGTTGTGTTGTGAAACTGATCAGGTTGCCAGTGAACAAAACATTGCCCCTTCTGTTATGAATGGAAAAGATCAGGAGTATTGAGAAATAAATTCAAAACAAAACCAGAAACTTTGTGAAAGCGACACAAACCTGATGCATGTTGCACCAGTGAAACAAAACACTGGAAAAGATCATTATTTTTGTCAAATGAATCAGGAGATTATTTTGACATCAGTGTTTAAGGCTGCTCATGTCTCAGGACTTGGTCTGTTAAATGGAGAACAGGTCAAAGAGATTTAAAGAATGCTCCTTCCTGTGTGCCTCAGTGGTGTGTTTCTTTCCATAAGGATTTCCAACTGGAAATTCTCTGATATAACTTGAAGAATAGCACAGGGCATCTCCATGAAGAAAGATGTACTGTTACCACCTTCAAAGTAAGCCACACTTAGCAGTTTGAGCACTGGATTTTACAGGCTCTGACACTATAAAATGTCCAAAACCATTCCAACATGGTGATAAGCCACTGGACAACTAGAAATCAGAGGTTATGTTCATGAAGGGTGTTCTGAAGCATCAGTGTTTCCCTCTGCACTATCCATGAACTTCCCTGGCTTCAGATGACCTCACAATTCTGTAGCTTAGGGACAGCACCTCAGCACTGAGGAAGGGCAGCTCACCAGATATTCAGAGAAGAAGGATGAGATGGGGTCAGACCATCTGACAAGTATAAAAGGAAACACAGCAGGTTAATTTTATTCCTTATCATTTAAGCAAATGCAGCTGTATTTACTATAACATGCAAAATTCTGGCTGAAAACATGAGAACAGCATCACTTGGAAAGGTTGTAAAGCAGGTTAGCAACAAACATCCTTATGTCTGAACCCCAGTGAAAGATTTTTCCAGCCTTTAATGCTTTAGTTATTCTTAAATCAGGACATTGATATTAAAAGTAACATTACACAGCCTTAGTAAACCTTATAAAAGTACAAAAAAATCACTACGTGTTTAGCAATTGTACAGAAAATTATAGATCAAAGGCTGGTTGTTACTTCTTAGTGTGTTTTGTTGGGGTTTTTTTCTTTTTTAAGAGGTGAGAGTATATGAAAAATCTGAGCTTAGAATAAGCACATTTCCTACTCTTTAGAAGTGAATAATAGAGGTTACATTTTATGGAAGAGATGTGCTAGGTACAGTATAGTACAATACATTAAAATACCTTTTTTTAGAGAGTATCTCTGAGGATAATTACCTGTCATATCTTTCATGTAATTTAAGTTTATTACTCCTGACTTATGTCAGTAACAAAAAGTTCAGGATTTTTAGGAGAGCTAAGAAAAAGGCAATCATGTTTCACACAGGAGTGGTGTGTTTCTCTTTTCATTTCAGTAAATACCGATTTCTTAATTTCCTGATAACTAAGAAAACGCTGTCCAAGTTTTTGCTTCATTCATCCACAATTTTAAATGATCCATAATAAATAAACAAATATTAATACTAGGCTTACTTTTAAAAACAATCAGCACAAACATGTTTCACAGCACAGTTGTAAGCTGATGTTGCCACAGGGAGAAGGCTAAAATGGAAGATCATCTGAAATTCCTTCCAGTCCTACTTCCATCTGTCTCTGTAAAACCTGGAAGACAAGCAGCAGACCAGGGTTCCTTACATGTTCCTCAGGGATTTTCAGTGTTGCACTACAAACCATATTGAAGCATGTCTAAAGCCCTATGGCAATCAAACCTTTGGTTCCTTTGGTCTATCCAGACCTTAGATCAGACTTGGGCGATTCTAGTTCTAAGGCTTGCTCTGTAAGTCACAGGATCTTGCCTCCATTGCCATTCCATGGCCTTTGGGCACTTACTGCAATAATGTGGCAAGCTACTGTTCTACAGATTTCTTTTGTATTCATGTAATTGTTTCAGAACAGATGGAAAGGATTACATATTGATGCCCAGGAAACAAACAGAGATAATAATGGAGTTGCAGTTTTACCGTTTCTATTGGGGCAGCTCACCAGGTCTCTATTCCAAGCTCTACTGTTTCTTTATCATTTGATGACCTTATGCATCCTGCTTCAGTGAGGTGTGGTTACACAGCTATGTTGAAATCTGGCAGAAATGTTGAAGTCATTAGTCAGTGCAATGTATTTTTATTAATGTAATGACACCTTATGGTTGCAGGTTGCGTATGTTCCCCAAGTTTGACTCTACTTTGAGTCTGGCCCTTGTATTTTCCTCTTTCATGCTTTGTCTGTTTCATTAAAGCCCCTTTGATTGAAATAAACCTGAGAACTTAAAAACACAAATAGAAGGAATAAACAGAACAGAAACAACCTTCTTTCCTTGCCCCTGTCCTTTTCAGTTGGTGGCTCCATTGACAGGAGCTTCACTGGCAGCAACTGACTGCAGGATTGGGCCTTGCAGGTACCAGACTGGGATTAAACGTGGCTGGGCAGAACTCTTGCTCAGCAATGTTTTTAACAGCTTCGATAACAGCATTATTTAGAGTTCTAACATAAGAAGTGTAGAAGTGGCCATTTTCTCTCTCTGCTTCCTTGATAAAGACTCTTTATTCAATCCATATTTCTGAGCCTGCTTTCCAGAAAGATCATGGTTGCAGAGAGCAGCCTTGCACCCAAACAAGACATGGCAGCCTTCACCCCCCCACACCCTGCTCACACGCACTTCTGTCTCTTGCTTTTTCTGAACGATGCCTCCAGGCTGCCGTGTGACACCCAGCTAATCTGTCCTGCTGAGAGCGCCACACAGCCCTGCGCTCCAGCCTGACCTAAACCTGACAATGCCTTCTCACTTCTCGCAGACTGCAAACAACCCCCCCCCTTCTCCTCCTGAAGTGAGAGACGGTTAATGCTTTTATTCCTCACCGGGGAGCAAGATGAACCCAGCTATGCTAGTGAATCTCCTCTGCTCGCTGACATGCGTCAGACACAACATTCTCATCCTTAAAAACTGGAGGAAAAACAAAAATGGAGCAAAAGCCCAAAAAAAACCCCAGTGAGCTACAGTGCCTGTCTGGAAAAATTAAGCAGACATTATGCTCTTACTGCCAGAACAGTCAGGTCCTTTTTTTAAATAAAGGCTGTAGTAATTTCTTGTGCTCCCCATCACATGTATTACAGCTTCCATCTTAGCATCATCCTCACTTAATGAACAAAACCCATATATTTACAGTCTCAAACTAGAAGCCAAGATACAGCTGACAGGCTGGAGACAGGGTGGGGAGGGACACTGTTTACTGGTTCACTTGGACAGAGAGATGTCCCCCAAGTAATTTCCTTCCTGGCTGTAGTGAAAGGCAAAGCTGAGGAGTTCTCTGTGGCAACACACCCTTAGGGGCAATAAAATAGCCCTTGGTTAAGCACAAATCCTGAGAAGTCAGGCTGGCTGTGCTGCTTCTGTCACAGGGAAAATGAAGGTGTATGAGCAGTGGTGCTGCCGGGTCAGGGACCGGGACTAGGGAGAGCTCTGACAATCCCTGCTCTTTCCCTGCAGCACAGAGCACCAGGAGATGGGCCCTGAATCTCTAATGTAGGAAAATTCACTTTGGCCTACATTTCTAGGGGGTCTTGAGAGAGCTCTGAACAGGGCATGGTGTAATTTCAGCTCAGGTCTCTCACAACACTAATAAAACAAGCAAGCTTTGCTTTCTCTCCTGATGACTACAGACTTCTCTATAAAATTACATCTTTATTATGTATACTTCAATTTAATCTACTGCTTTTCTTTATTGCCCCTTCTAATTATGTGCGCATACACTCGTTAATTATTAGGACATATAAATCATGCCAAAAGAACTGCACAGAAGTACATGAACACTTCCTGTGTAAGCAGAATGGAAAAATCAGTCAGGACAATCAGGAATTTTTGAACTCCCCTGTCCCATTTTGGATTTGGAGGCTTATTTGTACAGGTTCAGAAACCAGCTCTGAACTCTACCTGAACCTGTCATTGATTGTTACAAGGGCATTAATTAGCTGTATTCCATAATGTATCACAATCCCTTCTAATGGTTTTTATTTCTGAAAAATAAGTCCAGGTGCACAAAAGTTTCTGTGCTTCTAACAGCCTGTTGATGACAACACAGTCAATCAATTTGTTGCTTCATTCTGGCTCAGAGAGTCTGAGGTCAGTGATGTTGGATATTTCACATTGATTAATTTTAAGCTTCTCTGATCGTGACTAAAGACAGGAGTCCAAATTCAGACCTTTAAATGATACACTAAAGGATCCTTGCTTTCTCCACAAAGCTACAGAGAGAGCTTGGGCAATAAGGTCTTATCTTTAGATTTTGAAGGTAGTTGTCTGAAATTGGTCAGTATGGATAATGCCTTCAAGGCAAGATGCCAGGGCTGTACAGGAACACAGCAGATTGAATTTGTTCCTCCTGAGCCCACATTTACTCTGCTGACCATTCACCCTTCCCTTCAAGAACACCTGCATAGAATAAAATTAAACAAAAAACTTAAACTGTATGTTTTTGGGTTTTTTCAGCACGTCAAATTACCTATGGAATAGAATTAATCTCATCTGTATGTCATATCTGCAAAGTGTCAAGATAGCACATAGTCCAGAGGCATTTATGCACAGTGAAGAATGTAATAACTGCAAGTGTCTCCTCTCACAGAGAGAGAAACTTGACAGGCTTCTGTAATGGATTTTTAGTTTGTTTGTGGTATTGATTTATTAATTTGTTACATGCTAATCGTTAATCAGCATCTGGTGCACAGACAATACAGGAGGTCAGACAATCAGCCACACAGTTTATTACCCGCTGACCTGCCGTCTCTTCTCCAGAACTCACACAGAAGCTGAAGTTTGTTAAAGCACACAACAGGCAGATGAATTGAACTTCGAGCCCAGGAGGGCCTCTAGTCTCATCAGCTAAATGCCAGCTCTGCTTTGCACTCCCTGGGCTGAGGCCAGCCAGGAGAGTACTCCCAGTGAGATCAGGGAGAACTCACCTCATGCCCCTAAGGTCAGAATTTGGATAAACATATGCAGAACATGTTTGGCTCATTACACATATGCATATTAGATCTATATTCAGCACAGAAAGGGAACAGAAAGACAATATATAGTAAAGATCCTGGAAATGGACTTCAAAGATCAGGATGCAATTCCACAGACTCCCCGGGTGGCTTTGGCCACAACAGTCACTCTCCCCTGCTTCAGTTCCCATCTGTAAAAATCAAAATAACCATAGCCCATTTTTACTTCATCCGTCTTTGCAATTTAGACTCACTTCTTTGTAGTGGTATCCCTCTCCAAACACAGCCAGCTCCCAGTACACAATGTCCTCCTTAGAACAGCCTTATGGAAATGTATATATAAAAAAAAGAACCTTATAAAATATCCACTGATGAGATAAGACCACCCGCACAACAATGCAGTGAACAGCTGTAATCTGTGGGAGGATTATTTCCCTTTGCCATAAATGCCATCTATTTTTCAAGACACAAGTTATTCCCTTTCATAGAACAGTGAACTCACTATCTGCAGACAACTTGCCTTCCAACCACTGTGTTTTTCAAAGGCTCCCAGTAGTTTGTGACATTAAATAGAAGAAGGTGTCACATCTTAATGACAAATATTAGTACAAGCCTGCTAGATTAACATAATTTGTTTCTTCATTGGTTATTTTATTCCAGATGAGCAGCTTTTCATCCATATTTTCTAGGGGAAAAAATATGCATTCTGACATGCAATGCTAATGTGCCCTCTGCAATGACCTCTTATCTCCAACTTTTTATTCTTGCCTCCCATTCTCTTCAGTGCATGAAATGAGCTCTAGCAGCAGCTATTGGTCAAGTCTCATACTCTGGATACCTGCCAAGGCTTTTGGGGTGTTCAGCACAGACAAAAGGTCTATTCCTATGATACACACATTTAAATTTAGCACTAAACTGGTGGGGAAAAAAAAAAAAAAAGAGAAAAAAATATGTAAAATGTCACTTTCTGACAAGCAGAAAAGTAGAATTCACCCCCCTGATTATTAAATGGACTTTTCTGCTTCCAGTCACTAACTATGACAAGGTTAACATTTTTCAGTCTAATGACTAAGGACATTAAGTGTGCATGTGAATAAGAAATAAAATTACTAGAGGGTATTAGCTAAGTGTGTGACAACAGCCCAAACTGACAATAGAACTCCAAGGATGCAGATTCTAACTAACACCAATCATTTGCCATGGAGAATCAATGGGTAACAGAAACGTGGGGTATAAGTACATGGAGGTCACCTTTCATCATCATAATAATAATTATTATTATTACAACATAAGGATGCACAGCTCTGAGTGGGGATAGAGCTCATCTCAAAGTGCATCCAGCAGGCTTCCAGTATCCCAGGCAAGGACACTGAACTGGCCACTAAGTTAATCAGAGGCCACAATAGCCTAAGAGACTCAGAAAAATTTCAAGTGTATCTCTTCTTTCCCCAAGGATTCTTTCACCACTCCCCATTCACCACGCAACTCTGATAGGACATAAGGACTAGTGTATGAGATTAAGTTATCACTTGTGACTTGCCTTAACCTTTGTCCTTCCCAGTTCAGTTTTCCCTATAGCTCCTCACTGCTTAACTCAACTATGGCAAATACAACACATGCAGCTATGGCTTCTAGACAATAACAGATTTCCATTGATGCAGCACCGAGCCGGGAGGACTTGAAGAAAAAGAGAAGTCTAGGTGTTATGATATGCCTTAGGTATTTAGGATACTGGAAATTATCAACTATTGGGGATCTTTCAGGATATGAATGAAATGTTGGCAGTAAAAGGCAAAGCTGAGCTTGGGAGAAGCATCAGGACAGCTTTCCACCTTAGACAAGACTTCCCTAACTGCATGTGCCCTCTTTGCCATATTCTGATCTGTATTCCATGCTGCTCTCACTTCAACTGGAGTCCAACAACTTTTGGTCCCTGGCCTCATTACCTCACACTTCCCAACAATAAACAGCATAAGCCACATATCTGCCTATAATCCTGATCAATCCAAATAATTTCAAATGAATTTGTTTTGTTCTTTTGTCCCCTTCCCTCTTGCCCCTCCAACTTCTTCAGCCTTATTTTATGTCATCAGCATATTTAAGGCACTTTTGAAATTACATTCTGCTCAAGGTGACTGTTCTGAATTTAATTCTGCCCCCCCTCCCGCCCCAGTATATCAATGCTCTAACTCCCATCTGATTTATTTATACTGTTTATTATCAGAGACCAATTCAATCAATACAAGCTGGAATTCAAACACGCACACACATTTGAATTATGCATACAAACTCTTACCAAGGGGTATAAAATAACTGCTATAGTCCAGATCATTCCTCTAATGTATGGCCAGCTTAAAGTTAAGGAGGCTCACAGCAATGAATTTTTATACCTTGACTTTAGCTTGACCCCAATGGTTGTTTGGTTACTGGAAACCAAAGGAATTGAAATAGCATCACAAATTCCACGGAAGAGGCTTGGGCAAGGGATCTCTGCATTTCTTATCCCAAGCCAGTGGGGCCATATTCTAAGATGAGCTTTCTGAGTTGACAGTTCCTTTATTAGCTTCTGCACACACAGGAATTCTAGCAAAACACCATCTAACCATATCAGACAGTCATGTCAAGCAAATTCTGCAAACAGGACAGTGTGTTGAGAACTGGAACTTGAAGTAAACCCAAAGCACTAACCTCAATTGCAGCCTAGATTAGGCATCAAACCAACCTAAACGGGATGCTGGAAGCCTAGCAGAAAGCAAATAGCTTTTGGCTTCCCTCTGCAAACCACTATCCTTCCTAAATGTTAATGGTCAGCATGATCCTCAGACAAGGTTCACAACTCACTTCTGGTTGTCTTTGAACAAGGCTCGTGGTTACAACTCAAGGAACACTGCAGATTCCAAAGATGAAGGCAGGGAAAGCATGCATGCACAGGGTCTGCTATAGACAGAGACCGACTGCACACAGGACTGAAGCTTTCAGTGACTTGAGGCACAAAAACTGATTAATCAGAAAATGTCAGTGGGGTGCATGAAGTTTGGGGAAAAGAAGTGCCTCTTATTCTGTACAAAAATATTGTGTCTGCTTAGTTGACTTTCATGCTAACAGGAGCCCATCATGCCAATTGCAATTAAAAGGCAAAATGGGACATCAGTGTCCACCATCATCAATCTGGGGGTCTCCAGGACTAGAAAGCAGACCCCTGCATACCCATCACCTTCGTAATTACATTTCCCAGCTGTTATGCAGTTCTTTCCATCTTTCTCTGTCCTTTACCACCTCCTTATTGCTCTTCCCTCTCTAGCTCTCCCAAGCATAGCTCCTTTGCAACCATCTTTTATAAGCAATCACCTTCTCTTCTAATCACTTTTCTGAAAAACGTTGTTTATGTTTTTCCTGATACAAGGTTTTGGGTCACACCTGAGCTGCCCTGCCCTGCAGAGGCACAGCCTGGGGTGTCAGGGATTAAGTCACAGCCTCTCTGAACTCCTCTTGACTTAGATAGTGCCAAACTCTTGCATCTTCTCTGGCACACAGTTATACAAGTCCCAGGAATCCCTTTGAAATTTAAATATTTCACCATTTATGCAGAGAGATTATTTTGGTTTCTCTACCAATACATTTCTGCCTGGTAACTCCCAGTTTGAATGCTGATTGTGTTTTGCATAAAATTAACTAAATTGCAGCCCTTCTGTTTCATTGGTACTTTTTGTCTGCTTCCTTCATGAACAATGTCAGGGAGATTGCAAGCTGACTACAATTCTCTTTCCTAAGCAACAGAAAAACAACATCTAAGAGCCAAATCAGCACCAGTTTCCTGATGTCTGTTGGGCTTTGTAAGCTATATTGTACTCTGGCATTTAACAATTTCTGTTCATTTTATTCACTTTAAGAAATGAATGCAATGATTGCCACAGTGTTCTACACTACTGCTGTCTATTGATAAATATGGAACAGGTATAACAACAAGCTTGCTCTTTTTTCTATTCAAAAATTCACGGAACAAGTTATTTGTGCAATCCCAAAGTAATTACAAGTCTTCACTCCGTAGTTTGACCGTTCGGTCTCCACAGGGAGAGCTACATGTAGGCTACACTTCACAAGACCAACAATGGTGCTAGGCTTCCAAGAGTGCTGACAAAATACATGAGCATGAAACTCTACTCAGATGTTGCCTGAGTCTGGAGGGGCCCATATCCCCACAGGTATGGAAGTTCCACCAATAAATGCCACCATTTAGAAGAAATTACCTCTCTGTCTTCATTAAAAGGGATTTTAATACCAAAGAAGTTTCAGGGCTATGAACTGGGAGCAGAGGGAGAGGCTTGTCTGCTACCTAAAGCAAAGTACAAGTTCTTCGTCCAGTGGGTGGGATCCACACGTTACACAGGGACACACGGCATTCACCTGGGGACCTTGGGATATAAAGCAGTGAGATGCCTGAAAATGAATGCTGCAACTAAGACTGTACATCTGTGTACCACCAGGCATGTCATGTAACACCTCACTTTTGGCAACAGCACCAAGCCTTTCTGTTCTGCAGGATCCCTTGGAGAAGCTCAGAAGGACAAAGCAAAAGTGAGCAAGTTTGGGGTGTAACTCAGGTGAAATTAGAAACGTTTCTAGAGAAAACAGAAATGTTTGGGGAACATTTCACTGATGTTGGAAAGTATGAAAGGCGACAGTTCAGAGACATCCAAGGCTCTCCCTGGCTACAGTGACTCTTTCTAAACAGCAGCAGACACTGTGTCAGGCTTGCTGAGCCTCAGCTTTCTCAAGGCTCTGGGGGAACAGCAGTCAGCAGGATGGCTATGAGCAATACTGGGAGTCTGCCCAGGCAAGGAAAGGGGGTAAGCTGATAATGGTAAGAATGGGTGATGAATTATTCCTGTGCTTGTCATCTTTGTTTAACTTACTCCTTTTTGCATCCAGGGGAACAACAGTCCTTCCACAAGAGTTGCTTTGGATTTCTTAATACTAGGAGACAGTTGTGACTTTTGCCCTTCCTTGGGCATAATTAGACTCAACGCATTTTAGTGCATTTTCTTCTCCATAACAATCTTCTTGATTCTTTATCTGAGGATCCCAAAGTTGATTAACAAGTCCTCACTAAAGTCTTCTGGAGACTGATCCTTTTCCTGTGTTGTAACATAGAGAAGAGAAAATAACGGTTGCAATGCAAAATGTGCACATTTTTTACTTGCTTGTTTCCTTTCTTTGAAAAGGTTGTTATCACAGCTTTCCTTCTAGAACAGACTTTTGCACACCAATGCAATAAACAACATTCATAGGGATTCATGATACTCTGTAAGACAGCAATCAAGTTCTCAGGATCATGTATAAAGAATTGGCAGAGCTAAGCATGGATTTCAGGAATCCAGAGCCTCAGTTTCTTCAACAGCCACATTTCTCTCTGTGCTCTGAACCTCAGCCTGCTGTCTCCCCTGATGTTTTTCTGGTGCCTGCTACAGCATAGATGGTTACTTAAGACACTCAATATTGTCTGCTTTGCCTACATCCTGTTTTTATCCTTTGCAACAGAAATTTTAAGCAACAAATACAATGTTGCAACAAATAAAACTGGCATCCAGTCCAAACAGTTTTCCAGACCATCAAATTCTTAAAGGCACACATTTGGTTAGACCTCTTTTCCCCACTCCTCCTCCCTGACATGAGCTGCAAAACGTATTCTGGTTTCTAGTCTATTACCCCAGCAGTTTCCTTCAGTGTATATAGCTCATTTGCCTCCCTGGCATTTATCATCTTAGATAGAGAGCAATGCTACCCTTGCACGGTCTTTCCTATCAGCTATGCCCTACTCTCCTTTCCCCTGGTTAAATTAGGGGTCTCCTCTAGCTTGAATTCACCTTTCTCACCTAATCAGCACAGCGCATACCATTCCAGGGTTTTACTCACCCAGACATTAATTTGCTCCAATACAGTTTTGGATTACTACACACTCATCCATTTCCCAGCTGCAACACACTGGTGACTTCTGTTCTGTTCTTGGGGTTGAATCTCCAGTTTCCAGCAAAAAAATGCTTAGTATTTGTCCCTAACTACATGCTACATAATTCCCTGCCATTCTGGCATCCTTGTCCTTAGGTCACCCAATTCTCTCCATATGACATTTGCTGTTCTTCCCCAGAGCATGCTGCATAATGTCTAACAGCAACTACAAATCCTCTCCCCATTTCTGGAAGCTTGGGTACAGATTAGACAGTCTAGACAGACAATAGGAAGAAAGAATAAAGGATTTCTAAGGACTTTTCTGTATAATCCTGCTTGCAGTATTTCACTGCTCAGCAAAATGCCAGAAGCACCATCTTTTTGCATCTTCTGTACTGATCACTTGAATAAAAATGGTGATCTTGTCATTCTCCTAAGCAGTTATTTAACAAGTATAAAAGTCACACAGAATTAATAATCAGCTCAAAACCTTTGAGTGAATTTTGTTGAAACGATACCTCGAACGTCTCCTTCAAACAAGAGAAATTCTGTGCTCATTTGTTCTCAGATGTTAGCAGGTGTAAGCATTGCTACATGTCCTCTGACTTCACAGTTACTGACTTCAGAAGTGGCACTTCTGAACCTTAAGTTCTGTAGCTTGCTTTATTACTTGATTAAAATAAGGAATTGAAAGACAAGGGCATTTATCATTCTAGATTTGATAAACTTTAAATACAATTATCAATTCAGAAGGAATACAGGGCTGCTGCCTTGGAAACCCTAGCTAGATTATCTTCACAACTGGGTACACCTGAGGAGATGTGGCTTAAAAAAAGCAAACATGGAATTTTCATACAGGACTGGGGATGAGAGGGCACCCACAGCGTGCAGACTGCTGTGGAGGTCCTGCTCCCACCGTGCCCTCTCCTGCGAGCCCTACTCCCACAGCTTCTGTTGTGCAACTTCAGGCAATTCAAAACAGCAACTGGAAATTTTCCCTTTAGGTTGTGACCTTTTAAACTCAAGGAAAGGAAAGCAATAGCAACAGAGAAGTAAAACAATCATCCCAAAGCCCTTCCACTTTACAAAAATAGCTGAAGTAACAGGGTATTTTTCTTAGATGGCTCTAGAGATGGAATCTGTGTTTTTCACTCCTCAGTCTCCACTCCTGGTCCACACACACTGTCCCCAGAACAGCACGTTGTACAGTGGCAGGAACATTCAGGGAAGGCAAAATCCTGCCTTCAGACTGGGCATCCATCCAGCTGTCCATCCTGAGTGAAGCAGACGCATGTTCAGGGGATGCAGCTGCATCTTTAAAGCATTCCAGGTTAGTATTTTAACTTGACTAACATGGAAACTAGGCTTAGGGACTTACTTCCAGGAAGCTGAGGATTACGAGCACAGGGAAACAATTCCCTGGACAGACTAAACTATCTGTCTCTGAGCTAGGCAGCCACATGCCTGGACACCTGCCATGTCACGCTGACTCTGCTTACCCTGAGCAACACTCCATATTTCTGTCTGGGACTGTCTGACAAGAAACATACATGGGAACATTATTCAGATGGCCTGGTTTTTTTCCCCTTTAATTTAGGGCACCTTTTCTTGGCTACTGCAACGTCCTGCCTTGCAGCTCTTCTTGCCTCCATTCATTCTGTGCACAGAAAGCAATGACTGCAGTCAATTCTTAGTCCACATCATCAGCCACAATCTCTCCCTTAAGGGATATAAACTCAAGGTGTCCAGGTTCGTAGCCAGTATCTTTCTGATCCGTATTTCACCTATTCATAAAAGATAATGCTGCACCACAGGACACTAATTTTTATCACATTCTGGATATGGCTACTCCTAGGCACACAAACCTAAGTATTCAGGCCCAAATTCCCTAATTACCAGGATATTTATGTAACCATCCTGGTAACAGGTAAAGGAAATAGTCAGACACAAAGAAACAAGAACAAATCAGATTAGTTATTTGTAGTGTCTCCCAGCTGCGCATGGGCCTTTGCAAGCAAAAATCTCCCCTGTTCTCAGGAGTGCTCTGTTCCAACCCAGAACCACCTCTTCTCTGGTTCAATTGGAAGTTAGGGCTGAGCTCTTTGGAAAAATGCATCCTTAAGCAATCCAAAGGAAACTGCTCAAGATTGAGCAGAGCCATTAATAAGCCCTCAGGAAACAGAGCAGAAGCTCAGCTTCCTTCTCCTGATCACAGAAATATAGAGGCTGTAAGTAGTATTTCTACAGCATCTAAGGAATCTGGGATACATAGAAACTTTGAAAGCAAACGGGCAAGTCCCTTCACCACATCACTGGTTTCAGGAAACCCCAGCCTTCAAAGCCCCGAGGCTTAAAAAGTTGAAGACACTTAGCAAGCACTGGGCAATCATAATTAGCCACTTACATGCACATCAACTTTGCCTGCACCCCCCCATGTTAGACAAACTGCCCTACTTATAAAATAACCCTTAGCTGATCTGCCAGAGGCAATAAAGCCAGCCAGGGCCAAAACTGGATTAAAGATCTAGGGATTTCCAGTCCCCTGAAATACCCATTAAACTGTATCACCCTGGTCTGCTGCCAACTGTTAGGAAATTACCCTAGCAAGGAGCATTCCAGAGAGAACTTGCAGACAGGCTCAAGCTCTCATACAAAACTGTCTTAACTAAATGGCCGGCTTGGCTCTGAACAACGTTATAAATACTTAAGCTACAAATTTAGAGTGTGTTTGAGGTGTACTGGCAAGCTAGGTGTCATCTTTGCTACAGCATCACACTAGAACATGAGCTTATTTCATAACTATAACCTACATATCCCACTCAGTGACCTATATTTGAAGCGTGGGTCTCTGGGAAAGTTACTGACTGTCCCTTGAAATTTGCCAGAACCAAGTTAGCCCGTCTGTATTTTAGGAGGTGGGACCAGACGCCTGCTTCAATGCCCCATTCACGGCGCCGGAGGGCGGCACAGGGCCGGGGGAACTCTTCTTCCACCGGGGGTTAACCATGATGTCTTCACTCTCCTTCTGGCCCCACAGGCGGGCAAGGCTCACCGCAGTCTGTCCCTCGCTGTCTGGGACAAGAGCCTGTGCCCCGTAGCTGAGGAGCAGTTCCACGCAGTCACAGCGGCCCATGACAGCAGCGGCGTGAAGGGCGGTCCTTCCCAGCGGGGTTCTGGAATGCACATCCGCACCTGCGACAAACCGTACACGAGGCATAGGAAAGGAGGCAATGCCACCTGCGGGCCAGAACGCAGCATGGCTTTCTGAAGGCAGAAGCAGATTGTTTTAGTCACATCTAATCAGTGCAATTAACAAAGCTGTCTAGTGAACAAACGCTCCTGCTGCCCTTTAGCTCGCACACAGCAACTGGATACTCCGCATTCTGTTCCGGACACTGCAAGCTTTGCTGCAGGGAGGCTTTGCCATCACTTTTGCACTGGGAGCTCCCACTTACTGGGAGAGGACAACGTCCTTTAAGAGAGGAGGCCAGGCTCAAGCACCTGGATTGAAGGGAGCACCATCAGACAAGGTGGGATTACATTAACAATGTCCTTTCATTCAGGACAATCAAAGTGACCTCAGCCAGCCGAAAGGACTGTCCATTGTGCAAAGCAGGTTTCTTGGGAAAGCAGGCTTACTGAGGTGCAAAGCAACAATAAAGGCCAAACATCAGAGCCACGGAACTGGTGCTTACAACTCTTCCTGCGTTTCAGTGGCTGATAAAGCACTGCACAGGGCTGATGAAAACTGAGCATGAGGTAATAAGAAAATGGCAACAAATAAATGAGACTCAAAGAGGAAAGTAAAAATTTAGAATCCTATTTTCCAATATTAATTTCTCTAACACCAGGAGTCCTTACTCTTAGCAAGGGCAGTAGGTTTTATAGTCTCCAAGTCTATACCAGAACTGATGTGCTGAATACATTCTGTACCTCAAATACAAAATATGTGAGGCCATTTGGGTACAATTCTATGGCTTCGGTCACTGGGAAGGTGGTACCCTGTGCTGCTACAGCCAGAGAAGAATTGTTTTAAGAACATTACCATGTGTCAGGAGAAACCCGGCAGCTTCAGCGTGACCTCTGTGGCTGGCAATGAACAGTGCCACAGAAGCTCGGTGTGCCGCCCACTCCTTTTTCTGCTCCGGTCCCAGTAACTCCGCATGCGGCGTGCTGCCCCCAGCGCCCTCTGCTGTAGCTCCCAGATGGGCTAGCTGCAGAATGAACACAAACCTTTCTGTCTCCTTCAAAAGAGTAGTCTAATTCTTTTCAGGTATCAACAAAGTCTCACATGTATCCTTCGGGAATGCTTGCACACTGCATAAATCACTCCAAGACCAGCTAAATAATGCCTGCTTGTTTCTTACTCTTCTGCCTCATCTTGACACTCTACTATCTAGTATTTATTCATAACCGTCCCTTGGAGAGAACATCATTTGGGTTTTCCTTTCCTATGTTAAGCACCACAAAATCTTATAGGAACTGTTTCTCTTTGCAATCCTTGTCTTCAAACTTGTTGGAAACTGATCTTTTTTTTTGGAAAAGAGGACAGTGTGTTCACATAAACCCAGATTTCTTAAGGGGCAGGTGAGACTTTGGGCCTTAATTCCATAAACCTAAGGTGCCTCAGGCAACAGTCCTGTATCATAATCTTTCCCAGAAGGAGGGTTTTTTTGGAAAGTGAACCAAACATATCTGAAGTGTGGCTGAGAGGTGCCTCATGCTGCTGTTCTTCCTGAGAAACCATTTCCATGTTGGGCTGCATCTTCCACAGTGCACCATGTTTTTTTCATCTAGTAAGCAGAAGCATATTATTTTTGAAAATCAACAGTGTCAACAAGCTTCTGTGGGGCTCCTATGGCAATACACCTTTCATTACCAAGGAGACCACTCAGCTTTGTGGCACATCCTTCCATTTCCTGCTCTACACTGAGTAGAAAGAATCTGTAGCACACAGGGAACAACAAATCGCCAAACCCCCCACAAAAACCAGTCTGGCCAATAGCAAAATGCAAGCCATCTGTGGCACAAGACAGAAGAGCTGCTTGACAGTGAACTGCAACACTACACAACAGTTCAGGAAAGGAAGTGAAGAACCCTGCAGTATCCATTTGCAGCGGTTGGGGAAATACAAATGAATAAAATGTGATTAGCCAGGTTGGAATTTGGCCAGGGAAAAGGAGATAATGGCTCTTTATGAAAGGTCCCAAAGGCTATTTCATGACCACATTTGTTCAGGCCTGAAGGTTTACAGTACAGATCAGCTACAGCACCTTGTGTTTCTGCTGAGACAACGTTTCAGTCCTCAATCAAGAGAGCATCATGCCCTTTATCAAAGCACCACAGAAACTATTTGTTGTATAAAAATCAAAGCTTTCTTACTAATCAGACTTGACAGGATCATAAATTCGAGATGGTCTATAAGTTAGCACCAGATAAAGTGGATGAGATAGAGAATGTCTTTTGATTCTTGATTTTGGCAGCAGTGCATTGAGTCCCATTCTGACTCTGCTGTCAGTATGACCAGAGGATGGGCTCTGAAACAGTTTCTGCCCTTGATTCTCGTAACAGACAAAGTCACCCAGCCTCACCAGAATACCCAAGAACAGATAATCTCAATCTTCTAATGATGTTTAAAAGTAACTAAGAAAAATACCTTGTTTATATACTATGTATTATTTCTTCTGTCCATACAAAAAACCCCTGGGATTAAGTATCTTTCATTGAGAACACAACAGAAGGTTAAATAGCAGGTGACTGAACATAAAATGTAGACATTTCACAGACATCAGGGTAAGCAGGGACAAGAAAAGTAATCTGAAAGTATCCTCACATCAGTGCTACAAGAAGTTACAAAACAGCAAGAACTTGCACTCCAAGTGTATGTGCTGTTTACTAGTAACTGTGAAAATACATCTTATTTTTAAATTGAACAGACTGCATTAGGGCCTGACTCCTCAGTTTTGGATTACTAGACCCCTCAAAATTACCATTTTCATTGTGAATTGTAGCCAGTAAAACCAACCTATTTAATTCCTATGGCAAGTCTCTTCCATTAAAGACTTCTCCCATGCGCCCTCCAAAGTCTTGCTTTCTAAGAGCAGAGACCTGCAGCAACAGACTGTTGCTTTTCTGCATACAGCACCCCACCCATGCACAGAAGTAATGAAATCAACCTTCACAGTTTCTCCTTTTGCAGCAGCTGCCACGAGATGCCCCCAGCCATCGTGTCGCCAGATGCGCATTGTAATCATTCCACCAGGGACAATATCAATGTCCTTAAATGTAGCCTCATCTGGCAGATCTGCTGTAGGGAGTTGGAAAGAACAAGTCAACATATCCCCAGAGCAAACAATGACCAGCTAAAAAAATGTTAATGGTGACCGAATTCTTTTAGCCATTGCTGGTGCTTTCTGATTTTACTGTCATAATGCAGCAAGGGCACCTTGGGCCCCATTGTTCTAAAGTTATGAAAACAGAGATTCACTCCCAGCCTGGAAAAGGCTGCAATACTCAGTGGTCTTGGGCCAACATGGTTGTAACCCCCAGAAAGGTGCAGCTAAGATGTTAGGTACTAAGACCATAGGAGAAACATACTTAAGTGTATCCACACACATATGGTGTCTTTATTGTAAAAAGAAAGCACCAAGTTGGTTTGCTCTGAGAAATCAAGTAATAGTTTGTCATACAAAAATAAGTCATTTTGTATTAATTAGCAGGTTTAAGCAAGTTTCAAGGGCTCTCTCTGCTTGTTACTTCCAAAGCCAAGGACTCCAACATGACACGTTCAGCTGATGTAATGGGAAAAAATACTGCTCCACACAAGTCTAACTGTGGAGAGGTTGGCCAGAGCCTTGCTAGAGCTGTCCTAGGCTGAGGTGAACCAGCCAGGTACTGGCATTGGCTGTTGACAATGCTAAGCAGGAATTTAGAAGTCAGCATTTGCAATCTCTAACCCAGAGAGATCCTGCTGAGATCTTTAAGGAGTAGAAAGAAAAGTGTTAAAAGCTGAATTCCAAGTCCAGTACAGTCAAGAGAGGAAAGCAGAAGCCTGGCCTTCATCCAGGACCTAAACATTGCCATAACTCACAGGTAAACATGCTACAAACAATCCACAAAAATCCAAGAGGTTACAGGTTCTCACCTTCATCCAGATACTGAAGCCGCTGGAAGTGAAGGGGGATCCCAGTCAACAATTCTAAATGAGACTTCAGCTTCTTCAGAGTCAAGTCATTTTGGCATCGAGGCAGTGAAAAGATCTCATTTGTTTCAACTAAATGGAGCCGGACAGTAAAGGTATGCAGGGGCATGGTGATGAAGTGGATCCTGACCAGGAAAAGTTTGTAAGACTTGCCTCTTGGAAAAAGCTGGGATTCATTGTAAGGACAGGGGGTCTAGATCTGGTCACTCCTCCCTGCCCTAGTTATTGACTCATCCAAGCCCTCCATATAGAGATCCTGCTATGTATCATGTTACAGTATCTAAGCAGCATCAACTGACATCACAGAAGTACAGTCCACAGGTGTGATGCAACAGCCTGTATAAACATCAGAGAACACCACAGAAAGTAAGAGTGATTACAGATTTCCCATACATGTTCCTCCCCATATTTAATTCTTACTAGGACAAAATATAAACTTCCTTGGAAGATAAGCAGTAGAGAAACCAAGCAGTAAATCATGTAAATACACAAAGTTACCTGTATTCCGTGTTCCTCTTTCCTTTGCTGAAATCTAGATCTCAAGCTACACAATTAGTCCAATGTGTAATAAAAAAGAACATACAGCTGTTTAATTGTGTTTCCAGTTTAATACAAAGGGCTCTTGTGCCCTAACTGTGTGGCTAAGGGGTACAGGAACTGTTCATTATCCTCACTTTCACATCAGCTAAAATCCTGCAGATAAAAGAGGGACAAGGTCAGATATTCTTTTGCAGCAGTTGGCTGAAGTTCTAGAGTGCGGGATGGAACAGACAGTGAGTGAAATGGCCAAAAAGGTGACTGCAGCAGCAGCAGATTCAGAAGACTCCTAAGCTCAGAAGCAAAACCAACATACCAGGTGCCAATTACTCGTTTCCCACACACATGCTCCCCAAGGCCTAACAACTTCACAGAGTTCACTAATGTAGGATGCCCAAGTGTAACACCACACTGAAAAGTCCAGGATGTCCTTCCAGGTTGAAATTTGGAAAGGGTAGGATTTAAGATTTGAGTGCCACTCTCACCCAGCACACAAAAGTTCTCTTCATTTAAAATAAATCTTAAGAGTTTCAGTTCCAACCAAATGACAGTAGTTTCAAAGCACTTTTAGCACTTTCACTGCAAGGAAAAGGTTCCAGAAGAGCTACTTCAGGTCTCAGGACATCTAATGGATTTTTATTAGACACTATGATGAATTCCACACTCAACCCTGGTTTGACAGGTGACTGTTTATACCAGGAAGATGTTTCATTAATTGAAAGAATACACTCACATCCCACTTATGATAAAGTCAGTTACCACAGATTGGTTTATAAAACAGTTACAGGATTTATTGAGATAAATACAAGTAGAAAGTTACATAGATTCTCTGTTCTGACAAACGAATGACACTTCCAGAGTGTCCCCACTTTAGAACTGGGTTCTAAACAACACTGTGTACAGACAGAACTGCCACTAGGGCAGGATCCCGACCAACGCCAAGTGTATGCCACACACACGAGACCAGTGAGCCTGAATTCTAAGCAACATGACCAACATGCTTTGGATTACAAGTGCTTGACCATCCTATAGCATCCAAGCAATATTGCACCCACCAACATTATTTTCATGTTCCTTAGCTAGAAATGTTTCAGTTATATTCTTACTCCTGGTGTGAAAGTGGATCAACTACCTAACTTTGCATCATCTGGCTTTTAAAATACATATTTTTGCATAAGTTAAACTACCCAGAGAACTGCATGTGAACACACTGCTTTGCTTATCATTGCATACAATTGTCTCGTACAAGACAAAGTGCAGTCTCTAGTCATGCTGAAATAATTTCTAGTGTAAAACTGAACCAAGACAAACCTTGTAGAGGGTAAATCTGTTTAATAGACCTGCACATTGTCTAAATAAAAAAATCCCACCCCAAACTATGATGTCCCCTATTAGTGCATGTGACTGAAAGTTTTAACGGAAGTCCTTAAATGCTCTACTGAAATCGTATCATTTAAAGCAGACATGATTTCTGGAGCCAGAGAGGTGACAAAACATTGTTAAAAAAATCCAAGTTTGTTTAGCCTTTCAGTGAACTTTTACAGGTAGTGGCTTACTGTATCCTAATTAAAAACTCGAAGTGAACAGTAACCAAACACGCTAAAACAAATTTTTGTTTTCTGGTGGATTATTGCAAGTAAAGGTAACTAAGATTATGTGACAAACACAAACATGGGTTGGGTTAACGTTCAAGGTATTTAATTTATATACAACACCTTTCAAACATACTTACATATACACACAATTAAAAAAATTGTTCAGTGCTGAGAAATTTAATGAACTCATAATAAAAAATGGAAATAAAACTTTGTCAGAAAGGCCTTAGAAAATCTGAACCATTAGAAAATACCAGTATAATGCCAGCATTAGAAAAAGTTATTAGAACTAGAAAAAATTAACTTGAGAGGTCTTTTTCTTAAGAAATTGCAACTGTAAAAATCTGTACTGAAGAAGCATTTGTTTTAAATTATAAAAAAATTGTAAAAAGTGAAATGTAGAATATTGCAGAGTTTACAAAGTTTATACTGTTTGCTGTGACAGCAGTGATAACAGTGGTATATTTCTGCCTGCAACTTCCAAAAAGCATTTTGTGATCTCACAAGGAAACCATTTGTTACAAATACTGTACATATTATAATACAGGACTTCTTAAACTTATACAAAACTGAGCCCTCCAAAAATACAGATCCTAGCTGAGGAACCTACTTGCTGTACTGCAGACAAGCCTGACCCAGAACAAAACAAAAAGAAAAAAGTGATTTTTGGAGAAACCTTCACCCAGGTGAACTACTTACTGGAACAACAGTGAAATAAGGGGAAATATTAACACTGGCCTATTTATCTTAAAGTATTGTGTTCCCAGAGAGAACGTAACTGTTATTACATGAAACCATTTCTTCAGTATTTCAGCATCAGCTTTTGAACAAGACCAGCATCCAATCCACAATCTAAAGACAACTATTTCTTTTCCAGGCCCTACATTATCTGCAGGTTTGAGACACACCAAAGAAAAAACTTCCTAATTTTTCAAATTGTTCAAAATCTATCTAATTTTATTAACAGAACTTTGTTCTAGCTGTATATTCTGTATTTCTTTCTTCTGTGTACTTAAACAGGTATTTTGGAAGACATCCTACTTAAACTTAAGGGTATCAGTAACCTTCATTTGCTGTTTGCCCTAAACCTATAATCAACAGAAGTTAGAGAGTAAACTGCATCAGCACGTTTCCCCTGTGAGTTTTTTCTGACTTCAGAGCTCCTTTGTCTTAGGAACAAAGTAGCAGGCTCTTTGGGATTTGAACGTTGGACCAGTTAAAAGGTGTTCTTCAAACAATGCATGTATGTAAAAAGCACAAACAAAAAAATATAAGTCTGTAAAATTCTGTAATACCCTTCTAGATACCTCATGTCACAGGAACTGAATCCCTTAGAAGAAGTGAACTTTGCTAGAGCAGACAAATCATATTCAGTTTCAGAAATTAACAGCCTATCTACCAGAGCCAGCAGTCACAAAAACAGACATGTTAGCACCTGTACAGGTATAGCTCAGAAATAGCAAATTAATAGAAAAGTCACAATATACAAAGGATCAAGCTCTTTCTGTGCTTTGAAAAATATCACATTATATTAAGTAAAAATGAACCATGCCTTAATTCTCGCAGAGTAACTACTTCATAAAATGAAATTGTTTTTGAGCTTTTTTCCACTGATACAGAATTAAGTTCTTCATCATATTTGTTAGAATTCAAAACTATTCACATATATACATTTTTCTCAGCTGAAATGCAACATTTGAAACAATACAAAAACTACAATAAAAATGAGGAAATAATATCTTCATGTAAGTCTGCTATAATCAAGTTTTCAAATGCAGAAACCATTTTAAGCTTGTAGCAGACTCCTCTACTACTGGAAATGTTTTGTTAAAAAATGAAATGTAAATTGCAACTACACTGGAACACTGAGTATGGTGTAAGACTTTGCATACAATACTTAACTGCAGGCGAGATAAGAATTATCCCCCTCATTTATAGAGGTAAAAAGAGCAGTTATTCACACAGACACATGGCTGTAGGTAAGAGATGCTCATGAAATGAACATTGCAATGTTTCTCAACAGACCCTTTCCAGCTCAAGTAGGTAGCAAAAACCTTCTTATTTGTCCACCGACAACATAACTACAAACATAAGGTGAAAAAACATTTTGATGTTCAGCATTCACTGCAGAAGAACACATTAGTTTTGTTTTTCAATGTTAGTATTGTCCAGGTTACCCTGTTTTAGTTTTATGGTGGCAAAGAAGGACACATCTTGATCTCTGTCAGATTGCAGGGCTAGAATGGTCTCTTCTGCAGCTTCTAGATGAGGATTGCCAACACTTTTAAAATAAGCTAGAATAAGGGGAGAAAAAGACAATTTTAATCAAACCCAAAAGAATAAATCCTAGGCCATAAGTAGTGCAAAAATACAGAGGATGCCAAAAACACTTGGGCTTTCTCATCCAATTTTTAGGCTCCTTAGAGAAACTACAGCAAGCTTAGAAAGCTGACAGAGAAATACACTACTGCTTACTCATTCTACTAGGTGCTGAAGTATTTCTAAGGGAAGTTTTTTGGCTGAACTTTAAATAGAAATGTATCAACAACTAAGAGCAAGCTCAGGAAGCTGCTGTGAACAACGCGTGGCTGTCCTGCCCTGCCCTCTAGCGCCAAGGACCTCCATCAGTCACAGGAGCAACATCAGCTTCAGGCCCTTCGGACAGGCCTATCGAATACATTCCAAGACAGAAGAGTCACTACAGTACACATTCCTAAATCCGAATTTAAATGCAGTATCCCAGGTTACACTGTACGGTTCTGTTTTCAGTTGAAACAGAACCAAAGTGCAATTTATAAAGAACTGCACTGGCAGAGGAAAGAGCATTTGTCACCAGTTAGTTCCTTTGAAGGAAATGAATGACCACACCTTTCTCCAGCAACGTCTGCCTCAGAGCCTTGGCGAGCAGAACCCTCACGTTTGGCACAGGATCTGAAGAAAGGCTTAAAAGACTGGGGAGTAAGTGTTCAACAAATTGGTCGACAGGCATACATTCTTCTTCTACTACAGCCTACAGGATAAACACAGAAGATGAGAAAGCAAAATTTATGTTATAAATACGCCATTTCCCACTCGTTTCCATGTTGCCCTTAATTTAGCCTGACTATTAAAAAAGACCCTGTTTGACTCTGAATGAATACACCCTATATTGGTGAAATAAATACAATCTTCGAAATACTGTTACGAAAACATGCCTTACCATTCTAAAGCTATCTGAAGATGACCCAAAATGAGCAGGTAACTTTCAACTATACTTTAAAAACCACTGCTCGCTTGCCTGTCATCATCCTTTTCCCTTTCAATATTCAAGTCTTGCTCCTTACTTCTAGTCAAGTAAGCACTTTTGGTTTGGAGGCAGGCAGGTCAGCAGAAATAGAGGAAAATGGTTCCTGGCATCTAGCACTCGCTGGCAGTTTGAAGAGCTCTTGTGAACCTCTATCCTTACATGTCAAAGTACTACAAAACACATCTTAGTTTAGGACTGAATTCTTGACTTTGCTACTGGGATACCAGAAAGCACAAGGATCAGCTGTATTTCAGCTGGAGGCACAGAACAAAACAAGGACCACAGCTTCCAAACTGGATACGCCATTTGCTACTACTGAGACCACGCCAACTCTGCCACTGCCTTTGCTTGACCCACAGAATCACAGAACCCAAGGAATGGCAAAAAATGCTATTTAGCCCAAATTTCAGTTTTGCCCATACTGTTAAAAAGCTTCACACTGGCTTCAAATCAAATGTTCCAAAATAAATAGAAACACAGAGAGAGAACATTCCAACCTGACAAATGAAGGCAAAAGCTTGTCTTCCAACCCACTTGGAGCAGTGACGGAACCGCACTACAAGTTCATTAATGAAATTTAATCCCAGTGCGTTTGCATTGTTTGTGTAGAACTTCTGTAATATTGCTACAACCTGTGAAGCAGAGGAAGGGGGAAGAGGAAAAGGGAAAAAAGAAATGAGAGTTTATAAAGTTAAAAAAGCATCATTTCAATTGAATCCTACAAAAGGACACCAAAAACTGTATTCAGTGTAGCCAGCTGTGCTTGCAGAATAAGTTACTGTGCTTATTCTGGGGAAAAGAAACATAACTTTTAAAATAGCTGTTTGTTCAGGTGAAACAAAAAACACTAAAAGGATTTTAAACAATCATTAAAATAATGCCAAGAAGAAAAAAAATAAAGAAAACTTTCTACTCATTCAGGACATCTACAGGATGATGGCAATACCATTAAGTTCATAACAAATTAATTCAAATTTGAGGAAATATCAGTAACTTTTTTCCCTCCCAGAACAAAAAGGTCTCCCTGATCTTCTACATCCTGGTTTTCATCCACTTGAAAATACATTTATCATTCCCATGCAACTAACAGAGAAACATTTTAATATCTGTGGAAGTCTGACCACTCAAAATATTTTATAAATTTTCATTTAACTTTTTTCCATATTGTTTATCACATTTATCAAAGTATGTCTGTATTCACATTACTTGTCTGAAAAAAAAGTAAAGTGATTTCATGTTTCCCTCTCAAGAATATTTTTTTTCCTTTTCTGCCAGGAAGTAAACTAAATCCCCTACCAGTTTGAAGGAGATCCACCGAACTTCTGAAACTTTATCAGAGCAGAGAGTTAGTGCAATATGTCTTAAGTAGTCGTAGACATCATTGGGATTGTAGAGTTCCAGTATCAGGATCAGCTGTCTAAACACAAAGAAAGTGATTAACTCTAGGAAGCACAACCTGCTTCCATTTTAGCAACTGTTAAACATAAGGAAGGATCACTTGGAGCCTTGAAAATACTATAGTTACTACAAAGCAATTGAACAGTTTGTTCTTCTCTCTGCTCCATACAGGTGCACACACAGGATCAAAGAGACACATGCTTTAATCCATCGAGTCCAAGAGAAACATTTATCCCAACTAGAGGTACCCATGAATCAAAAATATCCCAAATAATAACAAAAGCTGCGAACAGAAGTACAATGAGAAGCTTCTTTGCAACTTCAGACCAATAACCTGTATATTCTTGCAAAGCAAAAATGGAAGATTTACTTTGGTGTAGAAATCTCCATTCCAGAACAAGTTTTCTATCTCAGAACTGCACAGAGCTCATTCTAGCCACAGCCCTTCCCGTGTTACTAGCAGCCACGCACAAACGCAAACCGCTAAGTGACAACTCCCCACTAAGTGTCAGGGACCTGCTGTGCAACGGTGTCACAACTCAGTGAGAGTCCCTTGTGCCAAACTAGGGAGTGAATCCTCCACAGCCCAAACAAAACAATGAGATAAACATGAAGGTCAGATTTTAGCTGCAAACGATTCCTATGAATAATCTTTGTGTGCTTCAAATATCAAGAAGGCTTGCAGAAAAAGAACTGTGGGATATTACTCTATCTCCATCACACACCCAGTCATATGGACATGCCAAATCAGTAAACTAGTTTGTAAGAAATGTTTTTTCCTTCATGCTTGCTAGAAAGATGTCTTTCATACAATCATTTAGATTGGAAAAGACCTTTAACATCATGGACTTCGCACATAAATTTCACTGATTTTTACAAGGCAGTCTAGAACTGAATAAAATCTGAAACCTCACTGAATAGCACCTATCAGACTGTCGTATTTCATAAGCTGCAAGTGAACCAGATCTCCATTTTGGCATAACCACATTTAAGTTCCATTCAGGCCTGATGACAACACAATTTGACAATGTCCACCCCCCACTAAAAAAAAATCCTCCAAAACCAAATATAAACCAAACACGAACAGCCAGTGGTTTTGAAGTTCAGTTCCTTAACAGACTGGTTGATATTTCAGCTCCTAACTACGGTGTGCTCATTTCTGAATGTAATTATCTATTTCAGAGTTAGTAATGTAGAGTAAAAATCTGAAATTAACAAAATTACATACTCTGCCAGCTCGTAACGAAACCTCCAGTTCCTGCTGTTGTCAGTCACCACAAATTCTTGAAGTTGGTAAAGATATTCTCGCCTTTTGTCTGCATGAAGTAACTAAAGGAAAAGCATGACTTGTATAAAACTGATGCAATTCAGTATTTGCACTTCTCTGGTGTATTGCTCTATTCACACTTTTATATGCATTTTCCTACTTGAAAGGAAGTGATCATTCATGAGATGCTTACTAAAAACTGTGCAGAGTCAGCTGACTGCCTGGACACACAAGTCTGACATCCAAAAAAATACATCAAGTCATCATTTCTGCAAGGATACTCAAAGCACCATCTCTGGGCAGAAGACTGAGCAACCCACAAACTAAGGATTTGTGTTTATTACCCAGCAGCCCACCAAGAGCTACTCTTTTCTCTCCCAGCCTCAAACATAAATCACTACTGGTCCAGCTTCCCAGCTGGACTGCACAAAATACTAATTCCTTTACAATAGCTAGGAGCATTTACAGCCATGTTTACAAAAGGTTTTCAGTTTTGGTATTTTGTTGGGATATGAGACAGTGAGGTACCTTAAAAAAGCAACAGACATACAAAATTGCCGTACTGCACAAAGCTAAATGTGTAATTACATCTGGATATTTTACATCTCAAAAAACTCTTAATATAATAGAGTCTGGAAAAAAAATTTCTTAAGAAATTAAATTACATTTTCCTACCTTTAGAAAGTCATACAGATGTTTAAGGACACCAATGCGCACTTCATCCAGATCTTTCAGGAATCCATTGAAAACTGGCACCAGGTCAGCAGCTGTTAGCTGATCTCCCAGAATTACTGCTAGCTCATGTATGGAGAAAGCTAGTGTCCTGCGTACCTTCCACTGCAACAGTTGAAGAAGTGAACTAGATTAGGCATTACAACTAAAATAAAGAAGCTTTTGAACTACACCTGTGTGAGGACTGAGACAGCAGAAGAAACAGGCCTAGTTAAACAGCAGTAGAAAATGATAATCATATTTATGAAGTCTGATTTACATCTTAAATTTTATATTTTTAGTGCATATTTAAACGCTTGTAAGAAAATACATGTTGTAACTTCAGTGCAACAAAGAGGACAGGAAAGCTACGCAAAATTTTAACTTATCACTATTTTTTTTGTTATTTTTATTTTTTTACCTGTACATCTGAGGCCAGCGTCTCATATGTATCCTTCAGGCAGTGCCAGTTCTGCCTGCCCAGCGTCAAGGCTACCCCAGGAAGACTATAGGCACAGTGTTTGGCTATTTCAGTATCAACAGTCTGGGCTCGAGCTGGGTCTGTCATTGACAGGTACTGGTCTAATAAGGGTTGAGGTATGATATCCTAGAGAGAGACAGTGCATCAGCAACACACAATTGAAGATCTGAAAGAAAATACACCAATTGTGCTCTAGTATTCACTTGCTACCAACCAGCTGGCAGCAAAACACAAAAAGTAGCAAGATGCTCCTTTTGTGAACTAGCTTTACGAAGTGCACATGAGCCCCCCAGTTATTTGTCCTCTCCTTAGGATAGAGCAGGCAGCAATGAACAGTAATTACTACTTGATCAACAGATTGCATCAAACCAAATGGAAAACTTCTTTGCTGACAACAAACAGTAAATCCAGTGAAAAAACAGTATAGCTGGTGCCTGCCTTGACTGCAGAGACAGCAAAAGGGCAACAGACTTTTTCTAGCTTTCCAATTTAAAATAGGGTTCTACTCAAATGCCCAGAACATTTCTTACATTCTGCATCTGATCAACTGCAAAAGCTATCACTGTAGCAAGGGTAAGATTAACTGTATTCAGTACACCACTAAAGCAGATAGATGCTATTCCCATCACCTGTAGTTTTGACTTGTCATCTTCCAAAGGTGGATTCTTTTCTGGCTCTTTCTTTACAATTACACTGGTTCCTCTGTGTTGTTCTTCTGAGTCCTGCAAAAGGTCATATAGCTAGTGAAATGAATTACTTCCTGCTGTTTGGGATAGTTCAAAGCATCGCGCTACAGAACAATGCAATTCAGGTACAGAACAGCCTTTTGTAGACAAAGCCTTGTACAGGCAAAGCCTTCTTTGGTGTGTTTATACAACTACAAAAAGACAACTGAGTTGTACACTTAGACATACACTATTAAGATCATCACAGCAACAAGAGGAACAGTAGTTAAATTTATTTCTATAAAGAGCAATCTAACTTAACACAATAAACTCAGCATTCATATAGATTATGGATGGCTACTTTTATGTACTCTTAAAAACATTTTTATTCTTGAATTTAAATTATCTTAAACAAGACAATTCAGCAGTTGCTCCTTTCCCCAAATATCAAAAAAATTCAAAGGAATTAAAGGACCAAAACAAAGTTCAAAAGTTCATACAGTATTTTACATTTTTGTTCGTACAGGTTTAATGTGCAATTTTTGTTCATAGACAAGGAATCTTTCTTTACATTTCACAATTTACTCCAGCAACATTAAATACTGTACAAACAATTCTTTTTACTCCTATCTATATATTAAAATAAAGAAATAGTAACCAGGAACTGTCTTCCTGTCAACACCTGATTCAGCTTCCTGTTTGGAGATAAAACACTAATTTAAGACTCATTACAGGAAAAGGTAAGACCATACTTGCTCTATTTCATCTGACAAAAATCCAACAAGACTCTGCAAAGCTTTAACTCTTAGGTAACCTGTGTGCAAACAGAAAAAATAGCCCTCAATAGCTTTTCTTTTTTAACTAAAACAAGTGGCATGTGAGTTATGGTGATGTTCAAAGGCTTCAGATCAGGAGTGGGTCAGCAATGTCAGAGATTGTGTGAACATACAAAGTACTTAAGCAGGCAAGAATTCCTTTCAGGCATGGAGCACAGTGCATACTTACTGCGCTTTTCAGTACACTGGTGCCAGACTGACCACTGACGTTATCCTGGAAGGCAGAGGATGAAAGTGTGTCCTCCTTCACCTGGTTGCAGGTAGCACCTGAAACAGCCATTTCATCCAAAATACTTTTGTTCTGAAGTTTGCCACTGCTTGCTTCCATTTTTTTGGTCTCGTAGTCACCAACAGAATCAAACTGAGCAGCTCTGAGAGCAGCAGACAACACTTGGACCTGAGCTGTAAAAAGCAAGAGACTATTTAGTCTTCTAATGCACTTAATGCACTTAAAAGCATTGAACATGTATTTAAGTTAAATCTCAAAAGATAAGAAGCAGCCCAGTCAAAGCTGCACAGAAACAGTATCTAGCCACCTTAATATGGCAGGCTACCAGTTGGCTGACTACTGCCTACTACTACAGCAAGGAATCCAAATGTTGCTTCAGTTCCTGCAGATACAACTTTGCATGCAGAGAAGGGATGAAAAAACAGGCAGATGAAAACTGTGAATCCTCTAGAGTACATCGGAGACTTCGTGGAACAAGAAAGTGAGTTGGCAATAGATGACAGGCTTGTCAAGAAGGATTTGGCCCAGGAAACACAAACATTCCACTTACAGAATGGGCCATTCTCACTCCAACAAATATCAGATGAACACAGCTGATAGCAAGTAGCTCTGTCCCTACAGCACAGTACTTAGCTACAATACTTAAAGACAGTTTTATCAAAAATCAACAAGCTTTTTTCCCTTTTGTAGTGAGATCCAATTTATTTCATGCAAACAGGAGCCAGGAACATTTCCCCAGCTGTTCTAGAAATAACTCAGGTCTTGTGAAAAAGGCTGTTTAATAACTTTCTACTATAATTTACTACTCAAGGAAGTCTCATCACCTTGTGAATACCAAGCCAATTAAAATGTGGTCAAGGGTTTTCTAAAGGCCAGAAGAACATCTGCTCATAGAAATTCTTATTTTACTGTTACAAAGTCTCACCTTGAACATCTGGATCATCTATGTGCTCCTGTAAGCTTTCTAGAACTTTTTTTATTTCACTACTAGCAACACAGTTATTACATGGCACAGAGCAGCTATCTTTGTGCTTTTCAGTCTTGAACTGAATCAACTCCAGATCCTGACTTATATCAGGCAGAGGAGGGCGCCAGTACAGAAAAGTATTAAATACATCCTCAGCAGACTGTAGCTTTGAGTTCGTTCCAGGAAAACTGCTCTCCTTAGTGACTTCTATGACACCAGCAGCAACTTTGTCACCCTGAGACAACCCAGACACATCTTCTCCAGGATTGGTACAACAATCTGAACTTTCTTCTCGGGTATCTTTATTTAGGTTCTCAACTGAGAGCTTTTTATTAGCTTCAGCAGCAGTCTCCTCAGTTGTTGATTCTGGTTTGATTTCCATTGGTTGTTCTGAACTGGTAACAGACACACACAGTTATACAAACAAAACAAAGTACTCCATAACAATAGTTTTCAGTGAAATAATTCATAAAAGACAGCACCAACTACAGAACCTTATTTTCCCTGCAAAATTTAGAATTCATGTTACCACTACACTTTACTTCACCAGGTTTCCCTTCATACTTTTTCTGGAACTATATTCTCAAGTTGAGATTTTTAGCTCTGAAGAGCAACATTCTTCATTCTTCTCCCTTCCACTACCCCACATCTTTCCATTAATTTTACCTGGACAACGTAGCATTTGTACTGGAGGACAATGAAGTTACGTTGTTGCTGGAATTCCCATCCGGCCAGATACTCAGCGTCCCATCTTCTCGAATGTAAAGACCAGCACTGGAAGGGTTGGCAAAGGTAGAAATAAACGGACCAAGAGACTGAAAAGCAGCCTGACGAACCTGTGGCAGCATAAAGACAACAGTCACAATTCATGCAAGTCTTGCACAGACAATGCTAAAAACCAAAATTTTGGTTCAATTTTTGGTTCAATTGGTTCTTACTGTAACAGCTTCATTTAATAATATAAGCAATTATCAATTAACAAGTATGTGACACCTAAGCAAAGGCTATTAGAATATCAAGCATGTATCTACAATCATAGTAAGGAAATTTTTTTGTAGTTATACATTTGAAAGACATCACTATCCACTTCAACTAACACCTTTTCCACAAGCAACCTACTCACAGAACTGTTTACACTTACTAAAAACCTACTGATAGAAGCTGTTAAGTAGTAAGAGAGAAGAAAAATAAGACAGCATCTTGTTAGAGGAGATATAATTTTAGCAGATCAGGCTCTAATCTCAGCAAATTCAGAGAACTTTTACAGCATACTTGTGACTTGCCCTTTATTTGTGTATCTGACTGAGAATATGCACCAATTATAGAGGGAGTTACTTACCCATCTGCAAGTGTCACTAATAAGACTAATAAACAGCGGGGATAATTTGCTTCTGCGAACTTCTGGGGATGTGGTGTAAGACACTGCCATGAAGCATTCAGCACAAGCTTTTCTCATTCCCCAAACACTATCAGAACAGAGTTCAAAGAACTTGGGAATCTGCCAAAAATAAGCAAAACCAAGACTAAAGACTAAAAGACTACAGCAACTTACTAAAAAGGTATTTGTTTGAAAACTGGAGACAATGATAACTCAAGAGACAGTAAAATAAGAAGAAACAGGAACAAGTTAAAAACAATTTTTAATTTAATAAAAAAGTGTCTGAAATTTACCTATTTAGACTTTATGTACAACTACATGAACTAGGAAAGAATCAATAGAATTATACATGGCCTTTTTTTCCAGAAACTATACGTTGTTTGATCATCCTAGTTCAGGGGAAAAGAGTCAGTAATTCTGAAGTGTGTGTGTACATATATGCTATTAAATTTTTTTAATGTTTTGCAAAACAAGAACTTCACGTTTCTATTCATTTCCAGTTTTGCTATATAATTGCAACCAAAGCCTGAGCCAAATCAATTTTTAAAAATGCATTCATACTGATAAATGTACAGACAATAAAATAACTAATTATTAAACCTTTTTAACTAAGAAATACAAGTCTTGTAAATGGATTTTGATTTTTGACATACCAGCAATCTTTCTGTGGCTTCCTGACCAACAGCATTACAAATGTCACCAAAATTAGCTGCACAAATCTAAGAAAGAAATAAAAAAAATTAACAAATAACATTCTGGATCTTTCAAATACACTAGTTTTATTATCTACTTCACCATGCATTATTTATCCCACGTAACAACTGCATAAGCTAGACTACTCAAATTTCAGCCATGTAACGACATCCTGTAACATTAACTCATCCCAAACAAATACTCATTAGAATAAGCTTCCATAAGGCAGATGTCTTTGAAATAACTAATAATGAAGGTTTCTGCATGAAGAGCATAATCTACTTCAGTAATCACTAAAAGGTACAATAAGCCTACTTAAAAATTTAAAATACTTTGAACAGCAGCTGTCAAAACCAACACAAACTAAAATATGATACAAGGGTCAGGACTTTCTGTACTGGCAGAAATATCTTTGCTATGGCTGAGACTGGCTTAAGTGCTTTGCTGAAATCAAGGTCTCAAGGTAGTGCCATTTACAGTACATTACAAATGCTATAATTAGGGCAAAAAGGACACTCCCTCATGTAGAAAAAAGATGGCACCAAAATCTGAAGTTAAGATAGGAATGTGTTAATATACACTATCCATTCTACATGCTTACGTAGAAGGCTGTAAAGCAGCTGAAATTCCAACAAGTGCAGCTTATGTTAAGGACCCAGCTGAAGCTTTGCATAACCCTTAAGACTACTCAAATATTTAAAATCTTCTTAGGCTACAAGTTTCCTTTTGTACTCAACCATGAATTAAAATTTCTCCTTTCAGTAACACCAGAATTATGTGTTTATTTCTTCTTAAAGGCAGCATGTCTCAAATATCTGTTACTTTTGAATTTCTGGTTTTGGAGTAACATGGCAGAAATCAGGTAACTTGTTTGCATCCTATAAATCAACAGCTTAAAAAAAAAAAAAGTGGTATAAAACTATTACCAATGCAAGATCAGTTTAACTGCTACACCAAAGCCACTCAGGAAGGACAGTTATCCGTCTCTTTACTGAACTACATGTCAATAAATTAAAACTGCTCTTCCAGACTCTTTAGAAGTTCATCAGCTCAAGTTATGGCTAAATTATTCAGGAAGGTATTTGAACAGCAACATATGAATTTATTTTTACATGGTTTAGGGTTGAAAACACACCAACCTTTCGCACTTGAAACAGTTTCCCATCACTGCACAGTTCACAGAAACGAGGAAGCAGCACGTGCTCAACTGTTGTTCTGCTCAGCATAGAAGCCATTTTACAGATTATCTAAAAAAAAAGTCAAGAAGAGGATGTGCAAGGAAAAAAAAACCAAAACAAAGTTTGCAAGCATGGCCAAATATTCTTCCTGAAAATTACCTCTAAGAGCAAGAGAGCAACTAGCATGAAATAGGTTTAACTACTACACATTATTTGTATTTTCATACAACAGTCTTATGTGAAGCACAATCACAGTTTTTATTTAAAATCATTCTACGCCACTGTGCCTGAACATAGTATTTCTGCATGTAATGAACTGCCTTTTTTATCTGGTTAAATAGACTTCTATTAATAAATGCATTTTCAAGGTGTTTTACAATGTGGCATACACTGGTGTTTTGTATGGAGAAGACAAAAGTTCCATTACACTAGCCAGCACACAAAATCAGTCTTTATGCATATTAGAAATATCTCAAGCTTAAGGATGCAAATAAGCCCCTTGGCTTTAACAGGACTGTTCAGATACTTAAAAACAAACACAGTCCCAGCTCTTTACAGGCTCAGACAACATGATGAAATAGAAGTTAACCATACAGAAAAGGGATAGTAAGACAAACTAGTTATATTCATAAACTAATGCACACTTTACAGGAATCATTCTCAGAGAGTTAACACTGCATCATACTTAACATAAGTTAGTAATGTAATGTGCTCACAGATTCAGCTTTCCGAATTGTCTGAACTGTTCTGAATTTCCAAACTGTGAGTTTCAACTACCACTACAAACCATGTTTCTGCTGTGAAAATCAAGTCCTTTGGATTGTACATTTCTTTTCAGCTCCCACTTCTTAGGACAACTTGCTTTAATTCTTATATTTGCAAGAGTAAAAAGGAAAGGACTTCCATGCACCTTCCTACTCAACTGTTCTGCCTGCTCATGCCTACTCAAATGTTGTCAGATTAGAAGAACTCAACTTTCTATTTTTATTTTTCAAAAATAACTGAGGCTTTCTACCTCAATAACAAACCAAAAACAACCATTCGCTTTTGCCTTCTTAACAGCATGGTAAATTAAGAGCTAAGGAAGACACCGTTCAAGGACTTTTCTACAAATTTTCAAACTTTTTTAAAAGGCATCTGGTGCTCAGATGTCACTCTGGAAAACTGCCTAAGCAATACTCAACTCACAAACAAGCAAGAGGAAAATCTAGCAGCTAAAACTATTTTACACATCAAGTATCAGATATCCATGCTGAAATGTAATTACACACCAGCATTTTCCTGTGGAGTCAGCCAATTTCGTGAGCAGGGAATTATTTTTTTTTCAAAACCTTAAGAATTAAGATCATAATTCATGCTTTTACACCATTACTGTGATGCACAGTAGAGCAAATGAAAACTCTTGGGGAACAATGAATTCTTAACTTTAAAATGCACTTGATTCTTGACAGTCTTCTTTTAATTCTTGTTATCTGGCTACCATTTTGACAATATTTTAGCATCCTGAAGTATAAAGATGGTCTCTTTAAACCTGATCTTTTAAAAAATTCAGAGTAAAAATTTAAAGATTTGGTGTGGTAAACTTAAAAACCAATATATAATGAATAAATATCAAAGGCTTGATTGCTTGTTTTATTTAATGTCAGCACCATTCCTGGACCTCATCTTCATTACTATTAATATTTCAGAAGGATTCCTCAAGTACTTCATTGACACAAAAGCCCAGACTTCTTCATCGCACAAAGGTACAGGACCCAGAGAGAGCTTAACCAAAGTACCTCTGCACTTAACCAAAGGCATTAATAAATAGTACTCAGCACAACAGTACTCAGGACAAACTTGCTTTCTTCTTGAATTCAGCTGAGATAATTCTTGATGCACTTGTGGTGCATCAAGTTCTGACCCTGTTCAAACTCTTTGAAAATTCATAATTTCAATGGTGCTCACTACTACAAATGTCTAAAAGTGACTAAGAAACCTACAGCTCCAAAATTTCACAGCTGAGCACAATTACATTTCAGCTGTGTCACAACAGCAGGTTCTCAGTTTGCAACAGGCAGACTAACAAAGAGAAGGAATAAACCAAACGGAAACAGTAATGTTATAGGAAGTTTAAGTTCAATGATTAATGTAAAGCTTTCAGGATACTAAGAATGCAAGTACAGTTTTTATTTTCTGGTTTTATGCTCATGAAAATCTCACACAAAGTTGTTATATTTTAGAAAAGCTTTATAGTAGCACTGCTGGAAGGCAGAGAACAAAAGCAATTAAAAAGGAAAAAAAAGATTTATTCAAAATTCACTTACATTCACAGCTTCCACCTTGTACTCATCATCACTGTCAGGAGCAGAGAGGTCCAACAGAATTGGACACACCTTATTTTCAATGTCACTCTGAGCAACAAGGTCTTGTTCTAGCAGTATAAGCAGTGCTTCTTGACCTGCCTTTCTAACCTATTAATATGAACAAACAAAACAAGAAAATTATGTCACTGTAAGAACAGGATTTACTGATAAAAGAACTACAAAAGGCATGTTGTCAACAAACACACAGGTCCAAATTAAAAAAACAGAAAAACTTGCAGTATTATCATCATAAGAAATTAGTAACAAACACTGAAGTTTAATATAATCAGTGCATGGCATTTAATTAAATTCTGAGGAGAAGCCAAAAGATGAATACAGGACTTGAAAGTCATAACTCCTGTAAAAGACTGTGTCAATATGATGCTAGGCAAATCCTGTAAGTTTTCCATTATCTGCTAAGTACTAAAAAAAATTCAGACCTCCCTAGCAAAGTGTGCTGAAACTAATAAACACAAAGCAACATAAAAGAACTAGCTATCAATCAACATGGAATTTCCCATTATCTCTTCCTCATGCCTGAAATTCACTGCACCACATAGGATTTTTAAGTGATTCAACTCCTGTAGTCTGTTTTTCCTACCTGATTATTAACATCTGTGAGGTATCTCACTACTATGGGCATAAGGTACTCAAAGAATGCTGTTGGGAATTTTGGTCGACTTTCTTGCAGGAAAATGGCAATAGGAGGTATTTGCTCCATCAGCTCTGTACGTACAGTTGGTTCTAGCAATAAAACAAAAGTGAAAACTACATTAGTAAATACAAAATTAAGATAAATCACCATAAAAAAGTAGCTTTTTTTTGTTCACAGCAGAGGAAAATGAAAACAATCAAAACATAAGAAAAATCACCACTGAAACTGCCTGTTCTTAAAGGGAAGTTGAATAAAATAGAACAGCCTTACATACACCACTAGAGTCCAGAAACTTGGAATAAGTTCCCTAATAAATCAGATAAAATAAGTGCACTAGCTAGAAACTCAATCACCATGATGGCATATACACAAAGTATTAAAATACACAACTGTTCTATGCCACATACACATATTCACATGTAATGAATTCCCTGAAAAATATTACATTAGGCTTTCATTTATACATCTACCACACAAAATATGAAAAAAAAAAAAAAGATGAAAAAAACAAATATCAATTTTATGGACAGATACAGCTGTTACATGATTTAGTTTCTTTAGTTCACTCACTGCCTCCTCAAAACAGAAAAGTTAGTGCCTTCTATATTGCAGCTTATGTAAAATAAGTTACAAAAATTAAAAAATAAAATATTCAAACCTGCATCTTCAGAGAGCCTGACTACTATTTCCATTACAGTCAGGAAGTCTTCTTCATTATTACTGAAATCTCGAAAGACATCCAAAAGACCTCTGGCAATAATTTGCCTGTGGAGTGAACAACATATTAGTTGCCTAACCTCCTACCAACTGCACATAGATGGGGTACAAGGGGAAATTACAAAATGTAAACAGGCACCTTGAAAAAGATCAAGCTCTTCTCTCAATACAAGACATACTAGTTATACAGTTTCCCCATCTCCCAACAAAACAAAGATGTAATCAAGAGATCTTATTCAGACAATAAAGAATGAAAAATGTTACACTAATAGAATTAATATTAGGTATGTGCTTAAGTGAATAATAACAAAAGTAGAGACACTTAACATCTACAATGCTATCAGACTCAGTTATCAAATGTAGCTGCTGTACCCTTACCTGTTAAATATGTTATCACTGAAGGCATATTTTTCTAGACGAGCCAGTGGAGTTAAATTATCCTGCCCAGGAATATCCAGGAATGCTGTTATCCTCATGCTATCGCAGTCTGGTCCATAATCTTCAAATCCAACTTGAAAGACAGGAAGAGTAACCAAGAAAAAAAGAAAACCCAATCCAGGAGTCAGCAACAGATGTTACAGTGTAAAGTTCACTATACCAGTAACTTAGTTCTTTTCAGAGCTGTTCTTCAAAGGAAAATTATCTGTACATCATTGAAAATGGCTTACAAAACAAAATCTTAAGTAATATCTAACAAAGTCAAGAGTAACACTTGCTTATAGACTACTACACTCAACAGCTGAATTTTAGCTCATTTCAGTTATTGTAAATCCTTAGCTTTTAACACATCTTACTTCACAATTTGCATGGACTAACCACATGCACTGTGAGTTAAGAGGGCTCAGCTGACAAAATTACACACCACAAACCAACAGACACATTAAAAAGCAAAATCAGCCCCATTTAAAAAAAAAATGGAATTTTAACCATGACAGAAAATCCCAAACCATATTGCTTTAAAACAGCAAATTCTTGAGTCTATTAGAGTCACCAAGGTACAGTTTTTCTCACTGTAGTTACTGGGTCCCACACATCTATATCAGACTGGTAGAGAAGAACTTCAGCTTTACTTTGCTTGTGAACATACTGGGAGCTACATATTGCAGATTTATCAACTACAGACTGTGCCATGCAAACTCTACTCTTTTCTAAAACCTTTGCACTTGCAGCTTGAGACTCTTAACCAACTATTACCATACCAACAGCTAAAATCTGTCCTACCAAGTTTTACAGTAACAACCATTTGATTACGTATTACAGGCAAAAAGACTGTGAAGTGGAGAAGGAATAAGATAACTGTGCTGCCAATTTTTTCTTTCCTTCAGCCTTAAAACAAAGGCAGTGAGATAACTTGCCTGCAACACATTTTAGCAATGGATATAAGAACACATACAACAACCAAATCGACAGGAAGAGCTGCACTAGAGCACCTTATATTCCTGCTCTGGATTCACAGTTTTCCCAACCAAGCACTCCCAGAATTAAGCACACTTTATTCACATAAATAATATAGCAACCGTCATCATACTTAATTACATGCAAACTGAGCCAATACTGCTTCTCATATGCAAACAGCAGTCTCTCAAACCAGCATATGTTCTGAGAGTGATGACCACTGAAGGCCAAAAACCAGTTTCTAACTTGGTAGGACACAGTATTAGGCATTTAGATCGGTAAAGAAAGCAGAAAACTGGTTATAACTTGAAAGTACTAGCTAATTTTTTAGTCTAGCCAACTGTTACACAATAAAATATTTACTAGGACTTTTAAAAAAATCAATATACTTGCTGTTAACTTTATCTAGTGTCCACTTGTTGAATTAAGAAACAGTTTTAAAATGAAGGTTGTCATCAGTTCACTTAAAATATTTCAGAATTCTTACCAATTCAAGTAACAATGAAGTAAATCCAAATTCTACGTTTGACTACAACACCTGGGACTAAGATGCTTGTACTACTTGGAGTAGTTCTATTATTCCTTAAATTAGCTAAGCCCACACCAGTGCTTCCAGGACCAGAGGGAAAAAAGAGCAAACTACTTATGCTCAGGATCAAGAGAATTAAATTCCTGAAATTTTTTCCACACACTCAGTACACGTAAGGAACAGTCGTGGCAGAATCCATTTTGTCTTTTGTCAAAAATAGTCATTTTCTTTTCCATAAAATAAGAAGCCATAGGTGCTTACAGGTTTCAGACTACTAGAAAGTAAATCACAGAAAAATAATGATATACTATTTTTATCTAACGCTCTTTCACAAATGAATCAAACATTCAGTATTTTTCCTTCTAATGACATCAAAGAAGCAAGCTTGAAATCTGTCCACATAGAAACAAGAATAAACCTGACAGTATTCACAGCTGAAGTGGAGTTCACCATGCCTGAGTTTGACCTAGACTGAAAAGCTGCTTAGAGCCTGTAAGAAACATCCACAGGGTCACAGGATCTAACTATGCAATTCAGCATCATTAGCAAGGTTCACTACCCAGTTTTTCCAATACAAGGCAGTAAATACTAATATAGAGTGCAACTATTTCATTTGCTTAAGGAGATAATTTTATCTCCTGCTGTTTTTAAAAGGAAGAACAAATTTGAAAATTAATTTTATTTAACATAAAAGGGCATAATTAAGCTATTTTCCAGATTATCAAATATATCACCTTACAAAAAATAAGTTTCAAACTGTAGCCAATGAATTTTGTTAGCTTTTACTACAGCTTTTCCCCTAATTCAAAGGAATCCCCCAGCCTCTCCATTTGTTTCAATGAAACTGACCTTCAATGTACATAACACTACTCCACCAATTCAGTTAAGTAAAAATTCAGTGCCAGTGATTAATTTCAGTGAGCTTTTCCCAAAACACATCATGAACTCTTTGCTAGACTCAGTCATGAACAACTCATGACATCTGAACTTCACTGCAGCACAAGACAGCTTTCAATGCAATAAATCTAGCTGCACAGTCAAGTTAATGAACTCAATCAAGGAATATTTTTAAATCAAAGTAAGATATTAATAATGCTCTAAAATGCACATCCCTTTATCTACATGCTCATCCTGAAATTTATCATTTCTTTTACACAAATTTTAAGTGACCTATATATAAAGTTTATTAAGTACCGCTTATGGCAAAACTTAATCTGGGTATAGAAAGAAGGGCACAGAAGGAAGGACAATTTCTAGCCTTTCAAATAGGTATTAAGGAAGGAGGATGCTTTTTAATTAATACTCACAGAGTTAGAATTAATCTGTATAAGAGAAATGTTAAAAATATTTTCAAAAACACAAACATAAAATTAACCAAGAACGCTTGCATACACAATCTCATTACTTATACATTACTTACGTCACAAAAGATCCCAAACTTTACTTTCTAAAACTTAATCAAAATACAAACATCATCTTTTTTCCTGCTACCTATTACTGAAATGCAGACACCTCAAAGCTGAAGACCAACAACATTTAAGAGCAGCAACTAACAAAATCCCATGGAACAACCTCCTGCCTGCAGAGGTGATGCCTCTGCACATCTTTCCAATGGAATACTTCAGATCTAACATTTCCCCCAGTGTTCCTTCTAAATTAGCTTGCTCATGCTTGACTGGGGTAGGGAGCAGGGAAATCCATCTGTTACACGTTTTCAAGTACTATTAAACAATACTGGTTTTGTGGTAAACTAATAGTCTCTCAGAAGAAACAAACAAAAGTTTCAGTTTTCACTTTTTAATAGAAAAGTCAATCCAGCATCTAAGTTGCCAATGAAACCACCCCACACAGAAAGCTTCTTTCTAAAGCAATACAAGTTCATGTAATTATTGGTCAAAGATTTCTTTCCGTAAGTAACACCTCTTACCAAGCTGTCTGATTGTCATTCAGCTCTAATCCTGTAAACCAGCTCGGGACTACACCGGCTTGAGGTGGAGCTGTTGCCTGGCCAAGGACACACGACACTGTATTTAACCTAAAACCACTGGATTGTATCAGCCAACTAGAGCACGACCGCGGTTTCTTTTGTTCCCGCTTCCGAGGTGTGCGGGCAGCCACGGCAGCACCATCCCGCCGAGCACCTATGCCACAGGTGCAGGAACAGCAAAATACCCGGCGCCCTCAGCAGCCTCCACAACATTTAAAAGTCTCCCCCGTTTGAGCTGCTGCTGCTGGGTAATCCCTCGGCTACTCCAGGCTAATTTCCACCGGACAACAACAACGGAGCTACTGCCTAAACCCCTACCGGCAGGACCCATTTTTCTTTCCTAGAGATTCTCGGCGACCCATTGTTGCAGGTGCTGCTTACACTGAATCCAACAATTCAGCGGCCACCGGGAACAGCGAGCACGGTCCTTGGAAAGGACCCCCGGGTTCCACACGCCGCCCCGGGGCTGCCTCCTGCCGCGGGTCCTTCCTCCCCGCCTGGACAGCGGCTGCTCCCCCAAAACCCCGCTTCAAGAGGCTGCCGGTCCTTCGACAGCTCGGCCCCTCAGCCAGCACTTAATGGCTTGTGAAACGTGCCAGGTGAGGCGAAGGCCCGCAGCTGCCGGAGGGAGCGAGCTTGCTTCCCCTGTCAGCACCGCGCTACTGCAGACATACAAATACGCTCTTCATTCGTGATCTCTAACGCCTATAAACCTTCACCTGCCAGTACAAACAGCCTCAAAGTCCTCCCTTCACCCTAACGTGGATAAAAATACGGAGAGGGAAAGAGACCGGCAGAAGGACCCCAGGGTGGGAGAATGGGGAAGGGCCTAAATAGGGAGCAGAAAAATAAAAAACAGTTACTCACAATCATCTAAGTCATCCTGCAAATCCACAAAATACAAAGGGATCCCTACAAACAAAAACAGAAGAGAAATACCGGGGGGTTGGTTTCGGAGAGCTGCGACGAAGAGCAGCGGCAGCCCCGCGGGAGCCGCCCCGGCCCGCCCGCCAGCCCCACTTACCGGCCATCTTGGAATGGACATGGGCGAGGAGGAGGGGAGCGGGAGGGCAAAGGGAGGAGCCGCCGGTACTTCCTGCCCCCCGGGTCAGCCCCCGCGCAGCCGAAACGCCACCGGTTTAATAAAGAGCCGCTGCCGGGGGGTTGACCCTCCCTTCCGCGCCCGCCGCCGCCTCCGGAGGGGGAGGCAGAGCGCGGGGCGCAGTCAGGTGATTCCGGCGGGCCGCCCAAGATGGCGCCGCGTCCGCGGAGCCTGAGGAGGAAGGTTCACTGGTAACCGCGGCGTGGGGGGGCGGGGGCTGCCCCCGCAGGCCTCAGCGCTACGCGCGCCTCGGGAAGGGCTATGGTCGTTCTAGGCTGTGTCTCAGGCGCTCGGTAAAGGCGCAGCCTGCCTGGCCATGGCTCTGAGGGAGCTGAAAGTTTGCCTTCTTGGGGTAAGTGCGCCGTGGCTGGCTGGCTGCGGGGCCCCGCGGTGGGCCGGGGGCGGTGGGAGAGAGAGGGGGAGGGAGCCTGCTGAGGGGCTGGCCTGAGAGGCCCTGTCTGCTGGAGGAGAGTCTGTGTGTGAGCCCCGGGGAGGCTCTGGCTGTGGGGGCTCCTCTCCCCGGGCGAAGGGTGGGCCTGGCCGCGCCAGAGCCACCGGCTGTCCCGCTCTGTCCCCCTGAGGGGACCGGGCGGCCGGGAGGGCCTTCCCCTCCGCAGGGGGAGGCGTTTTCATGAGGTAAATGTTGCTCCTTTATTTTATTTTTTTTTCTCTCCCAGTGTTTTTCTTTTAAAAAAAAAAAAAAAGAGAGGAAGTACAAACATCCAGTGCATGTTTTTCTCTACTTCACAAGCTGGTTTAGGCTTGGAGTTCACGAAATAAATAAATAAAAGCACCTGAATTCAAACTCGAAGGGGAGTGGCCTAAACTTTTTTTTTTTTTAACAACGTATTTAGGCTTTGAAAGTGCCCTAAGTGTTGCAGGTGGTGGAAGTAGACATCAAGTAAGCCGAAGTATAAGTTTTTAAAAAATCAAGTCTTTAAAGCTGTGTGTTGGTTCGGCTTGGTCTGAAGGCTTCACTGAAGAGTCTCACGTTGAGCAGATGGAGTTGTGTCCACCTCTATCTAAATCCTGTGTTCTATGCTGTATGACAGAATTGTTTTCTGATTCTAAATGGCCATGTTGCCCTTCAGTGAGAAAATCATGTGTTTCTGTACTCTGTCTTATGAAGGCATTTGGAGTAGCTATTAGCTACTGTTTGTGTTCACCTGACCTGAGAAGCCTTTCATCATATAAGAAGAATTGGCACCAAGGAAAACTGGTCCTTGAATTTCCAGAGCCAAGAACTACAGCTGTATTTCTCTTCTTAAGAATTGCTCTGCTTATTGAGCCTGCAAACATCGTAAAATAAAGAACTGAGAGGAAGATGGCTTGAGAAGATTAACACAAACATACATACTGTACACAAATGTACTACAGTATACTGAGAATTCAAGAATACGCATGAATGGCATAAAGCTTCATTCTTAATGAAGCAGTTACTTTTTCTTTTTCCCCCCCTTGGAATTTGACTGACTCTGGAGATGTAAAACAAAAAGGTTGTCTTTACCTGTCTTAATTAAATGACCATTTAGAATGTCTAGCTGATATTGAGAACAGTTTTACTGCTAGTAGTTTTCTGACTTAGTTGAGTCCAAAATATGCTTTCAATCTTTTTTTAACAATGGAGTCAATGGTGCAAATACACACATGACCCAGAAATTTCATTATAGGTTTCCTCTTTTACCACTTATAACTCTACAGAGTTGCATTAGAAACATGTTTCAGGTGTGTGTCAGGAGAAATTTCAAGTCTTTCATTAAGCAGGGTGGGACAGCATTAGTCAGAGGTTGAAATGTGTGTGTCACACTTGTATTATTTAATGTACTCCATTGGCTTGCAGAGATGGAGTACAATGCTCAGTTGTTGAATGTTTTACTAGAGGTGGTAGATGGTCTTTCCCTACTGCTGTTCAAATGCAGACTGTGCATAGCTTTGGAAAAAAAAAATATATATAGAAAAAAGTTTCAATAACTGATAATCACAAATGCAGAATTGTAGTCCTTTATAAAAAACATCTTTAACACTTACCAGAGACACTTAATTTTTCTACTGTATTAGTACAATACCTGAAGTCTTTCAGAATCTAACTTGGCTGAGATTGTCTGCAGGAATGTGTCAGTCATGCACAATGTATTGCAAGATTTGAGGACAAAAATATCTGTTTATAGTAACTAATGTTTCTTTTAACTTTTTCTGTCCTTATTTTTAGGACACTGGTGTGGGCAAATCAAGTATTGTTTGGAGATTTGTAGAAGATAGCTTTGATCCCAACATCAACCCAACAATAGGGTAAGAAACTAAATAAAGTAAATGTGACTTGGTCAAGAATGAAACCAAATTACATATATATACGTTTGTACCTCCTGCGTAGATCATGTGAGGATTCTCCATGTGTAGCAGCTAAGTGTGATAATAAACATGATTGCAGCATTAATTAGCTCATGAACTACCTTAGGAAATGTAGGAGTGTATTTGGCACTTCCATTTTCATATATAAGATCTGGACCCATTTTGTATTGTTTATCTAAGCTAGCAAAATCCTACTAGGAGTCCCAAGTTATGGACAAAACCTACACCTCCCACCTCTTTTCTCAACTGTAAATACTGTTACCTGATTGCAAGATACTCTGTAGGAAGTATGTAGGCTCCTAGGGATGCTGTGGTCTCCTGTTTGGCCTCTTAAAAGAGAGTCAGCTTTGGAGATTGATGTGCTATTTGGCAAACCATCTGAGCTTAAAGAATGGGGAGAAGGTTACCCTAACAGTTGAAAGCATTGTGTATTTGCTCTCTTTCCTTTTTTCAAATGTAGCTGTTTTTTCCTCCTATTAACATTGAAACATGTTTAAAGACTCCAGTTGTATCAACTACAAAAGTGTGATGGACATCATGAAAATCTATGCGCTGGTGGTGCTTAAGATCCAAGATAAACTGAAATTCTGAGTCTTTGACTCAAGTATTTCATGTTGTTGATCATGCTGAAGGACTCTTGCTCTCTGACTCTGAATCTATAGCAAGCTTAGAGCTCTGTAAGAAACTCCAGTACAGGCCACCTCCAGGATCCTATCCTTCATCCTGTCCAAAACTGACAGTAGAAAAAGTTTGGAATTCTGCAATATTTTCAGGGGACAGGTACTGAGCATACAAAACATGTTCAAGATCATAAGATCTCATATGCTTAAAACAATGATGGTAGCTTTGTGTTTGTCAGGTTGGTGTGGAGGGTGGGAAGCACTTCTGTTGAAATGTAAAACTTCTTAAAAGTTCGTGGTGGCTATGTTCTAAAAACTGTATTCATATTCTGAAAAGCATAAGCTGTAATTTTTTTCAGAGCTTCATTTATGACCAAGACTGTACAGTATCAAAATGAGCTGCATAAATTCCTAATTTGGGATACAGCTGGACAGGAGCGGGTAAGTAGAATAAATATCTGTAGTGATAGTTCTTGCTAGAGTTTGGGTTCAGCACTGCCCCTGAAATTCACAATGGGATCTGTTTTTACAAACACCTATTAGAACGTTTCTGTGCAGGTTTCCATCAAGATACAGGTGCTGTACATACAGTTCTGTTTTTCATTGCTATGGTGAAAGTACAATGTTAAGGCAAATTACCTAAGAAGAAGAACTTCTAAAACAGATGAGGGGTGTAGGTTAAGTGAGGGGGAGTGCTATTTCAAAACCCAACAGTGGGGAGGAAGCCAGCAGCTGTCTTTAGTACCATTTCTAGTTCAGATATAAAACAAACTTATGTTGTCTGGGATGTGTCACAGGGTTGTGTCCGGTAGTATCTATCTTATCAGAAGTGTCCCAAGTCCTTCCATTACTAGCAGTCAGTCAGCATTTGCTGTCAGAGTTTGTTTTAAGTGAGCGTCCTAGCCCATTCTGAAATGTTAATGTTAGAATGTGAGTCTTCTGTGAGGCAGAGGATGAATTTTGAGAGGCTGGTGCTCTTTAAATGGAAAGTTTTAAAAACATGCCTGCCACAACTGGCAGGAAACATCCATATTAGCGTCCCATCCTGTTCACTTTAACTGTGTTTGCAAGCAATGGGAGAACACCCTGTTTTGGATTCAGCACACTACAATCTGAGGAATCCTATTTGTACATTACTAGTGCGTTCCTTGCCTGTCTTATTTAGACTTGAGTGATACTTCTAGTTTTCTTACATACAAGTTGCCTGATATCTTTACTGAAATCATAAAAGGAAAGATTCCTTGCTTAGGCTCTGACCCAGCAACTGTGATACCTGTGAAGCTTATTTTCCACACCTGAGAGAAAACACTGTAAGGACCAAATATATCCAAGGAAACCAGTGAAATATGGGAGCATGGATATTTACTTTGAAACCATGCCAGTATCTTTATAGATACTTACTTCTTCAAAGCATAACACACCTAGACTTGCTGCTAGTCACTTAATGGTCTATGGACCTGCCTTGCCCTGAAATTTGTAGCACAGTTTTCTGGTTGTGCAACACCTTTGGCCATGAATTATCAAAGGGATCCTGTCCCTAGTTACCTGGAATACCAAAAATGTCCACACCATTCTTGGAACTCAGGTGTCTCTGCTGAACTGTCATGTGTAATGCACAAAAATCATAGTCCTGGCTTCATGAGGAGCACTTGCTATTTTCCATTTTGAAAGCCCAGCAGTGAGTAGTTCTGCTCTACACTGGGCAACCCCTTATTCTAAGTGGCTTCAGGGAGTGGCTGGTTATCTTCCCTCCAGAGGTGGAAATGTGCACTACTTCGCTTCTCACAGCTCATTTCCCTATACACGTGCCTTACTTCTTTTTCACTGAGTAAAGTGGATAGGAGATTACTTACAGCAATCAGAATTTTTGCCTTTTCACCTAACAATTGTGACGATTTCTCTGCGTAATTACATTGTCGTCTTAGCGATTCTGACAAAACACAGCTCAGAGGCTGGAGGGCAAGCTGAAATCTTTGGAAAAAATAACAAAAGGAAAACTCTGCGTCTCTGGTAACATCTGTTTTGTTAATGTATTTTATCTGCTGACTTTTCTAAGGTGGAAAAAAGTATCTAAGTGTTAGCAGGCAGGAAATGAGAGTAATACAAAATCAGCAAGTGAAAGTTGGTTTATTCCCAATGTAAACAGTCTAATAATCAAAAAGCCAGGTTGCAACCAGTCCAAGTGGTGGTTTACCAAATATGTTTTCCTTTACATTTTAGTGCTTAGGAGGAAGAGAGGGGTTATGGTCCATCATGAACTGAATGCCTGCCCATTTTTCTCTTTCCCGCTATTAAATATTTTTACATTCTAAACTTTTTGTTCAAAATCCTGTTTTCAGTACAGAATTTGAGAGCCAAATGTAAATGGTCTGGAATTCTGCTTTATAGCAAGGTTTTTATGATTTGTAATATTGCTCTCAGTTGAACTGTACTAAGTAAAAGGAAATTGGTATTTTATTAGAACCAAATAAGCCTTAACAAAAAAACTGTTCTATTCATGATTTTTACCCTGAGTAATAAGATGCACAAAAGCTCTAAATCACACATGCTTACATCAAAGCAGTACACACAGTTCAATGTGTGCTTTGACTGAGAGTTTTGGTTGCTTCTTTTTAAGTTACCAGAAAATCATGCTGGTTTAAACAATGCTCAATTGGTATTTTTTGATGCAATTTAATCATGTGCTCTATCATTTTTTCAGTCCTGGATTCATAACACTGTGCCTATACAAAGGTGTAGGCCTGGTTTATGTCCTGCAAATGCACTGCCAACCAAATATGCTGCTGTAAATTTCATTCTAAAAATTACAATAAAATTACTGTAGCCTTTTACTGTCTAGCATGTTCCTTAAAGCTCTGTTTGCAACAGGTCATGTAGCTGTGGGCTTTTGCGGCTCTTAGATTTAATCATCCTTCCAACTTTCAAATTTTGAGGAAAAAATTAAGCAAAATCCCTAAAGCCATAAGTTAGATTTTGAAGAAATCAACATTTCTAGCTTTCAAAAGTGCCATGACTTACCTGTTGAGCTAGAGGTTGACACCAACTTCTGGACATGACAGGTCAGCAGTAATATATGCTACTTTTCTTGAAACTACCTTTTGTCCAAAAGCATGAGTATCTTGAACTGTTCAATTCTGACTGTTTTCTCCTTACTCAGAGTTCAAGATTGAGCATATATCCTGCAGGTTTGTGTCTGTGAATAATCTACAGTCTTTTAAATGAGAGATTCTAGTCTAGTCAAAGTAAGGTCAAGTTTGGCTTCCTGCTTTTTGCAACAGGTGTGCTGCTGATCCCTGAATTACTTGTTGGTTTGACTTTGCAAAATGGTACTTTCACAGAATGTTGTGTACTCTGCTGCACAGCCTCTCTGGAATGGTAACAAAAAGTTTTCCACTAATGGGAGCTTTAAAGCTAGTTTTCTTCAATACTAATGATAATATTAAGGAAATCATGGGGTCAGTGGAAGATCAGGTTGATATTGTATGCTCTTTCTTCCAGTTTCGTGCTTTAGCCCCAATGTATTACAGAGGGTCAGCAGCAGCCATTATAGTGTACGACATCACAAAAGAGGTAAGAAATTTAATCTTAACCCAGCATTAAGATTTCTCCTTTTTTTGTGTTATGGCCCAGTTCTGACACTTAATTCCTTCTGTTGTTTGTTGTTGTTTGTTTTTTTGTCTTTTTCCACATCAGGAAACTTTCTCAACATTAAAGAACTGGGTTAAAGAGCTTCGACAGCATGGACCTCCAAACATTGTTGTAGCTATTGCAGGAAATAAGTGTGATCTTAATGATGTAAGGTAAATAACTGTTGACAGTTTTGAGGTTTTCACTGAAGTTCATAGTGTTAAGTACTTAAGGTTTCAGAGCAGGTGAAAGATACAGAGCAATTTAAGCTGTTTTGCACTAGCATTGCAGTTTCACAAGGAGTCTGATGGGTTACTACTGTCAGAAGATTTGGTTAGTCTGTACTTGGACAGTCTTGCCCACTTCCTCCCCTGCACTAGTGTGAGTGTGTATGTAATTGGGCAGTAAATCCGGCTGTAAAATAGATCCGTATTAAAACTAACCATTTAAAAAAGGAAAACTGATCCAAGTGTATTTATCTTGCTCATACCCTTAACACTTGCTGGCATGACAGAGATGGGAAAGCAGGGTTAGGAAGAACCAGTTTACAGGGAGACAGGGTTAACCTTTTCTGATGGCAGTGCCAAGTTGCACAAGCCTAAACTGCCTGTGGAACTACAGTGTTATACAAGCTGTTTACCTCACTTTGTAAGAAGTACCCCTGTCAGTCTATAGCACCTCATTTTGTTGGGAAAAACCTTAATCCTGTTGGAAAGCATTGTGTAGGTTTTTCTGACTTGCTTGTTCAGGTGCCTTCCTTCCCTGCTTAAATATTGGGGTGGAATTCGCTGTGGCTGAAATAGTTGTAGGGAGTGGGGGAAGTTCTTGAGAAATTTTATGAACAGCCAAACTTTCAAAAAGGCATGTACTATAACCAAAGTAAGTCCCTTTTTTATTGATGTCCTGCTTAAATAAGCCAAAATTCAGAAGGTGTGTGCAAACTTCTTGGTTTTAGATCTCATTGGAAAAGCTACCACAGCTGGTGTCTCAAAGGAGACAGATGGTTATGCATTTAAAGAAACACTGCAAAGTTGGTTTTTAGTATAGTTTTACAAGTTGTTGATACATAACAGTTATTTAGTGAGCTCCTACAACTTCTCTTAAAAGCAGCATGTGTCTTGAAGAAAATATGACATAAAATTATTTTGAAGACAAATATAAGGTATGCAGTATTAAGCTTTATGTGAATATTTCTTGATGCTTAGATGGCATCATAAATTATGTAAACATTGCTATCCCAGCTGATGGGCAAGATTCCTCATACTTTAGTCAGAGGCAGTATTTGAGTCTGATTCACAGTCTCTGCTTTTGATATTCTAAGTCCCCTGTTACTTGAAAGTAGCGCATGTTTTTTTCTAGAAGTTGTGTGTAAGGTGATACAATGTATAGTCCAGTCCTCTTTCCACCTGCTGGGGTTTGCGTTTTTCACATTGTTTGAGGGAGCAGACTTCCTTATCTTGCCTTCTTGGGGGTGCAGAATAACTTTTTCACTTCTTGGTGCTGTTGTTCTGTGCTTAGTGTAAATATTTTCCTGAGAATAGCTATGTCTTCATGCTTCATGTAAAGCAAATGCTATACTAATAATATATTAGTAGATAGTGCTTTGTTGTGAGATGCTTGATTTTGCAAACAGCTGTAGGAAATCCACTGGATTAGTAGAACTAATGCTTTGGAATCTTTTCAGTACATCTAAAACTGGGTGAAGAATGAAGTACTCCCTAATGATTGCAGACCTATGCTTAGAGTGCTCCACTGTAATGTTGTCTCACGGATTAAGGCCTTGTGTAGTCGATAGCTGTGCTTTAGTGATGCTCATCCCTCAAGGCAGGGAGGCAGCATAGAGTAAAGAATGAGCATCAGCTTCAAGATGAGGGAGCACTGTGATGCCAAACAGGTAAAATACAAAGTAGTAATTTAATGGGACACTTAAAAGCTTAATATATAAGATTTTGAATAATGTGGGGCTTTGCATTCACAGTTTTTTCTCTGCTTTGTTTTTCTAGAGAAGTCATGGAAAAAGATGCTAAAGACTATGCAGATTCCATTCATGCAATATTTGTAGAGACAAGTGCGAAAAATGCAATAAACATTAATGAACTCTTTATAGAAATTAGTAAGTATTTAAACAGTTCATGTGATTTCTTCTGAAAGAAGTTCAAGTAGAAATGTGATTAGTGTATTTGTTTTTGTGCTGCTTAGGTGGGAGTATACTGACAAATTTGTTACAATTGGACATGAGTAGAAACTGCAAAAAGAGCCATACAAATTTTGGTCATCTAATAACCTCTAAATATTCCTTCTAGAGACTTTAAGCCTACTGTGATGCTGCTGGATAAATAGCAAGCAGGGCACTCGTATCAGAAGTCAGTGTCATCTTACTGTATCTGTTATTGAATGTTTTAATTAGTACTTCCAAGGTCATGGAAGGGAAAAGAAACTGCATGAGGAAGATCCAAACTTTATATTGCTGAGAAAAAGGATTAAGTTCTTGCTCTTAGTGTTTGTGGTTAGTCTAAACCAGGGCCCTTTCAAAAAGACAAGAATCATGAATGCCAGATTACTGCTTAGAAAATAGAAACTATTTTGTGTATATATTGCACAAGTATTTTTGTAATACCTTGGGTTTTCTAAATGAAATTGCAAATCTTTTCTGTCTCATGGCAAAGATGATAGTGACAATTTTTTGTGTGAATGAGAAGCAGACAGTATTGCAAAGTGAATTCCGTGCAGTATTATTTGCCGGGTGTGTTTCAGGAGGCAGCACCAATGTGCAGGTATGTCAGCCTGTTTGTGGAGAGGACAAACAGTAATTCATTTGTGTGTATGTGTGCACAGCAATTCTGTTTTGAATAGCTACAGAAGCTTTAGACTTCAAGGAAAAAAATAGGGTCCTTATAAGCAGTTTAATATATTGAAGCGGATGTAACAAGTATTTGTTGTAGATTAGCTTCCTGGTTTACTGACTTAATTGTTGCTCTCTAAAATTCATCTTGAATAAACTGTGGAAAAAAAAAAAAACACATTCTCATCAGAAAAGGATACTTAACAAGGAGTAATCAATTTTAAAGACTAATTAGATTACTAAAGCAGCTATCTTTACAAGCACTTCAGTGCTAGGCCTGTTGCAGGTGCTCTGTTCTAGAAATACAGGTTAAGATGGTAGTTCTTGCTGAAGATATTCTAGTTGGTATTGGCTCCTGCAGAGTATATTCTCTGGGTACTTTTATAGCTTAGCTCTCCGAGTCCAGATAAGCCTGAAGTGTAAATGTTGCAAAATTAGCTTAAAGCTGCTGCTCTGTTTGTAGAAGCATTACCTCTTACAGACAGAGTGTAGCTTCACTGCCATCCTTCTGTTTTGCAGGATTGTTGTCATTAATGACATGTGACTAACTGAAGACACATTTTTGTATACAAAATGTACTGAATGCTTAGAATTGGTTTCAAGTTGAATGTTTGTTTTAGTTTAGTTTGTTTCTGCTTTCTTGTAGGTCGCAGAATTCCATCGACTGACACCAACCCCCCATCTAGTGGTAAGGGCTTCAAACTTAGGAGACAGCCATCGGTGACAAAGCGCAGCTGCTGTTGACTGATCCCTTAGAAAATCAGACTTGTTTATACAGTAGGTGGTCTTGGAAGTTAATAGTTCACGTTGGGTTTATATTATCAGTCTTAGATCTTTATCTGCTGGTGTTTCATACACCCAAGGTCCCACAAAAATGGACCAGTCCATCTGACATCTGTACACTTGCAGAAAAGACTGCAATTGTAATGTCAGCCTGTTTACTTACAAGAAATGTAATCTCTCTTGCATTCAAAGGGAATCCATCATCGCTTTTTTGGCCTTGCTTGAAAGAAAGGTGACTATGGATGGTAGAACTGAAATGTTTAATAGTTTTGTAATCAAGATTTTATCGGGGTTTTTTTGTTAAAAGGGAAATGAGCACTTTTGTGGGACTTAAGGGTGGGAGAAATCTGGAAGTTAGTTGCTTCCTTTTCTTCAGTGAGCCTTATTTTAAATTTAATTGTAGCTCATCCAAAGTACGATGGAGCTGTTGAGGTGAGGTGGCTACAGAAGAAGCAACTGAAGACAAATAATAGGCAAATTAGTCCATCCAGTCTCCAAATCCCATTTGCACTTTTTATTTAAAGATGATATGCGCCAGGGGTGGGGACACAAGCAACAGAACTTAAACCACAGACAATCTTGTTTTTAATGCTGACTTTAATCACTTTAAGGCAAACTGATAGGCTTATGCATCCTTTCATTCCTACAAGATTTTTAATATTAAGATGTTGGTTGAAGAAAACCTAGTTATAGTTGACTATTAAGTGGTTACTGACTAAAAACAGATGCTGTAAACAGGTGCTACCAGTGGTTCTGGTATGACCTAAAAGGTTTTGGGGAAAGCTTTTAATTGCTTGGCATGTGTAAATTGTTCATATTCTATTTATGAGACCAGTGTTTAAAGTATTATAAATTATGTAAAAACAGTAAAAAATAATGCAGTCTTACACACTCCTTCCATTCCACACCTATGGATAAACTCCTGGGGTATCTCCATCAGGTTTTCTCCTGCATTTTAGGTATTGTCACTGTGAGTTAATCCAGAGGCAGACTGAAATTCTTTCTCTTTCAATCTCATTTGAAAGGGCCAATAGAGAATGCTGTTGGTGCAGCATGAGGTCTGTCTGTTGAACAAGCTTTCATCTGTGGTGCACCCGGTTTTTCCTGTTTTGGGCACAAAAACACAAATAGGAAGTAACCTTAAGACGTGGTAATGTAGATCATTACCTCTTGGTTCCTGGGCTTTTTTATCTGTGAGAGTTTTTAGCAAATCAGCCTTGAGCTTATTCTGCATTGGTTTTTGTACACTTTCAATTAAACTATAGGTTGACCATACCCACTTGTGCTATTTTATTTATTTTTATTTTTTGGTTCCTATCCGCACTAGTGAGAGACTTTATACTTTTGAAGAAAAAGAGCTTAATAGACTTGAGTGTATATGAAAATGTGCTGTTTAGCTTTAGTATCAAAATGGGATCATCATGATGATGATTCTTTCTTTGTAATCTGGTTTTCTGTCATCTCAAGTACTTTCTCTGAAGGAAGTGTAGGAAAGTCTGCGTTACGTGAAAGGACTTACAGTTCAGATTAGTTTGTATTAATGAAAATTCCTTAGAGTTATGCTGGAGCAAAGCAGGTGAACTGTTACAGTGAGGTTTTGAATAGGTCAGTACGTTTTAATGAAATTTGGTGGCTCCTTGGTGATTTCTATCACAGCTTTTACTTACCCTGCATTGTCAATTATGCTCCTTTGCACATTTTTACAGACTACATGCTTATAGAGAGCCCAAGAAGTGTATCTTCATCAGATGAAGGCTGTTTGAAGCCCCTTTGAAGCATTGCTCCTTAACAGAGCATCTCCTAGTAGAAACAGATTTGTTGGGTGTTCAGCCTGATCTATGATACCTTTTTTTCTGTTGTTCAAAGCAAATAAATTACCAACAGAAACATTAGTTCTCCTACAAAGCGCTTAATAGAAATATATTTATTAAAGAAAGAAGAGTGAGCAAGTGATAAAAACGGAGTTTAAATCTGTTTTTTAGTGAGATAAAAACGGTTTAATAGTATTTATCCAAGATTTATTGTCTTGAGAAGGAAATGGTAAACTCTAGGCAAGATTGAGATCTGGGCTAGTATTGAAACTATTGTAGCTCTCTCCAGTTATGGGAGACATCCATATACCTTAGCAAATCTTTATGAACTACTTTCTGATCTATCCTTGCTCTATGCCAAAATTAGATTTTAAAAACAAACAAAGAAACAATTCCCACCCCAAAACACTAAAGAAACAGCAACAATCTGGCCCTTCTCAAATGTAGCTAAGTCTTACGGGCTCAGACTCCTTGTTTTGTTACCAGTCTGGGTGGAATGCCAGCATACTTAGTAGCTTTTTGCAGTTCTGATCCTGAATTAATGAGAACAGTTGCAGTTCATGAAAACATGGAGTTAGCCAGTGTTTTGGATTGTCCAAACTACAAATACTGAAGTGAGGCTGCTTTTTAACACATGCCTCTTTAAAAGGCTAGACTATTGATATAAGTTCTTTTGAGCCAAGATAACTGTTTATTGATCAGTTGAAAGCTGGAATGCAGTCTTCCCTGGATGAGATGCACATGTTCATTGTTTCATTTTTGTTGGAGAAAAATAGTTTCTTCTGTAGTAATAATTTGGCAGGCCATCCGTTTTCATCGTGCACTAGACTTGCTGAAATTGGTTATATATTGTCCTAACATAGCTTTTCTATTTGGAGATACATTTGAGTGTTTGAAGTGCTATTCCAGCTAAATTTTTACTAACATTTTTTCTGTTAAGAAGTTTCTGAAAAAGCTCAGAACTGAAGTTTTTATTCCACTATGACTTTCTGTTTAATGAATGGAGCTTGTCATAAAGACTAGACTTTCAGATACTCCCAAAGGGAATTAATTGCTGCAAAACAGGTTTGGAAGAGTGAAGTATCATGTATGTAAAAATGTAATGAGGTGCATGTCATATTGATCCATAGGATTTTTTAACTGACAAAATATTACTATTTTGGCTTCTAACCAACACCAATTCTTTCTCATGGAAGTTCAGACCTGTGCAAAAATGTTGTTTGATAAATGATTAGTTCTTAAGCTTTGGAGCAACTTAAACATGCTTCCCAAGTTTTGGGGAGTGTCTTCATCTAACTCTCTAAATGACAATAATCTCTTAGCTGACTTGCCAGGCTCTCGATCTGTGTTGTAGGGAGTTTTGTAGTATATTTTATATACATGCTGAAAACTGGCATACTAAATGCTTAATTAGGTGAGATCTGGAAGCTTATGTTCAATAAGAGAAACATCTAGTGGTTGAACTACTGAAAATTTTAATAGGTGCTTTGAAAAGTTGTAAGACAATTCTAACAACTTTTGCTGTTGCCAAGAAAATAAAGACTTAATTTACTTCATCCATGTTGAATCAAACAAAATCATTGCACTTCAAATCCATACTGACACCATTGAGACCCTTCCTTGAAGTGCTACAGGATCAGACCGTTAATAGGTCAGAGGGGCATTTTATGCAGACTTGAGTCTTTCATGGGTTGGTGTACTAGTACTAGTTTAATTCTGCCAGCCTGCTCAAGAATGATTATTTACATGCCTGAGAAGAGAGTAAGAGGAGACAAGATAATGCCTGCTTACTCATTTGGAAGTCTAATCCTTTAACCTGGTTGAGAGGTGTGGGGTATATTTGGAACAGTCTATATTTTTTGTTAAATCTTCATTTTAGTTTAAAAAAAAAAATAAATTCAGGGTGGGTGACTTGAAAGGTTTAGAAGTTGGCCTCAATAACATGTTTATTTTTATGTCAATGCTGTAATATCCCTTGAGTATTAGTTGGAAAGGGAAGCTGTATCCATGATGTTTGAATGACTTTCTTGTGAAACAGTCTGTAGTGTTTATGAAGGATGGTGTAGTTTATTTGTGGCGTGCTGTGTCAGCAATTTGCAAAGACTATCTTGGGAATTGATGATTTACAGGACAGAAGCTGTCTGAGCTGTGTAGCTAGTCACCCTGTTGCAAACCTCACTTAGAAACAGCAATATCTACATAGAAGTAGAAAAAAAAATAATCTTCAACATGAGAATCTGAATAATTCACTGACTTAAACTTCTACACTGCCTATTCATTTTCTAAAAGCTTCATGGATCTCTATTAAACACTTTAAACCTTTAAAAAAGAGGCTTCTTCTGTTCATGGACAGGAGAGAAGGACAAACTTTCTTAACTTATTTAGCTGGAAGTCATGTAACAGTGCCCTGTGGCTGTTTGTGTGTCATGAGTCAGTTACTTGGAGCAGGACAACTGGGTGCTTAGAACTAAGCTTCTAAAAAATCTGCTCTAAATTCTCAAAAGAAGATTTATAGAAATAGGATGTTGGTGTGAACTACCAATCTAAGATATAGAAGTATAGGTTTTAGTATTAAACAAGTCATGTTAGCTGTCCTTTTCAGAGTCATTTGGCTCAAGCTTGTCAAAAGAAATATGCTTGAAACCACGTATTTGTTTCTTGTATAAGAATTCAGGTGCCAAAACATATTTCCCTAAAATTCTTAAGCCTTCTGACACCAATGCTCATTTATGGAAAATTCCTTTGATATTTTGAAGGTCTTAGAAGTTTGATTGCAAACCCTTTCTTGGTGAGCTAGAATCAAAAATGTTTGACTTGGAAAAATTGTACATTACCAAACTTTATCCATAAAGTGTCAGATAACAAATATTTCAAGGCATATGACTATCTTGAAACCCAAGAGAACTGATGGGCTTAGTCTGTTAAATGTCAAAATGATCCTAGGGTCAGCTTTTTCCTCCTTCCTCTTCCCACTTCCTCCTCCCCACTCTGAATTTTTAACATAGTGTTGTCAGTGTATATGTGCTATAAAGAGCCATTTAAAAATACTTAGAAAAGTTTTAGTGGTGTAGAGTTATTTGGTGCTTCCTGTTTTACATGAAAAATCAAGGTAGGAGGATGATTTGTCTCCAAAAAGTTGAGACAGCATTTAGTGAAACTGCTCTCATTCTAGAATGAAGACTTCTTAGAAAAAACAATGTTGTTTTCTCAGTATATCATCTTACAGGTTTGGGTTCTTACATTTTTTGTTTAAACACTAACAATGAATTTTATTCAAGGATTGGTGATTACCTTAGTGAATGTGCTCTTCTTTAATAAGGATGGGGGTTTTCTTGCTTCATTTCTGTTAAATTTTTTCACGAGTATTATTGAACAAAGCACCTGTTACTTGTTCCAATGTGGGAGGATGTAGACCACTCTCTGTCATGCCCTTTACTTGTGTGAGTGTGATACTCCATCCAGTTGTTGCACTTGCATATGCTGTAACCCTGACACAGATAGGTTCACTACTACTTTCTTGCCTTGCTTTTACTTGTGTTACAGTATGTATTTCCTATTAAATCCATTATGTTTGCTTGACAGTTTGTTCTTTGTTTCCTTATGGGATTTAGCCAATAGGTGGCAAGTGTCTTTTTCTTCTCAAAGGTTCTTGAAGTATCTGTCACAGTGGCAAATATTTGTAAACAAAAACATGATTCATTAGTAGAGCCTTATGAAACTGTTATGAAAACATAGCAGCTGAGACATGTACCACTGCTTTATTATACCAGATAACGAATGCTGTAAGCATGTTCACCTGGGGGAACAAATTATTCTAAGGCTCTAGTAACATGACAAACTCTTCTATATTTTAACTTCATATTTTGTACTTTGTATTTCTGAATATTGTGTATTCAGTGTTGAAATTGTGACACAGTGGATTGATTTAAGACACAGAAATGGATTGCATTTCTGTAGCTGTAAGACACTTAAGACTTCCTGGCAATCTTCCCCCTTGTAATCCCCACCTCCAGGAAAATGAAGAAAAAAATAATTCTGAAGGTTTCTTCTAGACAAGAAACTTTGCATTTGTGTATTCAGGGCACAAAAATAACCTGATATGCATATAGCTCTTGCAGTGTAATAAATGTTTGCCTGTAAAATAAAGCATGAAGGTTAACCTTTGTATCAGCAATTCTTGTCCCTCTTAAGAACGTTCTGCCTTTCCATTGTAGGGTTGGGTGAACCTGTTACAAAGGTCGAAAGGTCTGTGCCTTCTTATTATAGTATCTCTTATTAAAAAAACAAACAAACAAACTTAAGCCGCTCAAAGTTACAGAGCATTTGCAGCACTGTAAACTGCACAAATTTACAACCATTGCTTCACTGCATGAAATATAGTCAGATTACTAGTGATGAAATATTGTAGTGATGAATTCCCAAGCTTATGAATGTTTTGAGACTTTTTTTAGTCTTCTCTTGGGCTGGTCCTGAGAGTGTGTACAGGTTTGTCTGTATTGTTGGTTTGTAGATGCTAATGAGGAAAACCAGGCTTTTGTTCTCTCCTTTTTGTTTGAATTGTTACACTCCCATCTAGTGCATAGAATGCAAATAAAGACATGTTGATTTGGCATAATGTAAACTGCCTTTTCAGCTTAAGCATTCATAATAAACTTTTATAGTGTAATAACATGCTACATCACTACCAGTCTGATGTATTGTGCAAAAAAAAAAAAAGGTGTAAACGTTTTATTAATAAAAAGCTTTGTTTATAAATGTGCTGGCTTTATTTATAAATGCTTCTAAAGTTCTCAACATGTTAAAAAAAAGTCTCTATAGCAGTAGAATTATAGAAGAGGAATGTAAGCAGTGCCATGTCAGAAGTGAATCTAAGCGATGACTCAAATAGCTATTTTCCAAAAGTACTGACTACTGGTGTTTCAGAAACCAAAGCTTTTCCCTGGTTTATGTATACACAGACAAAGGCAGAAGACAGACTTGCACAAAGAAGGGATGGGGAGAAACAGCAGAGAATGCAGCTTTTGTGTAATGCTTCCTTTCTTTGCAGCATGATGTCTGAGAAAGCGCAGGCCACACACAGTCCTGTCAACCAATGCAAGGCCTGACAAATTCTACCAGGGTGAAGTTACTTAATACGTTGCTTTTAGCTTAGACTGCATGAAATGTAAAATTCTTGACTGCTCAGGCCAGGTTTCTGTCAATAAAAACTGTAAAGTGCTTTTAATATCCACACAGTGTTGTGGGGGCCTGTCATGCTGGGATGGAATCCTTTCTTAGTTGTTAATACAGCCAGCTGGTTGGTAGCTTGCTTTTCTTAAACCATTTCTATGGTGGTTAAGTACAACATAAAAATATGGAGTTGGCTACAGTTACCTCACTTGTCTTACATGATTCTTGATAGATGTAGTTTTCATATTTCAGTGTGTGATGCAAGACTAACAAGTTCACTTCACAGCACCCTTCAAAGGCAAAAATAAGAAGAAAAAAAAAAAAAAGGCATGTTTCTGATACTGCTATTTCACCTGAAGATGCTGGATACAAATTCCTACTGAGTAACTGGCTGCAGTTCATATGCAGGAAGCACATGCTGTCATCTTTTTAAGAGACCTGGAATAGCTTAAATTTATTGTCCAGTACTTGCTGATTTTAAGTTATCCTCTTAGATGCATGTTAACTGCTTTTGAAGTGTGTCAAACATGTTTGTATAGGGGTAGGAATGTGCATCAAAGGACTCACAAGAACGGTAAACACAAGGAATGTGCTAGAATAGTGAGAAAAACATTTGCATAGGGAGTCCAGAAAACTGAATGCAAATAATCTCATTTGCACACACACAGATGAGAGAATGTTTTAATTGGATCAAGTCTTTCATAGCTTTTAAGGTCAAAGTTTTGTAGCTGTTCTTCAAAACTGTTCTAGTACAAAGCCTTTGGGTGCTCTTCAGAGTTTCCTTGTAGTGTTTATCCCTGTATTCTCCTGTTAATCAAAAATCTACCGTGGCAACAAGTTGCCTTCTAGCCTTGTTGCTGAATTGTTAATAAAGTGAGGGTTGTTTTGTTTAATTGGTAAGGATGTAGTATTGCAAGTGGCCTTCATGCATGCCCATTTTCAGTGTGTACACTCTTAAATGTACACACACTATTTACATATAACCAAAACATGACAACCTACATTCATTAGACTTGATAAATTTTCAACTTAAACAACCTTGTGCGTTATAAAAACTCCAGCTTAGATGAAAATGTGGGTGAGTTCTTCAAATACAAGCAGGTAAGTTCACAGCTGCCAGTTGAGGTAAGATGATACAACTTGACAAACCCATCTGATAATGTGGATCATCAGGTAGTTCAGCATGTACTTTGTACTTCTTTCAGGAAAAGTAGGACTTAGAAATGTCTGGACAGCAAAACTGAACAGTTGTTTGCTTTAAGGTTTTTTATTATGTATGACTACATGTTGTATAAAGTTTCATCTGTCTTATTATTTACTATTCGTTTCAAATTAACTTGCAGATATGTATAAAGCTTGTCTTTTCTACTAATTACTGGACTGAGAATGCCCAGCTCAGCAAGAGAATCTGTTTATAAAAATAAAACCTAAGAGATTATATCAAAGAAGATAGTCTTTCCAGAGTATCAGCCAAAGAAAGCCCTACTCCAAAGTGTAAGTGAACTCAATTCTCTCCTGATTTGAGATCTAGAAAAATGTTATGACATAATTCATAGTTTATGCTATAAATTAAACCCCCATAAATAGCAAAATAATAAGCTAAGGACATCCTAGGCTCCAAATCTAATTAATTAAGCAAAATAGAATAGCAGGGACCTGGGGGAAAAAAAGTGCCCTGTTATGACACTGTGACCATATTTTCTCCAACAGAGAAGGAATTTAAGGAAGAATAGCAGTATATTATTTAAGCATATTGCTGAAACTTGTAAAAATGAGGTCCTGATGTATTGGGTAGGAGTAAGCAGGTTTCTCTTGCGTTATGAGTTGCACTAAACACGTATATGGGTTTGGTTTATTTTGGCATGGAATGAAAGGCATCTCAGAACAAAAAAGGCTAAAGAGGATTGGAGGTGGTTAAGCAGACAAGCTGAAAAACAGGGATTATCATGGACAAGAGCAGCTGAAGTGTTTGGATGGGGCCAAGTGCTGCAGATACACTTAAAGAGTGTTGAATGCCATTGTACCCTTTAGTGGTGTTAAAATTAACATAGACATCAGTAATTTGCCATTGCTTTTATCAACAAAATGAGAACAACTCTCTTACCATGAAGTCCAGATCTGTTTAGCTACCTTATGCATTTTTGGCAATAAGTCAAACAATATACCTGATACACGGAACTCGCATAGAGGTGAGGTACACTGCATCATAGATAGTATTGGCGTGATAAAATGAATTTTCACTATTTTTTACTATTACCATATTTACCTCTTATACAGGTAATCCACCCTAGTTAGGATTTATCCCAGCATAACTATGCCCTGAGTTGCTGCTATTTGGAAGTTGTTCATTGTTGACACACTTGCCTTTTATCTGTACAAATGGTATCTGCTCCCAAAGTCCTATCAAAAGCCCTGTCTAAAGTCCAGTTGCCTGTTGAATAATTTTTGGTGTATATAAATTATCGTTTTTTAAGACCAGCATGTTTCTGCTGGTAACATGGTTGACTCAAACTCCTGCTTCATTGCTACCCCTCCACTGACTGACAGGTTACAGCAATGCTTTATAAATACTGAAAAACTTTTGGAATGTTTTAAAAGAACCTGAGAGGGAAGAAAAAAATAATGTAGCACTGTTGTAACTACACTGGCTTATGGTTACCGATAAAGCAGTACTTTTTTTGAAACATAAAGTTAATAAAAAATAATTCCAAATCAAACAACCACTACTTCCCCCCAAAAAAAAACCCAAAAACCAAACAAGAAACCCCGACAACTTTGGTTACAGCTTACTTAAGAAGGGGGCAGAGGGGAAATGTTTTTACATCACTGAGATGACCTGAAACTGTTTATTTACTAAAAAGTTCGTCTTTCCCGTGGCTTGATGACAGTTACCAGGATTTCCTGGTACTGTAGTGCTCCGTTCTCCAGCCTTGCAGTCGTACCCCAGCAGCCCTGGCTCCCTGCAGAGCTGTTACCCGATGCCCCGGGCTCCTCCCGGGACGCGTTTCCCTTCCCCGGCGCTGCGGGAGGGGCGCCCGGTCAGCCCTGCCCTGTCGGGGCAGCCCTCCAGGCGGTGCGGACCTCGGATTAATCCAGGCCTAAAATAACAGGCTGCTACTAGAGAAGAAGGCAGTTATAACAAATCACGATTTTCAGTGATGATTAAACTTCATCAATATTCATCAGACCTCTTCCTCCCCCTCCAGGTTACAGGTGCGGCGCGGTGGCTGGAGCACAACAAGCAGGCAGAGGAGGCGCTCGGGAGGCCCAGCCCTGCCCGCCTCTGCCCGCAGCCGGGCGGGCCGGGCCGGCCCTCAGCCGCGGCGGGGGCGGCGGTGCCCGCGGCAGACGTCAGCCGCAGCCTCTCTCTGGGCCCTCCGTGCTGCATCATCCCGCCCCCGGCCCGCCTCCCGCCCTCTCCCGCGTCCCTGCCCGGGCAGCGTGTGCGTTGGGAGCCGCCGCCCGCCCTCCCCGGCTCTGAGCGGCCCGGCCCCGCTCTGCTCCAGCCGCCGCAGCGCCTCTTCCCGCCGCCGCCTCAGGGCCGCTTGGCAGGGCTTGGCGCCCCCCCCGCCCGCCCGCCCGCCTTCCCTCCTCCCCTCCCTCCCCGTCCCTTCCTTCCCCTCCCTCCCCGTCCCTTCCTCTCTCCGCCTGGTGCCGCCACCGCCGAGGAGGAGGAACATGGCGAAAGCGGAGCAGGTCCTCAGCCTCGAACCGCAGCACGAGCTCAAATTCAAAGGTACGAGGCGGAGGCCGCCACCCCCGCCGCCTTCCCGCGCCGGGCCGGTATCGCGGCCGCGCTCGGGCCCCGCTTCAGCGGCAGCCATTTTCCGGGGGCCGGGGTTGGGCACCAGCCGCTAAAATGTCCTTCAGCGCCGCCGCCCCCCGCCCTGCCGGGCCTCTCCCGCCGGCCGCGGGGCCGGGAGGCACCTCCCTAGCCCCCTGGGGCTGCGGCGGGGCGCGGGGGTCCCCGCCGGGCCGGCCCCCGCCGCGGCTGCGCCGCCCGCCCCCACCCGCGCCGCGGGCGCTGCTGCAGGGCCGAGGGCGGCCTGAGAGGAGAGTGCGCGGGGGGGGTCCCGGCCGCCGCCTTCTCCAGCCGGCAGCGGGGCAGCGCGCCCCGCAGGGCCCGTTCCTCCCCCAGACCGACCTTCCCCAGCCGCGGCGGAGGTGGGCGTGGGCCGGGGGCTGCGGCGGGCAGCGCCTGAGCCCCGCGGGGCCGCCCGGGAGGCAGCGGGAGGAGCCCTGGGTCTCCTTGGAGGTGCAGTGGTAGGAGAAGGAGGGGCCCGTGGGGGAGTCAGCCCGACGTGGAGGCAGGAGCGCGGCGGCCCCGACACCCCCGGCCCGGACGCGGGGGGTGGCGAGTCCTCCTGGCTTGTCACGCAGCCGGGGCGTGGGGACCCGAAACGTGCCGCCTTGGACAGAAAACAGGGCCGCTGGGCACTGCTCCGTGGCTTTTCCTATCGTTATTGTCATTATTATTTGACAAACCATTCAGATAAATTAATCGTGACTGCTCCGCCTGCGCTAAAATCCATTCTTTCTTTAAGTAAGTCTTGGATGGGTTTGAATTTTCGCTAGCGTTGAAATTCCTGCCTTGCAGCTTGACAGATCGCCCTACTGTAATACAATATTCTGGGATTACAAATAAGCGTTCAGCAAGTTTATTTATGATACCAGAGTCAGAGGTGCTTTATAGCTTCATTGGAATATCTGACAAATCTACTTTTTAAAAAAATATATATTTACTAGGTTCTGGTAAAATACTCCTTTAAAAAGGTTTCATATACATTTTCAAATGTAGGGAAAGTCTTTACCTGTTTTTTTATTAGTAAATGTATTAGAAGTAATATGTATAGTGGGTTTATCAAAAAGCATAGTAATAAACACTGAGTGGAATGAATATATCTTTGTTGCAAGCTGAAGTATTTGCTTGTTGTTATGGCAGCAGTATCAAATGTGCTTAAGAAGGAGACTATTGTTGTTTTAACATTCTTTATGTTAAGTATGATTAGATGAAAATCAACTCTTGTTCTGAATAATATTGCTTCCAACAAGCAAGGAAATCCAAACTTAAGTGGTCAAAAAGTGGGGCCTTAACTGTCACTGACTTACCAATGAGACATAATTGTGATTCAGGGTTGGTTTTTGTTTGGGGTTTTTCACACCCCCTGCTTCCCCCCTCACTTCATTTCAGGTATAAAACAGCCAGACTCTATTTTTTGTTGAAATAAAGATAAGTTGTCAGGCTGCCTGTGCATTAGTTGAGGTTCTAGGCTAAATAACTGGTAACGGTTGAAATTAAATCAAGTAACTGTATAAATTTTGTCTGCCAGATCTTTAGCCAGCAACGTACACTCCTTACCACGTAAAATGTTATTTGACTAACTGTAGCTAATAAATGGCTTAGTTTAAAAGTATGCTTAAATATTAATGTTCCAACAGACTTAACACTACGGATGGCATTCATGTCTAGACAATAAATTCAGTTTTACAGTCCATGCTAACAAGCAGTGCTGACCGCTGTCCTTCGTTTAGGAAAGGCCAATTTGAAGTATTTGTGAATTAAATCATTTTCTAAGCATTTCTAGTCCTACTGGTTTTGTCATGGTGTATTGCCTGGTAATATGGCAGTAGGTATTTTCTCACCTTTGTAAATAGTTGCATTCATTGCCAGAGTGTTGCTTTGCACCGCAGGGGTAGGTACAGAGGGAGGTCAGCAGTGCTGCTGGCTGCTGCCCTTGTGCTTCCTTGCTGAAAGATCTGATGCTTAGTGTAGGACAGCAATGTCAGTGAGATAGGGCTGTGAACCAAGTTCCAGAAACCCTGGGAATTAATAAACGTCTTAGTCTAAAGGCAGACAGGTAGAAAAATGAGAGAATAGCTCTGATGCTGTTGAAGTGTTCTGTTTAGTTCTTAAGTATAAGATCCAGAAGGAGGTATGTTTGCAAAAAAGATTGGGGGAGTAAGATACTGAAGTGAAGATTTCTTCTCTGGTGTGTCCCAAACTATGGTGTTGCAGACATCTCTCAGCCAGCAGTTTTGCTTGTAAAGAATTTTGAAGACCTTTTTCAGGAAGCTTTTGAAGCCCTTTGGTTTGTAGTGAATATTCTAAATTAATTTGGCACTCTGTTTCAAAATACTGTGTTTGTTTCTTGTTCGCAAAAATATCAAAGGAGTTTTGCGTGCTAGAATTTTTCACAGTGGGTGAACATGAGCAGGATTGTCTTTCCTCCCCGCCTTGCATCTCCTACACAATAACACACTTGCTCCAAAATAGCATCAGCATGTGCTGTGTTGAAGTGCAATTGTGAAGAGTGGGAGGACACTTCTCTGGCCACGTAATGGTGCCCATTTCCTTGCCCTGGTCTTAATATACCATGTGAAACAGGAGCTTTACTGCCTTGCCAGTGACTTCCTCTTTGGTTGGTGTAGACTTGCATCCTAGGTGAGAAGGCATTAAATAAAGGTTTATTGTTCGGAGATTATTGGTATTGAAAGACCACCCTAGTTATACATGATGTTTCCATTTATGTTTCCTTTTTCTGTATTTTTTTTTTAATCTAGAAGATAATGTCCAGCAATCTGCCAAGAATGAGTTAGATTGCAGTGTTCAAGGGCCTGACTTTAGGAATTATAAAATCTAAGTTTACATGAGGATGTGTAATTCTGGCCCCTTTTGTTAGATGTCTTTTGATAAAGTTGTTAATTTCATTGCCACAGTTGTGCTGCAGGGCTTTGCCTCATGCATTTCACAGCACAGCTACCCAGTGAGGCCAGTCTGTCCTTTCACCATAATGTGCCCATCTGGAATAATTTGTTTAATGTCAGCAAGTAAATTTTAGAATATTACTTGTTTTAGAGCTTGCCTGGGGTTTTAGGTGTTTGAAATGCTCCTGTGTTCTTTGCAGATGCAGGCTGTCAAGCAGTGGTGTTTAGCAGGGACAGGCACAAAAAGGGAGGTGGGGTAGGCTGAGGTTTCAGCCACGTTGGTAGAGGTTTGCTACAGGTTAGGCTGGACTTATGACTCAGCACTCTTTTGCAGTGCTCCCCAAGTGGCAAACAGCAGTATTGCCAAATGCAGGATGGATTCCTCACAAAACTGTCTTAAGTTGGTGCTAATTGGAAATGCGGTTTCCTGTTCCCAGTATGTGATTTTGCACCTGCACATATGCAGTATGTGCCTGTGTAACTCTGCTATCTGCAAAGGGCACAATAATAAACCAGAATAGCCAGTACTCATACTAGTACTGATTCAGACCTGGCCTGAGGCCCAGCAATGTTTTCAAGCTATCACCTGTCACTGGCTCAAGTGAATTCCCAGGGTACATCAGAGCTGCAGTCAAAAGGTGTGACCTCGGCCCACATAGGTGTCCTACAGTGCATCTGCTGCACTGCAAGTGAAGTGTTAAGCCACAGTCCCATGCAGCTTGTATAACTGGCATTACTGTGATTGGGTGGCTGCCACTCCCAAATGAGATCGCTAGAGCTCCTTCAGGGTAAGTCTGTGTAAACTGTTGCCAGATCTGTGCATTGCAGTGTGGATGTGCAAAACCTCATGTCTCTGACATGAATGTCCAGACCTTACCAGATACCAGGCTGAGGCATTTCAGTCCAGCAGTCCAGTAACACTTGGGATGAAACATTAGTCTTTGCTGAACCTGCAGTTGTCAAATTTCAGAAGAGAGGTTAAGGACTTTGTTGGACATTGCAACTAACCTATATAATTGCATACCTATCCGTGTCGTGATTTGTCTGTCATGATTGAAGCCCTCCTGCACTGAAGGTATTTGGAGGGGTTTGACTTTGTGCTCTTCTGTGTTGGGTAAATAGGGCTTTCTAGCCACTGCCACTGGAAAAAGCTTTGCTTAAGAATGTAAAATACTGACAGTGTTGTGAGAAGTTGCCTGTTTAATATAGTTGATATGCATCTTTTAAGTTGAAAATTTATATGCTGTTTTTATAGAGCCTTGCTGGTATTGACAGCATAATGACAGTCACTACTAGGATTTCGTTATGCTTTGAAGGCTTCTGTGTAATGGCTATCTATTTTTCTGCTGGAAAATGTACCAGTTTGTGCTTCCTCTTGTCTAGCCTGATTCCTAGTAAAATCAGATCAAATGCAAGTAAATCTTCACATCTCTGCATATTTGAATTTGATTGTCAAGTTATACACTTAAAAAGGGGACATAGTATTTAAATAAAAGGCTGGCTTCCTAAATCTAAACAAATTGAAGGATGTAGTCTGACTGTCAAACAAAATTGGTTCTTTTCTGGTGACACTTAAATATTTACAGTTCATGTTATGCTTGCTATACTTGCAACTTAGCTAAAATCAATAGCTTTTTCTAACTGTTATTTGTTATAGTTGTACAGACTTGCTGCATCTCACTGAATTATTCTGTTTTCACGTGCACCCTTAGTTTTACAATTGCTTCATCAGTTTGCATAGACTTTTAACTTCACTTTGAAAGAACATTGTTTGGAGGAAGAGAGCTGGAGATAAAAGCAAGATGGTGATGCATTCTGAGTGTCTCATGACACACATCATTTCTTGAGAGCTGGTGTAAGTTGAAGATAGTGCTGCTGTTGAGATAGTGCTTCCTCAATCTGCTGGTGTCCTGTACACTAGAGACATGACACTAACAGCTCCACAGGGAAAGTGGGGGGGGGCTAACAGAAATTCAAGACTTTGAATAGGATGGTTAGAGAGCCAAATAACAGATATTTTAAATATATGAAGCAGTCATGGAGGTTTAGCTGCATTTTTCTGTTAAATTCAATTAATCAGTTTAGGTCTCTCAAGACCAAGAAACTCACACTCTGCTTGAAGGCTTTGGCCAATGTGACTTACGGATTAAGGGCTTTTGAGTAATTTTGTTCTGCATAGTTTTTAAGAATTGCAGTTGAAGTAACATGGGAATGGGATCAAAATATTACTATTTCAAGGAAGGTCTGATGCAGTGGTAAAATCATCATTAGCCACTGTTATTTGGTGGTTACTGCCCTTAGTTTTGTGGGATTTTGTGGTTTTACTATGAGCGACTGCTTGCCTTTATTGCAAGGGATGGAACACATACATTCATAATCTCCTGTTCCTTGGGAATCCAGTGTTTGCTTACCAATTTTCAGCTCACTTTGATCTATGAAACCATTGCAATGATAGGGGAAAAAGTTTGTCAAGTTTGTTATTTAAAGCTCATGAGGGTGGCAGACTGATTCAGTGGATGGGATGTGTCCTCTATCCATCACTTTATAAAATCTGTCTGATAACAAATTATATTGAAAACACTTATGTAAACAAAAGGTAAGGGGTGGCTGTGTTAAGTCCTAGGAGCATGGCTAGCATGTCAAAATAAAGACATAGGTAATGTATCATAGTAGGTGCAGGTTCACACAGATGCTTAGCACTAAATTGTATTTACCAGCTGCTACCCTGCACGCAATGTGCAATGTCTTATCATCTCTGAAAGAGAAATACGGAGTAGAAATTTGCACAGGACTTTTTGATAGTTTCTTCTTGCTGGAAATAAAATTGTCTGTTTTTTCCTCATTTCACAGGATTTATAAATGAAAAACTTACCAGTAGTCGTGCAGTGCTTTATTTATTTTAAAATAGGTTAGCTACCTTTGACTACAAGGCTGAATTTTCTTTAATTGCACTCTAGTTTGGAATTAGCATTGTAAAAATTAGAGTACAAACCTTTAAATAGATTGTGAGATGTGTTTTGAAACTCAACTGGAAAAAAGACATCATCACCATCGTGAGTGAGCCAACTTTATGAGCTGAGGTCAGCTTACATCTCTGAACAAATATTCGGCTTTAAAAGAAGCTTAATTTGCTGTATGCATCCAGCTCTGAAGGGTTTTGATTGCATCAAATGATTTTTTTAATCAAATGAACAACTTCTACAGATGTAATAATGCAATTTTTGTAGAAAACTGGGTGGCAGAGGCTTTGTCTTGTTTCTTGCTTTTAGAGTGTAGCTTTCTGCCTAGCTGGAGACAATGGAGGAATCAAATGACCCTTGCTAATTCTGCTCACATCTTGCAGTCACACTCATTTTCTGCTATCTTGTTACCATATTGGTCTTATGTTTGTTCCCTGCAGGGAACAACTAATAACTACCGAATGCATTTCATAGTTGGTACAATAGCAGGCTTTTTACTTTTTCTGTCAGTGTACTTGGTTGGCTTTGAAAGCTTTATTGATGATGTTTGCAACAGTTTTGTTTGTGGTAACAGCTGTTGTTTCAGACTTGAAATTTCATTTTTGGATTTGTAGGGAATTTGATCTTTACCATTATAGACATGCTGCTGCAATCTGTTTTTTTTCCTCCAAGTAAATCCTGATTTATCTAAGTGGGAGTCTGGTTGGGAGAGGGACTCTTTCTGAGTTAGACTTCCCTCTGTTCTCTGAACGAGGGACTTTGACACTGATGTCACAGATCCTGCCATAAGTAACACTGAAGCCTCCTTTCATTGTCTTCCTGTGCAATGAACAGAGGCAAGAAGGAAGCATATTTTACATATATATGTGAATATTTAAATACCAATTTATCTAAACCGGGGGCCACACTCACACCAAGTCTGTTACTCTGGCATTTGACACACTATTCAATATCTAAATCCTTTCATACCTGCTTTGTAGAATGAGATGTCTATAGAGGCATATAGGGTGTTTTCTGATATGTGTGAGATGTTGTTGAATCTAAAATTTGGTCTGCTGGGCAACCTCTCATAAAGAGGGATTTGTGCCATCAGTCTGGAACAGCTGTCACAATCTTGTTGTCATTGAAAATGTATGCCAAGTGAATCACCACTGCCATGTTTAATTCAGTGCAGGATTCAAATGCACATGGATTGAAGTGATTGGGTGTTTACACTAGCAAGACAATCCAGACTGAGAATTGACTGAGTCTATGCTTTCTGTATAATAGCTGTTCTGAAAATTGCTTACTTCAACTGTAATTCTGGCCTCAAAAATGTGTACAAATTGGGTACTGCTGCTGCCTGCAGTACTTTATCCCACATTATTATAAATACTTTATGAAAATAATCTCTTTACTAAACTACTTTAGTGTCTAGTTCTCTGAGCTGTGAACACAGTACCTCATACCCTGGTGCTATGGATTAAAGATTTTATCATTCTAAATTTAATCCTGTTTTCTCAGTTGGTTTCCACGAGAGGTGTAATAAATACAGAAGGGGGAGGTTTGCCTGGTGTTCCAGTTTGTTACCATGCAAATTATAAAATCATGTAGCTGTGGGGCTTACTGTGGAGCCAAATCTTACGTTTTTGCAAACAATTTTAAAGGCCCAATTCAAGTTAGTTGTACTTGTAGAAGGCATGTCAAATGACCATGTAATTGCTCTTCTTTGTTTTTCTCATGAGTGCTGCTTTTCATCTAGCAATTCCTTCATCCTTACTGGTGCTTCTAATATTTCTCACACTCAGAAGTTCAGCTTTCCCATGTGCACTTTCATGTTTGGCCCTGTTTATATTTGCAACTGCTGTTTTTTGTGATACGTGAATTAACAATATATTTTGCATCTTCTCAAAATATTTGCATGCATAATTTCCTCTGGTTTGCAATGTCTCCTCTTTCAGGCTTCCTATATTTTTGCTGGACTAGGAGCAAAGTTAAAACGGCAGTAAGATTTTTTTTATTTTTATTTTTTTTTTGTATACCTGTTTTCACAGTATACTTACCTGTGTGGTACAGTGGTGCAGATAGTGCTTCAGGAGTTTAAGTTAGGATAATGCAACTTCACATTTGTATCTGGTTGCATATCAGACTGTATGAGCTGTCAGGTAGCTTTTTTTTTTTCCTTTGATTATGAAAGCACAATTAATAAGCTAGTTTTTGAGTGGGTCCCCAGAAATGTATCTTGCTAAACTCAGGATTCCTTCCTTATTTGTAGCTATAATTCCTTACTGTGTTTTTGTTTTGTTTTTTTAACTTACTAGAAAAGCAGCTCACTGTGCAGACTGAAATACCTAATTTTGCTTGTTTCTTCTCGTGTTTGTAATTTATGCATAGCTTTGCACTTAAAATATTTGCTCAGTTACCATTGAAATTACACATCAAATTTGTCTATTTAAAGAGTATGTGTGAGCATAAACTTACAGTAGTTAAGTTGCTCCTTACCTACCATTTTAATGTGCCTCTGAAATGGAAATTAGTGGTGAAATTAAAGCAGGAAAAATTACTGTACAAGTGTAGTTTGGGATGGTGATTAAAACCACAATGCTTCTTTCAGGGAGGTACTTGACATTGGCCTCAGTCATCAGCAGAGTTTTTGCCAGGGACACTTGTAGGCCATCATCATCAGGCTGTGCTGGGCTCTGCAACTGCATCCCTGCCCCTCCCTGGGGTCCTGTGCTTTGTTTCAGTCCCCTTTCAATACCCATACAGCAACCCCCATGAATGGAGACTTCTAGCCAGGTAGGTGTCTTTAAGTAGGTCTTGCTATGTCATGCTTATTGAAAGTGATGTGTCTACTGTTCCACTATGAAAAGAGAATATGTCGCTGTTTTCTGAGTTGTTTTCATACCTGGGAGTGAGATGGTACATGTGATATTTGTGAGTGAAATGAACAAAGTAATAGGATATGTTTGGGATTTGGTTCTAAAAGGATATGAAAGCACAGCTGAAATAGAGATCTACCTCTAAAAGCTAGCCAGCTCTGCTCTCATTCTCTTTTTTATGCAATTGTGTGCAGAAAACTGCTTTAAGTTTAGGATGTAAAGAAAATATTTTGTGTTGTGTGGTTTTGTTGCTGAAGATTGCTGTAAGTAGTGTTTGGGTGTAATAAAACTCTGAAGAGATCAGTTGGAAAAAACAAATTACACTGGTACCAAAATTATTTGAAGGGCATAATCTTCCATTTCTCTTGCCATACTTGTATGGCCTCACAGTTCTTACAGCTGTGAAGTCAAACTGTTAATGACCCTCTGAGGAATAAAAGGTGACAAAAATTACGCACTGATAGATACACTGAAAAAGTCTTCAGTCATATATTTGTTTGGGTTTTTTTTCATTTTTTTCCCCATTAGGCATCATGCGTTCTCTGTCAAAAATTTTGTGCCAAAATAGGCCAGAGGAGGACACTGATTAATCTGTCCAAGTGGTATAATTTGTTGCCAATCGTGCTCCAACTTTGGCATCTGGGTCATGTAATTTTGTCGGTTTTCCACATGTTCTTTAGATAATTTTATTGATTATGTTGTTTGTATGTTTTTTTTAATTACTGCATCAGCTATTGCATGGGGAGTGGTTTGGATGGCACTCCTATTTTTGTAATATATTTTTCATCAAGGCTTCTACTGCTTGACAGCAGAAGTGGAAATGACCACTTCTCTCCCATGAATTTGCTTCAAGGGCTCTTTTGGGTCAGGATAGTTTGCAGTACGAGTAAAGAAACTGATTCTGTGGGGTTGGGATTTTCTAGTTACTTCCATTTCAAATCTGAACTGAGATTGAAAGGTTTATGAGTGGTTTACATAAGGATTAAGAGAGGTCTAAGGTTTTTTTAAAAAAAATAATTACCAAATTTGGGGTTGTTGGGTCCTCTCAGGGAGTTATTTGTGAAATCAGATGTTTATGCAACACAGGCACTTCTTGTTTCTCATTTTTTGACTGCTTTGCTTTCAAAAGTTGCAGATGCTCATTTAATTGTTAATGCCTCCAGAGCCAGGTGATGATGATGATTTAAACTTGGCATACAGTGCTTTTTAAAACACCAGTCTTTACAAGATTCTATTTAATTAGCTAAGTATTCTCTTGACTTCACAGAAGGGAAAACTGTAAGGGACCAAACCTGCTTCTGTTTCAGAGTTGCTTTCAACTCTTAAGGCTCTTAACAGGAGAAGATCAAGCCCTTAAGTGATTTGTCTAAAGACAAGTAAGATGGTGGGAGAGTTTGATTGGATCTTGGATATTCTTGATTCACATGCACCTGGCTGATAGCTTAAAATGTCTTGCTTGACCTTTCAGCTTTTTTTGCCTTTTCAGCTTAGTGTTTGTCTTCAAAGGTCATCAACTTTATATATAAACTTTTAAAAGAACTGTACAGGAAGTCAAGTTTTACACCTATTATTGAGCCCTCTTGCTCGTCACTAGTGTTTTTATTTTGACTCTATTACTGATAGACACCCCCAAAAACCGGAAAAATTGTGAAAATAAAATTAAATAACTGGGTAGTGTAAGAGGCATAGTAAGGAAACTTAAGTAGAAAGGCTGAAATATTCAGATGGAGACACAGCTGTGGTGCTAATACACCCTTGCCTAGGGCTCTGCAGTAGGTTTGTAGATGCTAGAGCAGGGCGAGCTGCATCCCCAGTTTGAGGGGCTGACCAAGCTGGTGGGGAAGCACTTTATACCCTGGGAGCAGGAGCTGCATCGTGTGTGTGATGGGGAAGGGAGCCTGAAGTATCACATCCAGCCCTCGCCCTTTCACTTGTACATGTGGGGTCAGTGTGGCTCTTTCACTGGATGAATTACTGCTCCATGATGTGTCTGCTAGTCAGGACACATCAGTGTCTAGGGTTTGGGCTCTTGAGAATACCCACAAAGCAATTTCATTGTCCCTGTTGCTACTTTCCGCCATCTCCCTTATTAAAGATTCTGTGGTTACCTTTCTATGGCTGATTAATTTGTCAGGCGATTAGTGACTTTCATCTGTCACATCAATGAGATTAAACCATGGTGAAATACATCTTTCCTATTGTGGCATTTTGCTGCTTTCCAAAAGGGAAATACAAGCTGGGTTGTCTCACTAGAAGATCTGCCTGTATTTTTGCCTGTTTCAAATTACTTTGCTTTTGGCTACTTGTTAGTGGTGCTGAGTTGGAGTGGCAAGAAATGTTGTTTAGGGAAAGATTATGAAAGTGCACCTAAAATATTCTGGGAATAACACAAGCAGCTTGATGAGAGGTTATTTTTGGTCTTGTTAATCAACAATTGCCTGTTTTAACATGACTTGAGTACTATTGTACCAATTTATACTGTGGTGCTTTTGCTCTGAAAAGCACCAGTTCAGTAATTTTTTTTAAGGGTACCTGAATTTAAGCAGATAAGAATTTGAATTATATTTAAGCACCAAAAAAAAAAAAATTAGGAATGTGCCTTAATTACTTTCAACAGCTATGCCAACTATCCAAGGAAAAGAAGAGTTTATGCCTAGATGTGTTAGCTTTAACTCACTAAATAAGAAACCTTTTTGCCTTAATTTGGCAGAATGCTGTGCAGGAAGATGCAGTTGCCCTGATGCCAGTACCTGGGTGCTGCTTGGTCTGGCTGAAAACAGATTCTCCTTTTGCTCTTCCCCTCCCTGTCCTGTAAGTGGATTCATTTTTAGCCCCAGCAGCTCCCTGGCTCGGCTCTCAGCACAGCCAGATGAGCACCGTGCAGTTAGCTAGTGGCTGATGGAGATGAGAGGTCAGACCACCTTCCCTTTCAGTAGTGAGACAGACTGATGCAGGAACACACCAACCCTGGGACTATAGCCCAACTGATGTGTGTAGCTAATTATGAAGATGTAGTCATATTTGCACATACATATCTGCAGAGAACTGTGCTTGTTTGGTTTGAGCCTTCCTTCCAAACCCTCTGCCATCCAAAGCTTTACCTCTGCTGATACTTGTGCCAACTTCTTTCACATGCCAAGTAGTGCTACAGCAGTGTTCTCGCTGCGTTTATGGTGTATGTGTATGAGCATTGTTTATTTGCCATGCTAAAGCACAGAATTTTGGTTAAAGCAAGAATAGTTGTATTAGGACTTGGTACAAATGAGGTAGATGTGTAATGGTTATTGTGAGTAGCAAGTGGCAAGGAGCTTACAGCAAGTACTGTTTTGATCAAAAGTTATCAGCCTGGATTTGCTGGTACAGTTTTGGACAATTTTTATTGCAAGGAGAGTTATTTAAAATGTAAATAGAGTCAACACCATGTTCTTTTGACCTAATTCTCAGGCCTTTCTGTTATTACTAAAATGATCTGGGATATTATAATGCAGTACACTGCAGAATGGCACTCTGTGGAAAGAGTGATACAGCACTGGTGTTTGAATAGGAAATGGAGCGTGGCAAATGCTGAGATTATGCTGTGATCTTCAAATGGGAAGGGTTGTATGCGCAGCTCCTGGGTGGAAAGCCACAGCTATAGTTTGAAACTAACCCTGCTGAAAAGTGAGGTGATTAAAAACCATGATACCTCTTACTCTTTGTTGTTACATGAGTGTATGAGGTGTTTTCTTAAAGTGGCACTACTGGTTTGTGTATCAGTAGATGCCCAGTTTACATTAACACCAGTTAATTTCTTTTTCTATACACTTCAGAACACCTGTAGTGACACTTTAATCCTGCATTTGTTTGCTCTGTTTTGTTTTGCTACAGTATTTTAACATCAATGCCATAAGGAGTATGCTGGTGTGCAAGTTTGCTGAAAGCAGAGGTCAGCCTTTTAGTACAGTTGTGCTGGCTGATCTGTAAAACCTGTCATTTGGGGAAACTGTAGCTAAATAGAGTGTTTAAAGTTTAGTGGACAGAAAAGAAGGAACATCAGGCAGACAAGAATAAATATATTTGGTCTGCTGAAAGGTTTTGCTGCCAAATATTTTGATATGGTTTATGTTAGGAATAAGTAAAACCATTTGGAAATTATTTTACACACAGATTGTTATCTTGTTACTATTACAAACAGCAGCTCGATGCTGGGGTGCACAAATCCCCCATGCATTCATGGATCAGCCTAGTAAAAACATGGTATTCCCACAGGAAATCTATCCCAGCATGCAGACTGGTGAAGCACTATTGAGGATGCAGCCACACATGCAGGACTTTGTATATTTGACTGCCTTCCTGTGCTAGAATAGCTCAAGCTTTACTGTTTTTAGTAAAGGCGCATCCTTAATGCTTTTGCATCAGGTAATTTTGTCTGAAATGTTAGACTTCTCCCAATTGGAGCAATCTTGAAGATTCACTACTGTTTTTACACAATGTTTGCTGAGTTTTCCTCATAGTTTGGCTTGTTTAACTTAACAGCTCATGTCTGCTTGTGTCCAGGTATGTTCCATTAGACTTCAAATCTGTCTCCACATTCAGAACACAAAGAAAACTTGACCACTGTGTTTCATTGGCTTTCTCATCTCAGTGTTTCACCTTGTCAGGTTTAGTGAAATCTTTGTCACAGGATGTGAAAATTTTATTGCTTCAATTTTTTCCCTACCAGGTTGCATGGTAAATGCAAAACAGACTTGTTCAGCCTGCAGGCAGAAGTGGTGCTACATTGTTTTCTCATTGTGTTTGTGAGGTTGTTTTGGGTTTGTTTTTTTTCCCTTTCCAACTATATAAATCAGATTGGATCAAGGATAAAGGTTGCAGGACTGCAGTACTTTTACAGATGTATTAAATGTCATCTTAGGAGGTAAATTTATGTGATGAATTTGTAGAAAAGGAAGCAAACTTAAATTGTTTTAAGCCAACCATAACGCAAGAGGAGGATAGTGAAATATTGCCTGCTAGTATTTTTTTATGATCATCATTCACACTTTTTAAATTTTAGGGCTGTCATTTCTACAAGGAAGTGTTCTATGCTGCTTTTTTTTTTTTTTTTTTTTTTTTTTTACCAATTTGCTCTTATTCCTCAGGATAGACAAAGATATTTTATTCAGACATCAAATTAATTTTATGCAGAAGACAGTTGATCAAAGTGTGGGGTTTTTTCTTTTAATTTGATTTCTTTACTATCTGAGCAAGCACAACCTGTCTGATTTATCAATGTCTTGTAGAAAATCAGTAACTAGTCTGTTCTCTAACCCAAGGGATTTGGGCAGTTTCAACTAGGTGGTGAGCCTGTGAGAAGTTTATTTGCCTGTACTTGGTGTTGCTGAACTTGACAGTGGTTTGATTCTGGCTTTGCTAATAGAGAAATCTTTGCCACTGCTCTCAGCATCCAAGAATTTTCCTATTTTCACATGGTTGTTTCCTGTCTTGGGTAAGGTAGACTATTTTATGAAGATTTATTCTGGTTTATCCTTTCTAGTAGCCAAGAGAATTAAATTATTTTGTAGAAAAAGGGAATGCATACTGAATGCTTGTCTTGTTTGTTATGGTCCAGCCTTTCTGAATACCTGCTGGAATCCTGCTTCTGTGGACGTACAGCTTATATATGCAGATGAATCTGCAGTAGCTGTTTTGTTTTCATTCCCTGTCTGGTTACTATACTGTACTTCCCTGTTTATCATCTATAACATAGGTATATATGGCATGTCTCCGCAACCCTAGGTTTGATAGGATTCAGTAGTTTAAATGAAGTATCTGTGGTACAGCAGAGAGTTTGGCATCCTTTGAATGCCATGTTGTTGTGTTGGCACCATGTATAAAGTATTCCTCCCTTTTTGTTTTGCTATTAATGATCAACTTCAGCTGTTGTGCTGCAGTATTGGAGAGTGCTGCACATCAGAATGCTGAGAGGCCTCACTGCAGCCTCGGCTCTGTCCACCATTGTCAGTATGTGCCACAGATGGAAATTGAGCATCTAATTACTTTATAAGATTTGTGAACAGAGATTTAGAGCCTGCTTAGCCTCTGCTTGGAAGTGCTTTCTGTGTGATTTCAAGTCTGCTTTTGCTCTCCTCCTCAGGTCCTTTCACAGATGTTGTCACTACAAACCTGAAGCTTGGCAATCCTACAGACAGAAATGTGTGCTTCAAAGTTAAGACCACAGCACCACGTAGATACTGTGTAAGGCCTAACAGTGGAATTATCGATGCAGGAACATCAATTAATGTTTCTGGTAAGTCATTTAAACAGGTTTTTGGTGATTTAAAATAATTTCTTCTAATCAAGTCTTTCTTGGAACACTTTGCAATCTGAAAGTATCTTTTTGAATGTTTGTAAGAGGTTGTGATTTCACAGAGAAGCAGCCATTTAGTAGACCTATACTTTCCTTATTCCTGGTCTAGCAGTAATAGATTTGTTTTTACATCTTGCTGGGGTAGGTGACAGGGAGAAATACAGAAATGATTTATGTAGTTCAGTAACAGACTTAGCCAGCCTATCCAAATCAGCCCTGCCCTCCCAGTGGGATTATTTTTGTCCAGTTAGTTTTTTTGCCAGCTTAACTTCCTGAACCAGCTCAGTGCAGGGTCAAGCAAGTGCTTGGATGGGTACATTGAGGTAAGAATAAAACTGGGTGGACTGCAGCCACGCCAGTTTAGGTGGATGTAGGCTGTTGCCAAACTGCCAAATATAACCAATAGTGAAAGCATTTCCTTTCAAACCATGCTGCTTTTGTGCTCCTTGAAGATACAGTGTGCTTTGGTGTTAGGAATGTTGACTGAATTTTTGCCATTCCATAGAAGCTAGTGATTTTCTCTAACGAGTCAGTAGCTTCTGACTTGCCTAAGTTTGGTAATGGAAAGGCAAAGAAGTGGCTTACTTTGAAAGTGCAAAGTGTTGAGTATTTCCCATAAACAGAGTGTCTGTATATTATTAACTTGCTGTTGATACATTGCTGAAGCAATGTATTTTCTCAATGACTTCTCCAATCCATGTTTTAAATAAAGAATTCTATCAAAGCATGTAGCAGTGGCACACTGCATGGATCTGACTTTTTAGTGAGGAAAATTATTTCTATAAACATGCAGATTTGTTTTACTATTTTAAAAAAATTTACTATTAGCATACTAAGGAGAATTACTGATAGGTTTTATAGTTTGCCATTAGTATCTTACCAAAGTTTTCTAGCCTAGAGTAAAAATTTTGGGGACCTAAAACTACTCCTTTTAACCTGATTTTTATGTTTTGATTTATTTTTTTCCAGACTGAAGTTTTTCACCTAATAAAATGTAAAATATTTAAACACTTCACCCTTGGAGAGCTTGCTTCAACAAAATAAGAGTTGATCCCAATAATACTTTGCACTGTAACAGACTCTAATTCTGTAAATCATCGTGTGCATGTCTGCATTGGCACACTCCTTAATCTGTTGTTGTTGGGATTTCTGTTGTGTCCAATTGTGTGTGCATGTGGTTGCAGCACAGTGCCTCACTTGCAATTAATCTCTGGGGAATGTGACAGAGAGGAGATAACCAGTGCAGTGTGGTAGCTACAGGCAACTTCTCCTTCAGGAGAGGGCTAGCACGTATCCAGGAAGCTCTGACATGACTAATATGTAAATTTAAAAGCTCTATATAGAAGAATTCATATTTAAAAAAAAAAAAAAAAAAAACAACAAAAAAAAACCAAAACAACTTGAGATGATTCCCAAGTAAAATTGTCATCTATACTAGCTGCAGGCAAGCATATTAAATACATAGAAATCAATGAAGTGATAATGAAAATTAGCATGGTTTCTAGCTACAAATTATCTTCATGCTATAAAGATGTGGATTCTTTTCATCTTTCAGATGAAGTTTCAAAATTAAAAGCCTGCTTCCTTTGCTGGCACATACCGTTCTTTTTAAAATGTCATCTTTATCTCACCATTGACTGTTTTCTTAAACTTCTTACAGTGGCCCTTTGCTCTTCCTTGGGCAGAATATAGCACAGGCGAGTGTTCCATCAACCACCTTATCTCACGCTACTACCATGCCTACATCTTACCTGCTTTTCCAGTCTGACTCCTCCCAGCAGCATACCAGATACAATATGGATCTAGACCAAGACTCGACTTAAAGTATCCCTTTATGAGAGATTGCTGTGCCAGCCCTAAGCTGTGCTTTGCTCTTGCTTAGGTAGCTTTGAAAAATGTACCTTTTCTGGTAGCTGTATCTATAAGTGACTTAAAATTCAGTTAGTTTTGCAAATAGCTATGGTATATTTCATCACAAGCTCACATTTGTGTTATATGTATTTTCATGCTGATAGCAACTTAATAGTAATAAATAACCATCTAGATGGCCAGTCCTTACATGAACATATTTTTAAATGCAAGTACTACACTTTCACTGTTCTTAGGGTAGTATCTATCTCTTCTCAAGACTAAACAGCCCCAGTTCTCTCAGCCTTTCTTCATAGGAGAGATGTTCAAGTCCCTTAATCATGCTCGTAGCTTTCCGTTGGACTCTTTCCAGTAAATCCCTGTTTCTTGAATTGGGGAGCCCAAAACTGGATACAGTATTCCAGATGTGGTCTCACCTGGGCAGAGTATAGGGGGAGGAGAACCTCCCTAGACCTGCTGGACATACTTTTCTTGATGCACCCCAGGATACCAATGGCCCTCTTGGCCACAAGGACATATTGCTGTCCTATTACTCAGCTTTATTTCATATCAGTATGACAGCCCTTTTAAAGCATATCAAGTGCTACAAAAGTAAAGCTTGCTTTATTCTACTGGAGTGTAACATACTGACTTCTTATGCTGTATCACAGGTTTTCCTAAATACCTGCATTTAAGGCCCTGTCAGCACGTGCTGCTTGCTGTGGTGTCGTTGTAGCCCATGTTTTCACCTGTTACGCAATGGCATGTAATTTTAACAGCTGAGTTTATGTAACTCCTGGAAAGTGTGTGTGTGTGCTCTGTCAGCTGGTTTCATTGCTTCTGGGCTGAAACACTGTGAAAAGCAGGGTATTTGCACACATCCCATTTTTGTTCAACATGCCTTATTTCAACAAAGGTATCTGATTTTGTGGCTTCCGAGAGGTTGAAATCTGAATAAAAGGCATGAATGGATTGCAAAGGGAAAGTGAGAAAATATAAGCAGATGCTAATGAGTCAGGAGATAGGTGTGTACCAGGGAGAGAGAGGAAGTACAGATGGTACCATCTGTGCAGTGTCCTGCTGAAAAGAGCAGTCGGAACATGTTTCCTAAAAATGGGAAGAAGCTGACATTATCCTTAGGTTGCTGTCAGATATCCTTGGGGAAAGATTTTTGTCCTTTTGTAAATTTGCCTGACTTTGAAAAGGCAGTTTGTCTTGCCTTCAGGAGGCTGCTTCTGCAGCTGCTGTTCTTTGGTGGCAGTGAGTCTGCCCCTTTCACTAAGACACTGATCATGTCCCATCTGCTGATGCAGCCTCAAACTCTCCCAAAGCAACATCAGCCCCACACTGTGTTCCCTAGGCATCCCAGGACTATGTAACAACTGCCAAGTTTGGTTTTATCTGCTTGCTTCAGAATAATCTATGTTGATCTTCACAGATTCAACATTTTTTAGTATTTTTGAAATATTTACAGAAAGAACTATGTAAACATGGAACAAATGTGAAGTAGTGCAGTGGATTCTGCCTGTTCCTGTATATAACGAGTGTCCTTTGCTCACCTCCAGTAGGGCTGATCAAATTGCTCAGTGATCTTGAGGCTTGCCCCTGTAGCTGGTTGGGGCATTTTATGTAAATGTGACATAACTGGAAAATTTAATCTTACCCTGACCATAAAGAATTTCATGCAGTACCATTTGAGAAAAGTATCCATAAAGCTAGAAAAGAAAAAAGGATTCACAGGCTATTGAATGGGCTACTTAAAGAGTAAACAGTGATGTGATAGATGGAAATGTAATAGCAGGAAGCTACTAGTGACACTTCTTGAGAATGATTCTTCCTACTAATCTTGTTTAATGCTTTTGTAAGCAATTTTGGTATAAAAAGAGTACACACAAAATGGTGTGAAGTTGGGAGGCTGAAGATATGCAGCAGAATCGGGTGTCCTTGAAGGCTACAGCAAGAGAAACAGAATATGAGTTTCAGCAGAAAAAAATGCAAAATCACTTAATTTGAGTATAAAATACTGCTATAATCACAAGCCTGTTAACCAAAGGAGGCTGGATAGGGTTACCAAGAGGCTGACATAATGTGGCTCTGAATGAGACGAGTGTAGTAAGTGCAAACAGGCTGGAAGAGATAAGAGGGTATAAATGCTATTGTCCAAGGCACTAGTAAAACTTCCTGGATGTATAATTAGAGTAGCTCATATAGAGCAGGGCAAGCCAGAGCAGGTGCAGAGAATGAATGGGGAGCCTGGCCTAGAGAGCACCCACCAAGTCTGGCTTCTTTAGTTTACCAGCAGGCCAAGAGTTACTGTGATTGATGTCTTGGAGTGCACCAGAAATAAATGACTCTTCCCCTTCTTTGATATTTAAGCATAAGGGCAATATTGGTCTAGCACCAAGTAAACAGGCCATTGATAAATTTAGATGGAAACTAGAGGAAGGTTGCTGACTATCTGGGCAGGGAGACTTTTCTGTTCCTTCTGCTCTTGGAAGGAAATGCTAGATCCTAGCAGGTGTTAGGGGTAGAGTTTTGCCTCCTTCATGTTCCTTGCTTCAGATTTCCTCTGTTCCTTGAGAAAGCAGGTTTACGCTAGGAAAACCAGAAGAGTTTAATCCTTCTGACGTTATTATTAACTTTGCCAGTAAACTGTTCTGAGAAAAGGGAAGGGCATGTTAGGTAGTCACCACCTCTCCTTTGCTATGCTTGCGTAAAATACAGGGAGTGTAACAGAAACGTGTGAGAAAACTGGTATATCCATTTCTTCAGAAACACTTCAGAACAGGATGTACATGGGGTCAATCCTTTGTGTTTGAATTTTGGGAGACAAAAGTAGGCTAACAAAGATGACTTGTGTCACTTCTCATTTCGTTATCTCTCAATGACTACAGTTTTTGCTTGTGCTAGAATAGTTCTGGTGCTTTACCTGAAGGGTGATCAGTATAGAAAGTGGTTGAAATAAATGTCTCTGCCTAATGGATGCTGGTGCTTGTAAACTTGAAGATCATGTTAGTCATTCTGTTTTTTTGAACTCTGGGTTCTGATGAAGGCTGGTCAGAAACTTTTGTCCAGAGGAAGTGCCTGATTTGATAAGGCATTTTGTAGGAATATACATTTTCACATAGTTCTTGTGAAAGGTATGGTTTTTCCAGTCAAAACAAAGGAGCCACATTCACAGTAGCAAATGCTCCAGCAATTAGGGCAGTTACATGGAACAGATCTTTCACAGAAATCCCCAGAAGTATGTGAATAAATGTTTAAACAGTTTGGTTTCCTCTTGAACAAAGTACATATTTTTGAGCTTCCCATCTGGCTTTCAAGACATTTGCTGAGTAATTTGTGTCAATGTGGCTTTCATGTATTGATCTAAAAATACAAGTGCTAACTACATTTGTGCTGTCAGGCCCTCTCTAGCTGCTTGCTCCTGTGATTCAGTGAATAGGATGCAGAGCAGTGATCCTTTGGAGTTCAAGAATGGTTTCAGCACTGTCACTTGGGAGCTAATGGTTTTCAAATGAGTTTTTAGTTGCACTCAGCAAAGCAAACAGATAGAACAGGAAATCTGGAGAAGTTCCATAAGCAGGGGATAGTTTGACTACCCAGTTGGATCTTACACATTATGTTGATTTGAAATAAGGTGAATTAAAAGGTAAGGTGAATTAAAAAATTATAATAACTTTTAAAGCATCTCATCTGAGAGAGTTTGCTGTCTTCCTTCTTTCCCAGGCTTAAAAGTCATGTGTTTTGGACTTGATCTTGGGGGTCTCTCCAACCTTAATTATTCTGTGGTTATTGGTAGCCACAGATTGTGTGCATGATAAAGACAGTACAGCCATAACAGATTCTGCTCATTGAAGGAGGCAAATGGTTTTCACTTAATTTGCAATAAATGGGATCTTTGGGTATCACTTTTATACTACAAACCTCTGTAATTAGTGCATATGAATTTAGGCACATAATGTTAATAGCACTAATACTTCAAAGTAATCTAAAGTCTTGAACTGCTTTTCTTCTTAGTGATTGAATTGAGGGACTGAAGTAGCCTCATGGGTTGTAAAATGTAAATTTTTAAACCTCACACCATTTTCTGTGTTAGCAGTAATTGTGGTGTATGCAAGCTTCATTTTAAATTTGAGGGGATGGTAGCTTTTTGCAATATCTAATAACATGTTTGTCTAAACTACCTTGCTTATGTTCACAAATGCTGTGTCTCATGTTGAAGCCTCGTGTATATTAATGTCACAGTAGCTAAATATCCAGGTGTCATTTGCAAAATGTAGGGGTACTAAGTGACCACTGTGACTAAAAAATAGTCTATCTATATTAAATACATTACTTTTCCTCTTCAATTTGCTTGAACTTTAGTTCTTCACCCAAAAAGAAGAGACATGGAAATTCATAACACTAAATAAACCCAAAAAACAAAAGCCTAAGAAAGAGTGGACACACACCCCAGACATGTCATTCCTGAACGTAGTCATTTTCTGCATAAGTAATTTCTGGCATGTTTGTGATTTTTTTAATTTAGAGAAATCAATTTCTTGTATAGCTTTCAGAGATGAAGTTTATATAGCATTTAACCATAAACTTCCAGCTATAAATTGGTAACAAACTTTCAGGAACTTATTTTTCAGATGAGAAGTACTTATACTTGATAAAGCGGATACTACGAGTCTCCTCTTTGTGGAGGAAATTTCTATCCTGAGACTTGGACCTCAAAGTTCAGAATGTTTCACTTGGCCTCTGTAACTGTTCTCAGTAACCATCAGCAATACTATGTGTTCAACTAAACAAAATGCCAGCTTGTTACTTCTGGACCCAAGGATGGAGGAAGAAAAAAAAAAAGATACTTTTGAGAGTTTTTCCCTCTGTCCCAGATTATATGTAAATTATCCTATTTACTATAAACTGCTATTCTTATCTTGCCATAGTTGTGTATGGAATATTGTATAGTGATCAGCATTTCCAAAAATCTAGACTGAAGGAGTCTGTTTCTCTTATTTGCATTTAAAATTTTGTTTTAAAGGGAAGTTCTCAGCTGCTGCTTCAGTCATAATGAACATTCAGCTTGAAATAATTTTAATGTTTGTATTTCTCAAATCTGGTAACTATACTGTCAGTGCATGACTATGCATCAGAGTAATGTTAATATAATGTATTTTGGGGGTTTTCTTGCAGTGATGCTACAGCCTTTTGACTATGACCCTAATGAGAAAAGTAAACACAAGTTTATGGTTCAGTCTATGTTTGCTCCAGCTGATACTTCAGATATGGAAGCAGTAGTAAGTATTGAAATTAATTAAAATGGATTTATTTCTGACTGTTGAATTTTATAAGACCTTTTACTGCTTTGCTTAAGGGCTGTTGTCAAACCACTCTGGCATGATCCTTGAAAGCTTGGCCAGATTTCCATCTCTGTACATGGCAAGGTGTTTTCTCTTAATATTGAGCCCCAGGAATCTTGCACTGAAAGACACATTGGTGCCTGTGGTTTCTTCTTTAGGACACTGCTGTCAGTAATGGGATGCCAAGCCATGAAACAGATGTTAAGTAGTTGTAATTTTTTTTTTCAATATATCATTTTTTAGAAAAGCCAACTTGAACTATATATTTAAGAATAATATATTCTCGGTCTGTGGCATCTTTTATATTTTATGCTACTATTATCAGTCTTGAGTCTTCACTTCAGCAGCTCATTTTCCCAGCAAGAACCAGGAGGATGATTTACATGTATTATATTTTTCTTTATCCCTTCCTGTGACTGGTGTGGTTTAGGTAGATGAAAGGCCCTTAGAGATTTTGTCCTGTGGATTGCAAATGAGAGTAAAAGAATCATGAAACAAAGAAGGACAAAGGACCTTGAAATTAAATGTCAGACTATATTAAGACAACTTGGAAAGGAACAAACCAGTATGTCAACTGGTGGCTTTCCTATAACAGCAAGATTTGCTACTGCAAGAAGGCACAAGGAATCTTTATCTAGTCTAGTGTTTGTTAGTTTGAGAGAATACTTAGTAGTTATTGAGGACACGGTAAAAACAAAAAGAAAGAAGAAAAAAAAAAAGGCCATTACTCTAAAGTGTTGGATTTGTGTGTGCTTGGATATATATGTACTACTTCAAACCAAAAAAAATAACCCCAAAAAACCTAAGCATACAGATCATGGCTTTTTTACAGTCATCTGTACAATATGCAACATCTTTGGAATAGCGTTTTAAAGCTGCAGCACTCTGCAGGGTTAAGAATTTCCCTTCTAAAAGAGATTTATGGAACTATATTGGTTTAACGGCATCAAAATAAGATCCAGTGGGAGAAACAGCAATAATAATAAAAAGTCTGCATCACTACAAAGATAAGCCAGTCTGCCTTTCTTCCTAACTCTTTAATTTTTATGAGTTACTTTATACTATGAAATATGTTATTTTGCTAGGAAGGAATGTTTTTTAGAACCTAAATGGCCTTTCAGTTTTCCAGAGCTCTGCAGACCAATATGATTTCTTTTCTAACACTTGTTCGGTTCTCAGTTTTGTTTCCACTCTCCTGATCTCTTCCTATCTTGGATAAACAGGTGAGACAAATTACTGGAGTACTATAAAGCTTTCAACACTTTGCAGGCAGCCAAGGAGCTCAAAATAGAATTCTGACTTCAGCCACAGAAGAGCTGAAGTACAGTTCAGCTATTTAGGATGAGTCAAATGCTTCTGCAAGTTGCTCAGGGGTTAGCCAAACCTGGACACCTGCTTGAGACAGGCTGAGCGAGACCTTATGACCCCAAGTACGGTCAAAGTGAGAAGTGTGTGAGAACTCGCAGGACATAGATGTGGACACTTCTTGCTGTATATCACTGCTAGGAATCAGTCTTTTCATTTCAGACTTACAGCTGGTATCAAACAAAGATTCGTGACTGTTAATTCCTATTAAAAAATATTGGAAGGAAACTTTTTACTTTTAAGGAAAAACTTCAAGGAAACTCTTAAACTCCATAGTTGAAGGGCAGAGAAGGATAGAGGGGAAGCCATCCCTTTCTGTATGTAGCACATCTGTTATTGTTTAGACATAGATGCTGAAGAATAAGGTGGTGGAAAACAAAGAGGGGGAAGAACAATGGTGTGGTTCATACCAGTCAGAAAGAAAACCTCATGAAATTAGAAAAGCTTGACTAGGAACCCTGCTGGGCAAAGACTTAAGAACTGACATTTTTGGGCTTTTGTTCTTTGCCTTCCTTTGAATGCACCATCATTTTTCTTTTTTTTTTTTTTTTTAATCGGGACCATAGCTCCCCCTATCTATGCTAATTACTCTTGCACAATTCCCAATTCTCTCATAAATAACCTCTGTAAGTTTCAGAATATTAAGAATTATTTCCTTCACAGTATCTGGTCTTTCTTTTAGGATACCAGTTGGTTATGTGTTTAGTTTCATCATGTACATGGTTAATGGTAACATCATAAATACCCATGGGGTTTTTCCTGAGTAAGGTGATATGATTTTTTTCTTAAAACACTGCATTTTCCATCTGCCTTATACTAATATATTTAATATTAAATTATTCCAGTGGAAAGAAGCAAAACCAGAAGAACTCATGGATTCGAAGCTTAGGTGTGTGTTTGAGCTACCGGCGGAAAACGATAAGCCTGTGAGTATTTTCAGATACATATTGAGTGTTTTAACTAATACCACAGTAAATCATGTAAAATGGCATGTTTATACAGCCAGCTCCATAAGAAAAAGACAGAACCCTCTGTTCCACTGCCTGGCTGGCATCATCTTGTGAAAATACAATATAAACTATTCAAAATCTTAGTGATGCTTAATGTAGCTAACAGCTAATCTGAACAATGTAAGTGGGACACAAGCACAAATAAATCTTTCAGTTCTGTTCAGATCTGTTTTCATTTAGAGAAAGATCACAGGATAAAAAATATTTTAAAAGAAAGTGGAAGATTCTGGTTGATGGATATGAAGCTCAGAGTTTATACTGCAGTTAGGATCAACACCAATATAAATTTGCCTGTCCACCACTACCCTTTGCTTCCTTGATACAACGCTGATTTTAGCAAGTAAATTGGTAGAAAGCTAGTAAGGAAGACACAGATGCAGTTAGGGATTGTATTGCAATTAGCACCTATAATATTATAGGATCCTTTTTTGTTAGGATAATTAACTCATTAATTTCTAGTGGAAGTACATACATAGTGTCAAATATAGACATGATAATGGATGGAATAAAGTGAAAAATGTTTCCTAGTATGCGGGTATGGAAAGCACAATTGTTCTACCTTGCACTGGGCAGCTTGTAATTACAACTATGTGTTATAATGTCACTATTGTAGTCTCACTGCTCTACATGCTCCAGACAGTGAACATTTGCATTAAAAACAGGTGCTTTTGTTTTAGGCCTGAGTGCTCTCTGTGTTTCCAGTTCAGTGATGTGATAAGAGGAAGGAAAAAATCTGAATTAGACAATGAAACCTAAAAGCTATTCTGTTCAGTTATAATTTTTTCTATAAAACCTAAGATTCATTAGGGCACAATAAAACACAAATAGTAAAAAGATCCTATTACTTTATTCATGTAAATAAAATCTTCATGTTAAGACTTTAGTGCCAGTTCAGGTGGGGAGAGAGTGGTTTGGTTTTCATGTGTTCTGCGCTGTAGAACATTAGGAGGATCCAGAGGCAGGAGAGAGAGGAGGGTTTGGAAGTCTGCAGCTTGCTTCCTAGCTTGGGCTGCAGGTTCCTCCATCACAGCAGAAAGACAGAAGGATGGAGAGTTGCTTCCCAGCTGTTGGGAGAGAGAGGGAGCCACCACAGTGTGGGTGCGTGGACCCCAGCAGAGGGAAATGGGAGGAAAGCACCAAGACTCCATAAGCAGACCGTGGTATAAGGACTAAAAAAATCAAGGCAATTCTGTCTGCATTTACTGCTGCTGTTTTGGTGTTTTCTGTGAAACAGAAAGGGCAAATAGATGTTACAGGGGAAAAAAAATGTTGGTTGTTTATTTTGATACAGACACGTTTCAAGTGTGCACAGCCAGTTTTACCTGATTCTCCCCCTAAATACCAGGTGTGTGGTGTTGATAACTAACTAAAATCACTCTATCCTTTTTTAACAGCATGACATAGAAATAAATAAAATTGTATCCACAACTGCAACAAAGACAGATTCCTCTGTAATGTCTAAATCAATAAGTTCTTCTTTGGATGACACTGAAGTTAAGAAAGTAATGGAAGACTATAAGAGGCTTCAAGTAGAAGTTCAGAGATTACGGGAAGAGAATAAACAGTTTAAGGTAAAGATACTTTTTCCTTTTCAGATTTACCCATTTCCTGAAAAAGAAGCCTTCCAACTTAAATGCTTGGTTACCCGACCTTGGCACAATATTGTGATATTGCATATAAGTGAAAAGATAAGTTAGGTTTCTCTCTCTAAACGGAGAAAAAGTGTTGAAATCAATGCTTCCTTTGAAAGGAGTAAACAAGTCTTGCAGTCAGAGAAACTGATCGGATATCAATCCAAAGTAATTAATTCCTTCTCTTTTTTCCTTTTCCCACCTAATTTTCTCAGTCTGAATTAAGCATTCAGTTTTGAATTTGGTCCTGTTTTCTCAAACTGATGGGAGCTTGAGGGCAGTGTTGTGCAAATACTATTTTAGTAACTGTACCTATAATATGCAGTTGAAATACCCGAAGTAAGAGACATTAATAGGAAATATGCTTCCTGTCATATCCAGCACATTGCTGTGAAATCAAGTTCTTGAGTAGCCCCTGTGCTGTAAAAATTTGGAATTTGTGACTATTGGAGCCCCAAAAAAGGAACTCTGTTCTGTCAGCTCTGAGGCTGCTTGGCTGGCTGATGCGTGAACATTTGTAAACCAGTTATGTTTTGCACATAGAAATAATACATGTATATAGCTGAGACATGGCCTTAACTTCTCCTTGTGTTCTTGTTTTGCCAGCATGTAACAATACTTGTTTTTGCAAGTCAGTCTTGAGTAGAAAGTCTACAGGAGATACTTAGAATTGAGCTGGTAGTATCTTCAAACAGTGAGCTGTTTGTTCCCTTTGTGGACTGTTAGAAAAATCTGTAACACATCAGAAAACAATGTTAAATGACTGCCAGCCACCAGGTGCTGTCAGTGTCAGGCTAGAGTCATTGCCAAAAGGAAGTTAAAATATTTTAAATGAAAGTGTTTTGTTTCTAGCAGTAAAATTACTGTATAGATAAATAACATTTTATTGTTTACACAAGTCATTTGTCCCCATCCAGAGTTACAGCATTACTGAGGTATCAGGTGGTCTGTGGCTTTTAATAAGTAAATAATTATTTAAAAGTTTTTCTCTAGAACATTAGGTGCCTCCTTATATTCAAAAGTGAAAACCACTGACATATACTGAGCCTTTAAATTTCATTTCTCTGACAAATTTTAAGGCTGCAGTAACTTTTATTGTAATTTTATTTCTTGAGTATTTTTTAATATATAGACTGGAAGGTTTTGCTTGAGTATCTTATACTTTTGCACTACAATACTGTATCACAAATTCTAACACTGCTTCAGCTGTACACAAGTTTTAGGTCACAGAAGGCTCACTTTGCCATCTCCTAAAGTGCTCTGTTTGTGGAATGGAGTGTGCTAACACAGCTGTGCTGCACAACACTTCAGATCAAGATGTAGGGAGCATCATCTCCACTTGAAATTATGATAACTGGTGTTATGATGTTATTTTGTCTGTTGTCTCATACATCTTTAAATCAAGAGAGCTGTCAAACTCCTACCAAGAAAATATCCTTATTATTGCCATTAGTTTCATGTCAATGTGTCAGCTTTAATATGATGGGGGAAATAGATTTTCCTTCAAATGCTGGTAAAATGTGCTTGTGACATCTAACTAGGGGAATTATGAGAATAATTGCCTTAAAGTTGCATATTTTTCACAACCTATCGTAGTTGTATTGGAAAGCATCCTCCCCAACAGTGCTGTATGTGCTTACAGAGCAGGTAAAGCATCTTCGTGCCTTTCCCTCCATCATTGTTTTTGAAGTTCCGGAGCTGTCTCCAGACTCTGGACAAGTATTCTCACAGGCTTCCTCATTCCTTCCCCTGTTACCTTAGTCAGCAGGAGAAAACTTTCAAGAGCATGTGAGTTTTCTCTGCTAGTCAATTCCTCTTATACCGTATTCATTATCTTCCTTCTCAGGATTGTCTAGGAAATGAAGCTCTAAATTATCTGTAAATTAGTTTTTGTCTATTTTATTATGCCCACTTAAAATAAATATAAGGATGAATATTTAAGGCCTTTCTTCAGTAGAAATAATCAGTATATTTCCCTTTAGGAAGAAGATGGACTGCGGATGAGGAAGGCACCCCAGACAAACAACCCAATATCTGCTTCTGCAGCTGTTGTCAAGGACGAAGGGCTCAGCTCCAGACTACTTGCTTTGGTGGTTTTGTTCTTTGTCTTTGGTGTAATTATAGGAAAAATAGCCTTGTAGAGGCAGCATGCTGGAAATTGTAAATTGGTTTGATGGTTCTGCCATATCATTGGATTAAATTTATTCATAACAATGTTTAAAAAAAAAAATTAATGTATGACATCTCACAGGTCTTGCCTTTAAATTACCCCTGCACAAATACTATGTAACATAATCTAGAAAGTTTAAAATGTACAATGAGTGACTGAATGAAAGAGAATATGCTTCAGTGATGAAGGGGGGGAGAAAATAATGAGTTAACACTACAATGGAATATTGTATATGTGATTTTAAACATTCTTAGACCCTCGTACATGTTGCTGGATTACCTCTTTTTAAAAAACAAAAAAAGGAAAAATAGAAAATATTCCTCTACTGCTGGAGCTGGCCCTATTGGTTGTTTGGAGTTGGGTTAGGCAGGAGGTGTTGATAACTTCTGTAAAATATGTTAATCCACCATTCTGCTCATAAATTTAACAGTTTCTGTCAGTGTCTTCAACTCTGTGCAAGTTACCAATTTCTTGGCACTTAAATGAATAGTGAGAAGCTGAAGAGAATTGTACGTGGCAGTGCTGAGTGTGCTGGGCATCATGAAGAGGCGTTTATTGACTGGTAGGACGCTCATTTGGAATAAAGGTCAATGCCTTGTTCTCATAAAGGGACCAAGCTACATTGCTGTTGGTTCATTTAGTTGAATTAAAATGTTATTCAGAGATGTTTAATGCATATTTAACTTATTTAATGTATTTCATCTCATGTTTCCTTATTGTCACAAAATTGACTAATACTATATGGTATGAAAAGGCACCTGTTTAAAGCCAGTGACTAGAACTGAAAATTTGCTGCTGTAGTGATATGAGATTCTTCTGCCTCCTGGTATTTGGGCACTACACAATTGTGGGGAGTTTTGATCATCTGAGCATTGGAGAAACAGTGGTCAGGAAACTGTTTTTGTATGTAAATAAGTCTATCTAGGGGAAAAAATATTAGTAGTAAACTAGTCCTATGCCGTAAAAGACCAATCCTGTTTGACTATGTAGCATCTTAAAAAAAAAAGACAAAAAAAAAAAAAAAAGACAAGAAAAATTAAATAAAGCCCCCAAATTAATGTTTCCTTTGTTACTTTTGTCATGTTCTCAGTTTTAGAGGTGGGGAGGAAACAGTATTCTCTGTCAACTTAGTTTTCTTATGGCATAAGGAAAGCTGCAGCTTTGTTTCAGGATGTTTTGGTGTGTTTTGTTGTTTTTTTTCAACCTTATTTTAAAATCAGTTCCAACAACACCATCCTGAGCTGGATACACAGAAGTGTTGTTCAGAGTAATTATGCTGACTGCCGAGGTACAAGGTAACTTCCCATTTTTTAGTTTGTTTGGGCTCAGTTGTTAAGATGCTTGGTAGCACGTTGAAAGTAAGATTGAGGTAATTTTGTTTCTAAGCATTCTTCTAGTACAAAATGCATAAACTCAATGGGTTTTAACAAGTTGAACTTCAGTAGATAAAATAGTTTTTGAGCATGTGAACTCTTATGTATTCTTTGATGGTAGGTTCAAAAACTATCAGTGACAGCAGTTTTTGTAACACCTTTCAGGATTAAGGTATGTCTTCTAACAGTGACTTCTTCCATTCCTTTATTACTCCTGTGATTTCTTGAGAAAGCTGTTTGCACTGCAACCTGTCTGCTACACTCATTGACCTTTATATTGGTTCCACTTCTGTCTCAAGGGTTTCCTGCTTTGCAAGTGCAAATAAGTAAAATTTGATGTGAGGTTTAATAAGAAAATAGGAAAAACTGTTAACTCTTGTGTTCAGCTTATGAACACAACTGTGGAAGTACTTCTAGAAGGTCCAACAGAAATGAGAGGTGTATCTTTAGCATTTTAAAATGGTAGTGCCTTGTCTGCTCAGGAGGGAAGTGACAGAGCTGTTAAAGTGTGCCTGTCAAGGGCAGAGGAGATGGGAGATGAGCTGGAAAGAGCAAAGCAGTGAGTTCAGTTTGGCAAATTGGGCAGAACCAATGCAAAATGATTTTTTCTGGGCAGTAGAAGCTAATGACAACTTTTACATTAAACGTTTGAGAAGAATCTTTTAAAAAAGACAAGGTTGTAAGTGATGTTGCAAAATTTATTTTCTTGGCTTTGAGAATATATTTGAGAAAGCCTTTATTGAAGGGAAACTGAGCTCTGCATTGTAAAGAGGCATAAATATGTTGATCTCACAAAAAATGTGTTATCAGAAGAGTTGAATTCCTAATTTGCTTTAAAAAAAATAAAATACATTAACTTTTTTTGAGACCCTGTTGTTCTGCTGAAAAAAACAGTCTCAAAAAAGGTTACAAAAAAAATAAATGGTTGTCTTTATAGGGTAAAGAGAGAGGATTAAAGCTTTGAACTGGTCTCTTCTGACTGTATATGTAAGAAAGTTCCAGGCAAATTTTACACACACCATTTGCTACCACAGTTGATTTTGCTGGCACAGGCAGCTCCCAGGTGAAGGGAAGAGCCAGCAGGATGTCTGTCTGCCTTCCAGTGTTCAGTAGTCACTACCTAGTGATCTGTGACAACTTGAAACAGTAATTTGTGAGCAAAGTTATTCCTGTAGTTTCCACTGCAGAATTATTAGGAAGTCCCAGAAAACAGTCATGCATTGCGAGGTGCCAGACAAATGTGTGATGAAGGAGTCCAGCAGAGGACCTCAGTTCAGGATCTGTTGGTAACAACTAGCCTGCAGCTGGGGCTGAGCCATGCTATTAGTCCTAAACAAGACTGTTGAATTGACTGCTTATATTTTGGAACTTGAGAAAATTCTTAGGCCTTTCCTACCCGTTTCTGAAAAGAGCCTTGAACAGACAGTAGCGCTGAATTGTCTGGCTAATGCTTTTGCTTTTGCTGAGCTTAAAATAAAACAACTGATTGGTGGAATCATTACCTGTCTGTTTGACCAGACCTTTGTTTCATATGCGTATCTAGAAAGAAATCCAAGGTTGTTTTCTTCCAAGGTTCCTGGAAGTCCAATCTGTAGATACATTGCAAAAATATATTGCATGGGGATAGCCTTAAGCCACCTGGACCTTTTTTAAGTTGTTATTTTCATGATGACACAAGAGCAAATGTTTTCATGAAGTATTCATAGAAAGTGAATTATTCTGGGGGGTGTTGTGTATCTCAGGAAGCTATGCATAAAACATAGAGTTTCTAAATAAGATTGTCTGGTGTCCTAACACACCAGGTATTAGAAGAATTTAATTGATACATGATAGTAGAAATCAAGTTATTACTTTAATTATTGTCCTTACTGTTATTTTAAGATGCATATTTGCATATACATTTATTGTTTATTTTTGTAAAAGCCAGTAGAAGCTGCTTAGGTAGTCCTGGTTTTGTGGAGCTTTGCACTCCTGTCTGCACTCTTAGGGCATATTTGGTATAAATGGGTATCTAAAATGCCCTGAAGCCTAGTACTAGGAAATGAATGGAAAATGGCTTCTACTATTTTAACATAGTTATCCACACCTCAAAGCAAAAACTCCATGCATGAGTGATCACAACTGTTGCTGTGCATTGGCTGCTCTTGGCTGTGAATGCACCAATGGAACGATTGCATCTGCAGGGTAGACACCCTGTTCAAGTTACTGCTGAAAAGCTTTAGGAGTTGAAGGGCACAATAATAGGTTGTGTGTCATGTTGAGAGGGATTGATGTACCATAATGTAAGATTCTAAAAATGCAGAATTGTAATAGCTGGATGGTGGTATTCCGTGTTACTTTTTTGTCCTGAAGTGCTGTTGATGGGCTACAGTTGGAACCTCACTTGCAAATTACTAGAGCTTCTTCTCTTTGATAAACTATAAAGGGTTTTTATTCACTGCACGTATAAATTTGTAAATCTTACTGCAGTCTTGACTTAGCAATCAGCATATTTACATAGTGGTGTGCACAAAAAATGGATTGTTAACGTCTTAGGACACTTGATGTTGCAGCTGGCTACAGAAAGAAAAGTGTAATCCCTTTTATTTAGAAACCATGTATGATACTTTCATCTCTTCATGGAAGCACTTCCTTAATTCTCAGGCACAATAGTGACTTAACTGTAATATGTGAAGTTTTTGAAACTATACTTCTCTTGCTCTACATGATGTCCTGACATACAGTATCCTGAGTTCTGTTTTCTATATAAAGTAACTGAGAAAAAAACAACAAATGCAACGAAAAATCCCTCTTTTTGAAATGAAAGAACATGTAAAACAAGCACTCTGAACTTCATGTTTGTCGTGGCTGTGTTACAGCTGCAACAGCACTTCACAGCAGCACTGGAGCAGCTTGGGCTGGAGAGCCACTTTTTTGTTGTTTGAAAATGGGTTAAGCATCCATTACTCAAATCCTCAAGTGAGCAAGTTGAGAAGGGGCAGGTGGCAACTGATTGCAGTGTACATAGTTGAGATTTTTATTTTTTTTCAACTGAAACACTACAAAAAAAGAAAATAATTGTGCAGGAGTGAGACTAGTTCAATGCCATCTGTGGAAGTTGCTATTCTTTGTAATCAGATACATGTCTACAAATTTAATTTACTAATTAGAAAATATTTTTATAAACCCATGTTCGGGCATTTTAGAAAGAGGAGCAACTACTGAGCAAGGCTTCTTGCTCATCTAGTGAAAAGTAACAGTTCCCTGGATATGCTTCATTAAAAGATGACAACGGGATACAATGCTAGTATAAATCATCTGTTACAGTTAGATAAACAGTGGGATTTATTGTTCAAGCAGGGAAATGCTGGTCCTTTGACCATGACCAATTAAGATTTCTTTATATTATGTTGACAGCTTCTTGTATACTGAATCACTGTGTCTAATGTGTGTCAGTGCAAAAGTGACATTACTCATTGTGCTGTTACTTCTATTTTTATTAGCTTCAGAGGACAAAGTAATTGTGTTTCCACTACTCTAGTCTGCTTAACTATAAAATTTGTTTGTTTTATTAATGGGTTGATTTTTTTTTTCCTGAATAAATAGACATTATTTTTTAAAATAACATAAGTAAGAGCCAGAAATCTCTTACATGTACTATTCTAATAAGTATGCACTTGCACGCTTCCAAAATGACTCTATATCTGTCATTTACTCACTGTTTCCTGTGGCTTCGTTTCCTTTTACAGAACTCCTTTCACATTTGTACTTTGAAGAGTAAAACTTTAAAAAACTTTACTAAACTTCCTTTTAGATTTATTTTTTTTTTGCTGTTCTGAAGCTTCTGCACAAATGAAAACTAGAAAAAGGAATGCTGAGTCTACGAGTACAGAAACTTAAAGCAAACTTGAACTTTGGATCTTTCCTCCTATGATCTGTCATTAGAAAATGGCCTTTTCCAGATGGCAAAACAAAAGAAGTTAAGAAAGCAAATGAATTAAGAAGAATTAATTGAAGCCGCATATTACAAGTTGACATTATACATCTGGCATTTCTGTTTGTGTTTCTGCACCAGTACATTTCATTCCTCTAAGTTCCTAATATCGTGATTTTTTTTTTTATTATTATTATATTTTTTTCAAGATTTTGAAGTGCCTACGAAGAACTGAGGAGAACAGCCTGGAGTAACATATTGCTCCCAGTTTAGCTATACTTCATTTTTTTTAATCAAATCTTTTTCTTCAGTGGATAAACTCACAAAATTAGAAAAGCCTCTTGAACTCCCTCATGTTTGAGTTGGCAAAATTCCCACACACAATTATCCAGACACAACTACTTTTAAGAGACCTTTATTAAGGCTGTACAAAGTCAAACACTCAAGTTAGGAAATGGCAAAACCCAAGTTTGTGGCTCTGGTTTGGCCACTTTTTTGTGAGTATACTGCACTGTCTGCTTGAGCCTTCAGGAGCTGGTCAGAAAGTGAGCCAGGGCTGTGCAGAAGGTGTCTAAAACTGCCCAGCTTTGTGTGCCTGACATTATAAAATCTTTTATTCTCTTCAGATATGTATAATTGGGTTGTTTAAAACTGAACTTAAAAAATGGGATCTTGGTATTTTGTGTATCCTGTGTGTGTGAGGACTGAATCCTGTGTTCTGCCCCTGGATACCCGTTCTTGCCCAAAGCATCAGTGTGGTGGGGAGTCACTGAGCTGGAGCAGCAGGTTCTGTTTTCACATTTCACAAGCAGGCCACACACAAGCATGATTTGAGCCAGGAATTTTTGCTTCAGTTCTGAGCACAAAAGAGCATTTCCACGAAGGCTGCCGACTCTCAGCCCAGTTTCTTTCCTGATCTATTCTGCCTGAGCTGTCAAATCTCACTCCATTCCCTCCCTCAGCCCCTTAGTTCAGTCCAAGTCATCCTTGTTCCTTCACTGCTTCTTGGCAAAAAAACTGACTTTCAGTGGAGCATCTTTAAATGGTTTTTCTTCTTTGTCTCTTTCTTCCCATCACCCTTCCAGTCTTGCTCTTCCCTGGCAGAACTCTCCCTTGACATGGATCACTCTGCTCCCAGATACCTTTTCCCACCCCAGGGAGCCACTCACCTTTCTGCTTCCTTCTTCCTCTTCACTCCATGTAGAGTTTGGAGCAGTAAGTGTTGTCAGCCATCTCCTGTCTCCAGCTTGTTTCTGTTCTAATGCAGTATATTATTTAAAGTAAAAAGTAGGCTTTTATCTTCTTCAGTGTGGATTGATTATCAAATGAAGCACTAGCTCAGTGCTGCTATATCAAAAAGTATTTTTAAACTTTTTTGTGTGTTTTGTTTCAGTGTAAGAAGTGTTTGGGAAATGGAAAGCTCAAAAAAACACTCTAAGGTATTTTTAAACGGGGCCGGGGGGAAGGTCATGAATGTGACTAATTGGAAATATGTTAATTGAGCTGTGAAGAGTTGATCAGACCCATGATTATGTTTGTCCAGCAAACCTGGCTCATGCTTTAAGTTGTGTCTGCTGGAGAAGCAGGAAATTGCAAAGGCACCTTGTCCGAGTAGCTGGTGATATTAAAGAAGCTAGAAAAAGTCATGCTGAGACCTAGTCCAAGAAGCTAAGAAGTGTATTCAGAGTGTTTGAAATTTTTTATCTGCTTTTTGGAGTGGTTAAAAATGATTAAACTTTTTAAAGGTATTATAGAAGTGAATGGGGAAGAGTTTTCCAAGATGAGCCCATTATCATTGACTTTTAGCTGGTACTGACCTGCCAGTTAATCTCTTAGCCTGGTTTTTCATCACAGGTAAAATAAAAATGTATCTGGGTTTGTGCAGTTAAAAGGAATCCAGTAGTGAGGACTAATGTTCGTTGTCTATGCCCTAGACCTGTGTTTTAATGCAGTGTTAGAGATGAAACAAAGTTATGTGGTTTTGTCTTACTTCTGTCAGATAAAGAGAAATGAATCACAGATTCATAGAAGTTGGGATCCTGAGTACATTCGAGCTAGGCAAACAGCCATGCAAACTGCTAGTAAATGTAACTGGTGCTTCCAAGGGGCACAGCTGAACAAATTCAATATCAAATCTGGTAGCGAAAACTGAATTAGAATTGGCAGTTTTCTAAGGGAAACCTGTGAAATGGCCAAAAACCCAACAGTTCTGCAGTCGAGATGGGGGACAGCTTTGGCTCACCACCCATCCTATTTCAGTGATGAAATGGAGAAATTAGATGTAAATGAATATAGAACAAATAAGAAAAAAGGAAGTAGACAGGAAGTAGACAGCAATCAACTCAAAATGAGAATTATGATGTGTAGAAAAGTAATAAGCAATATCCAAAGGGAAAGAATGATGTATGGGTTGGAGTGCTTGGAGAGGGCAATAGAACTGAAGCTGAAAGGAAATCTTTGCTGTAGGGTAGGGACCATTCCTAGATGCAGGTGGTAAAACTGCTAGTGATGATGTAAGAGAACTGGAAAGGTGATGTCATTCATTAGCACTGCTTAATATTAAAAATTAACATTTTTTAATTCAGTAGGTCTAGAAACCTTGTATCAGTGCTTCTAAGGGAGCTGCCGGGGGCAGTGTTTGAGCTGCAGATAGGGACAGTAAACAGGGCATGGCTGGGTGAAGTGCTTGACAGCCCCAGGGAAGAGATGGAACAGGAGATGAATGTTAATGAGGGAGCCTGATGTGAGTCACTTCATTCTATCTGTTTTTCACTTTTCTTTGGGATTAGAGTGAACTGAATGTATCTGGGCCCCTGCAAAGCTTGGTGTTTTCTCACACTTTCATCTTTCAGAGGGTTGTTCACGGGGAACCATAATGAAATGATGCACATAAAAGGGTTTTCCTGGGACCAGTGGTTCCAGATCATTGAAGATAGATATAAAATGACCACTGATAAAATGTCACCATTACAAAAATACCCATACCTGGACTAGAGTGAGTAAGAGCTCCATGTGTTCCCACTAGAGTCCCAGGGTAAGAGACTAATGAATAAGAATGTGTTCTTGTTTTTAATTACCATTACCAGTAAGTGATTAAACTTCTGTATGCCTCAGCTGTGATGAGAGTTGGGAATTTTGGATGTAATTTGGATATTTACATTTTAAAAGAGAAGCTGAGTAATTGGAATGAATGCAAAAAAAAAAAAAAAAGAATAAAAAATTACTAGTGGTGTGCAAATGCCTTAGAGAGGGTGATCCAGAAACTCAGCTGAATTTATCTACCAAAAATGAGAATGTCTTTGATTTCAGTGCACAAGTACCTTCATGGGGAGAAAACACTGAACACTGCAGTTCTCTGATCTTAAAAAGAGCAACACAACAAGAATGACTGACTGGCAATCGAAGCCAGGCAAATTCAAATTGGAAAAAGGCACAAATTCTTAAGAGAGAATAACTGTGTAATTTAGGAATGTTTCTCCAAAAACTGTGAACAGAACAATAAAAGTTATGATATTTATGCAAATAGCTTTTTCATGGCTCTTTTTTCTTTCAGAATGTACTTAAAGGAGTTGGAAACAGGACAAAGAAGCTCCTGATGAGGCCTTCATAGGGAAGTTCAGTCAGCATAGCCCATCCCTTAGGAGAAGCTGTGTAGCTGTATCTAACCATGTCCTTCAGCATTTTGTTACTATGTAAATGGAAAAAAAAGTACCTGCACACAACTCATATCCTTGGGGATAAATGTAGGGCAGGAATTGCCTTCCCTTTCTTTCACCCACCCTCCAAAGACAGCACAAGGCTGTCTCCTGTTCTTCCATGGGCATCTTTGGGTCCCACAGGATCATGTAGCTCTGCTGAGATGAGTCATGGGAGCCTCTCCTCAAGGCTGCATTGAGTGACTGCTCTGGCATGGAGATGGGAAGCAGGTCTGCTGAAGAAGTCATGCCACGGGGATGGTTTACATGCGATGCAGCTCTGCTACTCCAGACTTGCCCCATTTCATACCATCTCAACAGAGACATCCTGAAGGAGACACCACATTCTCCAAGATGCACTTCCAGTTCTTCAAATATTTGCCCGTGGACCTCCACGCAGCAGGAGGCAACAAAACACGACCACCCTTAGAAATAGGGAGATATTTTGCCTGCTGAACTAACCCTGGAGAAGTCTGTGTCCTTCTCCATTAATTGTAGAGAAGCAAACACAAGGCAGCCAAGTTTGGCCTTTTTGTGCATCATCTTGCAAGTATAAATGTTACTGATACTCACTCATGCCTGGAAAATGGGAAGATGCTGACAACATTTATGTCACAACTGTATGCATTTAATAAGCATCTCATTTGAATTATTACTTAATGTACAGATCCCCCAAAAGTATTTTTATGTTATAAATCCCATAATTTATCTAAGTATAAGCTGCAAGTTTGTAAATACAGCATTAAGAAGGTAGCTATTGCATAGCTGGTTTAACAAAATATCCTTTGTGAGTAAGATATATAGGTTTATTCGGAGAGGATTTAGCTACTGGGTGGAGGTCTTCTCCAAGTAAGTGATATGCTTCTTAGTTGCAGCAGACAGGAAATATAATTTCTTAGTTTGTCCTTCTTGTTAGTAGAAATCAGTCAGACTTGTGTTGTCTGATTCCAGTATCTCCTCAGCCCATTGTTCACTAAAGGCAGATATATAAAACTTCTGTACAGGAATGAGGCTGGAAGTGACATTTTGACTGAAAGGAGAGCTGGATTAACAACTGGTATGCCAGTACACTTGTTGGAGAGGACACAGTGAAAACAAACAGCCTGAGAAGGCTTGTAAGTCACCTTCTGCTTCCCTTGGTGCAGGGTGAGTGGGAGTCACGATTGCCTGTCAGTGCCTTTGCCTCCTGGACAAGGTGTGCAGTGACATGGGGACATTGCTGATGTACCAAAGTGCAGGCCAGTACTGCACTGGGAGAGCCAGAATAATGCAGCAAGGATGCAGACTCTGCAGTTAGGTAATGCTGAAGGTTGGAGCCGTTATGCACAGAAGCCTTTTTTCCTTTTTACTGTATCTTCTGTTAATGACCAGGGTCAGGCATGACAGTCTGTGGAGCTAATGCTCTGTGAGGGCTACTTTGGGCACATACGAAGTGAAAGACTATGTTGCATTTTTGTGTGTGTACATACACAGAGAAATTGCAGAAAAAAACTGTGAACTGAGAAAAGTATGATTAACAGTGCCCTTATCAAGAGCACTTGCTGACTGCTTGTCTGTTGCTGACTGACTGCAGATTAAATTTGCAAGAACAGCAATAAGGAATATGATGGGAGAGAACTTAACCTCAAAGAAACTCAGCAGCCAGCACTTTGGATGTTTGAGTTACATCTGAATCAAGGTTTTTGATTAAATCTTAGCAATGTCAAAAGCTCAAAGCAATTGTAATTGGTGTCACTTCCCCCCATATAGCCAAGCTGTCTCTTGCCATGTGCAGCGCATCCATGTCAGTCCATTAAACTTGTGTGCAAAGAAGGGGGGAGATGAGGCAATAAGGCCACAGGACAAGCAGGATGTAGCCAGGCATATCTCTTTGGCTTCATTCACTCTTGTTGGGTGTTTTCTAAAAGTGTTTCCAAATCAGCGTTAAACTGATTCCAGATGTGCTCATTTGAAGGCTAAGGTTATGCTAGCACCAAGACTGTCTGCATTCTGTGCTGTACCTGAATATATGACTAGTCCCATCTTAAAAACAGAAATGATATAAACAGTAAAAAGGCCACAGACAAAGGTTTTAGTGCTTCATTCCCATTAGCATCCTTTCTCCCCAGGTATTTCAGACTAACATAGTTAGAGAATTCCTCTGGTGGCCCAGCACACTGAATCAGAGGTGCCTGATAGGAGGTGGGTCGCTTGTCTGGGCTGTCAGGACTGGATCCATCCGTGGGCCTCTCGCCAACGTAGAGCAGGCTGTGGTCTGTCGTGTCTTGCTCTGTTTTGAAAAGTTCATACTCTGTGTGGGGCAGCTTGATGCCCAAAGCCAAACATCCATTTGTGGGTGTTATATCCTGCTCCACCCCAGCGCTCCAGGAGCTTGTCAGCCCACAGCTTCCAGGTTCTGAGGAGTTCAGCATCACCACGGTCAGCTGGTCCATTGGCGTCACCCGAGCCTGCGTGACTTTGAAGGCCAGCTCTGTCCCACCCCTCACTTTGGAAGAGGGGATTCCTTGGGTGTAATGCCCAGATGCATAGATGGTGAAAGTTGGCTGTTTGCAGAGTGGGTCAGAGTAGTGATAGTAATAACCTTCCCAGGTGTGGTTGCTACCATGGAATATGAAGTACCTGGTAAGGAAAAGCACGGCAGGTCGGACCTCGCAGTGGGTGCTCACCCAGCTGCCACTGAGCTGCATTGGCAGCTGAGCTTGGAGGGGCAGGATGGGTGGGTGGTGTTCATCAGCTCTGTAAATAATCCCACAGGCTGGGCAAGGATGCACATGGTGCTGCAGAAGACAAAAAAAAAAAAAAAAAAAAAGACCCTTTCAGAATATTTTTAAAAGCTGAAACTCCTCTTGCCTGCACCAGGGTGTTCAACTGCCATGAACCTGGCCCAAGACATTCAAGCAGATTAAGTGAGATCAAGTGCTGCCCTGGCTCTTTGCTATTCTGGGACGCCGGGAAGGACAGAGAGCTCTGTGCCCTGGGGCTGCCGTGTGCCAGGGCTGCTGAGGAAGCAGAGGGCGAGGGCAGAGCTGCTGTGCGGGCAGGGAACACTCCCTGGGGCCATCCAGGTTGTTCTCCTACAAGGTTTCCACCGCGAGCTGCTGCACATACCCCGAGGTGAGGAGGAGGGTGCTGGAAGCTCTCGGCTCCACCACCGCCTTTTTGCCCTGAGCCACAGAAGACGATGCAGCCTTTCGGGCAACCAGAAGAGCTGTGAACTCCCCGCGGGGTGGCTTCTGGCTGCGCTACCTCCCACCGATGGCAGCCGAGAGCTCGGCAGGTTTGGTGTCCCCCTCGGCCCCTTCGCCGCCGGGCGGCAGGTGGGGGGGCTTTGCCAAGCAGGAAAGGCATCACACCGGAGACGGGAGTCTGTGCCTGCTGTGGAGCTGAGTCCAACCAGTCACATCCAAGGCCAGCAGGCTTTTCTCTTTTCTTTTTTTTTTTTTTTTTGTGGAGCTTATAACCGTTTCTTATACTTCATCTTTCACAACTGATTTATTTTTAAATAACCAGGGTTTGAATTGTATCATTTTCTCGAAGGCAAGCTGATCTCTACTGAACTGTCACAGGCAACAAGGTGAAATAACTCAGTAGTTAACTGTAGGCTGGGTAATTTACATGCAAGTTGATTGGAGTCTACTGTAATTTAGTCATTTTCAGCTTGCTTTACTGCTACTGTCACACTAATGAGTGCTGACAGTACACAGCACATTATGGCTAAATAATCCCAGAAGTTGGCAAATACATGTGCTCTCCTTAGACAGGAAATTCTTTGATAATGAAAGGTAATTTGAGGAGAATGGGTCTCTTTAAAACAGATATAAATTTCAGGGGGAAAGAGTGATATTTTCATAAAGGGGGTTAAAAATAATTCCTAACACAGCTGTGTAACCCTCACTAGCACAAGTACATGGATGCTAGTTCAGGAAAAAAAGAAAAAGCCTGTGCCCAATAAAATTATCACTATAGACATGGAGCCAAAAATCTTACTTGCTTAAACCAGTCCTGTGAAGTTATTTTGAATGTATGGCAGCTTCTAATTATCACCAACTGGTGACATAATGTGCTGGTCCATTGGAAAGCTGTTAGCTGATTACAGTGCTCTATTCAGAGAGTGAATTTCAGTATCTTTAGCTTTGGTTTTAAATTAACTTTTTAAAGTGTTTATGTTTACCATCTGGTTTTGCTCATATATATGGTTTTGGCCCAAGATAACACAAGTTTAACCAATTTGAGAATGTTACTTCTGATGGGGGAGAGGGGTGTTGCTCTGTGCTTTTCAGAGTTCAGTTGGTGTAGTTTGGGGTGTGGGGAAATGTTGCCCCCAAAATAATTCTTTTTCAGTTAATTAAATTCTATCTGGTAAAGTTCAGGGAGGCTTTTTTTTCACCCCATCTCACTGCTCAATCATTTTTCAATTGATTAGCTAGGATTCAGAGAGGAATGTGCTTTCCTAGAAACAAAGTAACCTAAAATAAAATGCAACTAAGCCTCCTGCTCAGTTTTATTTATGCCAAAGTTTGATTTCGGTGTAATAACATAATTTGTATTCAGGGCAACTTCTAATGGCATTACACCAAGGAGTAAGGATTTCATGGCAGATGTTGCTTCCTCACTCCTCTTTCAACCTGGAGGACACAAGTGACAGAGCAGGCAGCCTCTAATGGTGTGTAGCTCAAAGCTTTCACTAGCTTTGGTGCAAGAAAGTAGGAAACTGTATTTCCTAGGAAAACACAGAGCCAAAGAAAAGCCATGAACTCCAGGCCCATGCCAAAGCAGGCTTGTTTCTGATGTTGGTTTTGCTGAGCTTCCACCCACCCCACTCTCCTGGTAAGGGACAAAATGACCCCCAGTGCTGTGGAGCACCTGGGCAGCACCCTGAGAACCTGCACCCCCAGCCCTACACCTCACCCACCTATCCTTAGGACAGAAGGGGCCCATGTGCAGGCAGGCAGCGTTTTACCAGCCAGGAAATAACCCACGCTTAGCAAAGCCCATGAACTGATGAAGGCAGCACGTAAAGACACGGTCCTTACCACAGCGCTCTGCATAGGCCGCTGGTAACCGGTGGGTCGGTAGTGGAGCCTCTCCACCCACTGGGTGTGAATGTCCCCCAGGTACAGCTCCTCCACCAGCCGGCTGCCGCTCTGCTGCGGCTGCAGCAAGGGCTGGTAGCGCCTCTCCACCCGCACCAGGCTCAGCTCGTGCATGGCGAAGCCCAAGGCAGCCGTGCAGTCGCGCTCGGTCTTGGCGCTCAGCAGTTCATAGAGGGCTCCGGGAACCCAGGTGCGACCCGGGGGCAGGAACCCCCTGCAGCCCTCGCCGGATGTCTGGTTGATCCAGGCGGCCACCTCCCGCATGGCTTTCTGGCTGTGGAAAACGATGCCGACCTTGTGCAGGTGGTAGTCGGCCTCGGTGGCCCCGCGCGTGATCCAGGAGGCCTGGCGCAGGCGGAGCTTGCCCTTGATGACCAGCGAGTAGGAGGGGTCGCGGCAGGAGGGGTCCCAGTAGTAGAACTGGTAAGCCTTGAAGAGGCGGTTGGCGTAGAAGAGGTAGGATCGGGTGAGGAACTCGGGTCCTGGCCGCACCTCACACCTGGGGAAGAAGGTGGTGCTGAGCCACCCGCAGCGCGTGGCGGGGTGCACAGGGTGACATCCTCCCCAGGGCACCCGGGGGGTGGGAGGAGAAGGGTGAGCATGGCTGGGAGCAGCATCGTGGGCAGAAGCCTCCCACCCTTGGCTGACTTTAAGATCTGGGCATCTGCTACCACAATATGGCAGCTCCTGATAAAGGGTCTTGGACTTCGTGCCACATCTCCAGGGAGGAATGCAGGGGGCGGGGGGCTCATCAAGGCTGCTCTGCCCATGGAAGCCAGGTGTGCTCATCAGCTGCACCCAAAGGGAGGAGAGAGGCAAGAGGCTCTAAGGTTGCTCGGGGCGGCAGAGGGGACCTCGGGCCTCATCCAGCCGGGGGCCTGGGGAGGAGAGAGGGGAGGACGGGTTTTCTTTTTGTTGCTGCGCTAATTGCTCTCCCCGTGCCGCTAGGCCCGGCCCGGCAGCACGAGGCCTTGGCGCAGTTCAGAAGGGCAGGGCTGGGCTGGGCGGGGGGCCGGCCCGGGGGTGCGGATCCGTTGGCGGGGCGGGGGGTCCTTACCCGGTGGAGACCCAGCGTCCCTCCAGGCGGGGCGGCAGCCGCGCCGCGATCCCGGCGCCCTCCTGCAGGTGGCGCAGCTGCTGCCGGCACCGCGGCTCCCAGCGCAGCGGCGGCTCCGCGGCCGCGCAGGCTGAGCAGGCTGAGCGGAGACGGGGGGGGGCAGAGAAGGGGAGGGGGCGTCAGCAGCGCGGAGGTTGCGCCCTCTCCGCCACACGGGCACACACACACACACTCACACCCACCTCTGTCCGCTCCGCGGTGGGGCAGGGGCGGTAGCGCTGGGGCTGGCACCGGCTGCGGAGGGTTCCGCGCACTAACCAGCCCCAGGCTCGGTGGACCGCAGGGTCTGCCGGTACCCACAGGTACAGCTCGGCCCTGGCCCTGCTTAGACCACTTTAGGGACATGAAAACCACTTCAAACGCCACTGTCTAGAAAAACTCCTTTGGCTGCTCTAACTAGAAGAACGAGGTGGAGAATGAAGGCCCCAGTGGGTTAGCTAAGCAGTAAGCTCTGTTTTCCGACTTGAGTCTCATCTGAATCTAGCTATTTTTTAGATGAAATCTTCATATAAAACTGAGTGTTCTTTGTTCATGGTCTCTCTCTCTTAAGCTATTGTTGAAGCAGTAATTGAAGCAGGGAATTACAGCATGGGAACATTAGACTTGCCTGTCGCCCGCCATAAGGACAGTAATTCTGTCACTTACCTCATTTCCCATAACAACGGATGTTATTGGCTTAGGGAATGTGTGAACACTCAGCTAAATCCTGAAGACCTTTGCATGCACACATACCTACGTCCTGTATGTTATTCACTCTTTACTTAAGCAAACTTCTGTAGCACTCATCGTGGGTTCACTTCAATAAGAAACTTGGGAGTTTCCTCTTTATAACACTACAAAATGAGCTCTCAGTGAAGCTCCTCCTGAAACCCTACTGATTTCTAGCCTACAACTGCCCCAGCTGGCAGAGCTGGGTCCCTGGGCTGGGTGGTGTTCAGCCCAGCCCGGGGCTGCCTGAGGTTCACGAGCCCCGCCGGGCTCTGCTCGCTCTGGCTGTGCTTTGCAGTTTGCCTAGGAGAGTGCTGGAAATTTTCGAGCCAACTTTTATTCAGTATGTACCAATGGTTAGGTCACAAGTTCCTTTCCAGCCTGCCTATCAGCTGGAAAGAAAGCTCTCACGTATGTGTATTACCTTCCCACAGAGTGAGGATACTAAATGTGCAAACCCTGTGCCTCACTCAAGGAGATCAAGATCCCAAGTCACAACCGCTCCTCCTAGTCCCTGTGTTCCACTTACGTATTTCTATATAACCTGAACCATTCCGTGATCTTTACAGGGAGATTTGACTAAACCAGACCCTCCACTGGAAAGAGAAACCCAAACCATCTGCCTGCATGTGAGAGCAGTGACAGTTGAGATTATGAAGGGTCCAAGCCTGGCTTGGAGAGCACAATCACCTTCCCAACTAGCAGGGTTTGCAGACAAAGCACAGGCACATGGGCAAGGCTATGAAGTGCTGAGCAACGTCAGCAAAATTCCCTGGCTCACAAGCTTAGGATATAACACAAATATAAACAGTCGTGGTGAGACCCACAGCTGGGGTCTACCAGGGAGGCTCCCCTGATTCCCACAGCCAACAGCCAGTTCATGCTGAGATAGGAGCTTCTCATCCCCGACATCAATACATGCTACACACACACAGGGTTAAATCACTGTTAAAAATCTTCAGCATCCAAGACTACCATAAGTATAAGCCAAGTCAAGTGGGAATCAGTAATTAAAAGTCTGCTGTGCAAGTCAGAAGCTCCTGAACATATGACAAAGCAGAGTAATTTCCACTCAAATAGTACTTTATTACTAATCTAGTAATATATAACTTAAGATTTACATCTAATGGACAAATTCAGAGTCACTTCACTATGGCATTGCCATTTGCAAAAGTTTGCACATCACAGTAACAGGGTCTTTGAAATTTATTTGTGTAGATTTAAGCACAAACCCCTGAAACTACCACAACGGGAATAAATACATGCAAAGCGTTGCCCCTAGTAAAACAGAAGAGCAGTAACAGATGCAGCCTACCTACCTAATGGCCAGTGAAACCAGCCTTGGATTTTCTGTTACCTCAGTATGCACTGGAATGCATAAACTAGCTGGAAAGATGCTTTATTAGTGTTAAGGGCTCTTTTTGGAGCAGACTCACAATTGTACTGTATTTTATGATCTTTAAGGGCTGGATGTGGTGAGCAGGCATAGGCAGCTCCTTCACAATGGCTTGCACTGAGGCTTCCTAAAAAGCAGTTCCTGTGAATCTTCATATGGAAATAGGAAAATATTGGATTAAAAAAAACAAAACACACAACCCTATTGCTATTAGTGAAATCCTTAATTTAGCAGCTGCAGTTTCCATGTGGTGGTAAATGGCACCCCACAGGTGCCTGTTTAGCAGAGCCCAATAGGAGCAGGGCCTCTCCATCCTCACCCCAGTTCTGCCATGACTTTGCTCTGTGGTCTCAGGCACATTTACTCCTGTGTGCTCCTTACTTACAGGTGTCTTTTTACTCACCTGCAGAGCATGCAAAGTTTTACCTGACTGCACTATCAAGGGGCCTAATTGCTGGCAAAACTTTTGAAGAGGCTTCAGTACAAAAGTCCAAATTGAATTACACTGAAAAAAAACCACTAAATCATTATCCTAGAGAAAAGGATAAACTAAAAAATTACTTAATTAGTATTAGAGGCAACAGACTGTAAGTGTCAGATTTGCTTTTGCTCAGAACCACAGAAAGACTCTAGAGATGTTGATGTAGTCTATAAGCTACACTGAAGTAACAGCCCAGCACACAGCCCCGCTCTCACTGACTGCACTCTGAGTGTGCTCTTTGCAGCAGAAGCTTCAATTGCTACTTTCGGCGGAAACACTAAAAGTTTACATTGTTTGAGAGCACAGACACTTTGGCAACACAGTCACTACATTTTGACACGTTCAATAGAAAAGGGAACTTTTATAATCTGGATCAAAATCCATGATGGGAGGGGGGAAATACTCCAGAATGTAAATATTTGACATGATAGGAATTCCTAGGGATTTTGTCTTACTTAACTGTATAGAAGACTCCAAGCTGGATGCATCCTCAAACCAAAAAATATTGGCTTGTTTCCAAATTTTGTGGCTGCTTTTCTGTTTCAAACAGTACAGCCCAGCCCCACCAGATCCAACCATCCTTTCAAGCTGGAAAAGTTCAGTTCCAGACCTAAACACTGTAGTTATGGCACATCTCTATTCCAAGAGCAGAATAAAGTGGCTGTCACACATATGTCACTGTTATTCAGCCCCTAGTGAAGCACATCAGACTAGGTCCTCTCTCCATTTTAAGAGAGACACAAATCAACTGCTTTATTAAGTTCTTGGGCAGGAAGAAGGAATTATTCACAATTCATCTTCAAGACAAAAATATTAATAGGAAAATCTAAAAAGAATCCCCAACTGTGATCTCTTCCACTCACTGACTATCCTGTCTGTCTGTATCGATTAACCACAAGCGTTTCCAGAGAGCTCCTCAGTACAGCAGCTAGACAAAACAGTATCTTTTTCCAGCTTTCCGGTGTGTGCTGCATCCAAAGTACTGGCCTAAAGCCTCCAAGCAATGGGCCTGCACAAGCACTCAGGCAATTGGGAATGCCAGCAGCTGGGAATGGTGGCTTATGACTGCAATCAGCGAAACTGGACCAAGCCTTGCGACAACAGCAGTAGGTCATACTGACTTGCTTGTGTAAGGAATGCACATGTATTTCAGGAAAATCAGACCCATAGCATCAAATTATAAAAGGGCAGAACTGGAAATTCTTTGCAAACTAAATTGTTGGTAACATTAAGAAGAAAGATTCCTAAGCAATGGCCAAGCCTGCAAATGAGAGCCTGCCAGTGGGGTTGTGCTACATAACTGCTGTACACTCCAGATTCTGACCCACTTCTTGCTTGTAAAGGAAAAAAATACCAACCACGGCAGAAATAGTGTAATAGGCCTTGTTGGAAACAAATCTTGTTTGTGTTCCTCCAAGGAGATTGACTTTGGAAAAAAGCAAAGTTGAGTCACACATCTGTTTCTTTATAAATGGAGGAGAAAATGCATAAATTACAGTTTGCACCAAATTAGTTACTGTGGATCAACTCTTCTCCAGAGCTAGATTGCTTAATCTGTTACATGTTATTGCCTCCTATGGCCAGAATTTATTATTCTCATTTATATTTCTAATGTTTCAGTTAGTCACCCATTCACAGGGATAAGATCAGTGCCTGAAGTCATGGAGCATTACACATTTCTTCATTTAGAGATGACATAAAACCTTTGATATTTTCTAAGGAATGTTCAGACTGGAATGAAATGGATGATAAGAAACATAACAATATATTGTGCATAAGTGAATTACACTTATCCACACAGACTTCATTAACAGAGCAAAATCATGTTTCTTTAGCATTTTTCTCTCCTGAGAGCACACAGAATGGATTTTGGGTTAGCCACTAAAGGATTAAGCATTCTTTTAAAAGCAAAGAAAATGTTTGTATTTAGCAAATCAATTTTCCTTGCATTTGTGTGGAGATTAAGTTAGTGTTGCTTTTAATTCATGCAGAACAAGGCATCCTCAAGAGAACAATTCTGTGGGAAGAGATACATTTTATATCATAGTTTTATAAAGTTATAAAACTTAAATATAACCACTGAGGGTGGAAAACTGTATCACAGCAGAACTTTGCATTTTGCCTATCTGCAGACTGAACCCAGTTCAGGACAGGATTCAAGCACATGCTTAAGTCTAATTGGTTTCAGTGAAACTTAAGCATGTGCTTGAAATTAAGCCAGTGCATGAGCATTTTCCCTGATTAGTAATGCCTCCCTGAATTGAAGCCAGAATGTGGTCAAGTGGTTAAGGGAGGATGCCAACGCTTTCACTGGAGTACTGTTTGGCTTCTGGAAAAGTATTTTTTATTATTCATCCCTTCTCTTATTTGTCTGTAAAATGGGCATAATTCTATATAGCTGGTTCACCAGTCTGATGCTCAGTTCATGCTATTTGCAAAATGCTTCAAGTTCTCAGGTATGCTTTTAAGGATGGCACACTAAATGTATTACATTAGTTATCACTGTAAACAGTAAACACTCCATTTGGAGAATTAAGGGATACAAAGGAGAAATGGGATATGGGATATTCTCAAATGGAGTGAACTAAGCAAGACATGTAAGTTGGCATCGAGGACTTGTGATGACAAATAAAAGCACTGGAGGTGGATGTGAGTGCATCTTCCCAAGAGAGCTCCTACAGTTTATGTTAATCAATTAGACAACAGAGCTTTCCTTTTCACATACTTGCAGTTCTGACAGATACAAGAAATATTTCACTTTGTGTCTTTCCCTCCCACCTCCCAAAACATGTTGTGAAAACACAGAAAGAGGAGTCATACACTTTTTCCACAGTTAAAATGATCAATGTCCAAAGATTTACTGGAGAACAGGTGACTGTTCCATGTGGCAAATGGCCCTTTTGGCCCAACCACTGTGGTCAGCCCAGCCATCACCAGCCCTTGGCTCAGAGCCCTGTCCTGCTGCCAGCCCACTGGGGGACCAGGAGAGTGGGCAAGGGGGCTGAGAATGGGGTCTTGCTGTGAGCCAACATCAGAGCTCCCCTGCAACAATTCACCACATAAGCCTACAGGAGAGAGCCTTTGAGATGTAAGAACTAACGGGGTAGTTGCCACCTGCCTTGTTTTTTTGGCATTGACAAAAAAGCAAATGGGTTCAGGCTATGCTAACACACCGTGGCTGGTGTTAAACTCTATCAGTATCACTGAAGAGGTGTGGCATAGAGAGGAATATATAACCAAAAAGCAAAAGAAGCCAAAGGAGCTAGAGCTTTTCTCCTCAAACACTGGTGAATGTTTAAATTTTTATTTGGTGAAATAGGTAAGAACATAGTGATCTGTAATCCCCATGGTACCTAGACAGTAAGAGATTGGTGAGAACACATAGGGGAAAGTATTTATTTTCAAAAACAAAATAAACCAACTCAGTCCAAGGCTGAACAAAAACTGGGGGGGGAAATCGTGACTCAGATAAATTTTAACCAGAATTTTGATTCTTACCAAATATGAAATATTACACCTATCTTCCTCAATTTAGATGAGATGGAAACTCATTAGAAAATACAGCATGTGGTTTTGAAATTAATGGCGCGTGCATTTCAAATACAGTTTTGGCAATTCCCTTGAACCCCTGCACAGACACTTTATTAGTGGCTATTGTGGCCATTTTTAGTAGTGATGGCTAAGCATATTTTTTCCCGAAGTGCTTTGAAGAGCAGAACCAGTCATCAGACCATGGCTTGGCTATTAAATGCCAACCTCAATCTGAACATCTAAATCACTCATGTGGACCGTGAGTGCAGAGAAGACCACCCACCACATAATATTAACATAAATACAATGTTTATCCAAAGCAAAATGGGCAACTGGAACTGGCGGGATTTGGAAGTAGAACAACAAAAAATGATTAGAGGTTGGGAGGGACTGAGTTGCAAAGCAAGACTGAAGGAGCAGAAAACATGAAGCCTGGCTGAGTGACGGCTGGGGCAAGATGGACATGATAACAGCCTATAAATATTCACAAAGCATAAACACCAAGGAAGGAAAGGAATTCCTTACAATGAATAAAGAGGTTCTGTTGGGAGTGAATGAAGAGAGGAAAAAATGTGGCTTGTATATCAGGGTGAACTTCTTGAGGCACAATCTAGTAGGCAGTGCAAGTCCACTTGCTTGGCAGAATTTTGAGGGATTGAACAAAGCATTAGTACAGCAGGGGATAACCCGCTCTTGGCAGGGAGTCGGCGGGATACTCTGAGTGGCCTTTCAGTCTCCCACTGATGGAGCCGTCCCAGTTCCCTGCTCCCACGGGAGACAGCTGCTCTCCTGTGTAAGCACATTGTTTGCCATCCTGCTCATCAAAACCACTGCCTGACCTCCATGGGGCTGGAAATACGGGCTGGATGCACAAAGGCATTTAGGTGCATAAAGACATAAGTGACTGCAATAGGTACGAAACTGCTGGACACAGCTGAAAATTCCAGGAGGTCCCTGCAATGTCAAGTACTCGCCATTGAAAATCTAAGTCCAGGAAATTAGATTATAAACCCACTAAAGCAAGAACGATCCTTTTGTTCTCTCCTTATTTAGTACCTAACACAACAGGATTCTTGGCACTGCAGTAAGGATACTGTTTATAGTAATAAAAATAGGATCTAATAGGATCTAATATTCTGAGGCTACTTGGCTCATGTGAAGCCAAGGATGGGAAGGACATTCAAAAGCAGTCACAGCAGAAGATATCCTCAGAAAAAAAAAAAAAAAAAAAAAAGCTCTGCAGAAAGGTGGTTAACTGATCCACAGCCCACACCAGAAATACACACACACGTTTAACTTAGAATCACAAGCGACCACAGAAAAAGGTTACTTGTTCAGCTGAAGCACAGAATTAAAGTTACTTCTAACATGTGTTTTGGGGTCTGGGTGTGGTTTCTAGATAGCCTGAAATTTCAGTCTACTGTTTTGCCTGTCAACATTAGCCAAGTTTTGATGTGTTCCAGTTCTCTTAAAACACTGCCGACAGATGCTAGAATCAAAGCTGACATTCAACCTACGCGCTGCATAATCTAATAACGGAACTTGCGCTACTAAAAGCTAACAAAACTTAGGAGCTTTTCTGCAGCAAAACTTTGCTGTCATTTATATTTTCATCCATCTTTTCCAGGGAGTCTTAACTGGGAAAAAAAACATCCTTTTTGCCTCTGAAAAAGCTTCTTTGAAATGCTTTAAAAATCATGTGTCCCAGTGGTTCGGTATCAATAGGGGAGAAGAGACACTTCAAAGCCATTAACTGCCAGTGTCCAGCACTTGTAGGTTTGGTAAGAGAAAAAGGGGAATCCCATTGTCTCAGTGCAGATCTGGGTGTATAGTACACATTGATCTCAGAGTACAGGGTGAAAGCTCATTTCCAAAGATCTCTGTCTTCAACTTAGACAAGGTCAAAATGTCACACATTTGTCAGTGTTTTCATTAACCCAATAGAAACCATTATTTTAAAAACTAAAATCAAGCAAATCTCTTCAAATACTCAGTGGTGAGACTTCTCCTGTTGATTTAAGTGCCATCACACCAGTTGCACTGATCTAAATGTCTTTCCAACCCTGCCACAGGAGCTGAGCTTCATTGCTGCATTCTCAGTTTCAGCTGAAATTCAAACTGTGATGTTTTAATAAGAAATTCACTGAAAATTAGAAAACATTGGTATGAAAGACATTATTATCACACCATCACCCTGCTAAAACTCAAAAAATAATGATGGATTTCAAGCCTCTTTATCACTTAACACTCTGGAGCTCTGGCATTTAAAATAGACAACAGTGTTCCCTTCTTAATGCACAGAAACAGAACTTTCCTATTTTTGCATTTTAGAGCATGAGACCTTTTAACTCCTTAAACAAATAAAAAACAACAAAACACCATAGATTGCTGGTTACTAAGCCCTCAGATCTTACACAATTTAAACTAGGTAGAGAAGGACCTGTTCTATGAATCATACTTGCAGCTCCTGGCAGCACTCAGCCTACAGAAGAAGAGTTACACATTAAAATTCTCACATTCTCACTGTCAGTTTCTTGGTATTATTATATCTGAGATGCATGAGCTTAAAATAATGACATTAGGAATTCTCTTCTTTTCATTGCCTTATTTTCCTTGCCAAATAAAAAAAAAAAAACAAAGAACCTGTGTAACAGCATTATATATTTTGAGGTTGATTTTAGCAGTGATTGCATGAAATGCATGAAAGCATTGTCTTTATAGATGACACATGCTGTGTTGTGGGGAAACACAGGATCCCACTGAAAGCAAAATCTCTTTCCAAACTTTGTTCTGCCAGATGCAGCCTCCCCTAGCATTGGATTCCAGCTTTGGTTTTCTTCATAGCAATTTCTGGCTTTTGAAAATCTCCTTACTCAACAATTTGTGCTTGTGGGGAAAATATAGAAACCACACAATATTTTTTTCATTTGTGCTTTTTTTACATCTCAGCCCTGTTTTTATCTACATCCATATACTTTGAAACATGGTTAACCTATAATTATGGAAAGAACAAATAGAGTCATATCACACATTCTGGCATAATACATTAGTTGTTGATTTTTTGGCCAGCTTGAGAAATGAAGAATAAAAACCACCAACCTGGTAAAAATAAATTAGCAAAGTAAACATTGTCCAAATACATATTTGACACAAAGACAATGATGTTAATTTAAGTACAAACATATGCCTGTGTAAATACACACACATCTATATTGAATGTACTACTATCATTTATGGGATTGTCTTCCTAATCTTGTAATTGAATGCAACTGCTGATCTTATCTTACCCCAACACTGTAATTTTTAAACTTAAAAATAAACATTGAAAGCAAGAATAGATCTTTTTATGTTAAAGCTGTGTAGGAGAAGCTACACATGAAAATGTCAGCACAGTGTTATTGGAATGTAAAGACTTTAATGAAAGCTTAGGTAAAACTCAGCAAGTCTCTGGGGACACTTCCAGGAAAGACTGATTCTTTGCTGGAGGAGACTCCAAAATCAGATTCAGTTATCTAACTTAAGTGCTTTTTCAACTAATTATGCACTGGTGTCATGCTCACGCTGGTGTACAGTTTTAGGCTAAATACAGTATGCCAGTGTTGCTCACAGCAAAGTCATGGGCAAACTTTGATTTGAGTGAGTCCTGAATCTTGGTTATTGAAATACATATTCTTAAGGTCCAGATTCTGTTCTTACTGAAATCCATGGAAATTTTCTCACTGACATCAGATGGAAGAAGCACAGGGTTTAAATTGGATTGTACTAAAATAAATTGTATGAAGATTTAAGAAAGTAAGTCTAAGTAGACTTAAGTGAGTAATCTGACATAATGCAGGATAACAGATCTCTGAGCAGAGCAACTTGAGCTAATACAATATACAGAGAAGGAAAACATGTATTTCTTAATCTGCTAAGTCTTATCTTTGGGGAACAACATATGACAAAGACCTCACATAAGGAGAATAGAAAAGTAACTCTATAGTAGTACCTCACTTAGATATTTATTTCTGTAGTTTGGTTCTTTACACTTAATGCAAATAATGTCCAATAGCTGTCACTACACAATTATTTTGCAGTGCTCACTAAACTAAGCACTGAGCTGGAGAGGCAAATCAAAGTGCTGTTTTGCTGCCCAAAACCTCAGAAGAGTAAACTAAATGGTAGAAAGGAAGCGAGCAGCAGGAAACCCAGGTGTCTGGATTTCCAGTGTCCAGACGGCACAGGGGCCCCAAGGGCACCCTCCCATCCCCTCCTTTCACCTGCCCCTTCTGTTCAGGGCTGTAAAGTCTCAACCAAGGGTCTCTTGTGCATTTCATAGGAAAATACTCTGTCCAAGTATGGAGTAGCTTCCCTCAGGCTCTGCTCCTTGTAGTAAACAGAAATAATTTTGGCTTTTTTCACCAAACACTTGTCTTTGTTCTCCCATATGGTTTCCTAAGCCAGAACCTTTTCTTCTGAAACTGCTCCAAGAACTGTGGGGTTGAAAGATGCCTTTCTGAAAGGGAGCTGCAAAGATGCAGCCTGTGCTGCACGGGTCTGTCCGCACGGCTGGGGCTCAGTGGCATGTCCCTGCAGCAGGAATCTACTTGTGAAGTTCTCCCTTGTTGGGGCAGGTGCTGGATCCTCCCTAGGATAATTCCCAATTTTCAGTGAAACACCACTGAGAACCACCTCTGAGCCCTTCCTGGATCTAAACTCAGCTCAAGCTCTCACCGTGCTCCGCGCCCGACAGGAGCAAGCTGCGCTGGCACCGGGGAAGCCCGACAGGGTTTCTGGGGTGCGGGGGGAGCACAGAGACCCACAGCACACCGCGAATCCCGGGTGGGAGGCAGAGGCTGAGCCCCAGCTCAGCACAGGACCTCTCGCCCTTCTGGCATCTCCACACTTCGCTCAGAGCCGGAGACGGGAAAGGCTTCAGTGAAGCCCCTCGGCGTGGGGGCTGCTCCCGCTCCCTGGCCTCACAGCGCGGTAGCATCCCCAGGGCTCCGGGCTCCCTCCTCGCCCGTCCCGTGCCCAGGCAAACGGCGGTGGATGGCGCGGAGCAGCGCGGAGCAGCTCGGGGCGCTGCCCTGGCTCCTCGGCGGGCGCTCCGGGCTGACACCGCGGGCGCGCAGGGCGGGGAAACCCTCCCAGGGCCGGGCGGGCACCCGAGGGCAGCTCCGGGCGCCAGGTGCCTCCTGCCTCGCGACAGCACGGCCCGAGGCGGCCGGGGCACCCCGGGGACCCCCGTCCCGGAGCCGGCCCCACGGAGACTCTCCTTTCAACTTCTCGCGCCCTCCTTGCAATCTTCTCGCACCCTCTTGGCACACTCCTTGCCATTTCTCCGCAATCTCCTTGCACTCTCCTTACAGCTTTCTTGCGCTCTTTGACATTTAGTTGCGCTCTCCTTGCACACTTCTTGCCCGCTCCTTGCTATTGCCTTGAACTCTCCATGAAATCCCCTTGCACCCCAATTCCTTGCACCCTCCCTGCCCCTTCGCAGCGCCCGGGAGCAGAGAGAGGTGGCGGGGACCTCCTGAAGGAACGACCCCGCCGCCGGCTCTCGTTCCCCCTCCCCTCCACCCGCCCCTGAACGGCAGCGACCGCCGGTGCCACCTACCTACGAGCAGCCCGGCGAGCCACCAGCACCGGACCATGGTGGCCGCTCTGTTTCCTCGCAGAGCCGGCGACAGGAGAGGCGCGATGGCCGCCGGTGCCCGCGGAGCTCAGCGGGGCGCGGCGCCCGGCGGGGCAGCCATGGGCCGCCTCCGAGCGGCGGTGCCCGCGGCGGCGGGACGGCGGCTTCAGCCCGCCGGCGGGAGGCTGAGCGCGGCGGAGCAGGGCCGGAGCGGCCGCCCTGCTCCGTGCCAAGCCTTGCGAAGGGAGGGGAAAAAAAAAATATAAAATAATAATAATAAAAAAATTTAAAACTTCTGTATTTTAAAGTCAAGCCGCACAGCCCGGCCCGCCTTCGCTGTGCGGCGCGTCCCCCCGGCTGCCGATAGTTTAATGGAGCTTGGCAGCCACAGGTTCCAGCTGCCAGAAGAGGAGGAGACTCCGCCGCTCGCGCCCCACATGCGGCCGCACCGCACACGCGGGGGAGGGAGCGAGTCGGGCCGGCACCGCCACCGGCACCGCCACCGGCACCACCACCGGCGCTTTTTCCTCAGGGACCGGCATTCCCACCTCAGGACCAGCACTTTTTCCTCAGGGACCGGCACTCCCGCCTCGGGGACTGGCACTTTTTCCTCACGGACCGGCACGTCTCCCTCAGGGCCCGGCCGCGAGGCCCGGCCGCGGGCGCCATTGCCGCAGCCTGCCGCTCGCTGCCTCGGGCCCCGCTGCGCGCCGAGGCGAGTGTCACCCCCGCCTCATCCCCGCCTTGGCAGTGGGGCTGCCCCCGCTCCCGCTGTGTCTTGGAGGCCCGGGCCAGCTCTTCTCCGTGTGGTGCTGTGAGGGCATCAACCCGCATCCCCACGGCCAGGCCCTCCTGCCTGCTGCCGGCTGTGGCTGCCTCAGACCCCACAGCCCACCTTTATCTTCAGCCTCGTTTGCCAGGGTGATCAGGAGAATGGGGTCTAAAGCCCTCAGAAACCCCCTCAAGATACCTCGCTGAAAAAATACAGGACTCTTTGAAAAGTACCTCAGACCGTGCTCAACCAGGGCCCTGCTGGCGGTGCCAACCAGTTCCCTTTCCATTACCCAAACAAGGCCCCCAGGGCAGAGCTGTGATTGATCAAGAGCTTATAATAAGCTCTTGGCACGAAGCTAAGCACAAATGTGAACTTAGATGTGTGTACGACAAAGCAATGTCTTCATCTGTGTTGATGAGTAACGATGAACTGGAAACCAGGAGTTGGGGGAAGGTGGAGCTGGCCTGTTTGCTGCCTTTTAGTGGTAAAATGTGTCCAGTAATGGAGGGAGCCGACTGTCTATGGAAGAGGTGAGGAAAAAAGAGGTGTGGTGGCTCTGATAGTCTAACACTTGTGCTGGTGTCAGCAGTAAAGGTTGAGATTTAGTTCTTTTTTCCAGACTGGTAAACTAGGTTTGGTATTTGCAAATGAGGCAAAGAAATCAAAATACTCATGTGTCCTCTGCAGAACCCCAGGACCCTGCAAAGACACATTTCCTAGTGAAACTGGCTGTTTCACTGGGCAAAGGCAAACACTGGGGGAAAAAAAGCTGGTCTCCAAGTTCACAGCAGTAATCCCATTGAGTGCAATGAGGAGAAGGAGTGGAGGTCTGATTCTGCAGTCACGTATTTGCTGCTCAGAGGCTTTGGCGTGCTGGGGTGAGGTCTCAGAGCAGTGGGTTTATTACTTTGTCAAAAATAACGCATAACATCTTTAATGAGACATGGGACAAACTTATCCATCATGGGTGCCTAAGAAATTAAAGTTTAATGATACTTGCCAAGATAAAAATAACAAAGTCCATTTGTAATGCAGGCACTCCTTTTTCTAGCTGATGTTTTTATCTCTTTTTGTTTCTCAAATTCCCCAAACTAGTCATTCTCGGTAGATGTCCAAACCGCTGTGGTTTTATTATATTTACAAATACATAAATTATCAAATGCATAGGCAAAAAAAGTTGTCCTTTGTAATGATGCTAGAGAGAAAGGGGTAGTTTTGCAAGAAGTTCCCTTTACAAGGCAGGACATACTCTTTTCAGACATAGTCAACTGAAACCCAGAAAAATTATGATACAGGTAGTCTACTGGTAACAAGCTTCCATTTTGGCTATGGACTTCTGACCTCTCCCTTATTTCTTTTGATGTATTTTAAGAACATTTGTTTGAGGGAGGCAATAAAACCAAAGCAGAGTAGTTTTTACAGAGGTGTTTGAAAGTTTTAATAATAATATGTTAACTATCGTGAGCTTTTATCATATATCAGACTAACAGGGCATAGTGATAGATTTCATTCATTGTCTTTCTTCATCCTTGCAAGCTTCCAAGGGACTTTATCAAAATGAGCAAGTCATGAGCACTTTTTCTTTGGAAGAATTCCTCCTGCCACCGTTGTGTTGCAGAGCTGCCTGAGCACAGCAATGCAGCTATTTCACAGCGTGCTGCCCCGCGAGGATGAGATGAGTGCCACAGCCTGTTAGAAATACCGGGGAGATTTAGACAGGCGATCAAGTCTTCCAACCTGGAAGTTTGCCAGGACATCAGGCTTAAATTCTCAACTCGTGTAAAAATTGCTGGGTAATCTTCTGCTCCTGCAGAGGACCAGCAATGTAAAAATGCCTATATTTTTTTATTATCAAATAATTACAGACTACCTGCTGGGCAAAGCACGTGGAAGGAGACAAATGACTGCAAATAGCCTGTAATTCCAGCAGAACTATGTGGCCTGATTTATGCATTCAAAATGAATATAAGTCGTTCCTATTCTGATACAGGAACACTTTACTTACAGTGCTGTAAATACTAACACAGCTGCAGGGTAACTGGGAACCAGACCAAGGTGTTTTTACATTAGCTATGCTTCACTTGCCTGGCACCTTGTGTGATATTCATTCCTGTGCAAAACAGGTACAGAATATTTGAACTCAGAATCATGCTCTCTTGTCAGCAATACAAGGCAATGAGTTGCCTAGCCCCTGAAGGCCAAATATTTTCTCTTCCCCTTGCCAGACTAGAGAGGATAGGCAACCACACATGAAGGCAGCAGGCCAGAAAACCTAAGATTAATAAGCCAACAGCTCTGAAAATACTGCTTGTCTGAAGAAAGGGATCCTGTGAGTAGATAGTCGTGTCCCCAAAAAGCCATGTCCATAGTCCATAGCAACTCTGCTTCTGAAGTTCAGTCTCTAAGACCTAATACCAAGGGATATATTGTTTGCGGAGCTGAAAATTCTGGGTGACCTGAAAGTGCTGAGTATGTACATTTACAACTAATGTTTATCCTGTAGAACCACTTGCACTCTATTTCAGTTTCAGGCATGTATTTTATGGGGCTATGGGAATTTGTATGCCCTAACAGCTTTCTAGGATAGCCTATACATTTAGGCACAAAAGTACTGCAAAAATGGTAGTGAAAATACAATATTGGGAAAGGTATTTCTTAACATTCAGACTGTGTGCATCCAGGTAATTTCAAATGCTATGGATGGTCATCAGTAAAAAAAAGCTAATATATGTGGTTCTGCATCAGGATAGAGTTTAAGTATCTTTCTCACTACCTGTCAATGACTTCCAATCTACAGCTTCTTTTGTCAAGTCTCATCCAAGAATAGATGGAATTAAATAATAAATGCCTGATTTGGGGTGCTTGTGAGAGAAGAGTTAAGGGTTCCTCATGGCAAGAACTTCTTTGAATCTCACTAGGAAACTGGAGGGAGCTATATACATTTAACTCTCTTTGACTCACCAACAGATTGTCCATGATGCAGAGTTGGCAGGTGTGGATAGAAAAAAAGATAGTAAAAAGCTATAAAAAATAAACAGACTTGGAAAGGATTCTTGAGTTTTTCAGAAAAATAAAATATCTCAGGTGAAGATTCTATTTCTTTCACTCTTAAATAAAAACAATATGCACAGAGTGTTCCTCATCAGAAATACAGTGGACAGGCCTTTTTTCATGGCACTTTGGTTGTCTTTATCAGCCACCTGAGATGAGCACCTTCTGCCAGTGAAGCACTGAAGGAACTACCACCTTCTTTTAGCCTGTTACTTTGTGCTTTTCACTGAGAAGGAGTGTTTAAAAAATACTGCAGAGTCATACAATGCATACCCAGTGCACTTTACAGAGTAACAATAGGAAAATGTGAATAAACCTTCCAGGATACCTGGTTCAGTGTAAGTATTTATATGCTGAAAAGCACTAGAGTATTATTTACATGCTTAGCTGGAGTTTGTCCTTTCTAGAGAAGTCTGGACTGCTACCTGTTATCCTTGGCTCATGATGATTTAAATAAGAATTTATAGACTCTAAACCATCTGCAAAATGTCCCAGTTCTTCAAGGCCAATGTAAATGCAGTGAGGGGGGAAAACCACAGAAAGAAAAGGTTAACAAGGTTTCTCCTTGCCTCCCCCTTGGCACATTTTATAATTAACTTTAAAATGTCTGAGAGCAAAAGGTTTGAGGCAGATAAAGCTCCCACATCCTTGGAGATAATTGCAACAGCTTGTGTAGCACATTACACCAGAAGCAACTTTGGTTTCATTGCACTGCAAGTTGTTGAGAATACGTGCACTTCAGGGCACTGTGGAGCGCTGGCTTCACATCTCAACATGAAAGCAGCTTGCTGTGGTTTTATCATCATGCTAATCAGGAATGTACATTAATGCAAGGTCCCTTTTGGGGCTACAGGAAGAAGAAAGAATAAAAAATGAGCTAGCTTTCTATCTATCTGTAAGGTGTAAGTGTGCCACTGTTTTCTAAAGTGTTAAGGAATTAAGTGTGTTATTGGTTTTTACAGACACTTTTAAAGGCAGCTAGAGGTGAGATCTTGCTACGTGCTGGAGTGAGAGCCACAGGCAAACGAACCTTCTCCTACCACTAGACTCTATCAGCAGTAAGAAAATTTTAAATCTAAATAGATCTTGAAACTCTAGCCCACGTTTTCTTATGAATGACAGATCCTTCCTGCCCTCAGTCCACCACATTTCTTCAAGCCTGAAAACTGACGCGTCCTTCCTAACAGCAAAAAGTGGCAAAGACGTTTGTGGTCTGGTGGTTACACCATGGGGTTGGAAAGCTGAAAACGTGTTGTTTCACATCTAGGCCAAGTTTCTTGTTCACCATGGGCTTGATCCTGCCAGATACTGACCACCCATTGATTTTCAAGGCCAAGCCCTCACACGATTCATGTGAGTCCAACTTCTTGTTCCAAAGCAAAAACTCGGCCTGTATCAAAAAAAAAAAAAGTGGTACTGATTCTGTGGTTATGCTGCTTCTTTCATAATCCTAGCAGCCTGGCATTAATTTCCGTTCTCCCTTCTAGTGGCATGAGAGCTGGGACAGTCATACCCCAATACTGGACAACTCCAAAGCCTTGATTCCACATTATAATTTAATTTTACTCCTCTCAAGGGTTTAGCTTTTTCACAAGTCCCATTCTCCTCTGTTTCTGCCCATAACCAGGAAGGGAGAAGAATAACAATTTAGAAAGAAATTATGATGAATTGCAAAATCACCACTGGCTCTGACTGTGGCTAGAGGAGAAGCTACTATAGATACAGATTTAGCCTGTACTGATACTGGTTTCTTCAGAGCAACATGTGCCTAGAAACAAGCAGCAAGCATAATCACCTACCTGGTTTGGTTGCTGGGCAAGTAATGAAACTTCCTCATGTTCACCTGTTAGGATTATAGGAATTTAGATGCTAGCATCTTATAAATACTTTAGATGTGTGATTTTTTGTGTGTTTTCCATAAACCTCATGGTGACTGTGAACTAAATCTAAGGTTCTGCAGGAAATAACCAAGAAAAGTAGGTCTGTTGTCAGTGACTCCATGGGGGTCCATAAATCCTAAAAGACTGGAAACCACCACTGAGATCAATGGATGAATTATTTAGATTGGATATGGCCCCTTTTTTGCATCCTTATATAAAATCCAACTGTCAGTGTAGGATTTCAATGTAAGAAATGCCAGTTGCACCACTGCATGCAGAAAACTGCACATAACTGGCTGACTCCAAAGATCTGTGTCTTCAAGCATGGCCTCTGCCATTCTGCAGAGACAGAAAATAAGAGGGCACTTGAACCATCGATAAAGAAAGGTAAAATAGCTGTGTCTTTGTTCAGTGACTATAGTAACCATAAGCAGCTGTTAAAACAGATTGGAGTACGTTAAAAATCCAAACCTTAGTCCCTAGTCCAGGGATGTTATAATAAGGCTTGTTTTCTCCTAATTACAACAATCATTTACTCTTTATTTTTACGAAGATAAATGTTCTCAAGGCATGTAATGATACCCACAGAGATAAATTTCAACAGGCACCAGCCAAGTTCATGCTACTGAGAGGAACGCATCGTAAAGCGTTGCAGCAGATCCATCTGTTCTAGAAGCAATGTCAGTATGCACCTGCTGGCAGCTTGAGACCAGCCGCTTGCATGTTACATTCCTGCAAAACATGAAAAATATCTTTACACAAGTCTGCAAATAGCAGCCAAGACTGGTGCCCTAATCACTTAATCGCTTACTTAATTCTTGTTCTACGAAAAAAGTATTTAAGGATATGAACTTTAGCTCAAGGCTTTCATGTGTAGTATCCTTATATGCCCAAAACATGATTCCACCATGTGTGTTTTTTCTAGTTTACCAATGTGCAGTTTCCTTGCCACTGTTCAAACCTATTGCAAAGATTTTCAAAGTTTTTTTAAGATAGAAGGAAACTATGGAGTAAGGGCTGTCTTCTGAGTGCCTTGGATTATATAGCACACTTTCATCTGCCAGTGCCCCATGGGTATGTGGCTGTGTCTTGAACTTTGCAGTACATCTCATTGCACAAACCCTCCTTGCTGCCTCATAACAACCACCAACTGTCCCAAACTGCTGACCTATTAACCAAACAAACTCTGCTAAATATTGCCATGTGTAAGTGTACTACTATTTTTCTAATTGCTAAAAACATGTCCTTCCTGCATTCAATAGGCTCTAGAAGAGATTGTTAACATCTGTGTATTTAACACAATAGAGACTTTAAGCTTAAAGGAACATTGTCCAGGTTAGCCTGTGAATTTGGCCATATGTATTTTTTTATAGATAATTATTTTCATGTTATCCATGTTACATTTGAAGCCATGAGTCAGTGACTCTCATGAGGATTGAGTCAGCAGAAAGCATAGTTCTTGATAAAAAGAACAGACCTGTGAGAAGATGGCTGCAACCTTGGACAGGTGATGATGGAACTGCTTTTTTGACTGGATGTACAGCCTTGTACTGGGAGGAAATGAGATATAGGGAGAACAGAACCTCTCTTGGTATCTTCTGATGGGTTGTGGGATAGCTGTGAGCCTTATGACCCACAAAGTCCCAGTCGTTCCCAGCTAGTTAGGGATCAATGTATGGAGTGTACTCCAGACTGTGTTTTGCCTGTGGCTTCGCTGGTGAGGGAGCACGTCTTACATATGGCTGTAATAATTTTGAAAACCTAATTTTATTTTCCACCACTAATTGCAAGAGGCTTTTTCCTCCTGCTTTTTGCTTGCCATGGAGGACAAGTCATTTTTATTCTTGTTTCCAGACACCTTCAATTCCTGCAGTTGTGAACTGGTTTGCAATTACAGCATTTGTATTTTAAACATGGAAAACAGATGTCTAGACCAAATAGTGTTGGGGAGAGCGATTTCTTTGGTATTTGAACTATAAATATGGCAAATTTCCCCTCATCTTATATTTTGTAAAGCTTTGTTTTAGAAAAGTATCTAATCTTAAATCAAACTGTGTCTCTGTTTAGTTAGACCAGTGATTTGGAGCCAATACAGTCTATCCCATCAGCGACAGTTTAGGTATTAAAAAAATAAGATCATTATAAATCTGAGGTCTGTACCCGTATGTCCCCAAAACCTTAGGGATACTCTGTATTTACAGAAGCAAGACTTAAACCTCAGTATCTCAGTGAGTTGTGTGTGTGCTGTAAGCAATTACATTGTCAGGCTCAAGAGTCAAGCTTTCACAGAAAGGGGTGACTTCTGTGACTTTCAGTGTCAGGCTTTCCCTTCTGCACCAGTGCAGCATCATTGTACACAGCTTTCTGATGCCATGGATGCTAAGAAGTCACAACTCCTGCAGCCATAGATGTAGCGCAGAGCAGAGGGGAGACAGAAACCTGCATCAAGACCCCAGCTCTGCAAGTTACTGCCCAACCTGAAACAGAGCTGACGGGGGGACCTTTGATCCTCTGAAAACAGAAAGTGCAATTGATTCTTTTCACTTAGATGCATGACTGGTGTTACATTTCCTGAGCTGGACAAGGGTGGTCCAGATGTCCATGACAGATTTTTGCATAAGCACTTCACTTTTTTGTTTTTCTAGCCATTTGCTCTTCTTCCCTACTTAAAAAAAACAAAAACAAAAACAAAAAAAACCCACAAACAATCAAAACACACACACACAAAAAAACCAAAACAAAACACACACACACAAAAACAACAACAAAAACAAAACAAAACAAACAACCACACTTCATACACAGTTGCTTTTGTTGAGATCACTGCCCTAAAAAAGAAGTTACATCAGCCTTTAGCCTTCAATAGTTTATTGGATCTCTGGTTGCTAGTCGGGAAAACAGACAAAATTAGGCAGACAGGAAAAACTGTGGGACAGTTATTTATGTGAATTTGGGGTCATTTTTTCTTTCAAACAAGTTGAAAGTTTTAAACAAGTACGGCCATATGCTGGAAAAAATAAGCCAGGTTTTACCAGTCTACTCACAAGTCAAATCGTTTGACATACAAAATGATTGTTCCACTGCATGTGCATTTTGAACAATCTGGAACATTATTTTTTATGGACCAGATTCCAAATTATTCGGACAATCTGCAAAAAGTCAAAATGCAATAAAAATGTCATAATTCTGTCTCCATCTCAATTTTCCCTTATGTTTATCTGTCCACTCCATAATCACTGTGTGCACAGAGGTCCCACACAGGGAGCTGCACTGGATCGCTACAGAGGAGAAACAGATTTAAGATTAGTCACATACCTCTAGGCTTCTGGAGGGATGGGCTGGCCTAAAAAATAGATCTGTTAACTGTTCAGTAAAGAAATCAGAATGACCTGAATGTGTTTACTGCATAATATGGAAAATATTGGTGTACAAGCACAATGCTTTCTGCCCAGATGTACAGGACATAACAGGATTGATAGCACCTTTGGTTATGAAAGACAGTGCAAGAACACGGGTGATGGAAGAAGCTTTTTTTTCTGCTTTAGTTAGTAAAAATCTTGGTGACTTAAGGTTTATGACCTAAAGGAATGACCTGAACCTGAGAATTCGTCCTCCTTGGTCTAAACTGTTGGAGTCACCATCTCTGGAGGTATTTAAAAGATGTGTGAATGTGATGCTTAGGATGCACATGGTTTAGTGGTGGATGTGGCAGTGTTAGGTTTATGGTTGTACTCAATGATCTTAAACTTCTTTTCCAACCAAAAATGATTCTATGATTCTCATTAAATAAATCAGTGTTGCTGGGTGTGTAGCCATACATTCCCTTGAAAAATACCATTCTTTATCTCAGCAGTACCACCTTACTTATTGCATCATTATGCTCAGTAGTGGCACAAATCCTTCTGGAATTTTTACAGGATAGTTTCTTATTATTTCTCTTTGTAAGGCTTCTAAGTAAAGGAAAACAGAATATAATGGCCTTCATAAATGTCCCCACTGGGCCTTTGAGATAAAAGGCTTCTAGTATACACAGGAATATTTACTTTTTCTGGGCAACTCCAGGGCAAGGACTTGCCCAATCCAAGGTCCACTGAGTTCAGTAGAAAGTCTGTTGTTTGCTTCAGTGGGCTATGGTCACCCCTGCAGGCTTGCAACACACTTCTTTATCTAATTATAGAAGTAAGCTAAAACCAAGCCACTTCTGGGATTGCTTCTGGAGTATCAAACATGAATTTTCATTCTCTTGTTTTTTGATTAATGCATTGAACATCAACTTTTTTTTTGGTCACTTCTAAACTTCAATCAAAGAGAAATGACCCCTCCCCAATGGGCATTTTAGTCTTGTTTCTATGTTTTTAAAGGAAATTAAATGTTAATTGCTGCTAGGTAAATTAATCTAAACCAGCAATTTTCAATTCATCCCACAAACAGTAAGAAAATAAAGAAAATTATGTGGCATTTCCTGCTGAATAAAGGGAGCAAGGACTTTTTTTTTGCCCAAATAATACTATTAAAATAAAGTGTTTTTAAAGATCACTGTTATTGTATATTTTTAAATGTCTGTTACTTTCAAATGCCCAGCTAAGCTGACTGCAGTAATTGTTAGGTAAATATTTCTCTCCCTGTCTCAGAAGTGACTGTGTAAGAACTATGACTTTGTTTAAGGAGAGATTAAAAAATAACAAGAAATTGCCATTGCATGTTCAATAGCAGTCTGAAAATATAAAGCCCAGCTGCATTAGTGGCCTCCGTATGTGGCATCCATGCTGCTACAGTGTGTGTAACTTGAGTCCAATGAAGGAAATAATCAGATAGTGGTTATAGCACAGCCTGTTATCAACTTGAAAGTCAAGACTTGATTTGGGGATCTCACCACTTGTACTTGCCCTTTCATTATGCATTGGGACTGGTCCCCCAGGAAGTTAGGAGTTTCAAAAAGATGTTGCAGGCTGCCTACCCTGAAATCATGGCATCCCAAAACACACTCAAATTGGCACCCACACATCTGGATGTCCAGCAGTGCTCCCCACAACTATCCAGATTTTGAGGTGGAGCTTTTGTGTTGCCAAAGATCTAAACCTTAGCAATGGCTTTGGACTAGGGTTTCTGTAAGTTTTACCACTAAAAACAGCTCTGTAAGCAGCAAGCAAAATCTTCATGGTTTCTTTTTGATCTCATGGATTTTTTGAAAAAAGCATTGGCATTATTCTATGAAGCAAAGAGCTGTGAAGATCACATCTTCCAGATCATTTCAATCATAAGAAAAAAAAATAAATCGAAAAACGTCTCTATTATATAATCTACACATTAACAGGTGGAAAAACAGCAACATAATTTAGCTTTCGACACAGAAATGTCTTCTGTGGAGCCAAGCAAATTCACTCTGGTGTTTAATCTGAAAAGTTGCCAATTTTCTGTCTGTAATGGGAATCCAGTGGAAACTCTGAGAGTGAAGAATTAAAGATAACTGCCACTTTCAGTACAGAAGCTTTGTCTAAGCAGATTCCATAGGGGCTAGCAGAGCAGTCGTAGGGACCAGGCAGCAGTAGCATTGCCTGAGGGAGGAGTGTGTTGGTTTGCTTTTTGTCTGATGGAGTAAGAGGATAGCTTACCTAGTGTAAAAAATGGTCATTATCAGTTAAGACTCTAGCACAAAGAGAAGTTCAGGTCCTCCAAACTCACTGGCTCTCACATACACACATACATGCACACACACTTGATGCTACCATCTTGACCATGTTCTGGACCAAATATTTCAGTGATGCTTTGCAGCAACCCCATCATGTGGGCCTTGACCAAAGCTGATGCTCATTTCTCTCTGGAAATGATCAGAGACTCCACTGACAATGCTCCTGATTCTTTCCTATTTTGAAGAAACAGCAAAATTTGAAGAATTTGCAATAAAAAACCCTAGGACTGAAGACTGCTCACAGGAAAGTGATATGTGCAGGAGGGGCCTGAGGGAATGGAGGATGGGTTTTCATTGGGTCAACATGCCCATTTGAAATCCAGAGAGGGTCAAAATTAATACTTTTTTCTAAATTTCACAGATGTTGTTTTATTAATAGAAAACCCTGAGATGTTCAAAGGAGGCAGGGAGCAAAGCTACCAGTGTCATTGAATTTTAATGATAGATGTATTCCTTAGGCTCTTTTAAATTCCCAGCTTTAATGTGGTACTTCATGCAAGGCTAGAAAGCTGGATTCCAAGCAATAATTAAGTCTTCTAATCCAAAGAAAAATTAGATTAAACCAGAGTTCCCCTTTATCAGACTGAAGCTACTAAAGTTGAATCTTCCTCATGGAAATTACTTTCAATTTTTTATTTTTAATGCCTCACTCTGAATCAAAAGGTACAAAGTCGGGTAAATACAGTGTTAAACATGCTAACAGTGAAGTTTTCAGTCTAATCAATCTCTCTGTTACTACAGCAAATGTAATTATTTTAATGGAGTGCCAAGGTAAGTAAGAAACTGAAAGTAATCTGAAAATTTCTCTAACTGCCAGTTAATGGTGGACTTTCCTTCATTTTCTCCTTTGAAAACAATCCAAGAGTGTTCAGAATTTGAGTGAAATATCTCCTTAACTATTACCCAGGAATTACTTTTGTGTTGTCTGGTTGAAATCAAATCAAAACAAAACAAAACAAAAAACAACACCCATTTCCACACACAAACACACTTCCTAAACAAAATCCCCTTCTAGAAATTACTGCAGTCTTTCCTTTTGCAAAGACAGTGGAAAAAAATCTGGAATTTACTTCTCCTTTGTTTGCATCAATAGATATTTTATGAGGCTACTGGAGATTGAACAGACATTGATCTTTTTCAGTTCAGTATAAAACCAGACAAAAATTAGGAAAATAAATACTAGAGGGGAAACTTACAAAACAAATCAGTTGAGCAATGAGATTAATAATGGAACAAAATGCTTCTAGCACCAAAGTTACATGGCCAAAACAAGGACTCTGCAGGAACAAAACTTTACTGGAAGGATTGCCACAAATTGTCAATAAATACTTTTAAAGCTTTCTTGCCTATAGGGTAAGAGATGAAGCATATATAAAGATTAATGCATAATTCTTATGTCCTCACGTGTAACTGGTATCCCACTCTTCTTTTGAGCTGGCTACAACTGGGGCAGGCTGTCCCAGTTCTGCTGCTCAAGAATCCCAGGATCAGTCCTCTGGAGACAGGGTGCAATGCCAAGCACTGGGCTCAGGGATCTGGGCCATATGACAGTCACAGTTTGACAGGCACATTATAATTTAGCACTTCTGTAAGAACTTGCCTTGTCAGGGCGTCAGGATCACACAGTCTGAGCTCAGAAATTCTTGCCAGCTGCAACCCACCTCTCCCAGCTCCTCCGAAAACCCACATGCTGCCATGCACCAGGCTTTTCCCTGGAGCCTGATCTTGCAGGAGCTGCCCTGTCCTTGGTGTGGGGCAGGCACCAGGGGGCAATCAGCTCTGTCAGAGTCTCCCTGCACATCAGTCTGCCAAACATTTCTTTTTTCTCTCCTCACAACCAGTATTCCCCTCTGGTTGTGGTTTGCTGCTTGCATACCCTCACAGAGTCATGGTAGAGAGGTTTTCCACTAGATGTAAATGCCTTGGAAATGCTGTGTCTTGTTTGGAAAAGGACCTCAGTGTGTCTGCCATGTCCTGGTGACAAACAGTAAGAAATCCTCTCTCACCATGTTTGCTACTGAATGCCAGCCCATTGAGAGATGCTGGTGCCAGCCTCTGCTGGAAAACACCTCAGCAATTTGCAGAAGGATCACTGAAATCCATCAGTGACTGAGTTACAGAGCAATAGGCATCACTGCCAAAGCCACTGTGGCACAAGTGAGAGCCCCGGGCCATGGCACTGCTCTGGGCAGGGGTTTTTCATCCTTCCTCCCTTTCTGTCCGCCCATTGCCATGCCAGCACAGAGTGTGCCCTGGGGAGACAGTTACTGCAGCCTGCAGTATGTTTTGTTGTTGCTATTGCCATTAGCCTCTCTGAAGCAGGCTCCCTCTTGAGCCCCTCATTGTCATGCCTTAAATCATCCCTCAGTCTGCCATCATCCCAGAGCTTTGTCCCTACTTCTAAGACATATTGCCAGTGACAACAAGGGGTCTCAGTGCAAAGCTTACAGAAAGTGTCCATTTATGTAGGCATCTAATACATAACACTCTAAAACATGTCCATTTCTGTGGTTTCATCCTAGTGAGCAGCAGTTTCAACAATCAGGAAAATGGTCCAGGGTAATTCGCTATCCTAGTCACTCTTATCTGCCATGTTACTAAAAAATATTTTCAACAGCCAGCCCTAGGACAGCTGTAGCCATGCTAAGCTGAGCTGTATGAATAGTTCCCAGAGCTTTATTTCGTACAGCTTTTTCCTTTCAGTTTGTTCCTTAAAGAGGAAGAATTTCCCTGTGGAGGGAAATTTCATTGCATTTCTTTGTGAAGAGGGCTTCACCTAAGGTTTTCAGTAAAAAAATGCAATATACCTGTTGAGACTATTTTCAGTCTGAGTGGAAAAACAGCTGAGACTCACAAGGCACCAATGAGGGGAGTTCTGCTGTGTGCTCTATTAGAAGGCAAGACTAAAGCAAGTTGTTCAACATCACTGAAGTACAAAAAAAGCAGAAAGGAAGCAAGTGTAAGTGCTCCAGCACCTAACTGTGCTGCAAGAGGAATCCAGGCTTTGGTTTGGTATTGGGAAAAAACAGGTGTGACTCCACACTCACATGGAAGCAGATACTCAGTAATTGTCCTAATTTACTGGTTTTATCTGTTTCCTAGGGCTTTCTTTTCATAAAACTGAGTGAAGTCTAGTCTCAGTTCAGGCAGAACTCCTCTGCCTGTCTAACTGTATCGAAAACATGTAACACTTTGTGCTGTATAGAAATACAAGCGATGCTGACTGCACATCTCAGTGGTGGGCTGGACAATATCTCAGACACTAATGTAGAATTGTTAATCTTAATGCAGTAAACGTATTTTTCTCTGAAGATATCTTAGTCTACCAAATAACCCTGCTTATTGAAATAATCTCTGGGCTTTTTACTGAGTATTCTGTTCCTATGTAGGTGTACAGAACAGAGAAGTGCATTTTTTGCTGCACTAGAAGGGTTTAAATAATAGTTCAAAATAAAACTAAACTCCAAAGAATCCAACTTGTGAATGTCCTTCACTTGAAGCAGTCCTTCTTTTCTTGCATATAGTTTTCTTCCTGTGAAATCCTTTTGACATCTCTTATCTGTTTATCTAAGTCTGTTGATACATGAGGAGATGAACTCAGATTTGTGGAAAGGCAGGGTACATCAGATAGCAGAACAGATCATTCTTAGGACTTAGGAGAGTTCACGTGTCCAAGATTCTGAACATTTACACAGAGCAGTATTTCACACCTTTGTAATCTGGAGCATCAGTAAGTGATACTGTGATCTGCACTGTTTTGATATAGGGCATAAAAGAGTCCAAACACAAAATCTGTTCAGTCTGCTGACCTGAGCAGGAGGCAGATGCCCCTGAAGGAGTGCAGAAGGCAGAGACATTCCTGTGGGCTGTTGTAAATAGTGCAAAAGACTTGGATGCAGCTCCCTGGCTTTTTGCAAACGCTTCTCTTTTTATCTTACAGATCTTATCTTATCCCTTACAGAAATGCAGTTTTCAAGAATAAGATTTTAAGCCCTCTCTGCAGAGCAAGTACCATTAAAGGGCACTGAAAATCACTGCTTCTGTAAAGCTCAGACCAGTCTTGATAACAAAGCTCCGTGCCTGCTTTGCATCCATAACTTCCTGCGCATCCATCCTCTTCTTTGCTGCCTTGTCCATATACATATAAGGATCCCTGGCACAGGAATGGCTTCTTGTTACATGTTTGTGAAATCCTTAGCATAGAGAGCCCATATTTTTTAATATGCTCAACATAAAAATAATCAGCACACATGCATACCTTAAAGATTCAGAAAACCAAATAAAACATTCTTGTGGGCACTTTGAATTTAAATTGAATAGGAAGCATTTCCAGTCATCTTAAGTACTTATTTGTATTTTCTGGCATATTTAACTAGGTGAGAATTTGAGGCAGGTGCCCTCCAGTGACTGCTACTATTATTTGTTGAATTTTGTAATTTAAAAATAATTATTTTGCATTAGTGCATAATGTGTGTTTGTGTACACATCTGTGGAATCTGAAAATAAAAATGGATTTCAATGATGAAATCTTAACCCAAATCACCGTAGCACTCCAATATTATCCAATTATAGAAACAGCAATGTTTAATTTGGAAGGAAGAGGTACCAATTATATGCTGAGTTATGGGGATTTAATTGTGGAGCAAAATTCTCATTAAATTGGTATTACATAATGCTTGAGTAAAAGTTCGGAGGATTTAATAACCTGGTCTTCCCACATTTTTCCGTTCTCCTATTTATTGCGAAAAGTGATCTCTTTGTTTCACAGACACAAGACCAGTGTCAGGGATTTAGGAACTGGAAATAAAAAGGAGCCAACAAGCAAGTGGGATGGCAGGGGAGCTACTATCCCCCTAAATAAACCACAGTCAAAAAGAATGCAGCTGCACTCCCCTTGCTCTATTTTGAAGAACACACTTTGTTCCTAGAAACCTTCCATTCGAATATCAGTTAACCTGAGCAAAACACAATAAAGAAAATAGCTTTTGTGGCTGGAATATTCTGAACAAAATTTTCTCTGTCCAGGAGAAACCTGGGCTGGCTTGCTCCCCTCCTGCTTCTGGCCTGGGTGATGGAGCCAGAGAATGGTGACACATCACTGGCAGTCCCCTTTCCTTAGTTGTGCCAACACCACCAGAATCATCATGGGCTATAAATTTTTAATTTTCTCTTCATGTGCAAGCATGAAAGGCACTAACTTGAAATCTACCCCCTGGTATTTCCAAAGTCCAGAAAACTGCAGCTCAAAATGTGGGCTGTGGAGCAGTCCCGTCTCGCTCATGTTGGCAGGGTGACTTCTTACCAGGTGCAGGGACCCAGCGGCACATGCTGGTTCATGCAGAGCTTTCACGGGCTAAGAGGGAATCTAAACATGGGATGTTCCCAAGTCAGTGCAAACCGTAAGTTCCCACTGCTGTGAAGAATCAAATCCTCTTTAAAGTGCAGCCCTCGCTGGTCTGTATGCAGAGATAGGAGAAGACAGTGCAGTACAGTATTCGTGTCAGCTGTCACAGAAGTGAGATAACTGTGCTGTCAGAGTCCTACAGCTCTATCTGTTTGTTGTCTAGTGGTTGGATGATTCAAGATCAGTTTACGAGTTTCTTCTGGAACCAGATGGTTGCAAGGAGACAAAATGAATGCCAGCTACATATAAATGCCAAATGTTCAAACCATGACATGTCAACATACAGTAAGTGTGCAGCCAGCAGTGCTGCAGAGCACAAAGCCAGAGACAGGCAGCAGATCTTGTTTAGCCAAAGAAATACAGAATTCAGGAAAACTCTAATTGTAGTAGAGATACTTGGTGAAAATAAATCAGCTCCTTATAATAAAAATAGTACCAGGTTTCCATGTCATAAGATAGTCTGCAATATATATCATGAAAGTGAGTCCTGTCAGATTTAATTACCTTTTTCTTGCAGTTTTAAACAGAGCTGGCTTCAGAATGAAGGTAGCTCCTTATTAAAAATGAAATATAAAAGATGAGATTACTAACCATGAGGAATTTACCAACAGAGACAGTATCTAACCCCATGCAATATCCTGTGCAATTTTGCAACATCTGTGTTATCTGCAGAATTCCAGATAATTATATTTTGGCTTTAATTAGTCTTCTTAATTAGTATAGTGAGACAGAACCTAACTGCAAGGCGTTTGCAGTGTCGGAGAGCACACTTCAGTGGGTTACATTAGTAGATAAAATGTACTACTTTATTCCAGATCAAAGCATTCTGCCCAGTAGTTCTGCCATTTTAGGCAAATCCCATGGACTTGAGTGGGGCCAGATTTTGGCCTTTGTCTGGTTTCTGTACGTCCTGGCAGAGATGAATGTGATTTTATAATGAACTATTCAAAATCTTTCCAAATAAACTCAATAATAAAAGGATTTCCCTGCTGTCAGAAATGAAGTATTTAGATGATTCGTGATGAGTACAACCTTTTCTAATACAGCCTGGTTATATTTTCTTTTGAATTGCACTTCATTCATTTGCTGGAAATCCAGGAAACATTTGAATTGAGTTAGGACCGAACAGTGCAAAGGCTGGAATGTGTTTATCATCATATCATGCACAAGGCAAAGACTCAGGCAGAATCCACTCCCTCCAGAATGTTCCCGTCAATATTAGGGGTGTGAGAAGGAGCCTGCAGCCATCTGGCCTTTATTAGCTATGTTTTCAAGGTTGATATACATGAGGAAGAAGTCTGAGAGACAGTCTGTTATAGACAAAGACTTAATCAAATGCCCATTCTCTGGATGAGTGATCCCAGGAAACTACCTACTGATGAGTATAACACGGCATTTTGCTCCAAGGATGCTGTTGAACTGATAAGTTTTAAAATGTAGTTTGTGATCATCACCTTTTTTAAAATTAAACAGTACATAGCATCCATTTTTAGAGCCTTTATCACCATTAATTTATCCATGCAAGACTTAACAATCTTTTGTAAAATCTATGTAATTTTATAATTTGTTTCTCAGGCTGTTGCAAAACTGTTTGTCCTTCCAGTGCATCAAATTTTATTGCCACCAGTTACAACTGCACAACAGTGTAATTTGATTATAGCCCCTAATAAAGTCAGCATTGTATCACTGCCCCTCTCTGAACCTTTGAAGGTAAAGTGCTGCCTCATACGTGTGTGTTCAACAGTCCAGGCAGTGAGCTAGTGCCCTTGTGTGAACCCCAGACTCCTCCAGCCTGAAAACTGCAGCCAGGAAGGATCAAAATCTGTCTTAGCCTTGACCTTGTAAGACCTCTGAATGCTAAATTTCTGCTGACTTCAGTGGGTGGTAGGGTGTGGGAAGTTGGCAAGACAGAGACTGGGATTTCACTGCAGGAACCATGAAAGGACATCCCACTGTACACCCCAAAAACTCTTCTAAGGCCTTAATTAGAGCTGGGCACTGTCTGGGTCAGTGGTTACAAGGCCTGCAGAGATTTATGTGGAGTCCTCAGAGAGCAAGCAGTCACTCCATCATGGTTGTTCCCTGGGCTTGTTCTCCGCAGTGGTTTGCACAACACGTGGGGAAATGCCTACCAAATCCACCAGCACATTCTGCAAAACCCTATTTCAGCCCTGGGCTGGATGGTCACTGGTCTGTAATTACCAGTGTAAATGTGGTCCTGGCTCCTCCCTGGACAAAGCACAAGCCAAGTCACTTGACTCAAAGTCCTGGGTCCAAAAAATGACCTTTCTCTCAGCCTTTTGAAAAATGCAGTTCTTCCTTTAAAAAAAAAAAAAATTTAAAAAAAATAGTACTTATTCTAAGATTAGTGTGTAATATAAATCAGAACTAATCCGATTGAGACTATGAATATAAAGCTGCTTCTTCTTACCAAACTGAAACATTTTGATCTGACTAAAATGAGATGGTAAAAGCCAAGCTGTCGCTATTGACTATTTTAAATGAGATTTCTCTTTAATCAATGAGATTCTGTAAAATGTTTTGGACTTGTTTTCCCTGGCTATTTTCAGAGCCTCGATCTATTAATATTTATTACCCATATTTTCATGCCCAGAAGACTAGGTTGATCCCTACTGTTAGTGAGCTACTCTAACTTTGAATTTCCTGTCAGGGCTATGCCATTGGGCTGGCTGTTGCCAGCTCCATGGTTAATGCAAGGATGGGAAGAACCAGGCTTTAGGCTTCTGTGTGACTCGAGTTTGTCATCTTCAGCTTTAAATTCTTGGCTGCGAAGTAGGAGGCAATGTATGCAACTTTATTCATCCAGATGTCAAATTTTATTTGAGATGCTTAGCTGAAAAGTTAAGAAATTAGGACAACATTTGTATCATTTACCCTGGTGCAATGGAATGTTTGTCTACAAAAGATTGAGAGTCCATCTGTCTGTGCATCCTGCTGTGTGTGGCCAACACCTGTGTGCACTGAATTGCCTTTACCGTGGTACTTAAGCTTCTGCTGAGGGGCAGGGTCAGAACCAGAGTGCAAATGTAGCATCTCCTACATTCAGCAGTGCAGAGCCTGTTTTGGGACATGGAAAGCAAAAAGAAGCTCCTGTGCTCACCAGAAGGGAAGCTGTCTTTCTGGAACTTGTCCTTCTGTTTCTTCTTCCTCCAAGGAAAAGCAGATAAAAGCAGCCAGCGTCACAGAAACCAGCAGTGGTTTCCGCAGAAGATTCTTGCAGAGGATTTTCATACTCAAAAAACGAAGAAATGGGACTAAGGATTTTTCAGTTCTCAGAAAGGTGGGACTCTGTTAAGAACTTTCCTCTTTAAAATAATTCTAACTGAAAATTTCTCCACTGAAAACCAGCATTGACAGGATACCTCCCCAACCTCCCACATCCTGGGGTCAGTGTCTCCTTTTTGCTGCCTTGAGGAACACCTAGTGTGAAGGTGCCAAGTAGCCAGTGCTGGTGGCAGGGCAGAAAGGCTGGGCTATGCTGTGTAGATGGGGTTCCTCCTCGTACCCTCTGCTTGTCCTGAAAGGCCAGAGCAGGGACATGTGTGAGGACATTGCTCAGGGGCACATGGAGGTGCTTTATCACTCTGCTGTCTCTCACAACTGCTGTCTTCCCTCTGATAAATCCTCCTCGCTTTGTCCTTGTCCTCAGTGAAAGGCTTTTCAGATTGCCTGCGCAGTTAATTTTATCTCTGTCGCCAGTCTCCTCATTTCTCTTCCCACACAGAACGAGCAGCCTGACAGCAGAAAGCTCATCAGGAGCAGAGCCAGAAGCGGTGCGTGCCAGCGGCCTGTAGCGTGCAAACAGCCACGGTCTGAACTGTGTCAAAGCACCTCCGCTCACTGCAGGGAAGATTTTTTTTTTTACTGCCCCAGACAGATACCTGAGACAAGACAGCATTTATATGCTTCATTATCTGACAGAGAGAGACAGAAAATGGGTGATAAGGGAACGACGTGGGGTGGGAAGGGCTCTGTTGATGTTGGTCGTGAAGAGGTGAGCAAGGAGGCTCCTGGGTGGTCTTGGCACAGCTGCCATCATAGTTTTTGGTTCTCTAAGAGGGACAAGGCTTCTGTCTCTTCAACCCAGCAGAACGTATGGAAGCACCCAGAGGACTGCCAAGCATGAGCCAGGGGCAAAAGATTGACTTTATTTACCAAAGAAAGTGAAGTCAGTTAATGTAGAGGTGCAGACCAATTCAATCTGCCAGGAAAAACACTGAAGACAAAAGAGTGGGGACTGGAACAGGGGCTGTTGCCCTGGCCTGCAGGCTATGAACATGATCTCTGCGCCTTGCTGTTATGGTGGAAAAGGCTTATCCATTAGTTTTGTCTGCTCGGTGCTTAGCTGCAGTCCTTACTGAAGGAGAAGGGGTCAAACTGTCCTTCTATCATGACATGAGGTCAGCCTATGGACAAGCCTGGGAAGCTGTCTTAACCCGTTCTTGAGAAGTCTGCTAGATGCACATCAGCACCCCATGGTTTGGTGAAGTCAGTATTGCAAGACAACCACTGCCATGAGTCATGGGCTTACTGACACAGTGCTAGGCCAGTGCTCTACCTGGGTGCCTCCAGCACAGGTTCCCATGGGAGAAACCCATGGATGTGATTCCTGAGCAGGGCTTTGCTCAGCAGACACTCGCTGACAGTAATTGTATTCCCCAGGGGGAACTGGGCTGACTCACGCTCAAAATTTTAATACAACATTTGGGATGGGCAGTGCTTCTGCTCTGAGTCATGCTAAGCCATTCCTCTTTACTACTGGAAAGATGCTACTGCAGGGTTTCAGCTGAATGCTGTGGTGCAGAAGATTTTGTGCAGTTGTGATGGGGCCTTTATGGAGGTCACTTTGTTCTGAGAAGGACCAGAGTCCCTTCACTGCCACAACCATTCCCATGGCATGCTCCAGAAGTTAAGTTTTTTAACAGGAAATGCTCAAAGCAGTCACTTAGCAATTGCAAGTAAATAGGTAATTGGAGCTCAACACTCAAAAGTGTCAGGAGCCAACACCACCACCCTACCAGCTCATGCTTGCATTTAAAGGTCCCAAGGAGACCCTTGCTGTCCTTATTATAGACCTGGATGAAGACTGAGCCTCTCTTTCTCTCTCTGAAGACAGCAGCTGCACTACCAATGCTAGTGGAGAAACCACTGTGAAGCTCAGCCACGCAGGAGGACCCCAGAAGGCTGCCTGGAACTCCTGCCAAGAATAATATTACAGTACAATGTAGTGATTTTGTTTTTCACAAGGTTCTCCTAGCTTCCATGGGCTGGGTGCATGACTTAAAATTAATGGAATGCAATCATTAATTTCACTTGTCAAGCCAGCATTACCCTATCTTCTGTGCTGAAAGTGGTGTTGCATCACACTGGGTCTTGGTTTTGGGTGGAATCCTAGAGGATATTGTACATGGACAAGTCATGAACAGGCCTAACCTGGGACTGGATATAGCATATCTAAGAGGGTTACTTTTATGTCTGATAGTTTCCTTTTAATTAAATGTAAGTGTGCCTAGAAAATAGAACTTGAGGTCAGGGGTTTTGGATGGAAAACCAAATGACCGGGCCACGTGTCATGTTTTGCAGAGGGAAGAAGCAGTGCAAGGGATTTTTTTTATTCAGGGTGTTGAGATTAGCTGATTTTCCATGGTTTTTCAGATAAGTCCTTCAAGTGCAAATACCCAAAGTATAAAAGCAAATAATTGCCTTCCTTCAACAGAATCTTATGTGAAGCACTGCTGGTATTGCAGGATGTCTTCAGATCTCTGGGGAGCATTGTTTGGTCCCAGGTGAGCAAAGGGATAATGCAAACCATGGGTCTGCTTCCCTGCATCTATTTTTCCTCACTCTCCCTCTTGCAAACACCAGTTGGCTCTCGTTGTAGAGAACCAGGGCTCAAATATGAGCTGGACACCTGAGCTCACAAAAACCAGACTTAATACCTGGGTCTCAGTAGCTATACTGCAAATCCCCCAGCCAGGAAAGAGAAGCACCTGGAACAGTGGTGAGCCACTGTCTCCAATGAAGTATTACCTCCCCCTGTGCAGCGGAAGGTAAGAGGCTGGAAGAGTTGGAGTTGTATGAGCCACTCTCACAATTACTGGTGTTGCTGGATGAATGTTTTCCTTAGTGCTGTGCAAAGTTGTGCTCTTTGGGAGAAAAAAAAATCAACTCAGACCCCCTCAGGAACCACTTATGACATGAGATGCAGAGAAAGATTAATGATAGAAATTAATATAGTGCAGTTTCTCTTGGTTCAGCTGTACTAAAATGCAGGCTCAGATGTGTCCTCAAGGGCTCTGGGAACCTACCTTCTGCACAGTGGGATCACAGCATGTCTGCAATTTCTCTCTCCACAGCATGTGCACGGCACTGGCAAAGAGCAGGGGAGACACTGGCTTGTGTCACTTGCACGCGTCCCTCCCACCTACAGGACAGATTTAGTCTTTTTTACTTTTGGCCAAGTCCATCCTTCACAACTAGCAATGAAAATTATAATCCAGACCAACTTGTTTTCCCCTCCCTTTATTGCTGAAAACTGTTTGCTTCAGAAGTGAAGAATCATGTAACCCAGACTTGGAAAAGTTATTTTCTTTGAAGGAAACAATCTTCCACCAATGAGTTTTCTGTATTAGTGTTTGTATCCCTCATTTGTTGCACTCTGAGTCAAGCCTTTGGGCTCAGTCACTGAGGAGGAGACCAGAGTGATCTCTTGTGTCCTGGAAACCACAGGCAGCACTGCTTCAACAAAAGGGTTCTAGCTTGTATTTTATCATTTTAATGCTTTTCTTTTTTTTTTTCTTTTTTTTTTTTTTTTAAAGATTTATATTCAGAAGATCTGTTCCAAATCACCTTCAGCAAAGAGCAATTGCATTATGAGAAATGGTTACCTTTATTCTCGGTCACCATGGGAAAAATACATCCATTGGTATATTTGGCAAGTGTAAGTTACTAAACCAATCATAGGAAGTTGCACAGTCACTAACTGTCTGCTCGGCTTTATGAATTTCCTGTTGTTTAACCTCCTATGCTTTAGTGTGGCATTAATTCTTTCTAGGGAAATGCTGTGATCTGCTTTATTAAAATCTCTGCATACCTAGGGAATTCAGCTTCTTTCAGATAATATATCAGGCAAATGTGGATTATTATTTTTTTATCATCCTTTTAAATTTTGTGCTAATTTTGACCCCAATTTAAGATTATTGACATTGAGATTCACCCTCTATGGACCTTAAAATTCCAGGCTTATGAAAACCATTTGAACTCTAGAAACTGATTTCAGTCCTTGAAAGGCTAGCACACACCATGGGGTCATATTTATTTTATGAGATGATTTTTTCCTAGTGAGATCAGTTAATGGAGTAGCCAGTGTTGCAAAATGTGGAATAAATTTCCAATAATGTACTGCAATACCCAAAAAAAGATCTCACCTGCCATTTAGTAGTCAGTAATAGGTGCATTTTTAAAGCTTGCATTTTACATATCTCTGGTTTCATAACTCCTCTGTCCTACTATATCTCATATAAAAAATATCTCATATATATATATTATATATATATTTATATATAAAATGGTTTCCTGCTTTCTTATTGAACACTAGGGAATTAAAAGTCAGCTCTGCTTCCTTGAGTTGCTGAAAGATTGCTTTCAGGTGCTATAGGAGTTCTTCCCAGGGTTTGCTATAAATCAAGACAGCATCCACACAGGCCACTGCATACCCCAAATGTTTGCATAGCAGCAGGCTAGTTACTTGAAAGACACCAAGGACCAATCCACACAGACCCCAGCTTTATACTGAAAAAAATCCAGTAAGCACTGAAAATTTTATTGTGGTCTTGGAAGATTCTGCTGTAGGTATTCTTTTTTCCTTGGCCCTAACATCAGCTGGTACCCAAGGCACAGCTTGCTGGAACACTTTTTTAGCCTCAGTGCTGCGGCACTACATGATCTAGTGCCAATCCCCTACATGGCCATCAGATCGAGATCTCCTGAAACGTTGCCCTGTGTCGCCAGCACTCCCTCATTTCCAGCCTAGTTATCCTGTCTCTGAACACACCAGAATTTCAGGAAAACAAGAATACTAATAACATACAGGCTAATGTTAGGTGCTGGCTGCAAGAGAACTGTTGAAAACTGTGCGCTGGATCCATATGGCACTTAGATTCACTGGAATCCTTCACTGCTCTCACCAGCAGCACAAGTAACACCCTTCGCCCACCCCACTCAGGCAGAAGACCCCAGCTTTCACTCAAGGAGGTAGAGCCACACACTGCTCATGGTCACATATTTCTCACTAATTTGCAAAAATGGTATTTTTTCCCTCAATGAAGTCTGGAAAATGCTAGGATGCTCCCAGGCATGTCCGGGTTGAGGGGCTGGGGAATGGACGGAGGAGTGTGGACATTCAAACTGTCTAATTTTAGATGTCTAATTCAATTAAGATCTGGCCTGGTTACATAGTCAAAGAGATTTGCCTTCCAGTGGAGGTTACTCAGAGTTCCTAAATTAGGAGCCTGCTGCTCACCATGAGCTGGGCAGGCAGCGTCCGCCTGGAGTCAGACAGTGTTTGTACATCCTGGACACGCTATTTTGATCAACTCTCTCCTCTGTGGCATATTGAAATACGCCCTTCTTATTTTGTCTCAAAAAAGGCTTTATTGGCTTAGCCTTATGCCCCACTTTAACCTCTCCTTCCCATTTGTTATTTGTGAAGAGTCAGCCCTGATTAAAACCAGCCTCATCGTTTATACTGTGCGATGGCTCTTGCTTCCTCTCCATGGAATTCTTCCACAGGATTCAGAGTTTCCTCAGCTCGGCACGTAGGAAGCCAGCATGCAGAGCAGGCCAGAGAACGAGATTTCCTTTGTAGCTTTACTTTAGTTTTCCTTCTGTTTGATTTTCAGGAGAGACACTTTATGTTGCATGTTTTTTAATATTTAAAATATACTCAGAGCCTGGCTTGCTCAGTCAGGGTGCCAGGCAGCCCAGCAGGGCACTTCTTAACTCTCAGTGGTCTTGCAACACTGTTAAACATTTTAGCAAAAGTTTATTTATCTTTCACCTTTCCTCAACTTCCCTCTCCAATGTAAAGTGACTGTGAATGAATCAATGCTCATTTTCTCTATTACTTTGATCAGAAAAAGGATTTGCTCACATTTTGAGCACTCTGATGCCAGAGATTAAAATGACCAAAACAAAAGTGCATTTCCAACCCCTCAGCTGTTTACCAGTAAATAAAAAGTCCCACACACTCTCCCACTGGTTTTGCAGAGCTGAAGGTTAGACTGGAGTTGCTCCCAGACATCAGTTCAGTGCTGCCCTTCTCATGGCCAGCAAATGATGGGAACCAAACAAAACAGTGTTGACCAACTCATTATTTTCAATTGACTATACTTCAACCAGCATGAGCATGGGGGGTGGGTTTGTCATTTACAGAAATAATTAAACATCTTCCTCTTGATTCCACTGTTCATCACACTGAAAAAGTCCTGTCTTCAGCCATGGCAATCTTCCACCAATCTAAAGAGGCGAGAGTCGTACACTGGGTATAATGTACCAGCAAGAGTTTCCTGATGCTTTGAGCAATTCCTTTTAAAATTATGCATAGGAAACCCAGGCTGTAACCCTAAGTCATGCCAAAACAATCTCCCCCTTCTAGATTTACAAAGTTTGCCCAGCTTTCTACCATTGCCACCCAGGTGGTACTTCACCCTACTGCAGAAAAACACCTATAATTTTACTTCTTTGAAAAACATGTGAAAGTTTTGGCTCAAAGGCTGGGTGGGGAAAAAAGTACATTTCTTAGTGGTTTATTGCCCTTAGGAAAACATACTTCAGTTATGAAGTATTCCCCCCTGAAAACTTACTTGACATTTTGTTGAGAAAATAGTAACATTTCTAAAATGTTAGCCAAACTACTTAATATCAGAGCTGTAAAGCAAAGCCCTATAGAAATGTCACTGTGTGGATAAGGCTAGTGACCTGGGTTGGTTTTATTCCACCTTTATGAGCATGCATCTCTGCTAGGAGACCCGTCGTGTGAAGATTTACCAACAGTAGCACCATTTGCTCCTGTAAGAGAAGCTGTGCGGGTGCTTCCGTGCAGCAACACCACTTCTCTCTTGCCAGGGGAGTGTTTCACAGCCTGCATAAAGCTGGAAGGCAAGAGAAGTTTGGGCACCATGGTGAAGCTCCCCAGGGGCTGGACTAGATCCATGGAGGTGCAGGCAGGCTTTAGACACTTTTCAGCAGGCAGACCTGAGCACAGAACAGCTTTTTTCTACATCTTGGGAACCTCAAACCACTCCAAATCCTCTGTTCTTCCCTATCTCGGGCTTCCAGTCATGTGCCATAAGCAGCTCACTACAATACAAGGGCACACTTCTATCAGTGCTCACTTGCATTTTAAAGAAATAAGCCTAACTTAGCTCGAATGAGTTAATTAGTATCTGTCTGTCTATCGTCCATCTCTTCAGCTTCAGTGACATTTTGGCTCTGCTGAAATCAATGGAAGTTTTGCAATCCATATATATGGGACCAGAATTTCATTCCCTATCTCTCTGCTTTTGAGTCTCAGAGCAGGGACACACCAGAAGGTGAAACCCTGTCTCAGCTGCCCCCACTTCAGGCACATCTCGGGTGCTCCCGATGTACGTTGGTAGCTGAGGCACCAGGATGCACAACCAAACTTGGCTGTTGCTTCTGTCTTTCAGGAGCAAGTGAGTTAAAAGCTCTGCCTGAACAAATCTGAACTGCAAGAAAGTTCAGACCCATGCTGGGATGTGAACTTTATGTCTCAAGCCCATTTCTAGTTTAGGTGTAAACAATTTCAGAATGTGATTAGATTTTAGGGGAAACTTGTAATAGAGCTGTAATAAGATATGATGTAATAGGTAATAATAATAATAATATATAGCAGCTGTTAAGTAATGCTTTTTCTGCATTTATCCCAGAAGGATACCAGGAGTCAGCTGCAGCTTCATATTTTGAAAGAGGGAATATTAAACACTAGGACCATGATGCAATGATGTTATTGTAAATGCTAACAGGAAAGCCCAAAGTGTGAGAGTTAAGACCAGCAGAAGATGCACGCAAGCAGCTGCTCTGACGTAAATTCCCTCAAGTTAGGTTCACTTGCTTTTATTTAACTCAGAGTTAATACACTGGACTCCCAGATACTGCTTTTCTTAGGTTCTGGGCTGCTGAGAATAGTGGGATTTTTGCCTTTGCTTTCCACCATGGGTCCTAACAAACCCACATGGTGCAGCTAAAGAGATTAATGCGAGGTGTCTCTCCAAAAGCCTGTCTGAGGCAGCATCACTCAGCTTCAGGTGACACCCTATCCTCAGTTCGTGCCTTTGAGAGAAAAGAAATATAAAGTCAACAGGAGTTAAGACTGGAATGTCAACTTCAAACCAAATTTCCTGGCTTTTTTCACAGTGTGTCATAACTTAAGTGTTAACTAATATTGCTCCATCTATTTAATCTCCATGTGTTGAAGGAAAAAGATCTTCCATGGAAAGACTAGAACAGATAAACCTATATTTAGCCTTCTATAAACACCTCCTAGGGTCACATTTCCTAAATGCACAGCAAAAGTGTATGAACATAGGCATAGTTACATATGTTCAAAAAACGAGCCTTTCTGTGTATGATATACAGAGCTCCTTACAAATTAAGCAATGTATTCAAATAAATGTTTTAATTGTTGACCATAAGAAGAAATGATCCAACTGGAGAGAAAAGGAAACACAATTTTGGGTCATTAACCTGGCAGAAGGTTTCCAGTGAAGTTACCAAGCTGCAACATCAAGCACATGGAGGGGCTGATTCTGCTGTTCACGGCTCTTCTCCACCTGCCCTTGGCACACAGCAGTGCCAAAACCCTGCCTGCCCTGGGCTCTGCCAACCCTTTTCTGACATCAGCTTTGCTTTCCACATAACTCATTTGGCTTCTGCAGCCCAGGAGAGAGCTCTGGGTCCTGTCCTTCCTGCTGGTGATAGGGGCAGTTAGGACCTCTTGGTAAGATGAGGACCCCAGTTCAGCATCTGCAGATGCAATGAAATTTTGAGGTTTTTTCCTTCCCAAGTTAAGGACATGCTGGGATACTCATGGTGTCAGTGTTAAGAGAAGAGAAACAGAACTGAGTGTCCCATTACACTGGCTTTCAGCTGTACTTGGGAACAGCCATTACATGAGAGGCACTGCCTACTGCCTGCTCTGAGTAATCCAGGCCTGATCCAAAGCCCCAAACCATCTGTCCTGCCAACAAAAGCATGTTAAATAACTTACCAGAAAGTACACTAAAACAGTCTCCTGTCCTTGGTGTTATTTTGGTATTTTGCTGCCTGTGCAATGTTACCACATTGTGCTTGCTGCTCGACTGTATTTTTAGCATAATAAAACTAGAAAAACAATAATCCTTTCACCTGGATCTCAGAAGCTGATTAATTTTTAATGTTTGAAGATATCCTGAATCCAAATTGGGATTTGATTTTTCAGTAGATTTGGTCCTGAGGTTGAGGGGAATTTTCAATATAATTTGCAAACTTTTTACTGCCTTTTAAGAACTGAAAGTCTTTGTGTCGTGCTATATTGCCAACTTCAGGGAGAAAAAAATAGGTATTTGTGAGGGTGCTGATGAATCCAGAAAAATTTGAGAGTGATTAACTTCAAACAAAGAAGCTAGGCTGTTTTAATGATGAGATTGTTATCTGAGTTGAATGCATTTAAATGTGTATTTTACAGTCTGCTGGTCAAGTCATAAAGGTGCTATAAACCTTAAAAGAAAAACTGAAGGAGAATAAGTCAGAAAACAGCCACAGGATTTTATGGGTCAAGAAACAGCAGGTTTTATTCTTTTCAAGAATATTTATTCTTTTCTTTGCAAGACAAGGTGGACAGAGGTCAGAGGGTTGCACACGGGGTGAGGATGGCTTTCCAGCAGTCACCTTACAAGGAGGGAGGAAGATCACATCACAAAGTCTGTGCTGTCACAAACATGGAAGCAAAAAATGATGCCAAGTGGCATCACCAACAAATGTCTGGTGTCATCTCCCAGTGACATAACACTTTGTTGGCACTGACTTGATGGCATTTTGTCCTTTGAAATCTCTGCCGATTTGCTCCGCCGCTCTGCTAGCGGTAGCACCTGGGGCAGTGCAAAGAAAACGCCACACCACTGCCTCTGCCTCTGCCAGGGCTTCATGGAGATGTGACTGAGCATGTTTCCCATCTGCAGCAAAGCAGCTACATTTTCCCTTTTGAAACAGGGAATGTTGTTCTCCTGCAATTGTTGTATTTATTTTACAAGTTGTACTAGGAATGTTGCGTGGCACTCTCTTGGCCGCTCTTGCCTATGATTTACAGTAGTTATAAACATTCCAAAGTATACATGTAAGTTAAATGATACATTAATATTATAAAGTTACAATTCTGGTATAAATGTGTCATCAGTTGGAAAATTCAGTTTTTCCTTTGCCCAGCTTTGTGATTAGGCTGACTGGACTCAGCTCGATGCAAAAGCAGCACAGACATGAATTCAGTGTGCCTGTGTGTCCCCAAAGTAAAATGCTGTGAAGACAAGAAGAGAGGGATATTCCACCAAGCTGAAACAGTTCAGAATATTTAACTGCTTACATGCATTTTTATCGTATGCTTCAATAAATAGAGCAAGGGGGGAAAAAGTAATTGAACCTCATGCCCATGACAGGAAGACAAATTAGACTCTCAGCAATACCCTCCAGCCCTTCCCATGGGTTCATGCCATTGAAGTCATTTCTGCAGTGCCAGAAACCACAGAGCTGGACTCGCTGCCTGGAAGGGTATGTCTGCACCGACGGCCCTTCCAGACCTGGCCACATGCTGCCACGGCTCCAGGTTGGTCGGATCCAAGCCAAGTGCACAAGCCAAAGCCTGGTCATTGCTGGCCTGAGTGCAAAGTGCCCCTGGGACACTCATGCAGACATGCTCTCCTTTGGCGGCCGGGGTGGGTCAGCCCTGCTGCTTGCTGCAGCAATGGCACTGCCAGGCTTTCCTTCCCCACTGACCCCCACGTTTCACTTTATGAAAGGAGCATTTACATCTGCTAGGAGGAATGACCTGGACCAGGATTTTCACAGGAGGATTTTCACAAAATTCAGATATCTGCATCTCGGGTATTTGCAGAGTAACTGCCACAGCAGCAGTGAAACACAGCAAAATAATATAATTAGTTCAAGATCACTCAGGAAATCAGTATCACTGGGAAGAATGAAACCTAACAATGAAGATCTTTACATCCAGACTCTAACACTAACATGCAGAAACTCAGCTGGCAGGTATTCTGTAAAACATGATCTAGCTATGCAAATAAGACTAAGAATAATCACTTACATAATGGATGCAATAGAATAAATTAAGATGAAAGAGACTATAAAAGGAAAAGGAAATTTGTGGCATTAAGAATTTACAGGATCAGTCTCAAAGTCAAGTAGAGAGAGGTTATTTTGGATGAGATAAACTGCCTGCATTTTATTCATCCAGCTGTGTACCACTAGTCTGGAGGACCCCTAGGAACACTCACTTTCAAATTAAAATATATTAATGAACTATTTAGTAAAAGGAGGTCACATACTTCTTTACACTCACATTGCAACCTGAACTGACTACTTCAGCTGCTTCATCAACAGGGTGGAATGTCCCTAGATCCCTGAAAATGTCACCTGCATTCTCTTAATGATCAATTCTTCATCAGTCATTCCATAAGAAAGTGTTTTTTTCTTTATAAAAAATGTATGAGAAAACAGCTTAGCACTCAGAAGTGCAGCTCTTGAGAAACATTTGTCCCTCCTGCTAGACCCGACAAAGGGAGCCGGGTGAGCTATCGGATCAAACAAGCCTACCACAGAGCAGCTTCAGTTTTCATTGTTGCAATATGAAAATATTTTATGATATCTCATAACTCATACATGAGGCTCTGATAATGGTCATGTCAGCCCCCACATTTCACACTGCGTTTAAAAATACGGCTTGTTTATCTACCACATGGGCTGCAGCCTGCGATCAGATTTACATTTGCAAACAGTCAGCACCCGCACGCAGTCTCAGGGACTGTTTTATGAAAAGCACCCTAACATGACACAAAAGTGTCACCCTCCACATTGTAATTAATGTTTTAGAATTTAATATTTTTTCTGTCTCTGGGTTAGGAGAACAGGGTAAGTGGGTGGGGCAGAGCCACAGCATCTGTGCTAAGGGTTCCCATGGCTGCTTCATTTCATTGTGTTTTGGTGTGTTCAAAATTTTACCTACAGCCCAAATTTTACATACAATTGTGAGACAATCTCTGTTCTCAGCAATAAAACATAGCCTTGTAATCCATGCGATTACAGTGAAAATCTTCAATATGCAACTGAGATGGGTGCTAAGGTAAATGCAATGAACCTCAAGCGTACATTTAAACATACAAATAGATGAAAATAAAACAATATAAAGAGATCAAAGCAAATTTCACAATTACGTTGCGTGAGTCACTAAACTAAATGCTTGGAGTTGGCAGTAACAGAAACTTTTATTTGGGTCTGTGCTCTCAATATTACATTACTCTGTTAGCTCCTTAAATAGCAATATAAAGTATGACTTAGCATTCAGCATTAAATCCTTTCCTTTTTCTGTGTCTGCTGCAGCAGCATAGTTGAAGTGAAAATAATATTTGACAATGACAAGTGCAAGATATTGCCTGACTGTAAAAATGAGATGGTGTTTCAGTTGACTATTCCTTTCCTAATACAGAGTATTAAATGTCAACCAGAGGCATTAGCCAGTGGTTTAAAGGAGCCTGTTGATGATTTTAAATATTCAAGCAGTGTTTTCCTGCCCTGTTTGTTTAGCCGTTGGGCAGTTGACAAGTAGTTTTGCAGAGCATAACGGTTGCACTGTGTCACACCAGAGCCCACAGAGGGCCAGAAGTTGCAATATAAGGGACAGCGGCTTTGAGCAGGCCAGCAAATCTTGTTCAAAGTGTGGAGGTTGGTGCGTTTATCATTAATTCATGTGTATTCAGGATGTGTAACCTCCTTCCATGTCCCCAGCTGGCCCGTTGCCCCTGTCCACACCGTGCCCGTACCACCTCGAATGCTGCCTTTATCTCCCCACTTGCTGAGGCTCGCTGCCCACTGCACAGCATCTCTTTAATCTTTGTAAACCAAGTGCCTGGCCAGAACAAACTCTGCATGCCAGAATGTGTTTGGGAGGGATGGGAGGGATGAGTGGTGAGAGGCTGGATGGCAGAGGAACCAGTGTAGGGCCCTCAGGGGTTAATTTCTGGTCAGGCACCTCTTTTCACAAGGTGGAACAGGCAACAGAGAAGTATTAAAAACCCTTGGAGGTTTTTCCATTGATTATGGCACTGGTCTAACCTGTATTCTCAGGCTTAAAATCACACAAAACCACCTTGATGTAACCTTAATTTCTGCCCTGAAATGTCTCCTTGTGTGGAGCTCCTGGCCGAAGGTTGCTTTTTGGGTGTGATTTCAGGCAGGAGGGCAGGTTGCTCTGCAAAAACTCAGCCTGGATGCAGGGAATAACAGGCTTTCATAAAAAAACTTACTCAGAAAAAAAATACTGTATATTGTGTTTGGAAGCACATGGGGGGTTATCCACACAAGCCAAGTGTTATGTTTTCCAGTTGTCCAATAAAATAGATTTACATAGGAGAAAGGAAGAAATAAGGCATTTTATAAGACTATTCCTAACCTCCATGAACTAAGACATCTTGATTTAAAACCGCTCAGTGCCCAGCAAGAGGAAATAGTTTAGACTATATGAGAGAAGAGAATAATGGCTCCATCAGGTAGTCTGTCAGCTTGTGTAAATAGGATCAGTTTGGTGTGTAGGAAAGCAGGGTGAATGATCTACTCTCCCAGGAAAGGGCTTCAGTGAGGCATTTAATGCAACTAGAACAGACTTATTGTTCTATGGGACTCGTACAGCAATTCCCCCGGGTCCCTTTGAAAATCACAGTCTGAATAGACAAAACAGGAAAAATAAAGACTGTATTTACAGGGGAAAAGTTGAGTCCCAGAGCATTTACAAGCTCAGTCTAAAGCTTTTCAGAAGTACAAGCTGAATCCATATTTCTTAAAACCTAGCACCTTATCTACAGGAACATCTCCCCATGCAGTAGAAGTAACACTGCACGCTGTGCAAAATCTTAATGAATGTATTTTTCAGGATGTCTCTTTCCTACTTTATTTCAGGCAAAACTCCACGTTGCCAAAAGACTTCAATGCAGAAGAAATTTTATGAACCTAAAGACCAAGGTCGATTGAAAATCAGGAATCATTCATGGAAAATTAGCAAGTGTGACACATGCAGAGTGAAGTCTGCATTGCCAACCACCTCCAACTGGCAAGGGCCGCACCTACGGGACAGCTTTATTGTATCTCCCAGGGCCACAGCATAATTTTCTCTGACAACTTGTTCACCATCCAAGCTAAGCAGAAAGCCTTTTTGAGGGTCTGCTCTGAGGCTGCCTACTGCTCTGGAATCTGTGAAAAATATCAGGACAAAAACAAGCAGGAGGAATTTTATTTTTTTTGCTTTGTTGTGCACAAGGAAAAATAGGCCTTGAAACTGTGAGAGCTTCCATGTGCCCAGGAGTTGTTTCAGACTCTGTAATTCTTCTGTCAAGATACACATGTGACTCCTATTAATGTCAGCCAGAGCTACACATGCCACAGCGGAGGAGCAGAACCCACAACAGATGTTAATGCATGACCAGGCCCATGTGTTTCCAGACACCGTCATGCCTCAGGTACATCCGAGGCACCACGCCAGGGCTGAGCTCTTCCTACACCTCCACCATCTCTCCCAAACTCCTCACTTAGTTTGACTTTTTAACCAAAATCCTGGCCAAGATGGATTGGAGCTTTACTAGGGCCCACAAAAAAGCCTGGGTGAGCCCATTCATAATGTGGAAAAATCTCTGAACTCTGGTGCATCTCCTCAGGCCTTCCTGATCCCCATCCCACAAAAGGGAAACCCAGTTGCCAAGGGCAGGAGAAGCTTCTTGTATAGATACCAGGTAAGTGAGGAGGACCAGGAGTGGGGTATCTGATGGAAAGCACTAGGCTAACAATTTAACAAAGTCTGTTGATTTTGGTGGGGGTTGGAGCCAACTCCAAGTGATTGAAGGTCCACAGGGTGCACCATCCCCACTGCAGGTGCCAGTGGGGCCACACACATGCTGGGTTATTTGGCAGCAGGCAGTAGTGGTTACCACATAAGTAAAAGGTATTTTTTTAAAGGAAAGCACGGAGAGGCTTGTTGCAGCACTGCAGCAGAAGGAGTGTTGAATGGTGGATGTGGGGGGTGGCTGCACAGTGTGCAGGGCAGAGCCCAGTCAAGGCACAGGGAAGGGGATGCTGTTGCTCATGCAGCATGGGATGGTGATGGGACGTGACCTGGAAAACAGGCAGCCATGTGTGGAAGGTTTAGCATGGGAAGGTGCTGCAGCCTGTATGCTCTGCTGAGATCAGCATATGGATTCATTGTCAGTAAATGAGAGGCCACACATTTGGGGAGGACCAATAAAAATGCAAATTATACTTTGAATGGAAATGTTCATGAGAAAACTAAAGAGGAAACAGGCCTGCTGGCAACAGTAGCCACAGAGCAGTCAAATAAAGCTGGAGAATAAAAGGGTGGGGGACTGAGTTATATGGCAAAGGAGATAACTGCTCCCCTCGTCTGGCCACATCAGGAATTCTGTAATTTGTGTTATGCAATTTGCTTTATAAATTACACTGGGAAGAGATTGAAATAGGAAAGAAGGCCTTGTGATAGGAGAGGTGCTGCTTTTAGGAGGACCTGCTTGGCCAAGTTTTGAGCAAGGCAAAAGGCAATCTCCTTCTAATGCAGGATAAACTACCTGAAGGGCTTGTCTAAGAGTGCAGGGAAAGGGGTGTTCTGGCTTCAGGATAAACACCACTGCTTCCCTCAGGCAGGGCTGCCTTTGGCTGCTGTTTGTGCCAAATGAAATTGCAAGAAAATAAATTGCCAAAGCATTGCTAACAGACAAGACACAAACTGTCCCAGAATAAGAGATGTGGCTCATGTCGAGCACCGTGGGCTCAGGGCTGGCTGTGCATGCAGCCATGTGCTGGCAGGGATGCCTTTACATCTCCAGGCAGCAGCCATGTGCTCAGGAGGGTGAAATTCAGCAATAAAGCAACGAGGTCTGCAGGGCATGGCACTGACAGTGCTTCAAGGGTAAATGTTCGTGCGTCTTCAGACACTGTGGAGTCGTTGCAGTGAGGGTGGATTTAGAGAGGCTAACAAGTCCCTATTCTTTTCTGCACTCACATCTGGCAATTGCAGGAGCTGCAGTCTCAGCAAGAACCATCTTCTACCTCTTTTTCTTCACATAAGCAGCAAATGGGGTCATGGATGGGAAGTGCCAAAAGTAATCTTTCAATCTCTTGTTTTCTTAATATGAAAAGTGTATTACATTTTTCTAGAAGAAAAAAAAAAAAGACACAAAGAAAAATTACTTTGTCTGGAACAAAATTAAAAACCCCAAAGCCTTCCTTGTGAAGGGAGCTATGAATGACTTGAATAAACACCTCTATTGACTTTAAAATATAATACTTTTCTTCAGAAGGAACAAATGACGGGAAGGGTGTGAGTTCTTTTTAGTAAAGCTGTGTATCTCAGAACTCTGTTTACATTTTCTTAACCTAGATTCACCTTTTTTTCTCTGCAGTATTTATCTTCTTTACATAATGGTCTTCTTCACATTAGCATTTCTGCCAAAATTTCATAAAAGTATTTGCAAGAATGCAGGTTTTATTGTCTGCAGTTTTGCTTTAACCCTTATGCAACTTTTGTTTTCAAGGATCTCTTTCCAGGTTTCCACACTCTTTCTTGTTCCTTCTCATTTAATCTTCTGTTATTAATGATTCCTCTGTTGTTCTTGAATCTTTTTTTTCTGTCAGTTTTCAATAGATGAAAACTCTAGGACCTCTCAGCAAATGAATGTTAGCTTTTGCTCAGTATGAGCTCAGACCCTCAGTCTAGAAGACCGCATTTATGTCTTTTCTGTTTGTAAAACTTCAGTAATACAGTTTCTCACCATATTGAACAAAGATCCCCTTTAAAGAACCACATGGTGTCAATGCTCATCCGTTTGATTTATCCATAAATTCATCAGAGCAGGCTTTGCTCTTATCTGGAGGCTGTCAATATGCAGTAATAATTGCAGAGCTGTTCTTCCCCCTCAGCCTTAGCACGTGGGGGAATATTACTCCTATACAGTGTTCTGCTTCTCTTCCCTGGTGTCACAAAGTGTGGGGGATGTGGCCAATGACCTCATCACCATGCAGAAGTACTTGTTAATATACATGATGGAGAGGAGCTCAAAGTGTATGTGGCACATCTGCAACCAGGCATGAAGACTTGGAGATGCTGCAAAAATATTGAGATATGGGCATGATCAACAGAGCTGAGGAGCTCTGTGCTTGATGTTTCATACTAGGAAAACAAACTCAATGTGCATCCAGCCACAGTAAAAGGAAGCCAGGTCAAAACTGATTCAAGGATGGGTTTCTTCCATGTGAAGTCTTGTTAAAAGTCAGTATTTATTACCAGAGGGAAGCCTTTGTGGTCAAGAATTAAGTTATGTTCAACAACCATATAGGATAATAAACATGTCCAGAGTTACAATAGTTAATGTTAAATTCTAGAAGTATCTTTAAACCTGATGCTTCTGAGCTGAAACCAACCTTCAACCATTCCAGACTAAGAAGTGTCTAAAGCAAGCAAACCTCCCACACTGGCATCCTAGGCATTTCATACCAGCACAGGCTGGCGACTGCACAGAGACCAGGGTAGATTTTATCAGTCATGAGCATCTTGAAATGAAGATGCCTACATGAATGCTAAAGTCCTTTAAAGAACTTAGCCCAACCCGGAAAGAAAGAGTTCTCCAAGGTACGGTTATTTCTTCAGGCAGTGTTGGGTAGCTGCCAGCTTTATTCACAAAACTGCTGTTTTCCTCCTTCCATAATTGCAGTGGGCAGAAAGCCACCTCACAGAGAAGACCTGGCACATCCTTGAGCTCCATCCATCCGCCTCAGCAGAGTTCGTTGGGATGAGCTGGCTGGCAGGTGCAGTCACTGTCTTCCTGCAGAAAATACGGTGTGACCTCTCTTTGCTCCTTCAAGCTCAGTGCCCTCTCTGAGAGTCTAATTTTCCAGTGCTATGAATGTCAGCCTCTAGTTGTTCAGGTGCCTTTTCACACCAAAAGCCTGAAATTTTTCTCCTCTAGTGTGTGAAAATTGATTATTTATCCTTCCACTGCTGAGTTTGATCCTGCCTTATGTCATGAGCACCATCAAACCGGTGGCAGTTATATCCAAGTCACTCACAAGTTTTCAGTGAATTGGGGTTTTGTGTTGTTGGAAAATGGCAGTTAATTAGAGCTGAAGCTTTCTGTGCAAATGTATGCGTTTTGCTAAATTTAACTCAAGACAAGGTGTGAAACTGCTGAGCAAGGAGGCAGAGCAGGACTCTACTGCCCTGATCATCCAGGAGAGTATCTGGTGTCCAGACCCCTCACCTGCACTATGGAAAGTTAGTTTCAAGTCCCTTTTTTGAAGTGGTGCAAAATCTTTCACCTGCTGCCCTAACCAGTGGATGAGGGAGCAAGGAAATCACTGGTTTCTATGCTGTGAGAGATGGCTGGTGCCTCAGGCTTTCATTCAGAATAAGAAAACAATGCCTCTATTTTTTTCTGGGGCAGGGGGAAAGCCCAGAAGTTTTGAATTTCATTGTCTTTGCAGAACAAAGCAAACGTTGACACCTGCACATTTCACAACAGGTAACTGTTGGTGTTTCAGTTGTCCCTGGCATTGGAGTGGCAGGGTGAACCCTTGGTGACCTACATTCATACCCACCAGTTTCTCATGCCACCTGACACCAGCGCTCCCTCTCCATTAGTCGTGGCACATCCAAAACTCCCAAGGTCATTTGCAAGGACAAGCTGAAAGTTCGCATTTAATAAAGCATTTGTCATAGTTAATTGATAACAGTCCAGGTAATTGGGAGACCTGGGTGAGGAGTGAGGATCATCCCTGTATGTATTATCCTGACTCCCCTCAGCTCTTAGTCCTCCAATCCAATGTGCACCGCCAGCAACTAGAAGGAAAAGCAGAACACCTCCTTGCAAAATCACATTCTTTACCCTAAAACATGAAGGGACATGTTTGCTCCAGCGCATTGGGTTTCATAGCCATGGAGTATAATCAGTGCAGAGAACTAAGCCTGTCTGTCCACGGTTATCAGCATGTCTTTGTCTCCATGTTCCTGTAACTGGTAACATCAGTGCAGAACCACCTCGCTAGAGAGCTGCTACCTGCCTGCAAGCAGCCAGCAAAAAGCCTCAAGAGACCACTCTTTCCTCTGCATTTGCCCAGGCAGTGGGGCTCGTTTGTATGTGTTGAAGAAAGTTTGACACCTTTGGGTTTCTTTAAGAGTGGATGTTGGAGCAATGGGAGAGGAAAGGTGAGGCAGGAAATCTGGCTGCCTTTAAAGGCACTTTGATAATCTCCTGCACAAAAAGTGAAAGCCCTCAGGTTTCTCACATTGTAACATGGAGCATGCAATGCTTGAGACCTACACTTACAGCTCAGTTACTAGGAGTGAAATGCTTTACATGCCTCTGGGGACATGTGAAAGGAGAGCTGCCCCCAGTGTACTACTAGAAGCCATGCCAGCAGTTCAAATAAAATTTTTCCAAGATTTTATGATCTGATGCTTCGATTACATTTGTTTAGCTGTAGAGGTGTGAGGTCTGAACAATTTGTCAAAGGAAAGAATAGCCCTAGCTCCAGACGTGTGCACATTTGGAATTCAGCTTCAACCATGACACTGTGGAAATCCTTGAGGAGGGATGAAGTCATAGGATATCTTGCCCGAGACCTACATTGTAGGAGAGAAGAGAGACATGAACAGTGGCAGAGTGGGGAAAAGTGGCTGTGAGCCACCTTCCCCTCCAGCAGAGGAGGCTGGTGCAGTGCTTGGGGACAGTGTTTGAATGAAAGAAAGCCCCAGGAGCCATTGCCTGGCATTGCTGAGTGCTGGGCACCCACACCTGGGGTGAATCCAGCACCTGGGTGAACTCACCTGAAGCTCACCTGGACATCTCCCACTACACAGTGGTCTGTAATGGACATCTTACACCCCAGCCAGACATCCTGCGGGGAAGAAGGAGCTGAAACGACTGTCTCAGTCACCTGCAATGCTATGAGGAAAAAACTCCTTCACCTCAAGATATAATTTTATTAAGCTATTTCATTCCAATAACTCTTGCATCTAATTCCAGGCTTCAAACCTCTATTTCTGTTCTTCCAAATGGAACAAAAACCCTTTATTTCTGTTGTTCCCCAGCGTTCACCAGCCATTCGCATCCACTGACATCCTGCATCTGCCTACAGTGGCAAACCAAATCCCCTCCTGTGCACACACGTGTGCACTTCAGGCTTTGGGGAAACCTGGACATGGGCTGCACCTATCAAAAATCAGTGGAAAAGGGCAGAAAAAGAAAACAAATGTAAGAAAAAGGTGTACATATGGTAGCCCTAATAAAGAGTAAGAAAGTCCTCTGATGTTGCTGGAAAGACTCCCACTTAATTAACCAAGCTTTGGACCAGACTCCAAAGCAGCTCACTTTTGAAAGCTGAGATAAGTTCCTGGTTCCTATTTCCATCTCTTGTGCTCAGACTGCTCAGCAAGGCCCATCCTCTGCTTTTATTTATATTAGGGAGTCACTCATTCATAATTCACCTGAGGCTGAAGCTCACTTCCCGTGTCAGGATACAGATCGTTTATAAGATGATAAGGCACTATATTAGCATTATAACCCAGTGTTTGTAGATGCTCACATTCTCTCTCAAGATGTTTATCGCCAATGAACACAACAGAAAATCTGACTTCATTAACCTTTGCTTCACAGGTTATTCTCTTTCATACTGGAGATAAAACCTTGTATTTATTTAATCTAGTGCTGTGTTTGGTCCAGTCAAGTTCACTACATGAACAGTGAAGAAAACTCGAGTTGTAGGTGCTCAGTACCTTTGAAAATGATGCTCTTCTAAACCTGTTTAGGGTTTTTAATTGTCACATCTGCCAATAGTATACTTCTACTTGATCAGGAGGAATTTCCCTTACACACTGTCCACCCCAAAACCCAAACTAATTTGTTTTCATTTGAAGAACAATATATATAATTACCTAACACATGACAAGACTTCATGACAGATTAACAGCATTTCACAGTTGAAAAGTAGGCCCGTAGATAAAAAGCACATGTTAACACGCATTCACTTGGTGAATTCAAGTTCCCATCCTATCTCTAATTGCACTATCACAGTGTGTGCTGTGTTTATTGGAAGCAGTAGCAAACATTAATCTTTTATCTATTATCTATTGAAACTTACTTAAATAACTTGCCTTTCTCATTACCTGGAAAAAGTCTCTATATACAGGGCAAGTAAATATCAAATCAATCTCTCAAAGAAGACAGTATTAATGAACTAACTGGTACAGGTACCAGCAACAAAGACTGGATGTGTATGGCTCATACCATTGGGACTACTCTTTGTTTCATGTTTTAGGATTCTTTCTTTTCTAGGTAACAGCTTTTGCTCTACCATGCTCTGAAATTACGAGTAACTGACATAAGATTATGACTGTGAAGGGTAGAGAGTAACATCAAATTGCATGTGGTGCTCTTACAATGAAACAGCACTGGTGGGTCAGGGACTCAATGGGTCTACCCTACTCGCAGCAACTCTGGGTAGCTTCTCCTGAGCTGGGGTGGCAGAGGGGTCAAGGCCCAGGGTGATGATCCCACCACAGCCCTTGGGTAACCATCACTCATGACCTATTACTTTGCAAATGGCAGAGCAAGATATGGGGTGTCCAGCTCTGAAAACATGAAGGAATGTGACTTCCAGTCAGTGGCCAGCAACCACCTCTAAAAATAGAGGCACTGGAAATCACTTGTGACTTTTGACAGTCTTGGCCAAAATCAACTATTTTTAGCCCATCTGTTCCCTCTGAGCTCAGTCCTCTCAGGAAGAATGTATATATTGGGGGAAGGGAAAGAGGCAGAAGTTCTTGTCACAGAACAAAAGCTGAAACACTTTCATATCAAGAGCCCCAAAAAATGACAGAACCACTTAATTTCTTTAAATGGGTGTGAGAATGTTGCCAAGTTTTTTTAGCAATTAAATTTAATGCAGGATAAGATGGCAGGGATGAAGGATAATTATATGCTCTCAAAAGCCTGGTCTTTTTGTAAATGAAATGGCCTTAGGCAGTTTTCCAGTAAAGTTTGGGCTCAGCCTTTTCGTTCCAACAAAGCCAATTGCCAACAGAGGCTCTGCACCAGGCATATGTGACATGATTTTTAATGAACTCCCTGTCAGTTGCCCACCAAATCTGAAAATATTTGGTTTTTCTTTTTTGGTTTTGTGCAATCAAATCTTGCCCAGAGTGTTAATGTTCCCACATATCTGCACTCTTACCAAGTGAAGAATTCAATATACCTGACGTTGTGAAATTTATCTGACAAATAAACACTGGGAGCTTTGGAGGTGACAGAGTAACAAATATATCAATAAGAGCAATGGGAGCACTAATTGCCGTTCTTGCTAATGAGCAAAGACCTGTGAGGTGTTTGGTAGTTCATGAGATGCTCAGTCCCACCAGTCACTATGCTGATAATCAAGAGAATTAATTAATTCTTGCTGGAGGAGGCAGGGGGACTGATATGCCCTTACACGGTTGTTGGGCCTGTCAGTGAGAGTATGTCCAGACATCATTCCATAGCAGAAGGGAATCTCTAACAGGATTAGAGCCTGGTGGCAGAGGCACTATCCTTCTGACTTTGAGCACACTACTGACTCATTTTTTTTTTTAGTTATTTGTGGTGTTATGTGAAATTATTAATTTATGAATATTCAGACAATGTTAGCTGGTTAATGAAAACGTCTTCGGTTTTCAGAAATGTTGTAAACCTGTTGCTACTCTTTCTCCAAGATCAGATATTTTATAAACGGGGGGAGGTGATACAGTATTCTCTGTGTGATGCTCAGTACTATCCTCTTTGAAAAGTTTCACTTATCCAGACAGATAGCAAAAACAATATAATAAGATTTAGACAATATATTCAAAATACCATATAGTCAATCTGAGCATGTTCATGAGTATCCGAGCAATGGAGATTTTAGTAGGGGATGGATTATGATAAAGATAATTAACAATTACATCATAAGAATGAAAGATTAACAAACTCAACAATGGCAAATCTCTTTGATCACTCATCTGGTATTTGCTGTCCACTCTCACAGTGGACAGTGCAAAACACAACCTCAGACCAGGCACCAACTAGTTGATTTTAACAGAAGGAGAAAATATTTTTAAGCAACTTGTCTAACCATGTGAAAAAGTTATTTCTGTGTTTTATCTTTTTCCATTGTTATATTTTTTATTTAATAAATCTATTTTGTGATATTTTGGCAACATTCTCTCCATGTAAAACATACTTTATTTGCCACTAACTACACAAATCTTTCCCAAGTACATTCCAGCTAGCTGCAAAGATGATAATCTTACAGACATTTCTCTTTTTATGGCTTAATTATCCTTATTTTTTGTTGAATTGCTGGGCTTATTCTTGGGAGCCTGTTGCATCTGGATGATGGTTGCATTTGCTGTCGGGAATATGGCACAGGCAGCAGCACTGAGCTGGATAACGTTTATAAAGGCTCTAACACCTTTGCTGCTGGCAAAGAGCTGGGAATGTCATTTTCCCCACCTACAGATTTCAGGACCTAACAAGCTCCAGAACAAATGTTGCATTTCAGTTTTGTAAAAATGATTTCATCTATTGCTGGAAACCCCTCCAGCACTTTAAAAAAGAAAGTGGGGAGAGGGTGGGAAGAAAGAGAGAGAGAAAAATATGGTTATACCTGCTGCCTGCATTTGTTTCTCCACTGGTTGAACATGTATCAGTCTGACTAGCCCAGTGGTATTGCCCAACAGCATAACCAGACTCCTACATCACCATGTGACTGATAAGGCCATGCCACCATCAGCTAGAGCTTCATCAGCATGTATAAGCCAGGTCAGGCTAGAGCAGTGTGTCCATGCAAACTGGGCTGCTCCAAGGCAATGCTCTGGTGGTTCAGTCCGGGCGGACTATCCTTCACTTCAAGGCTGCCCAAGGAAGTGGTGGAGTCACCATCCCTGAAAGTATTTAAAAGGCTTGTTGATCTGTTGCTTAGGGACACAGTTTAGCAGTGGAATTGGCAGTGTTAGGTTAATGGTTGGACTCAATTGTCTTAAAGGTCTTTTGCATCCAAAATGATCCTTTGATTCTATGAAAGAGTTTTCTGTGACTAATGTGCTGGATGGAGCCTTGTCACCAGGGTTAGTGCTCTATAACGTGGGTGACAGGCAAAACAGTTCATGGGAATCTCATATTTTCATCATTAAACACAGCAGGTTCCTTTCCATAGGAAACACTTGAGATAAGATTGGATAATTGCACTTTCCTATCTGATTTTTGCTCTAGTTTTCCCTTGGGTAATTTCATAACCTTCTTGAAGGAAGATGCTGAACATTGTTAAGCAATTTCTATTTGAGATATTTACATTTCAGTTGCTGTTACCCAGTATAGAGCAGAGCTTGGAAATGGATCATTTGGGAATACACTAAATGTGATGTACAATGAAACATATTTAATAGCTTGAGTTCATAGTTAACATTACTTTGATATTTTTTAATATTTTGATGAAGACTGCCACATTAGAGAAAACAAACAAACAAAATCTGAGTAAAGATTTCCTGAGTTAATATGTTTCACAGGAGCTAAACCTACAACCAAAGCTGTTTCCTGGGTCAGTGATTAACATGCTGTTAGCATGTTGCACATGGGTTTGCCCATTGTTTAGGATTATGGTGTTTAAATACTTAAGAACAGCAACCATTTGATGTTTTAATGTCACAGGTCTCCCATCCCTGAGCCTGACCATGCACCAGTCTCTGTAGCTTGAAAGCTCCAAAATAGGCAAAAAATTAGGCATCCGTGTGCAGCAGAGTGTGTGAACCACACTACTAATTGTCCTGTGCATTTCTATTGGCATTAACTCACTGCAAATCCTGTTCCCCAAATCTTGAAAAGAAATACTTTTATTTCGGGAAAGCAAATCCACAACAAGTGGTGTAATATTGCTTAATGGTTTCCTGACAAATCCCTGTCTCTGCTTTGGAGTTGTAAAAACAGATGCAGAGATTGCTTCCATTTCAGTCTCAGGAGGAACCTGGCAGGTGCAGGGAGCAAGCTGCTCAGGGTAATAAAAGCTATAGGTTCAGTACACTATTAAAAAAGGCATTGTGCACAGCTTGGACACTTAGCTCAGTTATGGGCTGTCTGTAAAGCTGCCAGGAGAGGAGAGGTCCTGCCCTGCTGGCATGTGCAATGCTTGCATGTGCTCCACTCCCTCAGGAATGCCCAGAATGGGGAAGGAAGCCAGGTTCTCCACTGCATGGCATGAGGTGCAACTTCCCAGGATCACAGCGACACAGAAGGGGACAAGACAGATCAGAAGATGAGGAGAATTGCTCACATAGGAAGCACATACCTGGGGATTTGGTTTCCATGCATTTTCTTCTTTTCAGTGGTTTTAGAGTTTACTAAGACTCTCAACATGAGTTCAGCCATGGGTCAGTCACAGCACCGGGTTTCTGCTCTCTTAACACCACTTTCCACAGTGATTTCTGCCCCACACACAGATTCTTTTCTGTTTGAAGGGCAGCATCGGATAAAGTTTTCTTAGTTCATTGAAGAGTCTTACAGGACTAAACAGACTTAGTCCAACAACCTTGAAAATCAATGGATCTCCTCTTGCTCCTGCAGATCAACAGAGCTGGAAGGGAGTGTCTGAAGCAACAGCCCTTCTCTTCATCTTCAACTGCCCACCTTCAATTAGACCACCTAAGTCCTTCCTCACAATTTATCCAGCTTGCTTCTAGAGACAGCAGTCAGTGCAGTTCATAGCTGTGCTTTTCAACCCTCACCCCAGGATGCTTTTTCTGATGTCTTGCCTAAAACTCTCTAGCTGTAGTTTAAGCCCATTGCTTTTTGCTCAATCCACTTAGGTGCAGAGGAAGGTTTTATGTCTATAATACTTCATAAATCAATAGAAAGCAAGATAGACCCTTTCTGCTTCCATTGTTACTTATTTATTTTTAACCAGAAATTTGTAGGATTTATTAACTTCCTCGGAGTGGTTGAAACAAACCACACAGAAGAGCAATAGCTTTCTATGCAGTGCTTTAGGGGAAAGTAGTTTCATGTGCTAGTTAAAGCTGGTGTACTGAAGTCATGGGAATTTTTGCTATGGAGTGTAACAGGGCCTGGATTTCAGCCAGTGACAGGCAGTTTTCATAGTCATATCTTTGTTAGGGTCCATTGGCTTATCCATCCCAGGAGCATTTCAGTGTCTTCCAGGTAACATGGAACAATTGTGAAGCATCCAATCACTCTTGCTGAGCTTCAGACCCTTCACCTCCCTCCACGGGAGAGAAAAGATCTCCTTAAAGCAGAGATATAAGGTGCTTGATTGATTTGCCCAATCTTGACTTTAAGTAGAGAAGAAAGAGCTGAGACTGTAATCCTTTTACAGTAAGAAGACAGATGTGAAAGAAGAAAGGAAAAAATACAGATTCTGGAAGAGGTGGAGACTCATGGCAGAGCACTGACAGCCTCAGCCCCTTCCCTCCATCACCTCAGGTGCAGACCAGGAGTCTATCAGTCACAACAGTTTATTCATGTCAAATTATTCCAGCTCCCAGAAGGAATAAAGGGAGCAGCACCGAGCAGAGGAGGTTTGAATCATCTGAGCTTATCACACAGAGGTTTCAGAAAGTTCACATTACAGAGCCCAAATGCATTTTACAGCTTATTTGAAGGGAAAGGACTGGAACATCCAATATATCTCCCATAGGCTGACAACCTAGTAAACACTCCAGCAGGATAATCATGATCCTTAGAACAATGGAAACATTTCAGTTAGAAACTGTAGAAGTTGCAAGGCGAAGATTTATGTGCTGTAGGGTAAATAAATATTCAGTTCCCATTAATGTTAATGGGAGTTAAGTGGCTAATTCCCCACACATTATGCTGAAGATTTACTTCTCTGTGTTTTATAGAATAAATGAATTTATAGTGTTCCTGGAGGTTAGACCTGAGAAAAACAAAGAGCTCAGAGTTTGCTCCATTTTTATGAGGTCATTTTTTTAAAGGAGGTTTATTCCCCAAACAGAAGGAAAGGTTAGAAGAGCACCAAGTTAAAGCAATCCCCTCCATGGGATGCCAGGGAGATTTGTGGCAGGCATTTAATCCAAACTCACAGATGGAAAGACACGCAAAGTTCCATATAAAATGGCTTAATAACAGAAGCCGGAAATTTGTAACAATAATAAAGGTTGACATTTATACAGAGCCTTTCATCCACACATCTACAAGCTGGATTTTGCATTCAGAGGCACTCACAAAATTTTCTTGCAAACCACATGGGATTTCACACTAAGAGGGCAAAATGCATCAAGTAGGCTGCCTTCAGCATTACCCAAACCCAGCCAACATCAAGGCAGCCATTTAATACCCCAGGAAGGTAGTTAAGCATGTTTCAATTTTAAAGCTCAGAGTATTCTCATTAATTTCAATTGATTTTTCGTGGGTCAGAAATGAGCATATGCACCTTGATGCACTGATACCCGTGCCAGCACTTAACAGTCACTCCCTGCATCTCTATGCAAAAATTCCTGTGGAAATTGCTCTTTTTTCTCTTGTGCTCCATCCTCTAAGACGACCCCGTAAATTTTCATTGCTGGTTAAAAAATGTTCAAAGTCAGTTTTATCAACAAGTTAGAAGTCACAAGAATCCTTTGCTCCAGATTCAAACAGTATGTTCAAAGACAGCCAAACATTCATTCCAAACAATCACATTTTTCTCCTCCTCTGTTAAGGACTACTATGTATTTGTGCTGAAATTGAAATCAGCGATTATGTATGACACAATTACACGTTTGTTTCCCCTTAGCCTGATCTGAAAAAGACCAGCTTCAGAGAGAGGAAGAGAAAAAATCATAGCAGTGTTTTCAGTAGGGCACAGTGATCTGCTACAGATAAGTAGCAATCCTTTTTCCTTATTCAAATATTAAGCTTTCCCAGGCAAATAATATTTTCCCCTAACTGTTCATTCATTCATATACAACTCTATGCAAACCAGAACTTTTCATTAGCAGGGTCACTCTCACAGTTTCATTTTGATCAGACATTGCTTTTGTATAGCATACATTGCGTTGTTTTTTTCCCCTTTTTGGCAGCAAAACAGCCTCTCAAGACTTTTGACAGTGACTCCATGCACTCATCTTTCATTAGGACTAAGCTCTTACAGATCACCTCATATTTATCACAGCCTACAACAGCTGTAGGATCAAGTGGACCAGGCACCTACACACCAGCACCCTGGTGCCGAGGCTGGGTCACAGCACTTTTCTGAGTCCTTGGCCTCTCTTAAATCCTCTTGATGCAACAGGTTATCTACAGGCTTCCCTGGAAATTGCAGACTGAGGTGGCACACAAAAAAAGTTATAGTCCAGGTGTATTATGCTTGGCCTGTTGCAAACACAGAGCACAAATTCAGCCCCTGGAAAGCTTAAGACTGCAACGGTGGAGAAGAGACAACTTGTGGCTGGAGTGACAGCTGATAGTGCAGGGTGCAGATGGGAAGCTGTCGTGGGCCGGTACTGGGGGACTCCCGGCTGTCAGGATGTTTCCGTGACTTCCCCCCAATGTGGAGAGGTTTGTGAATGAGACCGAGGGTCACACGTGTCATTCGCCTCTCACAGAGGAACGGCCACTGTGGGACTGTATCTTAGAGGGTAGATTGGAACACCCTCTCACCACACTCACAAATTGTTACTGAGAACAATGTTTAGTTTACAAATGAATCAGTTTATTAAGGGTCAACATAAAACTAAGGGATCAAGGTTCAGGAGAAGTTGTCTAGGTGTATATTGGAAAAGGGACGCAAAGGTGCTATGGTCTTATTAAAGGCACACTCCGAGGGAGAGGTGTAAAATCAATGGAGTGAAAGGGTAGGAGCTGAGCCCGGTAGGAAAGTTAGAGTGAGTGTGTGTGTGTGTGTGTGTGTTGGATGACATCTCCTCCTACTCATGACAGGGCAGCTGATGGTCTTTTGGGGTCTTCCTGTGCTCAGTGAGACCTTCCTGCCAAGGTTGATGGGGAACCTGAGTGAGGCTCCTGCTTTCTGTCAGGCTTTGGAGGGTCTGTCTCTTCCCATGGGCCGAAAAGCCACACAGGGAGACTGGCCTGTCACCAGAGAGTCCTAAATCATATCTCATATGAAGTGGTGCAAATATTCCCCAAAGTTACAACTGCTTGAGTTTGTGCTGGACTTCCCACAAGTAGAGCAGATCCTGGAGGGAAGGCAGGCAGCAGAGAGAAAGCAGGACTGGAATGTGATTCTCTTGCATATTTGAAAGGTTATTTACTATCTAGTAAACCCATTTTATAGCACCCTGCATTTTATTTTTGAACAATTCTATCAACACACGCTGTATATCAATCATTATCTGATTATGGAAGATTTCACAACGGTTTCCGGGCAGCTTTAAAAAGCTGCCAAAGATTTCAGTGTGGCAGAGGTTTGAACTTTATTGCTGGTTTTCACAAAAAGGCTGAAGAACAAATAACAGAGATGGAAAAAAATGCATTTCAATGACCTGTGTGAAGGCAGTAGGCCCCAGACCATTAAAAAAATGACATTTTGGGGGTTATATAGTTCAGATAACCTGCTTACTACTTTCTGCCAGTGGATCATAAGATCCACAGCCCCTCTGGCTTTTTTATTAATTCTTGAAGAAGAGCAATAAATAAATGTCATGTCATTAATGGAAAAGCACCTACAAGACATAGAACAAATATTAATTGTACTTGAAGTAGTCCAGTTAGATGGTACATGTGCATCCTAGAGAGATGATGGACAGGCAAAGAAAGAAATCTCTCCATTTAGAAGAGATAGCTGGCTCAACCCGTTTGTTTTTGCTGGCCACACGTGAATAGGATTGTGTCTGTACAGATTACTGTTACATTCTCTGCTTCTCCTTGGGGACAATACCTTGTCTTTTTAAGCCCTTTAGTTGTGTTGATAATTTTTATTCTTTACACTAGGCTGTTAGCCAAGGCAAATGTTTGTGTTGTTTTAAAAACCTGAAGTGTATCACTGTGGGAAACTTAAAATATACAGATAACTTCAGAAAAGATTTTTTTGAAAAAAATGTGATAATATCCCATGTTATTTCACTTCCCTTCTATTAGTTTTACATGTAGTAACATTCAGTGCCTTCACAGGCTGTTTTTCTGTACTCCTCCCTTCCCATTCCTTATATATGGAAATACTGATGTGAAGCTTATTGAGTTGGACCATCAGCATTTCAGTGGCGGCAAAAGTTACAGAAGAAATCAAGAAGCTAAATTCAAACATTACTTTTATCTTTGAAAGAATGTGTGAAACATGCAGCCGAAGTAAGAAAAACACTTTGAAGTGCACGTGTATTAAATATTAGCACTAAACAGAACTCAAAACGGGAATGAAAGGACAAGCAAAGTTTAATTGAAAATGACAAAATTAAATAAGACACAACCTCTGAGTTCACATAGAGAACATTTGTCTCAGTCAAATGCTACCCATGCTGCATACCAACCATGTACTGTGTGCTGCTGAGCATGCAGGGACTCAAATCAAAAAGATTACAAGTTTGGCTTGTGAAGCCTGCCTCAGACTCTAAGTAAAACAAAGGGAGACTGAAAGTATTCAAGGACTGCTAGGCACTGACCAAGAAAGCTTAGAGGAAGGAACAGAAGCAAGGAAGATGATGTCTGGGCTCTCAGGTGTTTTTGCAGAGCCACCAGCCTTCCAGCAGCTCTCCCTTAGCCCAGGAGTGAAAGCAAATCACGGAATCATTCATTCTGGTTGGAAAAGACCTCTAAGATCATCAAGTCCAGCCATAAAGGAGAATTTGCCACTGCAGGGATAATCTCTGTCCAGTGCCCACTCTGTCCTGGAAGTGGATCTTGCCAAGATCCACCACAAACAGCCAAGGGGACACTGCTCACTATAGAAGGAAATATTAAGAGTGAATCTGATCTGCAGAACCGAGGCTTGCATATCTCAATCCAGTTTAACCGAGAGCTCAAGCACGTAGGTTTTGATATGGTGCTAGCATGTAAATGAAGCAAGCACCAGCTGTCTGCCCAGCTCAGCCTCCCATATTTTTGCCTCATTTTTCATGGTGAGGGCATTGTAATGTATTTAGACAAGCCAGAGGCTGTCCTGCCTAGAGCATGACATGTATAGACTGTACACATGTCTATTAATCAGATGATAATCGAGCCCCTATGTGTCCTTGAGCTAATAGTGGTCTTGGCATATTCAGTTGGTCCCAAATCCATCTGCCAGCTTGTCCTTGTGAGTCATCACAACCTCAGACCTACCTTCCTTTTCCAAAACACACACAGAGGCACAAGTCCCCACAGGTTTGTTGTTTTAGGAGCAGATGACATTAAAGCTGCATGGAGTTGTGTAATGTAGCTTTAATAAGCATGTGCTTTCTATTTGTCACTGCTTAAACTGTACTTTTATACACACAGCCCAGGAGCCTTGCTGCAATCTGCAAAACATTAAGGGCAGGGAAGATGAAGGGGTTTTGAACACTCCAAGGGCTGGGGAGAGCGTCTGGCTGGGGAGACTGTATTGGGAAGAAGTCATTTTGATGGAATTAAAGGAAATAGTAATCAGGGTTGTAGTGAGACTCTCTTCCTCCAGTTAATGTATTTTCTTAAACAAAGAACAGGAAGTTATAACTGAAACCTCCTCTGTGCTCCGTAGGCACACAGCAACTGGCATCCTTCGGCTTAGCACAAATCCCCTTTGACTGGGGGCAAGTTGGAGATCCTCCCCATTAGCAGCACACAATCCCGGGCATGTTCCATTCAATCCCTCCTTTTCCCACTCCAGAGGTGTTTTCCTCTTCTGTTTACCTCCTTAAATAGATGATCTGTTGGTGGAATAAAAAGAGAAATGTCAGTTTTTCCTCCTGTTCACTGGACTCCATCCTTCCAACCCTCTCACTGGCTATAAGGGTTCTTAGACTGTCTGTTTTTCAGCAGCAACCATTCCCTAACCAAGGTCACACATACTGTCTAAGTGCCAGCAACCAGAAACTTTAAATAAAGTGTTACTGAAGTAACTGTACAAATATCTTTTTCACAATAATCTGCTCACTGTCTTTCATGTGTTTGCTAATGAGCTTTACCTCCTGTGGAAATTCAATGGGCTCTAGCTGTACAAATTTCCAGCATTTGAAAAATATATCAGTTTGGCTGGAAGGGGAGCGGGTGTTTGTTTTTCTGTGGTGAATTTTGTTTTTATTGCTCTAACTGCAGCTTCAGAAAATGAAATATCTGTCAAAACAAATCAGGAGCAGGAATGCTCGAAACTCACATTTTTGGCACCATTCTGCAACATCAAATGTTCATCGTCTCAATTTTTTGAAAAGCTGAACGTGGTTAGAATGAACTTCAGGATCAAAAACCAGTAGATGTCCCATTAATTCTGTTTCAGTGTGTAGTAAGCTTCCAACGTGGAACTCAAGGCCATACAGATTTTTCTGATGCCAGAGCCTGAGGGCTTCTCCAGCTCTGCTATTGCTGCTTTAGCCACTCACACATTCCATCCCCACAGCTCACTAATAGCAGAGGAGACTGGAGAAATCCCAGTTTTGCAAACATGTGCCACTGATCATATTAATCATATTACTAGCGCAAATACTAGTGGCATTTACTGCTGGTAAAGATAACATCAGTTGCCACAGGGTTACTTAGGTGTATAGTGTAAGCATGAGAAATATTTGCAGGTCCCAACAAATGTTCTTGAAGCAACTCCATGCAGTGACCTGAGGTATCATGGCATATGAACTGATAATAAAAGCAGGGGTGCTAATACACAATGCAGTTTGTCTTTGCAAATGAACCTACATTGACTTCTAATTAAGCACAAGCAAGTCAGTGTGCATGATGGGTTGGTCTGGTACACGTGTTGTAGAACACAGCCTGCTCAGCACAGCCCCATGGCTGGGCTGGAGGAAGGCACGTGCAAAGGCTGGAGCCTGCACTGGACTTGCTATCTGTGGCAACACCAAGCATTTTCAGCACAGTAAATTATCAGCTAATTAGTGAAGAAGGAATAATAACAAGCTGAATAGCATTATCGTTATATTAGGGTTCAGATGCTGTTAATGCTGAAAATTGGTCATGTTTATTATATTGCATATTAATAATGAAAGTAATTTCCCATTGCAGTCTGCTAAGAATACTAACAACAACAACAGCAACAATGAACTAATAGTTGTGCAAAGAGACGTGTGTTTCGGCTTGTGTGCCGCTGGGCAGCATGTACAAATCTTAATGTGCAAATTCCAAGTCCAGGACTGAAGAGGTGGCTTTAGAGAAATGTGGATAAATACTTTTCTAAACAAAAAAAAAATAATAGAAAACACAGGCAGGCTACCACATTTAATATTTTCCATATGCAACTGCAGGATCATGAAGTCCAGAGATTAATAAGGCGGAAATTATTCCATGTCAACACTAGTGGAAGTTTTAGAGGCCAAAATACTCTTGAGTCTGTGTTCAGCCATGAGAATATTCCCTTATTGAAGAACCATGATTCTCTGGTAATAAAATACTGGAAAGGAGCGCTTGCACGGTACTGCATGGGAAGTGGCAAATAAGGACAGTGGTTGCATCTCTGTAAAAACAAACCCCAGGCTGGGCTCAAAGCCAGCTCTGCTGTTCACCTACACTTCTTTTCTGCTGTAGTAGCCTGAGTCAGCTCTGGGATGAGCCATCTGGCAGCTCAAGAAGGGGAGAATTTGATGTGCTCTTTGCACTGTGCAGCACAGCCACAGAGTACATGAGGTCCAGAGCTCCATGCCTGGCTCTGCAGCTTCCCTCTGCCCAGTCTGCCAGTCATCAACGTTGGCCAGACAAAACCACCTGAAATATTTCCTAGAGGGCCACAGCATTAATGGCCTACAGGACAGATGGATTTCTGGGCATTTCAGGCTGAATCTAACCTGCATACAAGAACAATAATAAGTGCAAGGTTCTGGGATTCAGGAGATATTCCAGATTTCGGGACAGCCCCAGACTAGCCAGTTAATTTCTGGGGTAGCTACAGAGACCACCTCTATCTAGATCTATAGGATGGATCATAGTGTCCACTCTGGCCAGTCTTTGTCCTTCAGCAGCCCACAGGTACAGAGCAGTTGATGTAAGGGGTTGCACATCACCCTTCCCAAATACCATGCAGACAGAAGGCTTGACTGGGATACAGTGAAGGAGAAGGGGTGGCCAAGAGAGGCTCTGCTGGCTGTGCCTCACCTCTGGCTGAGTGGTCACTGCCCCTGAGCTTGCTCAGTCACACTACAGGTCAAATAGCTGTCCTGAAAACTAAGGGTAGCTATTTACTGCAGTGTGCAGTGTGCTGCACAAACCTTTGGACTCATAGAATCTGTTTAATCTCAGAAGTATCTCTATTACTTTGTAACATTATTTTTTCCTTCAAGTTCCATTAACAAGGTTTTGTGTGCCTTTAGATAGTGTTTTATTACAGTTTTTACATGTTAACATAAATCCTGTTTTTCATCAGTGTATCTGCATCGATCTGATCTGATTAATTCCTACCTTTGCTCCTGTGGATTTTAGTAATTTTAGTCAGTATATAATTAGATTTTAAAAGCCATCATTGAATTGCTAGCATTTCAAATAGTCCTCTGAGTGTCATCCTGTAAATGTGACCAGCTTTGAGCTTTTTTTCCCCCTTATAAGGAGTGTTGCAAGATCTTTTGTTTTATTCATGAAATGTCACATTGTCTAATATCACAGCACTACATCACGTAACACATCCAGTTCTGTAGTAGTAAATCCCTTTATACTTCTACATTGTGTTCCAATTTGCAATATTAATGCTGCAAGTAATGTATAGTGACAACTGAAACTTTCAAAAGACCATACAATTTCCATTCCAGACACCCACTATCATTTCCAGTAATGGGTATCCAGTCTGAATGTGTGTTTCCAGCAGACTATAACAGTATGACTGTTAAAAGAACCAGTGGTACTTGTGAAACCACAAAAATGCAGGTAATCTTCTGTGAATAGTAAAACATTTCCAAAAACTTTGACTTTTCCGTTTCAAAAGTTAATTTATTGTTATTCGCCCAAAGATACATAATAATAACAACAATGCTAATGATAGTAACAGTAACAGTCAATGGCAGAGTAACTGTGAAGTGTCTTCCAGTAATACATCCATGTCCATGGCAGAGCAATTCATCCTGCCAGTCCTGTCTAGAAAGAATTTGATGACTAAACCATAGATGTCATCAAAAGGCAATTTTGATGTTAAGTCTTGCAGATCTCAAAGGGTTTCTCACTTTTTTTGTGTTCCACCAGGTTTACACAAGTGTTGCTACCTTCCCACCAACTGACCTCTCCACCATACCATTGGTGGAAGTCCATGCCTTCAGGGTTTCAAATCAGCCTAATCAGAGCCTCCTTTTTACCTCACCAGAAGTAGCTCAGGCATCTGCATGCATGATGTTCCTGTTCTGCCTGCAGCTGCACTAATACCTGAAAACATATGAAAAGAAAAATGAGGGGTAGCTTTTGAAAATGTGACTTGCTGAAATTTAGAAAACAGTTCAGTTGAACATAGCCCCATCCCCTCCTCCTCACACACCTCCAGCACAAGTTTAGATTTGTTCAAGTTCTGGCTCTTCCTGAAGCCTCCTTCACCATTAGGAAGTTTTATCCTTTCTTTACTAATTGTTTATACCAAAGATAAATCCTTTCAGCTGCCCATGAGGAGCAAAGAGGTTCCCACAGCACTGCTATCTCAGGCTCATAGGAACACACACACACACTCCACGTCAGTGCCACATGTCTTTCAGACACTGATGATTTGAGCTTTTAATTATCATCTTAGATATGTCACAACAGGTAACAACATCAGCCAAGGCTCACAGTTCTCTCCTGGCACTGCATCAATAATAAAGCCTGGGTACAAGGCTACAACAGTGCCTGAAGAAAAATGAGCTCCTGCATCCCAGCCTCTCCAAGCATAGCTGATTTCACTTCTGGGATTTTGCACGTCATGTTGGCCTTGGTGGGTCCATAATTCTGCCCTGGGAATCTGTGTTTACCCATGTATTTTTGTATCAACTGGATGTTCCTAGCAAGACAAACTGGGGGTGGCAGATTCAATTCATCAAAACTTGCGGGTAAAGAACAGCCAGCTGCTGACCCAGCAGAGGGGCTGGCTAAACACTATGTGTTGTCGCCCAGGTGTGGGAGAAGGACAGGGACAGGCAGCAGAGTGCCAGCCAGAGGAGCCCTGCTCTGTCCCAGGGCTCCTGTGCTGGAGATTCCTCCCTTACTTTGCAGGGGCAGCACCTTGGGTGCCTTCTGCTTCCTCAGCAGAGAAGAGAACCTACTACCTAGACAAAAGTCCAAGGATTTAGTCCATAAATCTTAGGGCTTTGATTAATTCCTTTCCTTGTATTTTTTTTTTTTCCTTTGCAGAGGTTAACATTTTCCAAGCAGTTCTATGTTACCTTGGTGAAGTGCAAAGAAAATAGAAACCATGTCTGAAATGATCCAAGGGATCAAGTAGAGTAGCGTGCATTGGCTTAATGTAGCAATCAAGATTAGATAAAGAGCATATGCCCAGTGCTGGATCTGAGAAATTAGAGGGAATGCAAAAGACATTTTGAGCATGTGTTTCTGATATAAAGTCACGTTCAGTCTGGGTGGAAATGCATTGTGCACTAATACTGACGTTTTCTTCCCTAATATGTCGGGTGAAAACATATTGGAAATGGCAGGATAATGCTATTTCAGAGTTGGTACAATTTACTTCTTGCTAAAAACAGATTTATTGTGCCTTCTCAGTCAAAACTGATAGCCTCCAGCATACTCCTGTTTACCTCTCACTGCTTCTGTCATCTGACATTTTTGTATAAACAGACAATGATTTAAGATTTCAGCAGAAATGAAATAATTTTGCCTGGTAGAGGATGGTGAGCTTTGAGACTGTGCAATCTTGATTGTACCAATTTAACATGAAAATGCATCATACATCTAAAACTTTCTAAAAGGTAACAATTCAAGGATACAGATGCTTTCATCATCCATCATCACAATAATGGTGATGATGAAAAGACTTACTAGCCACGCTTGAGTTATTTACTCAGAACAGTAGGTTTTTAAATGGATGTACTTAAATAAATTTAGGAACTCAAAACTAAAGGGTTTTGTGTTAGAGTCTGTTAGCTGAAATGTGACAGTATAGACCTAGTAGTTCAGAGAAATCTGGAATCTTTCTTGAGACCTGAGAATCCCAGTCTCAGTTGCATTCAAATAAGCAGATTTCACTGGGAATGTTCTGGGATTTCCAGTCAAACTGACCTGAGGGGCAAGACAGAACTGATGGAGATTTTTCATAATACACTGAAGAAGCCTCATGTGGATCCAACAGCCAGGGACAGCTCTGTTCTTCTGACTCACCCCCCAGAGGAGCCCCAGTCTCCCTCTGTGGGAGCCTGGCAAGATGAGCTGTCTATTTTAGGGACTTGAGTTAAAGCTAAAGAGGAGAAAATACTCCTACAGATACAGCAGCTTATTTTGCAAAAAGTGGCTGAACAACTGGACCATTTCTTCAATTATTTCTGCATGTTTTCCCCTTATATACAGCCTCAGTTAGTTTGCAAAAGCAAATGAGATGTGCAGCTAAACACATTCATGTAGACATCTATCCTGGCCGTGCAGCAAAGAACTAACTCAATCAACCCTGTAGCACTGCTCTTAGACCTTTCCTCTCTTTAAATTCCCGGGTTTATGTCTGTATCGTTCTTCATGCAAGAAACAAGTTGCTTCCATAGCCCATGGGTTTCCACGACACAGTCATTAACCTCTCATAAGTGAGGCTCACCTGATGCTGTTTCTGACATATCAAAATCCCAGGACTGGGATACATGACCTTTTCCTTCTCCCTTCCCACTAAAGGGAATCACAACACATCCCTCCCACACAGTGAGTGCTGTTTGTGTGTTTGTGTATCTTACAAAAGAAAAGCTCTTGTCAAAGAAGCCCCACAAATTCTAGCCTAAGGCATAAAAGAGATCTAGATCCTACCTCAGATTTAGACATGAACATCCTGTGATCAGAGATCTTGGAACTAAAGATAATTACATCCTGTTGCAACCATCGTTGCTGCTTTAAAAATAAATCAGGCTGGTTAGAATCTTCTCATTGAAAGAATTTCCAAAGTGAAAATGGGAGTTGGATCAAATACAATTTTTAGGAAAATGTTCTATTTTAATAAGTAAAAAAGATATTCGAAATTTCCAGGCACAAATTGGATTTTTTTATTAATTATATTTTCACTTGAAACTGAGATAATGTGGATGTTTTGTTACCTTGAGAAATCTCCCATCACACATTTCAAATGAAAGAATTGTAAACAGAAAATGTTCAGTAAGAAATTTACAAGAAAAAAACCACAGCCTCAAAAAAAAACCAAAAACCACTAAACCTAACAAAGATAAAAAGCATAGCTGGAGAAAACTAAGCCTCTAAAGTAATAAAAATAGGATTCACTTTTATTTGTAAAAGTGCAGGTTTTGAATAGCCATCCACCTCACCTTCATATGTGTGAGCCCAATGTACTGACACCAGCATGACCAGAACTACATGTGTTGCTAACACTGACTGGGGACATCCTGGTGGGCTCAACTGCTAATGTCTCCACATGTGAGTTAAGTAAATGATTGTTATCATGCACATTGTATGTGCCTTATAAATTAGATGGATGAAAATCAAAATCCCATATTACTGTAAGCACAAATTTAAGGGGATAATTTTTCAGATTTTCAGTGTTCCTAAAGCATTAATCCCTCTCTCTGCTTCTCCCATAATTACCATATCAATTTAATAAGCCTTTAGCCAGTAGAACATCATTGCAAACAGGATACACTGGTAATTAATACAAGTAATTTATTTCAATTGTGAGGTTAATCAATATAGGGTCTAATTTTCTAGCTTTATTTTTTTCTGCAGGTAGAAAATAAATAGAATTTCAATGGCCACTTCAGAATCCTTTTTAAAAATTGAACACTAGAGGTAATATTTTCCAAACCTGCCCACTGTATCTCTTCTAATTAATGATGTGGTGAACTAAAATAGATTGCTGTGTATTTTGCAAAGCGTTGCTTGAAGTTTGACTTGTATGGCTGCCATTGGCTTCCGTGGCTGTTGCCATGAAAACTCAAAATCATTATAAGAAAAAAAAATATTTGTCTGTATAGCAGAATAAAGGCAGAAGTTGCAAATAACATGAAATTAATATGCCTAAGTGAGCATGCCATCACTGCTGTGCACCAAAGCCTGCTCCTCCAGCTTGAGCTCCATCCAAGAGTCAAAACAGCAGTGACGAATTCCTGGGCTGTTTAATCCTCAGCCTTGAGCTCAGCAGCAGAATTAGCACCAGCACCTTTTGAATCTGTTTAGCAGGATAGAGAGCAATGAGTCATTTCACAGAAGAAGTAAAATATCCATCAGCTGAGCACAGCTTTTGATCAGAATCCCTTCTGTGGCCATTTGCTGGCCCTGGGCTGCCAGCTTACCTTGATGTCCCCTGTCAGGAGGCCAGTGGCCCACAGAAGCTGGCAGCTTCCACAAGAGCAACACATGATTGCAGATTCTTTTGCTGGTGGATCTATTCAGAAATGAGTTCTGTTTAAAACTGTCCAGCTGTAGAAACTTGGCAAGGGGGCTGCTCCACAACACAAGCACTAACTCAGTTGTCGCTCTGGATACAGGGCTTTTACATGGTGTGGCATTTCCACCGATGGATGATGCACCCAAACATGGTGTCTATGTAACAAATACATATGAATGAGTAAGAACATTTCATTCCCAAACAAAAATCATGCCTAGGAGAACAAGAAATCAGCAAACACACTAAGGAAGTGAAAGGTCAGCTGGAGGGAGCTTTTCTCATTAACAGTTTAGCTACTGAGAAGCTGAAAAAAGTCAATCAAAGTATGGAGAGCTAAAAGTCTCCATTGCCCTCTTCCTTCCCATCCATACCAGCATCTGGCAACAGCGTAAGCAGGGATTTCTGATACTGCAAAACAATTTCTGGCTTAGCATAGGAAAGAATCACTGAGATCGCTACTTGGAGAAGTAAAAATCTGAAATACTCCGGCCTGGTGGCTTTATCTCCTGCCATTGAGCAATCAGCAGAGCAGATGTGTAGCAGTATTACAGCTCTGTCAGATGGATGGTTTAATTCTGCTGCATTATGTAAATGACCCACGAAGGATATGTGTGTGTTCTGCTGGGTGGAACCAGCCCACCCCATTCACTAATGACTGACAGCCCTGGCCTGTCTGCTCATTCCACCAAATTCCTCAGGGTTTGTTCTACCAACACAGCACGTCTACTCATGTGCAACCTGCCAAGCCACCATTTGGACACTATTGCCAGGGACTGTCAGCTTGGGTTATAAGGCAAAGCTTCAAGTCAACCAATGCCTACCTCTCTCTTTCCAGATTCAAATGCCCTCAGGGCCTTGGTATGGGGAGTTATCTCTATTTCTGAAACAATCTACCATATTTACTTCACAAATTCATATCTTTCTCATAAGGTTTCTTCCAGCAGATCACAAAGCCTGGCTTTCCACAGCTCTCCTAAATTCCCAGTCACTTCTGGCCACCTATCCTTTTCTTCCTCTATTTTCTGTGTGCCATTTCCATGTCTTATTAGGGAGGGGAAAGTTTTCTCCCTTCCCTCCATCACCACATGATCTACCTCTTCCTCATCCCTTTGGCCAAGGTAGGAATAGAGCAGTCTCAGCAAAGTGAGTGCAGAGCTACCTGTGGGACAGGAGCAGCCCCTTCTTCAGTGTGCTATGCCCCAGAAAGCTCTCCAGCCATCAGGTGGTCCAGGATCCAAAATTTGAGAAACACTGACAGGGAGAAACAGGCTTTCTCTGTTCTAGTCCAACACTCTTTGGTGTTTTCTCTTACAGGCTGTTCTCTCCACCTCACTGCACAGAGAAAACACCCCAGAGTATCCTGTTCAGAGCCACTTCCTTACCTTCCATCTCAGTGGATGCAGCTTCTGAAAGGAAGCAGAGTCGGCAAGGATGAAGTGCTTTTGGGAATCATTCCCAGCATATGGAGACTGCATTCTGCAGCAAGCAAGGGCAGTTCCCTCAGCTAGTGGAAAATGGGCTTCACTTCCCTGTGGTCTCACTGTGGTTTGCTTCCCTTGCGATATTATTTTTGAATAGCAGGCAGGAGCTCTGTGTTTCTTGTTCTGTTTAGTAAATCCAGTAACCAAACCTGGCCCACTTCTGGGTGGTCCTCACAGAATACCAGAAAACCACGCCAAGGCCATGTGATATAATAATCATAAGAAATACAGGGATTGCTTTGACAGTTACCTCAAAATCAGTTTTTCAAGAAACTGGATGTTTCAACCAATGTGTCCATTCCATTTGGGGTTTTTTCCCCCCAATTCCTTTTATTTATTCAATGCCTTTGTTCTTCATTCTGGTAAACCAGAATTATCAGCCTGGAAAATGAAGGTCACTGATGCATGATGCTTGACTTGGTCTTGGGCAGGGAGACGGTACACTACACAGAGTGCCTTCTAGGTTAAAGAATTCAGATCTGAATTGCTAGGCAGACTGGCTGCTTTCATGACCAAGAATAAGAAAAAGACATGCTAAAAGCCAGCCATTAAAGGCCAAACGTAAGCATGGTTTATTTTTATTTTCCTGAATACTTTGTGGGTGAAGTTAATGCTCAAAGACTAGTCTCAGTGCAGATGGCCAGCCTGAGGAGCCTTGCCAGGCACAATGCCTGCCCACCCTCTGTCAACTCTGCCAACAGGGGCCAGTTCCACCACAAGGGCCCTGCACTCACCATTTGCCAAGGTGCTTCAGCCATAACTTCCAGTGCCTGCAGTCCAGCTCTGCCCCTGCTCACTGACATCTGCCCCAGCTCCACCAGCATTCATGCCCTCCTGCCTCTGGACTTGCTTTTGGAACCTATCAGCCCCTGGGGCGAGCTGGGTGGTGGGAGATGGGCTGAGGGAAAGGAAATTAGTCCCTTCTGACCTGAGCAGATGTCGAACCAGGAGCAGAAGCTGGTCACAGACTCATTCGGTTGTCTGGTCCCTTGCAGAAGCAGGGGCACAGAGAAACATCAGCCAGTTCATCTCCCTGCACATTGGGGATACCCCTAAAGGCACTTAAAATACAGGGAAAACAAACATTGCATCTCATCACTAACATGGTCCTTCCCAGCAATCAAGCATTAATGGTGTTATATTTAACTAACATTTTTTCATTCACAGCTGTTTACTGCTGCCTTGTATGTACCCACAGTAATCTCTGGGATAGATAAGAACCCAAACCTCTTCAGAAAGAGAAGACAGACTGGCCAGAAACACTGTAGTAAAATTGTGTTCTGATGGTAATCGAAGTAATAATTTTTTGGAGCAAAAAGTCTCTTCTTTCTTGAGGGCCTGATCTAAATCACATTATGTCAGGTAAATTTATTTTCTTTCTTCCAGTTGCCTTTGCAACAGCAATTAATTGGGCATCAGTGCTCTTATTTGCCACTGCCCTGATTTAATTAATTGCCGCAGGACTAAAAATACTGGTTTAATTCATGCTTTCATTAAAATAAATAATTGGTTTCATAATTCAAGTATTGTAATTTTGCACAGCAAACATAGCCAAAAATGTGATAGAGGAGAATTTCATGAGGTTGCCCAGTACAGAAACAGCACAACAACATGACCAAAGCAGAACAGGGTGATTGATTTTTCTCCTTCTTTAATTCCAGCTGCGATTCACGAGAGATCTGTCTTGAGACAATGGGATCCCATAATGGGAGCAATCAGTGCCAGGAAGCAGTCAGCATTTAAGGGGATACACATTCTCTCTTTCCTACTGGTATGGATATACATCTGGATAGACAGGCATTGCACTCTCGGATGCCCTGTCATTTCTTTATAATCTGGGAACCCAACTGCTAAGCTGCACTCGAGGCTAAACAAGCACACCCCGACACTCCTGAAACCTTCATCCCGCTGCCACTTGGCACTTTACAGTCCAGTTGGCCTTCCTTTGCCATATCACTTTCTCACAGACCTGCCTCTGCTCTCCTAGCATGCACATAATGTTAAAAAGGCTATTCTCTTAGTATTCAATTAGTGAGAGAAAATGGCTTTGTGGTTAATGGACCAGGTGGGGATTCAGGAGACCGGAGTTCAGTTCCCAGCCCTGCCACACGCTTCCTGTGCCACCTTAGATTCCCACGCAGCCTTGTCCCGTTCACCCAAGCCAAAAGGAGAGCAAGAGTGACTTCAAACAGCAAGCTCAGGGTGCCAAACTCACCAGCCATCAAACAACCTGGCACCAGTGACACCAACACCCAGCTCCTGCACCAGGCTTTGTGCAACTGGGGTCACAGCCTGAACAGAGCACGGGTTGGCACTGTCCCCCCTTCTCTTCAGCAGGAAAACTCCACCACAGTCTTTCTAACTCCAATGATTTAGTGTCTGTTCCCTTGCACAGCATCACACCCAGCCAGCCAGGGCACAGGGGACAAGCTGCGATGAAGGGGGCATCGCTGCAAAGACAGAGAAAGGCTTGTGTAACTGTACAGGCAAAAGGTCAAATCCTTTATTAAAAAAATCTGTAAACAATTAAAGTAGCCATGAATATGGGAGGTATGAGTGCAGCCATTAATATTTAGGGGAGTGGAGAAAGGGAGACAGAGAGATGAAAGCTGAACACCTTTTTGAACCTCAGCCAAGCTTTATCAACCATATAACTAAGAGAACATATCCTGCTCAGCGAGACACGTATTCAGCCTGTTTCATTACATTCTGTTCTGTCCTCAGTCATGATGGATCCTGCTGAGACTCGTGTTTAACAGCTCCTTCCTGGAGTGACTCGAGCAACAACAAGAAAAAAAAATATTGTGAAAGTCACACCCCATTGAAATCGCATCCTAAAGGGACCTGGTGAGTGCAGTAATTACCAGAATGACTATGAACACCAAGGCCACGCTTGGCTCAGAGACTGCTGTACACGTTAAAATTAAAAGGACTTTAAGCTGATGCAGGAAAAGTGGAAATTAGGGACCAAAGGGTAGGCACAAGAGCGATTCATCATTCCTGATAAGAAGTCATTAGGCTGGATTTTGATGAGAGCAGAACCTGGGGAAGCTGCCTTTCTAAGCTTACAAATGCAGTGTAATCCCCAACTGTTTTCAGATAATGGAAAACTGCATTAACCTTGTGATGCTTCCCCGGTGATTCTATCACATTCACCCTCTTACAAGCCTCTCTGCTCCTTTTTTGCACCCTCTCATTTCTCCAGATTCTGATTTTCATCCTCTGGGGCCAATGCAAAATGTTTTGGTACAGGAGATCAGAATCCAGCCCCTTGTTATTTCAACCGGAACAAGATTTCTGGCTTGTTTTAGCCATCAGGATAGACTTGACATGCTTTGACTTGACTGCACCAAAAATGTAAACAGCAGCCCTAAGTACAACAATTAACATTGTGTCTCTGCAGATGTTTGTTTCCCTTGAAGGAGCTTGGAATTTGAGTGGGGAAAAGCAGGGTAGGCAGTGAACAGAGGCTAATGCAGTCTGGGGCAAACTTCCCAACTTCAGTTTTATAAACAGCTCAAGCTGCTCCCCTTTCCATCAGTGATGTCACCTCATAGTGGGCTGCGGCATTGCTATCCATCATCTGCCAGCTGCTATTCCTTCTCCACCATAGAGCAGGAGGCACATGGTGTGCAAAGGCAGCTGGAGTCTTGAAGCATTTCAGCTTCATGCGAATGGAAGCCAATAAGCTGCAGATTCCCTGGATTTTTCATACAAATTATCTCACCCAAGTCTGCAGATAATGCTGTCTAACAGTCTTAGGTTATAATTTCCAAACAGCAAGATAACCTTCATCATCAAGCAAAAGCAAAAATGCCATTAGCAGATAGAGAGGTGATTTAACTCAACCTAGCCATTTGCTCACAAGTCTGAATTTGTCATCAACTGTGATGAAATGAGTGTTTTCTTAGATAGATATGGACGACTAACACAGCGCAGAACTTGGCAATCTTCAAAGGACTCTGAGTTTTAAATTCTCTGGCTAAAGTCAAACATTTGTCTTGCTTATCACTTTCACTCAAAGGATGTGTTTTTGCAATATTACATCAGGTTCATTTGCCAACAAAAGAGGCCAGAAGGTGACATCAAAGAGATGAACAGTACCTTCGCTTACACGACAGTGACCTATCGGCTGTACTGGAATTACTTTGGGTTTCCAGTGAAGGACTTGAGAGCAGGACCATAACACCCTGCTAGAACGTTTCTTATATCACCATTACAAGAGCTCCATAAATCCAGCACTTCCCAGCTACGACACTTTAGATAAGAGTGCGAAGTTGAGGTGATCAAGCAACTAGCAAAGAGTGATCGAACAATGAATAACAGTAGGACAGTCACCTTCTTTCCCCTGTCCCCAAAAATGTGTTAAGTTAGAGTAATAGTAAATGTAGAGTTACTCTATGTCTAAACCTATTTTTGTCTGCAACTAAACCCTTTTGCAGCATGAGAGCTGGAGGCTTTGGAAACAGGCATTTTCTTTAAGAGGCCACCTGCATTTTCTTGTTCTCAAATGACAGCACCTTGGATACTCTTGCATCCTCCTTTAAACTGTTTCTGAACCGATCCTGTATTTCCTTGCAGTGCTGCTCTCATCCCTCAACAGGCCATGAAAATCAAAGCAAATTTAATTTGTTTTGGAAGCAGATGCCTTGTTAAAAAGGCTGTTGTCTGTTCAGCAGCAAGGCAGACTCATTCCTCCTTAAGTCAAAAAGTTTTAAGTTTAGTGAGGTGACACAGAGAGAAATTGGCTAATTGAATACTCACTAAAGAAACTCTCCGTAAGTCTGATGTGATTCTACAGGACAGAGAAGTACCTTCAGCATCAGGTAGAATATTAGGGCATCTCTCATTATTCAAATACTGTGAAGTGATTTTGCTGCAGCACATTGTCATGATTATATACAGCAAATGTTGCTACATCAGTTTTCCTTTCCTGCAGCCTCCCATGGGGCTCACAGCAAAAGCAAATGAAGTGAGTGAAGAATGATCGTGGGCACAGGACTCCTTCAGGCGTAGGGAAGGCTGAAGGTGATCAACTGTTTTATGCAATGTATGACTACAAATCCTGAGCTGGTTGTTTGCCACTTATCTACCAAGATAAACAAAACATGTCCCTACTCAGTAGTACATGCTATTTTCCACAATGCCATGAACTCTGCAGGTGACAGCCTGGGCAAGGGAACAGGGCCAGCTCTCTGCACACACGCCGATTGGATTTCAATACACAATTGTGGATATTTTTCAAAGCTGTCTACTGGAGCATTTGAAATGTTTCTTACCTGCGGCTACCTGCCAATAATTGCTACTATTCTTTGAAGCTGCGAACATCTTCAAAATGAAGGCAAAGTTCCAACTTAACCTAATGTTCATACTCCAGCTCCAGCTTCAAGATACGTGAAGAATTCAATCAACTTACTTGTGCCTCTCATTGAACAAAGATGCATTGTTTTTAATGTCCATAGTTCCTTGACATTTGTGTCAAGCTTTTTGTTACGCTGAGTACAAGACTCACCTAAACCCAGACGTATCACTAGGTCAGTGGAGTTAAGTCATGCCAGTGTCTCCACAGTGACACTGAAGAGAGCAACACTCTTTGTGTCACAAGTAGCCACCTTCATGGCTTGAGACAGATGAGTCAGCTGGGAATATCTAGGCAAGGATGAACAGAAGGTTTCTGCACAGAAGAAGCTAAAGAAAAGCATCCTAGCACAGTGCAGTTAGTCATCACTAACACTTATCAAGTGCATCATTTGAAACAAAAATAAAAGTAGCTGTAATTCCAGTCTCTGCACTTCCTGTCTTCAAAGAGCTTCCAAAGGCAGCTTGAATTCTTCACCCTTTCGCTAGTTTGCTCAGAGTGACATTAGAAGCCACTTCTGGCACTAGCTGTTATCACATCTTGGTAACTGCAGCCCCAGCTAGCCACATGTTGGCAGCAGCAGAGGAATGCAGCTGTAACACTATCTGACACACCAGGAGTTTGGGCAGCCCCCCTCATAACTCCACTGCACAGTGGAGATCAGCACTACACACCAACTATAGACTTGCTGAAACTTTATCATACATGAAGGGCTAATTAGGTGTGCTGGGCCATTAGCCATCTCTGAACACTGACTGATGAAAAACATAATTAATGGCAGCTTTCATGAACAGACTCCAGAATGGAGAATTAAATTAAAAGGCAAACAGCTGTTGCTAATGGAAGCAAGGACATTTCTTGATTAAAGTATCTGTCCATCTTTCCATGGGAGTTCTTCCAGAATGGTGGGATGGAAGAGTGTAACAAGATGTGGGACCAGAGAATCTGCAGTGCTTCCTGCTGAAGAAAGCACAACTTCTCTGGCAGATGAGTCATAATGTTTTCCTTTCACAGATTTGAGTAGGGGAAGGAGCTCTACAATTGCCTTGTTCATCTCACTGCCAGTCTGAATGGCTTTATAAACTCAGAGATCAACTTGCACAGAAAAGAATGCACTTCAGGTTTAACAAAAGATAATATTTCATATCACCTGAACCCACAGATATAGGAGGGTCTAGATTTTAAAAGCTATTCCCTAAGGCCCTACGTACAAGTACAGAACTCTGAATGCAGAAGATAATATCTCTACAAGTCTCACTTAAGCACATCTATTGATTCTGACCCCAAACTGCAGCAATGAATGTACTGCTGAGAACATCTATCACAGGGACACTTCCACCCAGAGAGAACCACTATAGACTCAGTAAAAGTTTGTTGACACAGATGAAAGGGTCTGAAGGACAGAAAATGTCAGAATCAAGATTTTTTCAGGTCATCAGGCCTTTCCTTCATGCTGTGATGACTCTGATCCTCTCTGACAAGCAGTACTGTAGGAGGAACCTACAATACAGAAGAGCTGACATCCAGATTTTCATAGACACTGAGCAACACAGCTTCATCTGCCTCCTGCTGTCTTCTGTGTGACAGAGCTCACATACACATGGGGCAGAAGTCTTCTTTCTGAGTCCCTGAAGTAATTTCTTTTTACATTTACTTCATTTAGCTTCCAACAGCCATTGGGACTTGTGTGTCATTGGATGTGTCCTTCTCACAGTTTTACCCTGTGTTTCAGTGTGTCCTCTTCCAGGCTCACAAAGGCTTTAGCCTGTCTTCATATAAAGTCTTGAATCATGGGTTTGATTCTCTGGGAGGGCACTGAGCACTGTGTGTTACAGATTAATACTGGAACTTCACTGTTGAGCAGCTCTTTGTAGGTTTGCATCCTGTTCTGTACCTAGGGCATGAAAGCTGCTGCTCTACCACACCAACTCCATCAGTCCTGCTCTGCTGTGTTCCAAATGATAGATCTTTTCCATCACTGATGCCTGAGAGCTAAGCCCTGGAAATCCTATGCCCCACAAAGCCCGCTGACAAGGAAACACATGCTCCATGCCACCTATGCCTTGAGGAATGAAGGCATATGAAAGGCTGTGTTCAGGATGCATTATCAGATTAAAAGTGGAGACTAAAGAGAAAGAAAGGTCTGAAAGATGAGCCAGCCAGTAATGCCTGTTACTTTCACCTTTGATCCACGTGGTGCTTTGATGTGGTATTTCAGTCCTTCAGACAAGGTAACTGAACCTAGTCTGCAGCTCATGGTACCTCTGATGGGTATAAATGAGGCAGCAAGCCATGCTCTTCAGCTCTCACTGAGGCCCTACCAGTCAGCAGCATAATTCAGTCCCAGCCCTCTTCCCATCCTCATTTTTTTTCTCTGCCTGCAGAGTCTAGAAGAAAATTCCCTTAAATAAATTCAAAAGCACTTGATGTTCATCTAACAACAATTCAGGGAAAGGAAGCATGAAACCACACAAGTCATTCATCTCCATAAAATGGTTTTATCAGGGGCCCAGAACACAATTCCTTTGTCTGAGGAGGTCTGATCTTCCCTGTGAGATGTAAATGCATGACATTAGGTGCAGAATGGGTGCTGCTTGAGAACCCAGACAGATAGAGAGCAGAGAGCATGTGGGAATGATCAGCATAAAATATTTCCTTTTAATGATGTGCACACTTCTGCTCCTTTGAGGGGGAACAATATGTGCACAGAATGCTGCAGCACATTCTCTTGGTGATATGGAGGTCTTGATCTGCTGCTGAGTGCTCAGACTTGAGATGTTGATCCAGCCAAAATTTGACCGCTCCACCACTCAAGATCACTCAGCCTCTCACTGCCAGGGATTTCCCACCTGCAAAATAGAAACAAAGTTCATGTCCAAGGGTTCACCACTTGAAATGAGCTGAGCTGGAAAACCTGGCTCCAAACCCTGTGAGGGTTGCCCCTCTCTGTAGTCGACAGCATCACAGAGTTTATTTTTTTCCAATAATTTTATCCTTGCTTCTTCTTTCACCCTTGTCACAGCATCATCATTAGCCTGGACTCTCCAGTCCAGGATGACTGAATCACATGCAAAGGAGCCCAAAACCAGTATGAGAATGCAGACTTTCTTACATGGGGCCTGGGTACATGACAGAAGTGTCCCCACTGGGTGGCAAAGGTTCTATCAGGCTCAGCAGTGATGGTCCAAGGTGGTGGCACCAGAGCTGATCACTGCTCCTTGGCTGGAAGTTGCTGTCACAGCCCAGCAGCTATGGCAGAAATCACAGCTCACAGCCACTGCAGTTCACAGTTCATTGCCATAAATTAAATCACCAGTGTAAGGTAATACAGCAGGCTGGGAAATGCAGAGGCCAAGGCCCTGGCAGACGTCCGTGCCTCTCTCCCCTTCCATTATGAAAACAGAGGCTTATCCCTCTGTCGCCCCAGGAAGATTTGGCACAGTTTGTCTGTTGGAGTCCCAAGGAGCTCACTGGAAGTCACGCAGGAAATGTGTGTCAGTGCAGATCATCATGCAGGGTGTTAGATTTGCATCTCCAGAGGCCCAGGCAAACTTCCCCCTCGAGAATAACCTTTTCCTCGGGGCAGGAGCTGTGAGGCAAACCCTGAGCCCTTCGGCTCCCACCGCTGCTGCCTGCCAGGCGTGGGCTTGTCAAGCTGCCCCGAGAGCAGCTGGCACGTGTTATGAGGAGCATTATGCTGTAGTTGCCTTTCTAAAGCCCTGTTGAAAAATCTGTCCCAAAGAATAGAAAGAGAGGTATTAGTTTAAACAAGCATTCCTTAATGTGCACATGAAACAAGCCCTGGAAAGGGAGCAGAGCTGGAGCTATTCTTACTTGCTACCTCCTGTTACAGGCTTTAATTGCACATTATTCATTAATCCTTTGCTCTTCAGAGCAAACAGATCTGTTTTGAGACACTCATGTTACATAAACAACCACAAACCCCCTTGATGAGTGTGTGTGTACACATCCACCCAAGGGAGCATCGCAGACATGTCAGAGATTTTCATTTCCCTGTGGAAGAGCTGTGCTAGCACTGACAGGAATTAGTATTCATTGTGTGGCTTTGTTGGGCTGTTTTTGAAATCAGTTTTACGGAACTGATGTGGAAACCCAAGGAAAACTGTCTAGCTCTTGGTTAAGTCAAGAATAGAGACGCTCTCAGGAGTGGCACTTGGAGGGCAGTAGAATCCTCAGAGCAGGACTGCTCTGAGGTACCGGAGGCATCTCACCAAGGTGCCATTTATATCACCATCCCTGGCAGGAGGGAGATTCCTCCTCTCACCCACCAGCTGTTTGTGTCTGCTGCCACCTCCGTGTGCTTGCTCTGCTGTCAGACCACACATGAATATGCAATTTATGGGTCTACAGCCGTTAGCACTCACTGCAGTGATAGGGTGTCATGGTCACCCTATAGACAGCAACATTCTGGAACTGGGGCCATGCAAACAGAAACTAACAAAGGAGATGCAGGAGAGGGTGAATTCTAGGGCTTTGATCTCTGCAACACAGCTGCCATCTTGCTTAAGAAAAGAGAAAATGTATCTGGAAACAGAAATGAGGGAGAGAAAAGTGGAGAAGCAAATGCAGGGAGCACAGAAATGTGTTCACAGGTCTCTGTTGTGCTTGGGCTGCATGTTCAGGAGAATCAAACACAAATGCAGCTTTGTTCTTCAGCAGGAGAGCAGGTGGCTGGTGCCACAGGGAGGAGGACGGGGTATCTGGCAGTCAGTGCAGCAGGGAGACATTTTGAGCTGGATCTGGAGTCAGACCAGTTATTGGCCAAAGTTGTCTCTGATATAACACTGACAAAAGCAGCTCAGACTTCCTCACCTGCCTTGAACTTCACCAGGGACAAAGCTGTGCTCAGCCCAGATAATCCAGCTGTGGTAGGACCCAAGCTAGCAAACCAGCCTTGTGGGCACTTGCCAACCTGACACATCTTGAGTTCACAAGCTGCAGATGGTGGTGCTGGTCCATGTGTTTCATTTTCCTATTTCCCTCGACGTCCTCAAGTCAAACATGCCTCACCACAGTGCCTGGGAGACCACAGGCAGGAAGGGATCAATTTTTCCAGCTTTGCCTCAAGCATGTCACCACATCAGCAGACAACTCCTTTGCCTAATGCCAGTGTATGGTGTGTCACCTCATATTTCACAAAATACAACACAGTCCAGTGGTGCAAGTCCCTTCTCCTGCTGGCTGACGGGTATTTATGGAGATAGCAATTACCAGGAAGCCAGGATTTAGGGCATGCAAGGGCTGGTGGCTGCACAGAGCCCTTGAGTCGCAAGGGCTGGGTGGGTGGGATTCTTTTTCTTCTCCCTGAACTCCTGCCAGGCCACTCAGCACATCTCCAGCCACAAGAAGTTTGCAGCTGTTTTGGTTTGAAGCACCAGAGGAGAGGGAGAAGCGGGGGAGGCTCTATCAGCTCTTCGCAGGGAATGCGGTTCAGTTCCTCACACCTCATCTTTGGTCAGGAAACCGAGATGGGGATAGCAAAGCTGCTGAGCCTACTTAGACAGAATACCTCAAGAAAACACACAGAGCCAAATTATGTCCCGTTAACTTCTCCCAGCCCACCATCTTCCACAGCTATGCTGCAGGGAAAGCTGGTCAGCATTTGGAGCATTACCTTGGCCCCCTGCTACTGAGCACCTCCTGATCTCTAGAGTGCTCTCATTCACAGTGGTGGGGAAAGCCACTGCTGTTAGCTGGGACAGATTCAGGAACCCTAAATCCCACCATCATTCTTGTGCTCAGTGTTTCCTGCTGTATGAGCACTTCTGATGGCTTCTTCTGCAGAAGAAGGGGGAACACAGTGGACAGAAACCAGGGCAGACATTCCCATGCAAGGTAAATAGGGAGACTGTGCCAGGATAACCAGCCAGCCTGGACTGGCACAGGCTGGACCCATCCCTCCTTCAGATACAACAGTTTAGACATGGTTTCTTTTTGTATTGCAACTCCGCTCAGGGCTCCTGAGATCCTGAGCCCTCTATGGTTAATAGTGGATGTCCTCCAAGCATGGGAAGATGTGATCATCCCTGAAAAAAGCAGCCAACAGCTACTGGACTGTCTTTCCCAGCAGGGATGCAACAAGGAGAGAAGAGCACAGGGATGGGGCCATATACCCTGGACACCACAGCCTCCTAGCCCAAGCTATATAAGGCAACATGCAGGATCAAAATAACCCTCTACCCACCCGAACCATTGCTGCCATCATTCAGAGTGAACTGGATGATCCTCTTCCAGCAAAGGGGTGAGTGGGGGTTTTAGGGCACAGATGATTGAAGGGGATATTCACTACCTCTGCAGACCAGCTGGAGCCCACAGGCAACAGCTGAAGGGTCCTGGCCTAAAGCCAGCCCCCCTGGGACATCAGTGGAAGGTAAACCAGTTGAGTTGAGGCTGCATGAGTCATCCAAGGTCAGGCATCCACATCCCCAGAGGGATCAAACAAGGATAGTTTGGAGGAAAACTGATCATCAAATCAGCATCACACTCCCTTGCCTCAGTTCCTTCATGTGTAAACTGGGGAGAATAAGATGTGCTTTCCTGTGAGGCCTTGCTCCATGGAGCAGAAGTTCACAGAAACTGGTAAAAGTGTTTCTAGAGACACTATTTTATCTGAGCAACAAGAAAAGAGACACAAAGAACAGTTCCTTTCTTGGAGATACTGTTCCTTGCAACCCCTCTGTTTTGATTTCAGATGTATGGCTTGCTCTTTATTTTTATTTTTTTTCACTGGATGCTATTTAAGGCAGAAGGGCAATTTCATCATCTCCCCTTGGCCATCCTCAGCTGGAGCTCTGACCCCCCATCCCCACCTTGCTCCACTTGGTCTAATAAACTACTTTTTTTTTTTTTTTTTTTTTTCTTAGTCTAGTTTTCTTTCTTGTGCTTTTACATCATCTTTGTACTTATCTCAGATTCTAGCATTTCTCATTTCTAAGCACTTCTGAGAATAGCAATAAACACCATGTCCAGCAGTACCTTGGCATGGTACAGCAGTTGCAGGCAGCAGTCTGGAGTGACAAAAAACCAGTCTGGAAATCTAAGATTCCTGCTTCAGAGGACACCCACTTGCTAGCCACTTGGCACTGTTTCATGAAGAAAATAAGTATTTACAGTTCCTGAGTCTGCAGGAAGATCTAGGCCAAAAAAGTGAAGATTTGTTAAGTAGGATCCTGCTCTTACATGCCCTCTGCTGCTCCTGAAGAGCACTGAAATGAGCAGGGTCATGCTTTCTTTCCCTCTTGTTTCAGAGTGATTTATGGCTGAACGTTTTTCATTACAAAGCAGAGTCAGACTACTTCTGTGCAAGATAATACTCATTACGCAGACTTTCTGACTAGCATTTTTTTCACTATTTCATTGATTATTTTTACACTGCAACGTGCAAAACCCTATTCATGTCTTTATTAGCCTGACTTGTTTCCTAGGTTTATGAGACAGATCTTTCTCTGATAACAGTTGTTATTGCTGGAATGAATGTCAGACTACAATCTGCTGTAATACATCTTTCTGAATTGCCTCCTCTACTTTTATTACTTGAAAAAAACACTACCTAATTTAAAGAGAGAAAATCTTCTGGAAGTGGAACATTGCCACTAATTGGGATAACAAGAGCATGGGTATGAGTTGCTGGGGATACTGGAGTGTAAGCTTCTTTTTCTAACACAAGTACAAGCATCTTTTTCTAGAAAAGTCTTCCTTCCCTTTCTGAAATTCTGCTTTTTTTGGGGGAAATTACTGACATTAACCTCCTTATCTATTATTCCCCTGGGAAAAATGCTAACCAGGACTCATCAGCTCCAGATTTAGGTCCTGGGTTTTCTGTAATACCCTGTATGACCTTGAGCAAGCCACAATTGTGTGACTTGGTCTTTCCATCTGTAAAATGGCAGCACGATGAACCCTGTGTTTTATCGCCAGCTCTTACATTATGCATATCTGCAGAGGAACTGCTCACTGAATCTCTTCATGGCTTGGCTCCTCATCTCTAAAAGGGCAATAACAATACTTCCTTTGTCTACTTATTTTGATTACAATCTCCTCGTGTATGCATGTACTTGTGGGACTCTTGATGTCTGCTTCAAGCTAGCTGCCATCAGCTCTCCAGAGTGTCAGCTGTGGTGCCTTGACCTCTCAAAAAAGCTGCTATATTAGTAACTAAACAGATCAGCTTGCACTAAAGCACATGAGAAGCACTCACAGTGCATGCTGTGCTAGCTAAATTGCAGGGTAACATCATTGCTATGGTCAGTAGCAAACAGCTAGGAGACAGAAATATCTTGAATTTACACTGCTATTTCTGTGGATGAACATCAAACTGCTGCTGTACATCCAGCCCCACAACTTTTGCTCAGCTAAAACATACATCCATGATAGCTAGGAATCCCATCTTGATCTAAAATTCTTGGATATATATTTTGCAAGAGAGAGACCAGTAACACAATTTTACATTTTATAAATCAATTTAAATACAGAGTATCTTCACATGACTACTAGAGAGGTAATTAGGATAAGCAGAGATATAAACGCCTACAATGAGCAATCTTTTATCTTTGCTGGAGAGGTGACCTAACACCATGACCTAACACAGAAGATTTAATATAGTCCCCAGCTGAGGAAAGGAATTTTGCACAATATTAAATGACAAAGTTGTTCCATTGTTTAAGAACCACAGGCATTCTTAGCCTGTCACGACACTGGGGTACAAGCTTATAGACTGTAGCTCTCACACCTGCCTTTGAACAAGGTTGCCTCTCTAATTATGTATGTGAGGGATGTCTGCCTGCAAACAGCCAGTTTTTGCAGCTGAATTTTGATTAAAAAAATTCCTCCCAGCAGACACAGCAGTCTTCACTGCCTACCCAGCTTGAAATAAGACTTTGTTCCACTGGGATTGATTGCATTTCAGTAGCAGGGGAGGAATACAAACACATTTGAAGGGCCCACTCTACCATTTTTTAGTGTGCAGAAGAGCAGCTGAACTCAAGGCATCGTTTAAGTGTAGGGCAAAGGAGGACAGAGCCCTCTTAAAGATGTTCATTTCTTTCTCTTTAATTTAAACACCCAGTACTTAGGGTCTCTACGTGACCAACTTATTATTTTTCAGATGTCCTCAAATTCATTAGATTCCACAGTCTGCTGTTAAAATTCTGGTAAATGTAGATCAATATGAAAAGCCAGTTTGTTCAACTGCACTTTTCCAGAAGGTGTACCTAATGCCAACTGTTTGAACCCAGGGAAGATAACAGTTCTCCTCTGTTTATACTTCCAGTGGGTGCATTCAGATTATAGCTCATCAAAATAAAGACGTTATGGGCAACTGTGTCTAATTTTCTTTTAAGGATGTTGGAATAGCAAGAGCTGGTTAAGAAATCAAAGGATTGACTTTTAAGAACATCTTAGGCGGTTCTTGCTCGCATCTCGCTGCCTTGCAGCACCACCTGCAGAGAGGCTGTCAGAATTACACCTGTGGCCAGGACTCCCAGATCACTCGCCCAACTAACTCTGGTTCAGCGACTAACAGACTCTGGAAACTCTGGAAACTGAGAGCTTGACTATCCTGAAGCCTGAAAATCTTCTGCTACAGGATAAAGGCAGGAATCTGCTCTGTTTTTCCAGGACCCGCTCAATGCCCGCGCAGAAAAGGCACCTCTAGCTGTGCCAGAGTTCACCCAAACACTTTGCTGATTTCTTCTGTAGTAACTTTCCTGCAGAAGAACTTTTCTGGCAGCCAAGTGTCCTCAGCTGCAAAAAGATGGTGGGATTTTCCAGGGCAAAATGCACTAATGGTCCATTAATCCTACCTTTGGCACAAGCTGATGGCTCTGGCTTCAAAGGACTGCAAGATTTCATCTCCTCCGTGTATCTACTCAATTACACAGGATAAAATGTTGCGGGGATTGACCTTCATCTGATCACTGAAGCATAAGGTCTGATTGCCCTTGACTTAGTCTGGGTAGCTGAACAGTGGTGATGCAGGGACTGACTGTGAGAAAGCAGTTTGCAAGCACAGATTCTGAAATATGGCTCTGGTTATCTTCCCATAAAACAAAAACAGAAAAAGAAAAAAAAAAGAAAAGAAAGAAAAAAGAAAAAAAAGCTTAGCTATTCCCCTCAAAATAGAATGTTCTTCTGAAATATGGAGTATTTTTGTCTTCCTCCAGAAGCCTGATCCAAATGCCACAGTAGTAACTGGAAAGTTCCCATCATCTGGGACCAGGCCGTGGCTGTGGGAGGCGGTGGGTGCAGGAATGTGGGGGTGCAGGCAGCTCTGCTCTCACTGCCCAGCCAGAGCTGTGGGGAAGAGCTGGCACTAAAACAGCAGATACGAGGGCAAAGCAAGGCACAGGCTCCAAACCTATGGCAGTGAGCTTTAGCACCAAGGAGCAACCACCCAAAATATTAGCAGGATATGCTCAGAAATATATATTTAGGGGTATGTGCTGTCTTAGGAGGGGAAAATATGGTCCTTTTTTATGAACGGATTGAGCGCTACCTTATCATGCATTTATTTGCCCTTGCCAGGCCTGTAGGAAAGTTTCACCAGGACCCACTTCCTCTGTTAAACATTTTCTTCTGATTTCCAGCCTACATTTATTCATGACCAGACAGAAAAGACCTACTACCTTTTCTGTGTTTAGAAAACTATTTACCTTATAAAGTCACCAGGACAATCTAGCACTATCCAGCTTCAGTAAATTCATGTTGTATTTTAGCCCATTTCTATCTGCCTTCATGTCTGGTATTATTCTTTCTTGATACATTTTTCCAAACAGCCTTGTATTTTATTTGGATTAGACTTCAATAATTTTTCCTTTTTTTTAATGCTGGAACATTTTTTCCTGCTCTCAGATTGTGTTGTGCTGCTGCTGTGGTGATGCTGTTACAAAGCCAGATATAATCTTGATAGGCCAGTGCTGTTAGATGTCTGGGTCAGAAATTAGAATACTTCAGTTGAAAGGGACCCACCACCATTATCTCATCCAAATCTTCATCACATAATGATCTTCATGTTTTGTTCCACTTGGATGAGATAATCTCTATCTCCATGCATTGATTTCTTCCATGTACATTTCCACTGTATATTACATATTCATTTGTGTCCTGCCTCTCCCCCTTTCATCACTCCTGCCTTTTCTCTCCTTGGTCTTCTCGTATGTACACCTGAAGAACATTTTACTATTTATTTTGCTATTTATTTTAATTTCCTTTGCAAGGTCTAACTTGCCTTTGCTTCTGGCACGTTTCCCTTTACGCCTATACTTCCTAACTTCCAAGATAGAGTTTTATTTGATTAATCCTTTTTCCATTCCTTCTACTCCCTTTGCTTATTCCTAATACCCACTTTGATGTGGTTATTCACCAAGGTGGGTCTGGAAACCTTCCTTACAGTTTTATCCCTCTATGTACAAGTCCCAAACACTTTTATACTCTCTGCTTAAATTCCAGCCCTGCCCAACATTCAAACCTCTTTGAGCTGTCAAAAACGAGGAAGTAAAAGACATTAATTGCTGGCATATACCAACTTCCTGCACATTAGGCTTCCCGTTGGGTTCCTGTTTGCCATCCCACCGTGTGAGATATTCCAGCTGGTTCTCTCCACACACACACCCAGAGCTCAAAGATCATGGAGAGGCAGCTGATGGGGGGAGAAATTCCTCTCAACCTACAGCCACAGCAGCAGTGCCAAGAGAGGGCTGGAAGGTCATTAGCTGAAACTGTTCTCACAGAATAAAAAATTGTTACAGTAGATTAAAAATTAGCATGAAGAAATGAAGTACATACATATATATTTTAAAGCCTCTGTCAGGCAGCCAAAATGAAAACAGATTTCTCCAGACCATGAAAAATGAAACGCGTGCATTAGTCCTTGTGTGACTGGAGCTTATTTCCTTGCTAAATTCCAAGGTTTGGGTCTCTCACGCTGGGGCAGAAGGGCTGCTCAAGAAACTCAACAAATGTCTTATAATAGCAAAGAAACACTTTTTTTTTTTTCTCTTTTATTTTCTTTTTTTTTTTTTCTCCCTATTTCTCGCTGTAACGTTTGCCCAGGCGGTTAGATAAAACGGGGTAACATTTCCACAAAACGTGGTTGCGATTATAGTCACTGTTCCTACCATGTGTAAATACTGGTTGTGTTGGGGCGGGGTTTTTTTGAGGATTTAAGCTCAGGAGTCTCCTGACAACCAGCGTGAGCAGCTGCCCAGGCTGTGGGCACTGCTGTTTTCACAGGGGACATGTCAAATGTCCCTCAGGGTGCAGGTGTGAGGTGCAGACCTGGCTTGGGGTGCACAGGACACCTCATGTCACGTCATCCCTATGCAGGGAGGATCCAGGCCAGCCTGACAGAGCAGCAGGGGGAAAATCCTTTCAGTTCAGCTTATTAAAAAGCCTCTTTCAGAAAGGCAGACACAACACTGTCATTTTAAACAGCTTGTTCATTCTCCAGGAACATTGTGATTTTTGAGTGGTCAGAATCAGGAAAACGGGTTGTGGGAGGTTTTCTGGAAACAGAAAATTCGCTAGAAGTAAAGGAAATTGAGGGGAGGTGGTAGGGCAAGGGGGCTGGAGTGTCTAGGGGTTGTCAGAACAAAACAAATAGAATTGGAAAAGAGAAACCATAAGACCCAAAATGGTCCAACTGCAGTATTTTGCTCTGGACCGAAGTTGTGCCTTTTTGAGGAGGCCTGACAGCAGGGAGATGGAACAAGTTAACTGAAAAAGCTCTGAAAATATTATGACTTCTTTGTTCGAAGCCATTTTGCCAAGGCTCCCCAGCAGGGAAAGGCAAAGCTGCGGCCCAGCTGCCAGGGAGGGAGCCCAGCGGCAGGCGCGGAGCCAGGGAGGCTGCACCTGGCTGTCCTTACGGAAACAAACATGAGGCGCTAGCGCCCTCCTGCCCCCTTCCAGCTGAGGCGGCAGAGGGCTGGGATGCCGGCTGTTCAGCCCCAAGCGGTTTCAGAGCTGGCTGTGCGGGACGAGCAGCTTTCCCTGCAGCGCCGGAACGCTGGTGCGGCGGCCGGCGGGCCCGGGCGGAGCGGGGGGCAGGCGGGGCGGAAGGCGCCGAGCGATGCACAACGCGGAAGTGAGCGGGGCCGTTGCTGGGGCTGCGGGCGGATCCGGGGGGGATGGCGGGGCCCGGCGGCCGGGGGGGCCCGGCGCTGCGGGCCCTGTGAGCGGACACGGGCCTCTGCCCGCGGGCCCCGGGCTGAGCTAGGGCCGAGGGCCCGGCAGCGAGGTGCCGAGCGGCCCCGGGGCGAGGGCCCCCCGGGCGGTAGGCCATGGCCACCCGGCGTCTTACGGACGCGTTCTTGTTGTTGCGGAACAACGCGGTGCAGAGCCGGCAGCTGCTGGCCGAGCAAGTGAGTAGTTACGGCTCCTCCAGCCTTCTGAGTTCACGTAGCATGGCTGCTGCGGTGAGTCTCCTCCCTTCATCCTTCTGTAGCGCTGCCCCCGGGCTGCCAGGCAGCCCTGCTGTGTGCCCGCCCCCCGTCTGCCCCTCAGCCTTCCCCGAAGCCCCCCTCACCCTCCCGGCTCTCCCTCGCTCCCTTTCTCAGAGCCCCCTCCTCAAAACCCCACCGTCCTCTGTACTTTCACCTCTGCCTCTCCCTCCCCACCTTGTTGTTACCTTTTTCCCGCTGTTGCACAGAAAATGAATAGAAGGGGTCTGTCCTTGTGCTGATCGTGTCTCTATTCTCTTCACGAATAAACAATACAGTTCTAATAACTTCATGTTCACGCTGACATGAGGTTTATTGTCCACTGCACTTGTTGATGTTTTATTTCCCCAAAGAGCAATATCTAAGTTATTCCATCGAGCAGAACTCTTCTATTCACTTCAGTGTGAGCACTATTAAATGCACTAGTGTAGATGGTTCCCCTTGCTTGAATTTTCCATAATTTGCTCTGATGTCCATTGCCCTTTCTGTTGTTTGTTTTTTGTTGTTGTTGTTGTTTTCCCCAAACACAAACAATGCTGAAAGTTACCTGTGAGAGTGGGGAGCCAGCAAATTCTAGCATGAGTCCTCATTAGAGAAACTGCAAAAAAGCCATTTGTTCAGTGGTATTTTAGGTGGCTTTTTCTAAATTTTTTAGCTAGTTAGGCTGTGATGGACTGTTCAGCAGCTCAACTATGCTGAGGTTTTTACACCTTTTGGTAGAACTTACCATTCCTTTGTAATGGGCACCAGTAAATACCTGCTGGCAGTCTCATAATTCTAAATTGCTTAGCATTAATGTATTTTTGTTGGGAAAAGCAATTTGTGCTGCAAAATTTCATTTCAGCTGATGAGTTGCTGTTGAATGGTCTTTGTTCATTGTTAACTTTATTACACCTGTGTCTAACAAGCTACAGAACAGGAAGTGTCAATAGTGATGTGTTGTGTACATGTTTGATTTGGCATTTATTTCTTGTTATTGTGGGGTTTTGCCAACATCAACATCACTTTTTTAGATCCTTGTTGTTGGGTTTTTTTGAAGTGTGACCTAGAAAAGTTAGTGATAGTTTAAACTTGCATTCAGACTACTGAGCAGTGCAACTACACTTTTACTCAACAGTGAGTACAATAAATAACACTTAGCACTTCCATAGAGGTTATTTACAGTCTTTGTTAACAATAATTGAAGCCATTTTCTCAGATGTAATCAGTTCAAATACAACCAAAGCTGACAGTGATGGGAAGTTGTCACTGTTGCAGTGGATTAAGTAGTCAATGGCTTGTTTGGATCCTGGGGGACAGCAGAGAGTTCTGTGGTGACTTACCACAAGTGCACTATTTTAGCAAGAAATGTAAAGCTGTTAGTGTGAGCTGCTCATCTGTCATGTTTCTAAGGTGCTGATTCTGTCATTCCCTTTTCTTTCGGGGGTATCCCCAGAGCAGAGCTGCTGCATGCAGCAGGGCTCCCAGTACTTTGCCTTACCTTGGTTCACTCTCCCGGAAACCCTTTTCTGTGAGAGCTCTCTGTCCAAAATTGCATTCTGCTCTGAAAGATGCTTTCTTGTCATCTCAACCACTCCCTAAACTCAGATAATCAAAGTAGCATTCTGAACAGTTTGGTTCTATTTTGAGAGCTTGGTGTAGGAGAAGAGACCATTAGTTGCAGCCTGCTGCTTTGTTAAACCTCAGGTATTTTGTCCTTGGTTTAGATCTGACATGTTTAGTAGTCTTTCAGTGCAATACCCTGTTGCTCACATACCCTCTGCAGTACAAAACCTGGTCACCAGAGTAGGTGCAGACAGGTTCCAGATACTAGCCTTTTGGATTTTCCAGATGTGTGTAGGATCAATGTTACTTGAAACTAGAGCATAAGTGAGCGTGAACTACATGGCTTGTGCGTTTTGTCTTTTGCTGTCTGTTTAATCTGTGATCACTGGGCTGCTTGTCAGTAAATGTCTTGTATGTGGATCCTCCAATCATACTCAAATCTTCCAGCTCACCAGTGGATACTGAGCACTGCAGTCACATTACCCTTGCTGTCACACTTCACTGTGTTCTACTGCAGTTTTCCTACCTGAAATTTTAGTAACCAGAAACTTCACTCTGCAGTTACTTTGGAAAACAAGCCAAGCTCTTGACTTCATCTCTTATGTTCTTTGTTTACCAAGAAACTGAAGTATATATTTTTTTAAGTTTGTACATCAACCAAAATGCTGATTTGAAAAGTACAATGTCAGAATGTATTTATTGAGTAGCCGTGTTTTAAAAGCCAGTTTTTGTTCTTGGTAAACCATCATGCTTAAAGGATGAATCAGTATTTTCTCAACTGACCATACCCTGTATCTGTCCTATGTCTTTTTTTTCCCCTTTGATCTTTTGCTGTCTCTAACTGGATGGGGCTGATGGGACCCACAAATCACTTCAGGAGCTGGATGAGGTATTGCTTTTCACATTTTATTCTGCCATGGTATATCAGGTGTACGTCGTCCATCTAAAATATTCCTTTATTCTCTGGTTTATTAAATGTCACCAGATAGGATGAGGTGTCTCCATGCACAGTAGGAGAACAAGGCCTCATAGACAAGCATTTTGTGATATAATGTTACATTTTTAGTAGGTACATGTATAAGCTATCCCATGTACACATATGGGATAGTGTGACTTTGTACAATGAAGCTCTTAACTATTTTTTGTGCTGTGTGTAAATTGTACAAACTTTATTGGCCAGGAAATAAGCTCAGGGATAAAAAACAGGCTTTCAGGAAAGAATTGCCCAGGAAGGAAGAGGGACTGTTTTTTTAAAGGGTGGGGAACAACAAAGCTTTCCAGACCTAATAAAGGAAAATCAGAAATCTGGGAGAAACTAGGAAGTGAAGTTATTTTGTATAAAATCTTTCCCTGAGAGCAAATAGTGAAGTAATTAGGTATGTTTCAAGTGGTATCCCTGATGATACCACCTCTTTCTATTTGCAGTAGAGGAAGCTTATTCTGTCTCTGAAATTACAAAGCCTGGATCAACTGGCAACTAGATCTATATTTGTCTTCCAGTTCCAACCATTCCCTTGCCTTCCTCTTGGAGGAGGAAGATGACTGGAAGCATCTGTGGCCCCAGTGCTAAAGGTTGCTCTGTGGACCTCCCCATGGTTAGATGTGTATCACGCTGGGCCTTAAATTGGAGGATTGTAGGCATGCTTGTGGAAAGGAACCTCTAGAGATGATCTAGTTCAAGCTTCTGCTCAAAACAGGACTGTTGGTTGTCCACTTAAAATGATCCATGCCTTTGTTTAACCAAGCCTTGAAAACCTCCAAGAGCAAAGCTACCATAGTTTCTCTGGACAAGCTCATCCAGCAATGCACCACTGCAGAAACAGGTCTTTTTGTACCTGCACTATAGCACGGAGCTGTTCTTCAGCTGCCTGAGTAGGTGAAGTAGTAGGTAAGCATCTGGCTAAATACCACATTGTTTGAAAACAGTCATGGGACACTATTTTTATTACTTGGAGACACAATACACGTTTTTATTTGGAGATTTCCTGAGCTGGATTTTCAGACTTGCCTGGCCCAATATAAACCCTGCTACAGTGTTGATTAGGGATCCCTTGGCTTTGGATCATTGTCTAATACAGAATTTACCAACATGAGAATCACTTGAATTCTCACTGTGATTCTTTATTTTCTCTTTGAAAATCTGCAAAGAATTTACTCTTAAACTTTAGTCTTTCAGACCCTGTAGGAAGTGGCAGGATGTAGGTCATTAGCATCTACGGACAAACCAGGTGATATGGAGCTTGATCATACCTGCATCATGAGCAAACACGTTAAGATCAATTTTTATGAGGAGACAGACACATGCTTTTGTCCTAATGCACAAGGATTTGTAGCTAACATGAGTGAAATTAATTTGCTGTCTTTTCTTATCTTTTGTAGCTTGCAGATGATCGGATGGCACTGGTGTCAGGGATAAGTTTAGACCCTGAAGCAGCCATTGGAGTAACAAAACGCTTACCTCCTAAATGGGTTGATGGAGCAGATGAAGTAAGTTGTGTGGCAAATCCAACACAAGCTTTGATTTTTCTTGTAGGGATTTATTTGAGTTTGTCAGTTACATGCTCAGGTCTGTAAGACTGGGTTTGCATCACCAGTGGGAACCCTAAAATAATGGAAATTAGCAGATTACTATTTGAGAGCTAAAGTGTTAGTCTCCTGTGTTAGGAGAATTTTTCCTCCTATGCAGTACTGATGCCTTACAAGTTATAGAAGTGTATGGACAAATGCAAGGCAATTTTCTGGAGCATCCAGTTAAAAGTTTTCCAGTATTGAGTGTGAAGCTGTCTGTGACTCCAGAAAATCCCTTTAAAACATACTCTCAGAACACATGTTGGTTCATGAGTTTGTGTGTATAGAACCCTCTGCAGAGAGGTGAGCAGTCTCTTTTTTACTACAGTGATAATCATCCTTAGAGACTTATTTGTAATTACTTGTTTGAAAGCATGTCCTTTGAACTCCTGCTGCTGAGTTCAGGCTATCCAGTGTTTGACAGAGTTGAAGGTGTTACCTGAATTTTCATTCATATTTTTGGAAGTTGGCTCAGCCTTCTTACTATGATATTATGTAATGATTAAAACATTATTCCAACTTAATGAAGCATATTTGAAAACAGCAGCCTTGCCTAAGATTGACAAGAGTAGGTTTGAAAAGCAGCAAACTCCAGGTATATGAGTGTATTCAGTTACTTCTTTGCTTTTTGTGGGATCTTTTATCTGCTTTTTGTTATACGGATTTCTTTCCATTATTTTTGTCTAGCATTTTTCAGAATCTTTTTGTCTGAAACATTAGTCACTTCCTTTTTTTAACGGGGCTTTCTGTTTTAGATTCAGTATGATATTGTCAGGGTTAAACAGAAGATGAAAGAATTAGCCAGTCTTCATGATAAACATCTGAACAGACCAACGCTGGATGACAGCAGTGAAGAAGAAAGGGCAATAGAAATAACAACGCAAGAGATCACACAGGTACCAGACTGCTTTCAATTCTAAACCTAAGAGTCTGACATACCTGTGATGTGTCAGGATGAGGCAGTGGTTTCCTCTGAGTGAAGCATTTCTTTTGTAATTGGTATTAGAGTGAGCCACAAGCTCACTCGCTGTCTCAGTGAAATGCTGAAAAAATCACTTAACCTCTCTGTTCTTTTACTTACCTGTTTGTTTTTCTACTAGGAATAGGATTGGGAGTTTTAATCAAACCACGTTTACAGACATCTCAGAAATACAAACACATATTCTTAAGGTTTCTGGTACAAGCAGTTATAAATTAAGAAAATGTGTTTGGTCAGAAGTAGTTGTGTTATTCTACTGCCCTCTTAGCTTTAAGTTGTTTGTTCATATGTTTCCATACCTTTTTAAATGTTGCACTGATCAATAAAAAGAATAATTTTAAAAATCAAAAGACCAGTCTTCCATTTGGAACTTTTGCAATGTGGTATTTTAAGCATGTGTTGCTGTGTGTGTTTTACTGATGGAATTGTTTTCTCAGTTATTTCACAGATGCCAGAGAGCAGTCCAGGTCTTGCAGAGCAGGTCACGTAATTGTACAGAACAAGAAGCACGTGTTCTCAGGAATGTAGTGTCTTCCCTAGCACAGTCCCTTCAGGACCTATCCACCAACTTCAGGCATGCACAGTCTGACTATCTCAAACGTAAGCATAAGATACAGTCCTAATGGGCACCTGTGGAAACCACTGATTAAGGTGTGCTAATTTTTTGCTTGGGAAAACTGAAGTACAGAAAGATTAACTGGTGCACACAAGAACACCAGGAGTATATTAGAGTGAAGAATAAACTTTGGGAGCTTCTGCTCCCCAGCCCATCTTCAAACTGGTTTGCTGTCTCTGCTTCTTATTGCTAAAGGAGAAGTTTCATGGTTAAATATATCAATGAAACCAGTGTTATTTCACCCATCTATATTTTTAATGCATCGTTGCTTCTCAAACTGGTCTGCAAAGCTATTTCTGTTACACTGGTGAAGCAGCTGTTGGTCTTCAGACATGATACCTGCTTGTTGATTGCTAGTCTGTGATAAAACTTCAACAGCTAATCTGTGAGAAATCAAAGTTCTGTGTTCATAACAGATCAGAAGTGCAATATCCTGATTAAAACTCCAAAATTTTGTGCAATTCTATTTTCAGCTAAGTAAGATTAAAATAATTTTGGAAGAAACCCACACAAATTTGATCTTCAGTTTTAATACTGATGTAGTATTTCTTCCTCCTGTGGTATGAAAGACACAGGTGGGACTTAGGATCACAGTTCAGACAAGGGATGTTCCTAAGAGAGGGATGTTTTTTGCCGACAGTGATTACATTTTAAGGCTCTTAACTTGCCCAACTTTTTTAATTTGATGGAACTCATTGACTTAAAATCACTGATTTAACTGGAGTCTTGCAAGTCTGGTTGTATTTGTTACACCTTGCTAAATAGTAAGCCTGTGTGACAGTTACATTTTAGGTACTGCTATTGATGTAATTATTAGCCAGATTTTCTTTCTTTTCTATCTGGTGCTTCAGCCGTTGTTCTTACTCTGATTTTAGTGTGTGTAAATATGTTCAAACCTAGTTTGCCTTTTGCAGGCATGAAGAATAGAGAAGAAAGATCCAAACACTTCTTTGACACCTCAGTGCCACTCATGGATGATGGGGAGGATGATACACTTTATGACAGGGTATGTTAGGATACTATTGCATCAATTCAATATGAACAAAAATGTTCATGTGCCTTTAATTTTAGTATGAAAAATCAAGTTGGTATGCCATAAGCATAAAAACATTCCTTAGGACAGATCTTATTTTTCAAAGTGTTTTTGTTCAGGCAGGATGAAAGGTGTACATTTTCTCTGTTAAGACTATAAATAACAGTAATTTTAGTAGCCCTAAAACTGTGTTTAAAATACAAAAAAAAAGGACTGTTACCAAATATTATTATTATTTCTTGTGTTTTCACACTGTTAGCTCAAAATCTCACTCTTGTATTTCAACAGGGCTTTACAGATGACCAGCTAGCACTGGTGGAGCAAAACACGTTAATGGTGGAAGAGCGGGAACGGGAAATCCGCCAGATTGTGCAGTCAATCTCTGATCTCAATGAAATATTTAGGGATCTGGGAGCAATGATAGTAGAACAGGTACATCAACATCACAGTGTATGACACAGGAGTTTCCATGCAGTGTTAAAGCTTCTAGACTCTTCCTGTTGCACCATCCTGTATTCATGTGCTTCTTGCTTTTTTCTGAATGTACTTTTTCAGACTGAGGCTTTCATCTGCTCGAAGTCTGCCAGAAGACTGATTAGTGAAAGAAGAAAATGTAAAAAATTAAACTGGTTATAGGCATTAGACTGAAAAAAAGCAACAGACATAAAACCTTGGAATTCTGTTGGTTACTTCTCCTGGAGATTCAGTTTAGATTGTGTCAGTCAGAAACATCAGAACTGACAAGTAAGGTGATATTGAAGGGATGTGATGTGAGAAGGTGACAGAGCTGCTAGTTAGGCACTGGGCTAAAAGGGTCCTTTAATGAAGTCCCAATTAGTTCTTCTCTAAAAGTTCATAGTTCACATAGCTCATTGGCTGGTTTCTGTGAGTGTTATTTATTCTGCTGCTCATAATAGTAATTGCTTAATGAAGTTCATTTAGGTTCATTTAGGGGCTCATTCTCTCTGTTTTCTTTAGGGAACAGTTCTAGATAGAATTGACTACAATGTTGAACAGTCATGTATGAAAACTGAAGAGGGTCTAAAACAACTACATAAGGTAAGCTGATGGAATACTTAAGCTGCTTTACATATCTAATATTTTGTGATTTAATAGTCGTTAAGTTATTCAGTCATTTTTCAATTACATATTGTTCCTTTTAGAAATGATGACTGTACAGTATAAAATGTCCAACTGCAGGGTAGTAGGAACTTTCCATACAACTTGTGTTAACATCATGCTTGATGCCTAGCATTAATTTATTTAATAACTTTCTGGACATCCCAGTAATGTGCTTTGATCTTTATATTGCTGACCTGGTTGGACCTATCTGCATTTCCTCCTTTGTTGTGAGAGCCCAGCAGTTGTGAAAAATAGGACTGGTGATTTGGTGCCTCCCTATAGATTTCACTCCATTGATATATCCAAGTTTGAAAGTATTATCTCAATTGTGTGAGCAGCAAGAATAATTTTATATGTTTTCTCTTACCATCTAACACTACTTAGAAGTTAGGTCCAAGCTTATGCATTTAATGTGAAGTTTCCACTGTGAACATCTGAAAAGGCTGAATTGGCAGCAGAACGGTTTTGTGGTTGTTTTGTTGGCTTTTTTGTTTTAATTTTAAGCTATGTTCTGACTTGTCAGCTCAGTTCAGTCCTTCCATTGCTGGAAATGAAGTAGAATGAGAGATTGATGCAAAAGCCTCTGAAGTGAAACATTTCATTTTGGAAATGTGGACATTTTATTACTACACACTTAACTTCATATTATGGGGGACTTCTAATATATGGACAGCAAAAAAGTGCCATTTGAGGAAAAGTAAAATAAATTGGTTGTAGGTTTATTCTTGCTGTGCTTAAAAGTAGATTGGGGTCACTAAAATAAGGTATTGACCATTGGTGAACAAGGCTCAAAGTATTTGTGAGCAATTTGCACAAACTGAACTGGAAATAAACGAAGCAGCTGCAATCAACACTGTTTCTAGTTTCTTGGTAGTTAATGAATTGTCAGCAAATCCCTGTTTTGATTAGAGTATGGATTTTTGGTGCAGTATAAACTTGTTTTCAGTGTGGTATAGGAATTTTTTCACCTATCATGGAAGACATAGAAAGGCCTCAGTAGTAATACCAAACACATGCTCTGCTGTGTCTAATACTTCAGTAGCTTTGTTCTGATTTAATATCTATAATGTTAATTTTCTGCTTTAATTGGCATAATTATTACAAAGTCCTGAGACAGCACTTTCACTGAAATTCCATTAATTAACTGCAGAAGTCTGGTGATATGAGTCACTAGTTACCAATTCCTGCTTCACATGAAAATTGGAATTGGTTGTGATACTTTGTCAGGCTTTGTTACGTAAAGCCTAATTAAGTAAATAATCAGAGTGGTTGCATGTACCTAGTTTCAGGTTAAAAACTTCTCTTTCACAGATCTGATCATTAATAATTACTGTCCAGGGACTATAAAGGAGAAAAATTAATATATATTTCCCTTTACGTTTTGAAGGTTTATTAATTTAAAAACAATTAAATGCAAGTTTTGTTTTGTTTAGCTTCTATTAGCAGACTTTCATTTGGCTTTTGGAGAGTTTTCTCCACGTTGCCTCCTTTTAATTCCCCTGGGAAAAAGGGGAGAGGGATGAGAAAATGTGGTTAGAAGAAAGAAGGAATGAAGCAGAAAACAGAGAACCAAATCAAAGAGCTTTCAGTTCTAATTGAAATTAAATGAAAATGCACAGCTGAATCAGGTACAATAAAAATGCCTATTAAAAATTAACTTTCATTGTTAATGTCCTTCAGATATAATACAGGGATCTTATCTCAGCAAAATAAATGAGTTAAAATGTTGTACCAGCTTTTAGTGATCACTTTGACACATGCAAATGCCTGATCTTGTTTTCCATAGTCTCTATAGCAAAGTGTTCTGACAAATGAAGCATCATTTTTCAGCATAGCTCTTGTGTCCCATGGAGGCATAAGAGCCTAAAGACTGCTGGAAAGAAGTCACAGGAAGGTTACTTAACGATTATGAAGATGCAATTTTCTTTATAGAGTCTGCTCTTGAGTGCAGATGCAAGTGCCTGCAGGGTGTGCTTTCCTTTGCTGGAGTTTGTGGTGCAGACCAGAGCTATTTTGTGGGAGCTGCTTGCAATACACCTTGTATGAAATGTCATTACCAAAGAACAATTCTGAGATGCTTCACTTAGACTGAACAAGAGTCTGTACTTTAACTTTGCAGAAATCTAAGTATTCTTTCTTTCCTGTTTCTACAGGCAGAGCAATATCAGAAGAAGAATCGGAAGATGCTTGTTATTTTAATTTTGTTTGTTATAGTAATTGTCCTTATTGTTGTTCTTATTGGTGTGAAGTCACACTAGGTTTCACTTCATTTTCTTATTTTTGGAGCTTATGTGGACTGTTTTTTTCCCCCCATGTGAATGGATGGACCTGCACTCTAGAAAGCTGCCTTTGAATGTACAAGCCCTTGTGGTGCAAAGTCTGTGCAATGTTTGTGTAGAATTCTTCAAAGTACAAGTTTGGTGATGTGTGAGGTGTTGATAAGGGTTGTATGGAGACTGTCAGGAAATTTTATGCTCCCACACAAATAATTTGGTGCTCTATGTGGAGGTACTTGGAAAGACAGTACTTAAAAGTAATTACAAGATTGAAGCTTACCAGTGAGTACAGTAGTTAGTGTGTTACTGAGAACAAAAATGTGTTGCCTTCTGTATTATGTTACAATTGTTACAAGCTTCAAATTTTTACTCTGTTATTAAGTTGTGGGACTAGATAACAAAATTGATCTAGATGTAAAGTATGTTGAGGCACAAAGATGTTTGATTTCATCCCATTTCTTCCAGACTCAAACTCCAAAGAACCAGGTAAATAGTTTCAAAAAAAAAAAAAGCTTTTTAGCAACCAGAATGTATTCCAGCCCGTGATCTTAATTTAGATACTGCACCATTACTGAGAATCAGCATAGTACTTGATCTTGTAAGTAACAAGATTTAATCACTGGCATAATTTAACACATTTAGTTAATTAAAAAATTTTCTGAGCTTGAGTAATCATGGGAATGTTTTTCCTCACCAGAATGATCATGGATATATTTTAATGTACAATTTCTTTTAAGTACAGACATTGTATTAAAGCAGTGGTGAAGTTAAACCTAAAAAACAGAGCCTCTCCTTTTGGCTGTCTACTTCATGTGGCCTTTTATAGCAGGTCTCAGTTGTTTCATACTTTAGTTGTTGTTGTATAAGCTATTTATTTTACAGTGCATCTGTCCATACCTGTGATGTTTTTGTGTAAGTGACTTCACTACAACATACATGACATCCATTTGAGTATTTCTTTCAAATGCCTGCCTGGAACAGGGTGTGTTTGTGGTCTCTTACTGACCATGAGAGATGTCATTCAAGTGACATGTTACTAGGCCTTCTATAGAGAATTTGGGTTTTTTTTTCACTATTTTTCTCAGTGGAAAACTGTTGTAGGTCATAAAAGAGAAAATTGGGCAATGTCTAATAGAGTACCCATTATTTAATTCAGGCCTGAAGTGGTGTGCAATTGTAGAGGTCTTGCCTTAATATTTTTAATATAGCTTTTCTGTAGGGATTTTTTTTCTCCCAAGGGACTGTAACTTATTTCCTTCATTTTCTGACTGACACAGTGCTCCCCATAAACTTGCAGAGTTGCTCTGCTCAAAGTCCCTGAAGTGCAGTTTCATAATAATGTCACCTGCCCCGAGTTTATCTTTACTATGTACTAAAGAGGACTTAAGACGTGGCTTTAAACTGACTTGGTGCAGGAACTGACCTGAAAGCAAAGACTACATAGACATGAAAGCCTTGGCTTTTTGTTGGCTTGGTGTGAGAAGCTTTGTACCACTCTTACCTCTAAACCAAGGGGATCTTGAACTTCCTAAACTGCCAGTTCAAATCCCTGATTAAATTAAGTAAAAAAGAATGATGCTTGTAATTGAGTGTGCAGCTCCCCTCTTCTTGTAATAGATTTTCTCAATGACTGTGAGTAAAACTACTGTCTCCCTAGTGTGCTGTCTACATCAGTTGGTGTGAAGCAGCATATTGCTATAATTTAATATACTGTATTTGCAACTTTCTCTAACATGAGATGGTGTTATTTATTTCTGTCTTGACTGGTGCTTTTGACATTTTATCATGGCTAATGAATTCAAAGAAGTAATAAAACACTTCCAACCTAATTGGGGCATTATTCATCTTTCTTAAACTCTAAACTGAAACATACTTTTGTCAATTTAATGCATCTCTATATACTCTTCATATTTAAATGAAAGCAGCAGTGACATGAAATTTTTTTGGAAAAAAAAATTAACTTCTTGTAGCACAATGTAACCTGCATTGTCAAGAGTTATTTCTAATGAGTTCTGTCTATGGTGTCTTAACTGAAGTAACTGGCTACGTATTTTCTATCCACATTATGTAAAAAATGCATTTTAATATGCATTGGACAAGAGGTTAAACTTGGATGTCAAGTGTCTTGTGTAACTTGAGCTAGAATTCATTGAAGCGGATTATGTCCAGGAAAGAACCCAACAAAACAAGTTTCAGATGTCTAGCTTGTTACAATTCAGTCTAAATACTTCCCAGTAGCCAAATCAAGCCTTCATGCTGTGCTTTGTAAAAATCTCTGCATGGAGTGTTACAGAATTGGTACCATCTGTGCTCTTGGGCAGTAGAAGCCCCAACCAAGCCTATGTAACTGTAATAGTGGCTGCTGCCTACTCGGGTGTTACAGGAGCGAGAGTTGCCTGAAGTCGTGTCTGTGCTTCTGCCCAGCCCTGCAGTGCCCTCCGCGTGCTGCTGCAGAGGGAGCTGGTGCACTCATCTGCAGGCTCTGGCCTCTCTGTGGTTGCTGGATTCTTAGCCTGTGTTGAGCCTTTTGATTCCTTACAAAGTGCAATGGGGAACTGCATGACTTGAGCCAAACAGCATTGCTAGAGCAGCTCCTGAGGCTCCGTGGCTCTTCACCTGGTGGGAATGACCTCTAGAGCTGTTTGCAGGTGCAGAACTTCTCCATTAAAACATGGTGAGGGAAGGATGGCAGGTTAGATGAGCATTTCCTACTGCTTTGCTTACCTTTAATGTAGATTTGAGGATAGTGCTGTGTTGACATTCTTGCAGTAGCAGGAACAGCAGAATTTGTACTTGATGGCTTACTGCTTGGTGGAATCTTAGGAATGTCTCCATCCTGAAAGAATTGCTCTGTTACTGTCTCTCGTATCTGCCACACCATCCATATAGATTGGAATAATGGTGAACCCCTCAGCAGTTTGTGGGTCATAGAAGCTGGAGTTGGAGCTTCTTTCTAGGGTTATCCCACCCAGGCTGTCTGGATGCCTGGCTCACCTCTGCAAGAGTTTTTCTTAGTTCTTTTACTGATGCTAATTTTAAGTGTAGCATGCACTAAAGTTACCACCATTTCCCTTCAGAGACCAAATAAGACCTTGCTCTAAGGAATTTTCTTCAGGAATTCAGCCTCTTCTTTTGAGATGTATCTCTATTACATGCATCAGCATTCACTTTTCCTGTGGAAGTGTGCTCCTTTTCTGGTTAGGTTTTCCTATTGGCAGATTAATTAGTATTGACTCCCTACTATCTGAACATTAGTAGGAGCTGCTTGGCAAATATGAGGATATCTTGGTAAATTTAAATGCTTGTTTTAAATACAATATTAAAGCTGGTGGTTGGAAAACATTGCTTCTATTTAGTGAATCCCTATGCTGTACCTTGGAGCCTATTTTTGTTTTTTTCCTATTTTTGGAATATTTTTAGATGTACATGAGGGAAAAAGGAATTTGGCCTTTTCCATTTTTATCCCTATATTTCAAAATGAAGCATTTCAGTCCTCCAAGGGTATTAAGAAGGGGAAACAGACTTTCATCTTGAACACAGCTGCATGTCAGTTGTACATGAAGGTGGCTGGATGAAAGTGAACACTTTTCCCTCTCTGAAAGAAACCCCTCTGGATGATGTGATGCCTGCAGCAGGACAGGGGCTCTCGCTGTGCACGGCAGTGCTGCTGGATCATTTTTTCCCGTTTTCCTCTCTAACCTGTGGAAATGCAAAGACGCTGTGACCGACTCCCGTGTTTGCCTCCAGCACCCAAGGCAGTTCTCTCCCAGCGGGGCAGGGAGGACCGGCCGCCTCCCACCCGCTTGTGCGGGGGAATCGCTCCCCGCGCTGCGGGAGGTGCCGCCCGGGCCCCGCTCTCCCGCACCGCGGGCCGCGCCGGCTCCCGCCGCATCCGGGTCCCGCGCCCTGCGCTGCCCCGCGCGGCCGCCGGGGGCCGCCCCGCCGAGGTGCCCGCCCCGCGGAGCCGGCGCCGGGCGGAGCCGCCGGGCTGGGCCGGGGCAGGAAGATGGCGAACGTACAGCTGGAGTTCCAGGCCAGCGCCGGCGAGGCGGACCCGCAGAGCCGCCCGCTGCTGGTGCTGGGCCAGCTCCACAACCTCCACCGCCTGCCCTGGGCCCAGCTGCGGGGCAAGCTGCAGCCGCGGGTCACCGAGGAGGTGAGGCCGGGCCGCGGAAAAGGGAGCGCGGGGTCCCCGTCCCCCCTTTCTCCACCTCCCCTTCAGACGGCGGCACCGGGGGGAGCGCGCTCCCTGCCCTGACACCGCCCTCCGGGGTCCCCCCGAGGCCGCGTCTTTCCGCCCCGAGCGGCCTCGTGGTGCGGGGGGGGCGGGGGCCGCCCGGCCTGCGGCTGCTGCGCCGGGGCCTCGGCCGCGGGGCGACCGGGCGGGGACGGGGCCCGCGGGGGGCAGCCCGGGGCCCGCGGGGGGCAGCCCGGCCCCCAGCCCCGGGGCCTGCCCCGTTATCCCCCTCAGAGCGGTCCTTAGCGGCACGGCGGCGGGGTCCAGCAGGAGCCTGTTGCCGCGGCTTCGCTCCCACCCCGCTGTGCCCGCCCCGGCTTTGCTTTGCTCGGAGGTGACACCGGGAGGTCTGCGCTTAACGTGATGACCGAGCCGGGCGTTCTCCGGTGCCAGATGGCCCGCGGGAGGCTGAGCCTGGCTCCCTGCTCGGGGGGAGCGGGGCGGCCGCGCTTCCCCCCCTCCCTGCGCGCAGCTGCTGCGGGGGAAATGCGGAGCTATTTTTACTTAGGTGGTGTAGATGGCTGGTGGCAAAATGATAAATGTTCGGCATCGCGGCTTCTAGGGCGCTGCATGTTTGGCAGATATTTTTGCTGGGCTCCTGAGCCTCTTAGGACAATGTTTAGCCTTTTTTTTTTTTTTTTTTTAATTAATTAAATTGCTGTGTGAAACAGTAACTCGGGATTAGTAAATCAATCTGCTTATCACTAGGAGAACACTCTCAACTTAAAAATCTCTAAAGCAGCCTTAGGACTAAATGGTGTGTTCTTAAATTGTCATTCGTATGGTTTCAAAGAGATGCTGTAATAGAAAGAGCATTTGTATTTTCTGGTTAATAAACAGGTCTGTCCTATTCCTGTTGCTTTTCACTCGAGAGGTTGTTGCACTGGGGGTGCATGCACAGCTTCTTTGTTTCCAAAGCCTAAAATCCTGCAGTTAAAAGAATGCCTAACTATAGTGGGAATGAGCTGGAAAGCTAAGTCTCCTACAGTTCTTTGTCTTTAAATTCTTCTTTTCTCCCCAGATCTGGCAGTCTGCTCTAAGCACCCTGAACCCAAACCCCACGGACAGCTGCCCCCTCTACCTGAATTACGCCACTGTGGCCGCTTTGCCTTCCAGGGTCAGCCGGCACAACAGCCCCTCTGCAGCCCAGTTCATCACCCGCCTGGTTAGAAACTGCCTTCCAGGAGGTGTCAACAGATGTATTGTTGTAAGTGGCTGCTTGAAAACGCTTCTGGTGAATTGTCTAGTCAAGTATTTTCTCGGTTTTTTCAGGATTTTAGCTGTATCCAAGGAGACTGGAGGTGGGCAAGTTTTGCTGATATAATTACACTGACATTTACAAGTGGTTTTGCACTGAGGCGTAAACAAGACTGAACTATAACAGCTTATGCATGCCCAAGCAGTGGGAGGGAAGTCAGGTCGGGTGTGTGTATGGAATGTCTTCAGCTAGGAAGGACCATGCCAAGGGAATGACTTGTGGCTTTTTTTCAAGCTAGGATTTATGACATTAGGAGATGCTTCAGAAGGTGGATGTAGCTGCATGCAGGGTGCCCTGTCTGTGTTACATAAGCCATTTAAGGTGCCTTGTCTGTGTTATTCAGTGCGTTTTAAATGTTGTATTGCTCCAGTGTGAGTCCTTTACAGGACAAGCTCTTGGACTGCTTTGGTCATCTTCTGTCTGAGCCTGATGAATTTGTTATTTGTTTCTATGGCTTCTCCAAATTAATTCATATTCCAGGTTATTAGAGAAGACTCATATAGTCACTGTCAGTAATGTAATTATGCTCTTGGAAAAATTATTTGCAAGAGTAGTAACTCTACTTAATTTATTTCCCTTTTAGTTAATTGGGAAAATGTTTAGCTAAAACTGCTTTCCATTGGTAGTTTCTGTAATGAACTTCAGAAAAAACATTCTACATGTTAAAAAGCATTTGTGTTAACATCAGCCACATTTTCACATAATTCCTCTCTTTGTTTCATTTTGTTTTGAACACATATTGATGGTTCCCATGCTTTTTTTTGGTCTTGATCTGTAGGCTAACCTGTGTTAATTGCTCTAGCATAATTAAAGTAGTCCAGCTCCCTTATAAGGATGTACTAATTCCCACAAAGTCAAGTCCAGCAGTGTAATTAATTTCCATACGGGTAATTAACTGAACCAGTTCACACTGGTCCTGTTTCTACTGCCCCATCCACACAAAACGTGACGTTGGGGTACGTCTGGATCCAGACACCAGTTATTCCCCCTTTCCTCACTCATTATATCACAGGTAACATCACAGAACCTTTCAGGTGTAGCCTTACTCATCCCTGACGTTGCCTGACTCGCTTGTCCCCTGGCTGCTGTTGCAGATGGTCTGTGAGCGATCCGAGGTCTTCGCTTCTGCCTGTGCCCTGGCCAGGGCTTTCCCCCTCTTCACACACCGATCTAGCGCCTCCAGGCGCACCGAGAAGAAAACTGTCACCGTAGAGTTCTTCCTGGTTGGACAGAACAATGGACCAATAGAAGTGGCAACACTTAAAGTAAGATTTTTGGGTTTTCTGTTGTCAGTTGTTTCCATTATTCCCCGAAATGTGTTGGGGTTTTTTTCCCCCTCCTTTTAATTTGTTGCATGCACAAATGCAGGAAAATTGGCTTCCTCCTGGCTCAAACCAGGACATTCATACCTATGGAATAGGTGTTTTATTTAAAGTAATAAATTATCCTGGGTCAAAGTCCCTTGAAACTGATCACACCGGTGAGTAGATGTTGAATATGGTACTGCAGCAAAGGCTGAGGATGTTACTCAGAATTTGGATTTTAGGGCTGGAAAACACCAAAGAGCACAAAGAAAATGTCTCTTTACTCATGTTTATCATAGATGCAAACAGTGTATTTTTAGCCTCTAATGTTATGTGGCCTTCTGCCTATGGGCTTCTCACTTTCTTTTACCTGGGCTAAATCTGTATGTAGCTCTGCAGGTGAATATCACAGTGAAGTCACTAAAAGTTGCTTATTCTGGGATGACATATGGCCTGTGCTATTTCTGTCTGATGTACCTCTTCAGCTGAGTTTTTCTAGCAGAACTGTAGCCAGAAACAAGACTCTGCAGAACAATACAGCTTGGAGATGAGCTGTACATAACAGTTAAATATGTATAAGTTGTCTTTCAATAGAAGATAACCAAAAGCTGTTTCCTTTGCACTTCACTATTGCAGAGTGGAAACTCCACATCGGGGAACTTCTAGCATAGTGGGGCATTCTTCTTCAAGATCCTAACTTAAAAGCTACTGCAAGGTTTGCACTTAAGCTGTTAGGCCACTACCTATTCAGTGCTCCTGGTTCTGTGCTTCAGTACAGGTGGACACTCACTTAGCTCACCAGTCAGTGAGGTTATAGAAATGCATTTAAAATGTTGGCAATGGATTTGACAAAGGAGACAGTGTTGTTGCATCTGAAATTTGCAGAATTGCTGCTTTAAGAGGTTTTTTTGGTTTTGTTTTTTCAGTACCTTTTCCTCCATGTTTTGTCCTTATTCCATGAACTGATATGGCCACAGCAAATGATGCCAGACTGGTTTTCAGGAAAGGGACAAAGACAGATGTGCTGCGAGTACAACTGTTCATCACTCAGTTTTTCCATGTCCCAAATCAGAAAAAACATAACTGGTGTCAAAACCCATTCCTTCAGATAGGTAGATCGCAAACCACTTGGGTTATTTATAACTAAAAAACAAAGCTGAAATGATTTCTATCTCCTGTTCTTTCCCTTTATGTCAGTGCCAAAACTATTACTGGCTTCCTCCAAGCCAAGTTTTCACCCCTTAAATTCAGGCAGCACCAGACAGCTAATGCAGAGCATGGAAGAGGCATGTGGTAGAATTTTTTTAAGCTAAACCTCTCCCTCAGAATGTTGCTGTATTTTGCACCTACTGCGTTGTCCAGGGTATTTTATGGTGGGGACTAGCAGAGATTGCCACGTTTTTACAAGGCACTTATTAAAGGCTGCCAGTATCCAGGTTCTCCTAAATATTCTGGAAGCCAAACTCAGGCACAGCTTATTTCTATAAGTTATATTGTTTTCCTTGGACTTGACCTTTGGGCTAGAGCACTTCCATTTACCTGCACGGCCTTAGCAGTGAATCAGTCCAAACCTAACTTGGCTCCTGAGGAGGTCCTTACTCCTTATGGGGAAGTAAAGTAATCAAAAGTAATTGTGGGGCATTGGGCACTTCTCCAAAGCAAGCCAAGGTTTATGAGTCTGCTGGGATATGAAATGTATTGAGTCTTTAGGCCAGTCTGCCCAAGCCAAACTGCAGATACCTCAGCACAACTAACTGTCCAACACTTCAGATTCCTTTGTAACCCATCTTGACTCACCCTTCTGTGTGTGGTCTTCAGTGTATTGTGGCTACTGGCAAGCTTGAACAAAGTTTCCTTCCACCTAGTCTTTTTGTTTGAAGTTGCTAGTTCACAGGAGTTAAAATTTGAAGCTTAGTGTCTGGTGCCCCCATTGGCCTTTTTGCCAGGAAACTTTTTCTTCAAGGAAGCAGCCTTGGCATGCTCACCGTGGACCATTTTGGTTCAGTCCACTCTTGCTTAGATTAATTTTTACTCAGCCCAAGGGAGGGTCAGTCCATTTTGCCACAGGAATGAGAAAACACGCATGCATGTTTTTCATAGATACGAAGTATTCCACATTACCCGTGGGCCTGCCATATAGAATGTCTTATGGTGGTAATCTTCCCTGCACTCAGGCATTCTGCCTGACGTGTATAAACTTTATGGTTTCCCATGTTGTAAATCATGTAATCACTGCAAGTTTCCAACCCAAGTAGCCTACAAACTCAATCACTTCCTAAACTGGCTTCCTCTTGTCTGTCTTTCCTCCACCTCACGTTGCCTTCTTGCTTTCACTTCAGTAGTGGAGAAGGCTATTAACTTCCCAACATCAGTTTGCTGTGGGAAGGAATACAGTTGGTTAGAAATCAGAGCACAGGGAAAGATGAGCTTAACACATACAAAAAAAAAGAAAAAAGGTTAGCTTGGTTGACGTTTTTTAATACTACACAACTGTCTGTGATGAGTTGTGGTTAAGCATTAATGTGCTTCAGAGGAACCACATCTGGTGTAGGCTGCATTGGGCTAAATTCAAAGCTATGCAGAAAACCAGCCAACCAAGGCCAGTTCTCAGGTGTCCTCTCTTCATAGTGCCTGGCAAGTGCTACAGAAGGAGTCAGGCTGGCTGCTCGAATTGTGGACACCCCATGCAATGAGATGAACACAGATAACTTCCTGGAGGTAGGTAGTACATCTGATGGGTAAGAGTTACTAATTGTAAGTCTAGACTGCAGTAATCAACAACTAGCATTGCTACTTCTTAGCAAAACCTGTATGTCAGCAGTGGGAAGCACATCAAATGACCTACCCAAGGATGCTGAGACTATTTCTTTGGCCTTTAATGTTTCATAGAACTTTGCTGAGGGGGAAGGAGGCAGAGTGTACAGCTTGGGTAAGGCACTGGGAGTCAGAAGATGCAAGTTCTTGATTCAATCACGGCACTAGCTTCTTAGCCATTGCTAGTGTTGGCTTAAGCCTGATGGTGATAAGAGTTTCTGAAATTATGGGACAAAAGCTGACATGTTTCCAAAATAGTTTTATCATTAAGCTCTTGATAACAGACATATTCCTGTCTTATTGCATCATGATCCAACAGAGAGAACAGCTGGCCTTTACCTCTGAAGATTTCTTTTACTGGCAGAGCTTAAAGGTCAGATTTGTATTTCATGCCATAGTAAGTCAAGGATGTCTCAGTGGAATTAGGCCATTGGAAAACCAGCAGTATTCCCAAAATTGTGAATGTTTGTATGTGTATGCATGCAAAAATCACACAAAAGCCTTATGTAGGTACCCATGTGTGTGGAAATACACAAGTGTGTCCTTCTGATGACTGACTGACAATGTCCTTTTTCTTTTAATGATTAAGGAAATCAAAAAAGTTGGCAAGGATCTTGGGATTACTCCTACCATTATTCGAGATGAGGAGCTGAAAGAGAAAGGCTTTGGAGGTACATCTTGCTGAAAATCCAGCTTTCTTCCTAGCAGTTAATTGGAATGTTTTGCCATCTCCATTGTAATGTTTTACTTGCCCATTTTTGAAACAGTTTGGGTGGCCATAGTATTCCAAGATGTTTTAGAGAAAATAGTCAGAGATTGCCCCCTACAGCCTTTCTTCTCTGTTTTCCAGGTATCTATGGAGTTGGCAAGGCAGCTCTGCATCCCCCAGCCCTAGCAGTTCTCAGTCACACTCCAGATGGTGCTACACAGACCATTGCATGGGTGGGCAAAGGTATTGTGTATGACACTGGAGGACTCAGCATTAAGGGAAAGGTACATAAACACTTGTTCTGCTGCTGCCTTTGCTTACGGTGTTCATTTCTGATGGAAACAGTTCAGTTAATGGCTGTAGAAAACCAAAGTATATGTATCTGAGTACACACTTGATGTACTGTCACGATATAGACACAGTCTATCAGGGAGAAGACCAAATAGGATTCATGGAACACTTTTCAGAGCAGTTAAATAGCTACCTGTTTTTTTGCCTTGTAAGTATTGCCGACTGCTAGAAGAAAGTTAGAAACAAAGATATTTTACTTCTGATTTTAGAGGTAGATCCAAACTCCATGTTAACTGGCCTCAGTGCAAATCTTGTAAACAATTGTTTTTCTTTCTTACAAATTAGCAGCAGAGGTTTAGTATTTTCCCATGATAAGGCAAGATCCACCAGAAAGCAAATGCATGTGTTCTGTGTTTCTGTCATGGCTGAGCACTGTCAAGACCAGAGTTACGGAAGTACCAGGATTACTAGTTTCAGCAGGCATTGCTGTGAAATTCTCTTTTAAAGAAACAAAAATAAGATTCCTATGGTTCTACTTCCACAGACTACTATGCCTGGAATGAAGCGAGACTGTGGTGGAGCAGCTGCTATTTTGGGTGCCTTCAAAGCCACTGTAAAGCAAGTAAGTAAAATGTGTTAATTGATATCATGTATCCCAGCATTGCCAAGCAGCAATCTGGCTTTTGGATATATTCCCAGATATAGGGGCCAGTCTAAGCCTGAAGTTCTGACCCACTCTTAGTGATCTTGTGCAACTCTGCTCTTTCTGCTATTTCAGGAAAATATTTCCAGTCTTTATTGGGATCTCGAGAATTGTGAGAAATTCCTTGAGTGCTAATTTTTTTTGAGAGTGTTTCCTGAATTTCAGAGTTTGTTCTTTGGACTGAATGTTTTCTAGTTCTTTGAATCAGATTTGTACTTGAGTTATCCAGTGCTGATTTTGTTTAAGCTGTGGGATTTGGGACAGCTGTAGTCCCCTTAGTGAAGAAGAGGATGAGTTTGGGATATGAAGTATGTCCATATTCCAAATCCAGTCCCAGTTTAATACTAACCTACTGGGGAATTGGCAGCTCTCATCTCATCAGGAGCTGCTTGTTGCTTCTGTGGTCAGAAAGTAGTAGGAGGAGATGAGAAGTCAGGTATTGAAATACGAAGAATTTTTTAAAAATGCATATTGTGCTTTAACAACACGAACTGGGGAGACGGAGCAGCCACTGCCAATAAAACTCTGCCCTCTCCGCAAATCCTGTGACCGAGTCTTGCTGACAGAGCAGCTCTTGCCTCCAAGGAGTATCCAAAGTTCAAAGAACATTTACTGCTGCAGATTAATGCATGGATCTGATGGAAGCTTTGTCCAGGGGATGATCAGTGCCAAATCCCCGTTCTGTGCCTTGGCCCTAGCAGCATGTTTGATGTGGAAAGATTGTAAACTTCACAGTTATCTGCAGAGACTTAAAATTGAAAACAGATCTGTGAGCTGCATCTTAGGCACAGCAGTTAGCTTTCCGTTACTGAGTCCTTCAGAAAGTTAGATCCCATGTTTGCAAGGGACAAGAGCTAGAACTTTCACAGTCCTTTGGGAGAGTCTGGGAAAGCCATGGATGTGGAACCTCTTTTTGCTGCTTCAGTCCTTGTTTCCAAAGTAGCTTTGAGTGAAATTATCACAATCACAGTAGGTGTGAATGTAAGTGATCTGTCACTTCATAACCAATTAGTTATAAGAATGAATAAACTGGCAGTGATATGTTTGAACAACCAGCCTGAAAAAGCTGTCATACCTCAGAAATCTGTGCCTTTATGTGGAAAAACAAAAGAATTATCTCACTGCTTAATTTTACAACCCTACGTGTGAAGACCTGTTGATGAAATCCCTGCAGAAAACATATTCAGAAAGGCAGTGGAAAGAATTTGTCGTTGTTACTGTTTCAATACCATTTTTTTTTAAAGTGGTCTTAAGAACAGTGTAAAGTTGGCAGAGGTTTAAATTAGCTATGCTCTGTCACAGAGACTGCAGTTGGAAATACATGTTGGAAAGAAAGCTCAGTGGGAAGAGAGGCAGAGGTTATTATCCATCTTCAGAAAATATCTCCCTACGTGCTGTTCAACAGTTTTACAATGTGATTTTAAAAGGCTTTGGATAACAAAAGTAAGCAAGTGATTTTTCCTAGAAAGATGCATTTCATCCATTGTGAGCTTTCCAACAACATTTCACTGAAGTTTAAAAAATCCTTCTTGATCGTGCATGTTAACATGGTGAATCCTGCTTTTGAAGGTCTACAGACCAAATGAGTTTCAGGAAAAGGTTACTGGTACTGGAAGTGAGTTTTTACTTTTTGAGAGTAGATTAACCACATCTCCCACTTGGAGGAGGAAGATTTGGTGCAGTTCAGAGAGATTGTGAATAGAGTGGGCATTTTGCTGCACAGATGGAAGGATGTCTCATTAACAGTTAAGTGTGCCCACTGGCTGGACTAGAAACTGCAAAGTTACTTTTACTTTATGGCTTCTAGATGCTGCCTGATATTTTGAAAGGTTTTGATTGATGCATTTGCCCTTTAGACTTCAGAACATGAGCTGATTCAGCAAGTCCAGATTTCTTCAGCTATTAAGGCTAGCTGTTCCAGCTGAGGAGGAGCTATAATTTCATTTGTTAAATGCTGCTGTTTCTGTTCCTAGTATCCCCACACACAATACAGCCATTGTATAAATAAACAATATCATAATACTTTTATAATAGCATCCATAGCAGTATAAACACTTGATTTTAGACCAAAGTAAACCAGAACTGAATATGCCAGAAGAGAGGAGGCTAAAGGGGAGGAAAAAAAAGTTGAAATGCTGTGGGCCTCCCAGCAGATATGATCTATATTAAAAAAAAAAAAAAATAACACCCACGCCCCAAAAAAACCCCACAACCCAAATCCATTTTAGCCAGGGATACTTTTTGTTTTAGATGGAAAGAGAGAGGATAGACCCTGGTAGTGTGTATCTGATCTGTGGTGCAGGGCAGATGCTGAAGGAAAGCAAACTGTGTCTTTGGCAGCTGGGATCTACTGGGACATGTTGTACCACCTGGTTCCAGGATTGCCACTATCAAAGTTACTTTCCAACAGAATTCTCAGAGATGGAATCTGTTCACTTGGCATTGTTACTGTTTTTTTAGGGAAAGTATACAGTTCACAAATGGCTGCATATACTATTTCCATTGTTTTCCCCTCTCACTGTAGGTTCTTCCCTAGTGTGGCAGAAAGGATGGGAAGGAGCTCAGTTTCTCAAATGGCCACAGTTGTATCTTTGTTGTTATTGGAGACTCAATAAATGCGGTGGAAAATACAGGGTTTGAAAAATAATCCCAAGTATTCTGACTGGCTGTATAATGTGCTCTCATAAGCCTTTGTAATTGTCCTGTTGAAAGCATCCATTGCTTGGGTCTTTTCTTTGTGGCTGTGGAAGGTGAAGACATTACACAGTCCAGACATTGTTTGTGATTTCTGTTGTGAGTGTATGTCAGAGTTGCATTAAAATCAGATGAGTGAAGTGTCACATCTTTGGAGATGTATTCTGCTGATTTTCATACAGGGGTACTGTGGTTTAGTGACTTAAGGTTCATTTTTGGTGAGCCTGGCAGTTTCCTGGTGAGCTCAGTGGGCTCTGGAGTTGTGCATGTGGAGATCTTACTGGAGAGGACTGTAAGGAGCTGAACATGCTCTTCCCAGGTAGTCAGGTTGACTAGACACAACCACCTCCACGCTGCATATAAAGATGTTTTAATTCAGATGCTTTGCCACTGAGAGAAGATTGTACTGACCACTGCATAATTGACAAGGGCTTTATAGATACCTTCCCCATTTCTGTCACATGCATGTAGGCTTTTATTCACTCTCCAGTGGGAACTTTTAAACCAGTATTAGATGTTACCTTCTTGCCTGCTTTCTTACAGCTTTTGGCCTCAGTTTCAGGACACAAGACATTCTTTACAGATTTCCCATGTCATTAGTGGCATTGCTGTCAAGAAATCATAATCCCTCATTGATTTCAGTCCAAATAAATTAGCTTGATGTGAATCAAAAGCCATTTCTCTCCTATGTTTGTTACAGGGTTTTAAAGACAATCTTCATGCTGTTTTTTGTTTGGCTGAGAATGCAGTTGGACCACGTGCAACAAGACCTGATGACATTCATGTTCTTTACTCTGGAAAGTAAGATTGTATATATCCTTTTCACAGAAACATTGAGAAGAAACATCATCTTTGGTTCTATTTATCTGTGTACCATGCAGGTTGTGAACCCATCCCTTATCAACTTCCCTCAATATTGGTAATAGTATTTCAGACAGCCCTAGTAGTGAGTTTGAAGTGCACTTAGAGTTTCCTGTTGGGTATGTAAATACATGTCAATATATATATTGTATATCATAAGCTGAAGTTTCCTTAAAGCACTCAGGTTTACCCATTTTTTCCAGTACAACCAGTTTTCTGTGTCCATCTGTAGTCTATATTGTCTCAGTTGCAGAGACAGGTGACCATTCTGTGACAATCTTTTCTTAAGCAGAGCATGATACCTCTTGGGATGGCAGTCATTTGTAAATCCCAGGTCCACATGCTGGGCATCATACAGGCCCAACAGGTAGTCGCAGCCATGAGGACAGTACTGTTACACCTCTTTCCCATGTGTGCTATCGATGCTTGCAGCTGGGGAATAAACAGCCATACAGACTTGCAGAGTCAAATAAGACAGCACAGTGTTGTAGTCTGCTTTTTCAGGAGTCTTACCTTCCAGCCTGAAGCACTGTTGGATTAAATGCCCTCTCTTCTTCCTAGAACTGTGGAAATCAATAACACTGATGCAGAAGGTAGACTGATACTGGCTGATGGAGTAGCTTATGCATGCAAAGATCTTGGAGCTGATATCATTCTTGATATGGCCACTCTTACTGGAGCTCAGGTACTGATACAGAACTGCTGGCAGACAGGGAGTGTGTGTCCTTTTGCTGTCTGCACATCATGCACTTCATTGCCTCTGTCCTGCTGGTCTTTGGTGGAAGGTAGATATTGTGAACTATTGTGACTGATGGTGACTTCCAAAACTTATGCAAGAGTTATCAAGAGCAGCCCCAGTAAACTGTAACCCTCTGTACACATGGCATGCTGGGAATGTGTTTCATTTATAACTGCAATACTCAAGCAGGGATTTTTTGTTCTTTATCCACCTGTTCTGCTTTTGCAGTCTTAAAGAGAAAATGGAATTCTGATGATGATATTGGCAGCTGATGTAAGTGATGGAGTATTCGATGTTTGCAGTTCAGTACCTTTATAATTAGCAAAACTGATTTGAATAGTGATTAGAAATTTTCTTGTCCATAAAATGGCTTATATTGTAAGTCATACAAAAATTACACAAGGGCACATATTTGATGCTGTTGTTTTTGGAAATTAGTTCCTGTTTCATACAAGGCTGCATTGACAAGCAATGATTCTTGTGGTTTCATTTTCTAGAAAATTAATTGGTTTTCATATTAGCTTCCCATCACTGTCCTGCTGGAAAGCTGATGTGATGGTGGCTTCTGGGTTTGGTGTATTTGGAAGGAAGAAACTTTTCTGATGAATGAGGATGTTACATCCCAACTGTTTGTGTGGTTTACAGACATTGCTGGGGTATCCTCTGTGTGTGTGTTAGATATTTTATATATAATTCATTGCTGATTTCATTTCATTTCTAAGGATAAATAATTGTAAAGTGCTATCATTTGTTTGCTCAGTAACTATAAAGAAACATTTTTGTGGGACAGTGGTTTGAACAGGCCAGACAAATGCATACTATTTCCCTGCAGAATGGATTTTCAGAAGTTTTAAAAAGATTCAGAAGTAGCTACAATCTCTTTGTCTAACTTGTAACCCTACCTTCTCGTGGAGCAGTTTTGAGGCATTTTTTTGTCATGGTGGCTTTGTTAAATGGAAAGCAGCTGTTATGCTGAGAGGGAGTAGTACAGAATTATCCTACCCATCACAGTTAAGATGTCTCTTTCCTGGTTTTGTCTTCTGTCTCACTAGGGAATTGCTACAGGAAAGTATCATGCTGCTGTCCTTACCAATAACGAAGAGTGGGAAAAGGCTTGTGTTAAAGCTGGCAGGAACTGTGGAGACTTGGTCCATCCTCTTGTGTATTGCCCTGAGCTTCACTTCAGTGAATTTACCTCTGCTGTAGCTGATATGAAGAACTCTGTAGCAGTAAGATTTTTTTTTTTTTTCTGTAAATGTAATGTATTCTATAAAAATGTGTGTTTTCTAGAAAATGTGCTGGCCTGTTGATAGCTGGCTGAAAGCTCTCTACAATGGCTGTAACCTTGTAGAAACAGGCCATGGAATTATGGTCTTAAGGTTTTTTTACTTGGGGTTTTGCAGCTGTATTTCACTACACTTGTATTTAGTGTCATTTTTAAACGGGGTAGCCTGCTGCAAAGGTATCTTTGGGCTGCTTGCCCTGTGAGCATGGCCCTAAGATGAGTGCACATAAAACCAACGTAGACAGTAACTGGGAATGCAGAAACCAGGAAAGTGAGGACAGAGGCCTCAGGGATCGCTGCAGCTGCCTTTGCTGTGTTTGAGTTACAGTGTGCACTGAGTTCCAAAAACACTGCAAGAAGGAGCTTAGACAGAACAGGAATTGAGCAGGGTCAGACTGCTACCAGGGATTAAGTCAAAGGATTTACAGTACAGCTGCTTTGCAGGACTTTGTTTTAGGGCCATTCTTTAAGCTCTGAACTAGATTTGTACAACTGTCATTTCTGTAGGCAAGAATAAAAAGCTGACATTTTATTTGCCAGCAAGATCAACTGTATTTTTATGATTTCTACAGGACCGAGACAATACTCCAAGCTCCTGTGCAGGGCTCTTCATTGCTTCTCACATTGGCTTTGACTGGCCTGGAGTCTGGGTCCATATAGACATTGCTGCTCCTGTCCATGCAGTGAGTATGTTCCTATGACTTCTAATGTTTTCCTGGTCAAACAAGCTATGTAAAGAAAACTGCTTGTGCCTGCAGATACTCTGAATTCTGTGCCATCAAACTCAAAGTGAGAGAATTAGGTGGAGAAGAGTTCTTGTGAAAAGCACTGACATCACCTGTGTTGGGAATGTCTTTGTTTTGTTTGCTTCATGTGTTTGTATTTTTCTTTTTGGTTAGAAAATATCCTAAGAGTCACTTTAATCAGCAACGTCTTTATCACTGTAAACTTTGCCAACTTGCCTGCTTTCTGCTCATGGCAATAATCCTAGCCTTCCATTTTCACCCATGTTGTTCTAAGATGATTGACCAGAGTTGATCATTCTATCTGCTGAGCTGCAGAAGAGAAAACATGTGTTTCCTCTTGGGGGTTTCCCCTCCTCCCTTTGATGCAATTTGTATATATTTTTTCCTAAAAAACAAATCAATTTTCTCCTCCCACCTCCTTTTTTTTAAACCAAACTGACTCAGCTCATACTCCAAATCCTTGCTCATGCTGGATGGAACGTTCCCTGCCCTGAACAGTGCTGGTATGAATTCACCCTCAAGTCAGTGAACTCTGTTCTCATGTGAATCAACTCATGTGTTGGTCCAACCTCATGAGGACAGATTCCAATAGTGGTGAGGATAGAGAAGCACAAGCTGAGCAGGTCTGCCATGGACCCCAGGTATTTGCTTTGGCCATAAGCAATCATTGCTCATTTTGCACAAGTAGGTAGATAAAAACTCGACTCAGATAATACAATCTGAAGTGTGAATTGTTCTCTTTTTTTTTCCCTTAGGGTGAACGAGCTACTGGCTATGGTGTGGCTTTGTTGCTGTCCCTGTTTGGGGGGGCATCTGAAGACCCTTTGCTAAACATGGTGTCCCCTCTAGGGTGCAATGGAGACTCTCCCACTGAAGATATGGAGAGAGATTCCAAAAGGCGGCGCCTGGTTTAACGCGCCCCAGCCCTGGGTGCTGGGGTACCTGGGTTACCTCACTTTGCACTGATTCATTCTCAAGCAATGAAAATGTCACATGTCAGAAACTGCCATTTTATTTTATTTTTTACTATCATGGTAAGATTTATTACTTGTTTCTGATAAAACCAGCCTAATTTCTTGTTTGTTTGGGTTTTTGTTTTGTTTTTGTTTTTTAAATTATTGGTGCACACAGTTGCTGAACAGTATCAGTGGTGCAGAGTCCAGGCTCAACTAACTGTATCAGGAAGAGGGCACATCCTCCTCTGAGCTCCTCACAAAACCTAACCAAGTGCATTAATGCGTAAGAAGCTCTCTCTAGTCTGAAGAAGCAACTGCAGCTATTGCTTACAAAGCCTTCTGAATTACTTATTATATGTGAGGTTTTATCAGACATTTCTGCAGGCCCCGCTACATCTCAGAACACAGGATGAGGAGCAAAAACCTCTAGACTTGGGTTTATTCAGTGACAATTTAGCTTAGCAGCAAAGGAGATGTAATGAAAAAAGGTTTATAGTTTTAATAAGGTGCTGTTTCCGCATGTTTAATGTTTTTCTGACCAGTAAAATCAGTGAGAGTGGTCCAGAACGTATCTCTCCATAAATCTTTCACATATGAATTACAGAATGTATTCATGCTAATTGAGGAAAAAAAAAATAGGGCGACTGTGATTGAGTAAAATCGGTTTACAAAGCAGAGTGGCTTCTTGCCACTTAATAATTTTATTATTATTAAAGCAGCTTACATATCCCATGTGGTGTTTCATGGTGTTATTTACATTGCTGAGAACACTGAGTGCTCCAAAAGTTTGTGGACGACATCATTACTCTCTTCAAATTCCATTCCCAGCACTCATACATCTGAAAGCAGGAGCTAACAGGGGCTTGTACTCAATGGTTTGGGGCAGTTCTGAGGAACTTCCACTGATTCACTTAATTTGTTTCAATGAACAGATGCATAAGTATTAGTTTCTATATAAGCCGGCCAGAAGGGGCTTACAGGTAATAGTTTGGCTGGGACACATATGGGAAAGTTGTCCCAGTTTCTGTAATGTCAGCAGCAGAGGTGGGAACAGCGACTGAGTCTGAACAGTGCAGGTCCCTGCCGGGGTCCAGCATCAGCCCTTGGAAACATTTCTTGGCTCAACCAGAGTGTTCATGGTGAAAAATCCCACCCAGCACACACTTTTGGCTGCTTTGCAGATAAAGTCAAGCTGAGTTGTGATGAATTACACCTTTCCCTGTGTCAGAGGTGATCTCTGGAGAGAACTGCTGCTGGGTTTTAGATGGTGTTCCAGCAGTGAGGTACACATCTGGATTAGGCATGGGTCTTTGATTAAAGACCTCTTGGACAGCTTAACACAGAACAGAGAAGAAACATTTTTCATTTTGGTTTTGTGGCTATGTTTGAATCTGGGGTGGATTGTAGCCTTTTTTTAAAAAAAAACAGAAGTTTATTATGTCCTGTATTTCCTTCTCTCATTGTTTTTGGTTCCTAAGTCTACTTGATCTTAGTTTTAGGAGATATCTACATATAGATATCTGTAAGTTCTGCCTTTGGTCATTCTAGACACTTGGTATAAAGCACTGTCTGGTACCAAAAACTGTTGTGGAAAATCTGTTGAAGAGTAACTGTCATTACTGACTTGCTCTGACCACTGAAGTTAATGGCAAAATGTTCCAATTTCAGTGCTCTGAAATCAAGTTCTCGATCTCCATCCTGTAGAAACACTCTCCAAATTAATAAATTCTAATCTTGAAATACAGTGTTTTGCCTAAATGAGGCAGATTTTTACATAAAAAGTAGCCTGTGGTTGCGTGGCATAAGGCTAAATTCTAATGTTATTCACTGAATACAGCAAGCCCAGATAAAACAGAAATGAGACTTTCATGACATGATCATAGTATTCAATTTTACTGTGTCTCAAAGCATATAATTCTGCTGAATTTAATTTGGGAGGCACTTAATAGAATTCATTTTTAAAAAGAAATGTCTAATAGTAAAGAAATTTAATACAAAATACCTGAAAAAAATGGGATAAATATTTAGGAACCATCTTGAGTTTGCTTAGGCAGAGTAAAATAAATCAATCCAACACCTAACGGTAGAAAAAGGTCTGATGCACGCCAGAAGGAGCTGTGAACCACATTTACCAAATAAAATACTTCTGTATTTCAGAGAGCTTGCACTGGGATCATTCCTGTTAAGCTCACAATGTCTTTAGAACTTAAGTTCTCCAAGACCTTCCACCACCTCCTGGATTTACTGACCTTCTTTCAGGCAACAGGCAATTTTAACTTCTGCTGCAGCATTTGCCCAGAAGGATCTTGGTACGAGACCCCGCGGCAAGTACAAAAGGGGAGATCCCAGAACTGCCTCAGAAGTAGCAGATACTCCCTGTGGTGCTTTGGGCCCAACACAAGAACCAGCCCCGGGGCCGCTCGCTCCGCTCCCCTCACACACCGCGGGGTGAGGAGCACAAAGACCAACCAGAAGCTCGTGGGTCGAGACAAAGGGCAAGGAGGGCTCTTCACCGGTTGAGGTGACGGGCAAAACAGGCTCAACTTGGGGAAAAAAATATTAATTTAGCACTAATCCAGCGCACACAGGACGCAGACAACACAAAGAGCGATCTTTACAGAGTTACCCCCCCCCCCCCCCTCCTTTCTTCCCGCCCAAACCTCTTCGTTCCCGGGGCAGCGGGTGCGGTTCGGAGCCCTTTCCCGCCGCTCCCTCAGGGAGAAGGGTTCCTCACAGTCCTGTCCTGCTTCCCCACGGCGTCCCTCCCGTGGGGGGAAGCCCCCCACCAACCTCCCCTGGCGCCGGGGTCTCCCACAGCTGCATAATCCGAGCCCACAGGCCAAGCTCACCTCTTCTGGCGCCTTCGGGGAACGTCCCGCCACGCTCCTCCGCGGGTGCCGGGCGGCAGCCGCCATCTGGGCGTAGGTCGCAGAGAATCTTCTGCTCGGGCCCCTTCGTCCTCGTAAACTACCGGGATCTTCACAGCAGTACTGCCTTTCAGCTCTCCAGCTCAGCTGCTCTTTCTCTTCAGTGCTCGTTCTGCTCAGGTTTTGTGTAAGTTCTTTCCTATGTTAATGGCAGAGGCGCATCTATTGTCCCTCTAATGGCTCCTTGGCTGGTTTGGGGCAGGGGAAGCTTCGCAGCTTCTTAGCGGAGCCACCTCTGGGGCCCTTCCCCAGTATCAAAAATTCCGCCAAACCAAACCAGGACACTCAGAAATGAATACATAGGATAGTTACCAAAGAGAAGTATGCCTGCATCGAGCGCCACGGCTGGAATTCGGGCTCTGCAGCTGCCATGCACTTCTAACCACTTAACTGAGCACCAGACAGAACCCGTCTGGTGTTCTTACTGCCTCTGTCTTGACTGACATGATTGGTCCACGATTACAAACACATTTAACTTTACAGTGCCTTGTGTGTCACCAAGCAGCATGGTTATTCACAGGAGACAGTTCCAGACACCTCAGTGGATTTAGGTGACTACGCTTGAAGTATCCTCTGGCGCCACTTAAGCAACTTCAAATGGGAACACTCCAACGCTGGGCAGTGTGCATCTGAGTGTTTTGTAGAGCTGCTGTGGTCTGGCTCCTCCGTGCTGAGGGGTACCCTGGACCAGCCCTTCAGAGACAACAAAGCAGCACAGGGCTCAGTGGGTCACTGAAGATCACCTCAGTATCTAAGCAGAACACTGAAACTTGGAGGCTCCCAAGCTCTGGGTTCACAGATGTCCCCCCCACTCCTCAGCTGCCTTCTGAGCAACACCAGGAGATGGAGCAGGATCACAACATACCTGGACACCAGGCTCCAGAAGCAGCATAAAGCCAGGGAGGTGCCTCTAAGTTGTTTTGCAGGAATTAGAGCTTAAATCATTACAGCTGTGGGCCCAGTGCTTTTAAGAGCAGCTGACAGTAACACACAAACTTCCCAGGATGCTTCCTTCTCATTTTTTCTCTGGAGCTGAGGTGTTGCTACTGAAGGATGGTCAAGCAGTGGAAGCTGACACAGGCAGCTGGTGAGTTAGAAAGCTCCTTTACCATGACTAGCTAGCTGATGGCTCGCAGCAAAGCACTACTGCTCTTTATCTTGGTGACAGCAGTGTCCTCTGGGCAGTTGTTTGCTAGGTAGACTTGGGAGGGTAGGACAAGAGTGATCTGGTTTGCATGTTGAAGTGAAGAGGAGTTAGTGTTTCATGGGTTGTCAAAGAACGATGTGCTCAGTCAGGGAGGAACCTGTCTGTGATGTCAATTTGTAATCCTTACCACAGGAAAGGCCTTCTCTGGCTTTGCTGAATTTAGACTGGAGAAAATTAAGCCGGCAGTGTATTTTACCACTGCTAAATGCTGTCTGAGCTGGGGACTGGGGGCAGGTGCTTCACCAGAATTTTATCAAAGGTTCAGTCCCTAGAGAAAGATGGATTTGTGCAAAGCCAACAAAGCCTGTGATTTGGGGAGATAAAGAGAAACTGAGGTGGGACTTGCTGTGTTTGTTTCTTGTTCTCTGTTACTTTTCCTCTGTCATTTTCCTCCCTGCTGCTTCATATGTGGGACTGAACAGCCTTCAGTGAACATTAAGGTGATATGTTAAAGTCTCTCAGCTAATGAGTGTTGAATTTGTGTGTCATACTGGGGTCAGAGGAGCCCCTTACCTCATAACTTCTGTGTATGGAGTCCAGAGATGTGCTGGGGCTGGTTGGTCACCCCTGCCATGGACTGAAGAAGTGGCATAAGGAGAAATGGAGGCTGCATTCTGCATTTCACAATCATTTTCCTCTCCTGTCCTGTAGGCTGGGGATATTTCTGCAAAGAAAGATGTTAGTTTGCCAGAGCTGCTTCAGAAGTTTTTGGGAAAGGGGATTGCACAACAGGAGTCACTTACCTTTTCGGACTCTCTCCAGCCTTGCTGATGAAAATGTTAGCATATAAATAGTATAAGCACAGACCCAGCTAGAGAACCTGAGGGTTGTATTAGTCCAGACCTATTTTGGTTCCCTTTGGCTGTGTTGGACGTTATCTGTATCTTCTGGTTTGAGTTCTGCTGAGCAGCTGAGCCGTGCTGGGCATCTGGGGGTGGAGGGATTGTGGACACTTCCTATGTTTTTTGAGTACAGCATGAGAATGGAAGGCATGGAAATCCCATCCTGATTGTAATTTGGACAAAATTTTGGACCTTTTTAAAAAAAAAAAAAAAAAATTGGTCTTTGAGGCATCAAGATAAGCAGCTGTATTCCAAGACTGTTCTAGGTGAGTCAGGGCAGCTTTTTGTCTTCCAGTACCTGTGCAAAAATATATTATTAATCATGTTTGCTACAGCAGGGCTCAGGACCTGCTAGAAAAGCATCCATTCAAGAAAAGGGTCCTTTTATACTTGCACTGCACTGCATCAGAAGCTGCACAGTCACGCTAAACAATCAAATTGATTTGTTGTCCATTTTCATGTGTAAGGGGTGGAATTAGTACACGTAATTCCTTGGTCCCCATTGTGGCTTGTGTCCTGGAAATTCTATTGCCATGATGTGTGATGACTTGCTCTGGACGGGCAAGTAATAGTTTTCAAAAACTGCAGTGTGAGGATTTCTATTTTTCCTTTCATGTTTTCTTTCAAACACTTCTGTTACACAAAACCCACAGAGTGAGTTCCAAACAGTGTCCACCCATATGAAACCAGACCTTTTTTCCATAATCTTTTTATAGATTTGATAATATTTAACTCAGCATGTATTTAAAATGTATGGAGTACATAAAATTTATTATAAATGGCACCAAACAGGCCAATGGCTTTTTAATATCACTGCCACAAGACTGCATTTTAACCTATTTCCTGTCTGGATCCATTCCAGTGGCAATTCCAGGAGGGGAATATATTTAGTCTATATTTACTTAGTCTGTTTAACTTTCAGTTAGTGTCTTTGGCTCATCCCGTGGCCATGCTATTTTGGGATGATTTATACAATATTTACATTAAATTCTGCTAATATTTCCTTGCCTCTTGAAGTCAGATTACACTATTTACATCTCAAAGGCCCAAGCTGGAGGAAAAAGCAGCTGTTCCAGGCACCAGAGATAATTTAGTGTAGGAGAGGCTGCCAGAAATGAGACCATGTGTCTGAAATACTCATCTAGTAATTATTGAGGATTGGACCAGTCCATGAAGAAAGGGGGAAGGCTTACCATGGCAATAAGAAATGTGGTTGGTAGGGTCTGATGGTCTGACAAACCAAAATAGGTGGATTTGACCAGGGACCAAAGTTGAGCCACATGGTTTCTGTTAAACCTCCTGGAAATGCACAGGGCATAGGATTTTCTAGAGTACTTTAAATAATTTCTTTTTAGAGAATTCAAATGTGACTACTCAAAAGTCACATATTTGACCTCTTTGTTAAGGCTAAATGAAAAGCCAGCAGACAAAGAAGAGTGCAGAACAGAGACAATTCCCACCACATCCCTAGTAGTAGAGCAAAGGAGGCAGCAAAAAGAGAACTGTGTGTCTTACTCAGGCCTCTGTGGGCTTTAGCATGAGAAGTAAGGACAGTGGTGCTCAGGTGTGTGATTTAGCCTTTTACAAAGCTGCAAGACAGCTTCAAATCAAAGTTTGGGTGCTGAGGCCATATTCCATACAGCAAAAAGGTCCACTTTGGATTTATAACAAAAGTTAAGACAGTACATTCAGCAACTGTTACTGTAACTGCAAGTATGCATCAGAGAAAGGGAAAAATCCCAACAGTATTTGGCAGAACTAATGGTTTGTCTGCACTGATGGCATAATACAATGTAGTGGTCCAGGGAAAAAATTCAAACTGTGAAAATATTTGACAACTACCGTTATCTGGGATGGAGGGGAGGGGAAGAAACCAAATTAGCTGGAATTTCAGACTATAATTATTCTCAGAGGAATCTGCATGATCTTTTAAGTATAGGGGAATGTTCCAACAGACATTCTTAATGGTTTGAAATGCTGGAGAACGAGTCTTTGTAAGCCTGTGAAACTTTAGAGTGCAAAAATATTTTTCTCTTTTTACACAACTTAGTTCTCATTTTCAAGTTGATGAATTATCTACAGTTCCTGAACAAAATGTTTTATATCCTTGCTAAACCACTCTAACATTAATCCTAAAGGGCATCCATTGTACTTTAAAAAGGTCTTGTTTGCAAAGTTGCTCACCTCAATACTAAGAAAAGCTTTAGCTTTAGTAAGAAAAAATGTACCTGTGTATAAATAATAGCTGTCATTGGAAGGATATTGTTGGCCTTGGAACAGATAACATGATCCAGAATAAAAATAAAAATGGGCGGAGCCAAAGTGAGAATGAAGCAGAAATCCTGTGATTGAGAATGATAATGAAATACCAAAGTCTTTCTGACTTGGACACCACAGGTTGTACAAAGCCAAGCACAAAGAGGACTTCTCTGGCTCCTTCAGTTCATTGGCATGAAATATCCCGAACCAAGGGGGGAGGAGTCCAAATGAATATTTTTTTATTTTCTAGGAAAAAGAGTACAAGACTGCTAAAGAGAATGTTTAACCCAGGTGATTAAATAAATCAGGCCAGGGGATGGCATAGTGGAACATCTTAAGAACTGCAGGTGTGAGGTGGTAACAGCATGTTAACCAAGTCTTTTGTAAAAGCTTTTACTGACTTAGTCACTGATAATAACAGTCCAGGATACTAGATTTATAGCAGGCTGATTTATATAGGTGCTAAAAAGATACGAGTTAAATCATCTGAATTGCACCTGCTCCCTCCTACGCTACATGGATTTGCACTTACACATGCAACAGGGCACTGAACACTTGCCAGATTACTTTGTCAAAAGTTAAAGAAAATTAAACAGGCCATTGAGACAATGTCTAATGTGTGAAGGAGCATCAGCTGGCAGAGGTGGACACTCCCCTTGGGCACCCCTGCTCTGTCCATGCAGGAATGCTCACTTGGGACAACCAATTTACACCATCTTTTTTTGTCCACATGCAATTCAAGTCCTTCTTGCAGGACTGGACACTGTTAAGTGCTATTATAATATTTTTTTGTTAAGGTGTTTTACACCAATCACACAGTTGCTGTAGCAGGTGGGTTTGCTTTTAGGTTTTTCTTGCCTGTTCAGAAACAGTGATTGTAACTGGACCTTTACTTACCAGCCTGCCTGTTCCTTCTTGCCTCTGAGCTGATGGGACAAGGATATGATCCGCTGCAGCTTATGAGCAGTTCTCCAGGCTGAGAGGTTTCTTTGCCCAGATGAAAGATTCGTCTCCGGCATCTTGCCTTTGACACTGCCTCTAGCTTCCATCTTTTCCGCTGTTTCGTCTCTACTTATTTCTCCTGCATTGTGGCTCAAGTGTGTTCTTTTGAGCATCTCTCAACCTATCAGAAAAAAATTAATGGACGGAGATAATTTTAGAGATAACAGAAGGCTCTTTTCAGGTGGCAAGTATCTAAGCCATGCTTTCCTGTGTGCCCCAGGTCCTCCTCCTCTTCACGCTCAGCCTCTAAGAGGTGTTAACCACCAGTTTTAATCACTAAACAATTTGAAAAACACTGCAGTTCTGAGCTGTGTAAATTATTTAGAAAGACAATTCTCTGCAAAACCCAAAGGACCTGTGCCTGTAAACCATGTGTGTGCTGTTGGACATCTCAGTGCAATGTTCAGCTCTTTTGTGCAAGCTACCTATAGCATAATGGAACATACAGTTTATTCTCTTTATTAGTATGTTAGTGTAATTTTAATACATTTTAAGGCAGTTATTGAGCTCTAAATAGGAACATCTGGGAAGAAAATAATTTTCCATGTACATTGAAGTATGTTGGACAACAGTAGTGCTTGGGAGAGACAGAGTGGAAAATAGTACACATTTTTCTGAAGTACACTGACTGCCCTGCAACGAGGATGGCTCTTGGTGCAGCTATAGGAGAGCAGAGAGGTTTAATTCCTGCAGATCATGGCTGTGTGCAGAGACAGGTCTCCAGCAGGGTGTGTTGCTTCCACTTATACACATCATCGTTGCTACTAGTAATGGCTCCTTGGCTTTTAACTTCCCCAAAGTGTGGTTCAGTCAGGGCTGCCACTGTATCTTTTTGCCATCATTTTTTTTCTAAACTCAAGGAGAGAGCAGGGACAGAGACAGCACACAAGATGCTGCTTGTTTAGCCACATCTTGGAGGTGCTGTTCTTGCTCTGCTTTGGTCAGAGGGCTAGTGCTTTGCTTCAAACTCTCATATTTCTTCTTATTTTGATTACTTTCATCCTACTGACTGAAAACAAAATTAAGGCAAAAACTGCTCTAAATTAAGCGTGTGCTTTATCTGAATTAGTATCTTAAAAACTCAGTCCTCATGACAATTCTGCAGCATGGAGTCTGCAACTTCAATGTTAGAGAAATCATCAGAAAGATTTGATTTAGAAATTACTTAAGAAATGAGAAATGTTTTTAGTCTAAGATTTTTTCAACTACTCAAATACTTTTGTCATATTATATTTTACAACATTTTTTTTATTTCCTGCCAAACCAGCCCTAATGAATAAATCCAGATTGCAAATCTGGAATTATTTTTCCCAGAGCCTTAAATTTAAGACTAAAGCCAAGGAGATGCTAACTTTAGGTTTGATGTTTAAAGTACCAGTCATTTGTTTGTTGTGGGCATTCACAAATGTGACTTTCTTCCTCACTGGATTGTCACACTCTTTCTTGTAAGACTGGGGTATCCCACCAACATTCTTCTTTCTCAATTGTACTTCTTAAGCTATTTCATAACATTTAGCCACTTTCCACGTATGTCTGAAATACTGCCAGTTATAGCAAAATAGCATTCCCTTTGACTTCAGCAGAATTGCCAGTAGACAAACTCAAAAACCTAATCCAGAGCCCATTGTGTGAACTGTCATAAGGGATAGAGATGGGTCTTAAATGCATATTTTGTTGGATATCAATTTTACATGTAAAATATAAAAGCTGTGAGAGTAGCAGAGACATTCATATCTTTGGCCAGCAGGAATTTAGCGTATGTCTTTTAAAGTTGCCCCCCTCCTATGAATGCATGTGAGCTTGCAAACCAGGAAATAATAAAGAGGCAATTATTCATCTGAGTATTTATACTTCTCATATTATTGTTTTTATTTTTGTGGAGCACAGCTTACTTTGGACCTGGCTAGTGTTTGGAAGCTCTCCATCCTGAGATCTACTATCCAAAACAGGAAGCGGATTTGACAGGCACATGTAATACTATAGGCAAACACAAAACAACATTGTAAAGGTTTGGCTCAGGACCAGCTTTGTATGTGATGTTGAAACATTTGGTATTCTGCTTAAGGTTTCTGCAAGGAAACATCTGTGAGATTCTGCAGCAGATAACATGAAATGTTTTGTCAATCTTTGTTCACCTAGAAAGGCACTGAGAAGTCTTTGCTCAGTCTTAGCTGTAAAACCAAAATGTGCCTCGTTATCCAACACAGAAAGCCCATGTGCTGGCCCTAATGATGCCGCACCAAGAAATGGTCCTGGCTGAGCTAGTAGCATTTGCCTTTCTCATTTGTGATCTCCTCAGTCAGTATCAAAAGATCCTTCCTCTCCACCTGTAGTAGCTCCCTGGCTCTTCCCTGCGGCACCCCACACTTGGCACAGGGCTGTAGTGGCTCAGGGCAGCCAGGTCTAAATAATGGCTGATCTCCATCTTGACTCCTGCCTGTCATCTCATGCAAGCTTTACCTTTGTTCTTAAATACTTTTCACTGGAGGGAGGCAGAAAGCAGAAGTCAAAAGTAATCTGAAAAAACACAAGCCAGAAAAGCGTGTTGCTGTTCAGCTTTAGCTGCAGGATTGCACTAGGCAGCTTCAGGTCTCTGCAAAATCAGGCAGGTAAAGCTGTTCAACCAAATTGGAGTGGATGGGCCAGTGAGAGCCCCTCCATAGGTAAGGAGTAGCAGAGGGATCACAGTCATCACATACAATGCCTCAAGATGTTTTCAATACTTGTGATGTAAGAACACAGCAAAAAGATGTCTGGCAAGACAGGCAGAGCTGCCCAGAAACCTGCACCTACCTCCACAGTGCTCTAATGCTGGTGACAAGACATCCTGACTGTGACAGTAAGCAAGAAGTCCTTAGAAAGGGGAGGACAGTCAAAACTTACAGCGTCTTAAATGCTGTTCAGTGCTTTCCTCTTCTAGGAAACAAAACTGTGTTCACTGCTCTCTGGGGCTGTTTTTTAGGAGCAGGGAGCCCAGTGAGAGCTGAATGACTTGCAGCCTGTTCCCTGCCTGGAACACGTGCAGTGTTGTGATGTGGAAAGATCCTCCTCACAGTACTGCAGTAATGACAGTAACTAATGGAGTTGGGCCAGGGGTAATTTCAGGGAATAATATTTCTGGAGTTGTGTAGTAAGGATCCTAGGGCAACAGGCCCTAAAGCAAAGTGAAAAAAACTTAAGCAGTATGATAGCTGAGAAAATATTATTTATTTCATAAATCTCTCTCCATTTGCTGTCACAAAGATCTAAGCAGCATTTTTGTTTTAAGGAATCTTTCACATTCTGTTTATCCCGTGCAAATAATGGATTATTGAGCCTACTGACTGAATCAAAATTCATGTAAATAATTTCTAGCCCCCTGGCAAGTAGATCCTAGCTCTCTTTAAAAGAGAAAATCAAACAATAGAAGAAGGAAAGTTTACACAACTGTTCTCAAAAAACCCAGTCGGTGCAAATCCTGCTAATACTGCAAGTACTTCCTTCCCTGTGTAAACACCACAGCCTGATATGCAGCAGAGTTTGGTACTGCTTGGACCTCCTTTGACATTGTTCCAGCAATCTTTCAGTTGTTAAAAAAAGGCTCCTACCTTGAGGCAGGTGAAGCTGTCCTACACTCCCAGGCCCTCCGTGACAGCCTGCAGGGCGGGTTGGAGCATGGTGCTGTGCAGATCTGTAAGGCTGCTCATTCAGGCTGGCATGAGGGTGTAAATGCAACTGAAGTTAAAGAAACCTCCTTCCTCCCCGCAACAACATTCAAAAGAGATGTGACAGTTCACTCTATCTGAAAATCTGCACCAAAGGACACTGTTAGTTTGATTTTTCTGTTTGCCTGATACAGAGCCTCAGAGAACCGGAGAGCACAGCGTGGAGTATTTATCTGCCACTGCTGCCATTGAGGCTGAGAATTCAAAATGTGGCAGCCCAGAAATAGCTCCAGCATTCCCTTAAGCAGACAGCCAAGGATTTCCAAAAGAAGATTGTGGTTTGTCCCCTTCTGCAATAAGAAAACAAATCTGTCAGGCATGATGCTATCGTTGTACCTTCTTGACACCTTTTTTGGTAATTATCCCTGCCTTAGGCTGCAAATGCCTCTCTTAGCAGGTGAGTTTTCTTGCCTTAAACATTGTCACCTAGCAACGGAGGCTGAAAATGCAGGGGACTGGCAGTCCCAAAAAGCCATTGCTGCTCCTGAATCCACAGAACATGTTCTCTTCTACTATACACAGCAGGACTCTGCCTGCCAGTCCAAACCCCTCTTACCCAAAACAGGAACCAGAGGGAGCTGAGCAACTGGTAGAAACAAAAGTATGTTCTTGGCAGCAGAAACTTCTGCCTCAGGAGCTTTGTATGGTTCTTATGATGTTCCATGTTTCTCCCAGGAAGCAAACACACAGCTGAGCTGTTTGCAAAAGCATATGTGCAATTCCATGGACAGGCCAGGTAGCTGCCTACAAAATCAAGTGCTCAGGTTTGCACAACTGATACTTAGTAAAACTATCCTTAGAGTATTTTGAAACAGGTTTCAGCTTTAGTTTAGCAAGACTAAATGCCTAACTGTATTGCTGAAGTGAAGGTTGGAGAACCACACTGGGATGAACTTGGGTTGTTTCCTTATAATTCTCATTCAATATCACTTCTTGGAGAGACTTACTTATCCTTCATTCGTCTCTCAATTGCATGTTCCCTTAGCAACAGCTGGACTGTGAATGCATAGAGGATCTGCAATTAAAACACATTTGCACCTTATTTTTTCAACACAACTTGCAGAGGTACACAACACCTTTTCCTGTTTGGTAATTGCTAGAGATCTAGATCCTTATGAATCATCTAAACAAGCCAAAAAATAGCATACTTTAGAGGGGGTGTCTGTCCCAGTGGCTATATCCTATATACATGTGAACTGGAGGGTTCAGGTTGTAGAGATTTTGGAGGCGAGAGTCAGTATTGTACAGAACACTGAGGTCTGAGCATTATCAGAAAAGGGGACGGGGGGCAAGTCTAGTTGCTGTACTTCGGCAACAACAAATCATTGTTTTCCCTGATAGTTAATTAAGTTAGTCCATGAATAAGAAAGTTTAACTTGGCTATAGAGCACAGTCTTCTCCAAATTCCATGTCCTGCATTGAAGTGTCTTCAAACAAAGCAAATGACAAGTGTCTCCAACAGCACAGCATCCTCCCGTGTAGCCTCCAGGACTGGCCAGTCACCACTCCAGGCTCTCTTACAAAGCCTAATTCTTTTACTATGATAAACTGGTCAGTCTGGAACAAGCTCCCAGACTTTAATAATGAGAATTGGACTTTGCAGGTGTCCTGTCCTCAGAGGTTGGAAACACACACCCCAAAGTGCGTGTACTTTGGGAATGCCTCTGCCAAGTAATTTTGGTTTGTCTCTTGGATTGTTGCTAACATGGATCTGGGTGTTGCAGATTGAGAGTACAATACAGCACAACAATGAAAATAGTTTTATTTTTCTGTCAAGGGCTGGCTCACCTATCTTGGGAATGAGAATATATGCAATTCTTACCTTCATGCCAAGAGGCATGCTTGGCAGTCAGTCTGCTTTTGAGCCAAAGCTGACAAGAACTGATTGTGGGATTGTAGGGAGGAGTTTCTCTGGGGAGATATTTAGCCCTGCAAAGAAACTTAGGACAAGCAGGATGTTCCCATAAGCAGGAAGGAATGGGGAACTACGCAAGGCATAATGCCTCTGGTCATGAGCCATCCAAATGATGCAGGACCAAATCAGCAGAGCAGAAGTCAACAGTTACAATGTGTGATGCTCCAAATTTGCAAGGCAACACAAACACGCAGTGGAAGAAATGTTTAAGTTTCTAATAGGCTTCAAAATCGGATATATCAGAAAAGTGATGCACTGTGTTATCCCTTTGGTTCCCTTGTGCAAGGCAAAATGAAGAATCGGTCAGCTCCGAAGTAAGAATGTTGTGTGGCTGCACAAAACAAATGGGCACCTTAAAGTCTGATTTGGTGTGTCCGAAAGGAATAAGGTAGGACAGAGTCCCTTAGGCAACCAGGGCCAAGCACCCTTTTAAACATGTTTATTGGTCCTTCTTGTCATGGTCTCTTACAGAGTTTGTGTTTACAGTCCCCAAGCCTTTAATTTTCTGTTCCAAATGCCATTATAGTCCCTAGTCAGGAGGAAGCAGATGTGACACTGGAAGGTACATTAAACAGAGAAACTTAGAACTGTTGCTTTAGTTCCTGTGTATGCTGTGAACAAACTTTATCCCAATTGCATTTTTGCAATTTTAATTCAGGTAGTGGAATAGTGCAGGTACCTCTTCATTATCCTCCTCTTCCTCCTCTTGCTCTGGTCTTAAGAATGAGATGGTATTTTGGCAACTTAGGACTTTGTCAGGTTTTTCTGCAAATTCTTGTAACTGTGATGCTACTAAGAAACATTCCAAAATCAGTAGGCAAAAAATACTGCCAGCACTGACTGGTGAGCCTGCAGAGCAGAAAGCAGTGCCTAAAAATGTACAGCTTCACCATTTCCCTTGTATTCTTTTGAATACTTAACTGGAAATCTCTCTTATTTCTGACACCCAGAAATGCAATTGCAGTAATACAGAAAAAAAACACTGGTGTGATGTAAAACAAAGCAAATCATGTCATGGTGATCAATTGAATTCCTTTCTTTTTGGTTTTATTTTTTATAGCCGACTCTGGTTTTGATGTGTTCAAGATGCCATTTCTTTGTAGTGCATTTCAGAAGTAGAGCCACACTTTGGTATCCCAACTTACAATTCTAACATCACAAAACTAGTTTTTCGATTACAGTCTAGTAGGTAAGAACAAAAAGTGTTTATGAACTGATATGTCCCTATTTTCAAATCTCCAAACACATATTTAGCATTTCTTCATGCTTTTGTAAAGGGAGCCTGAATTAACAATGTATCATGCTCCGAGGCACGTAAGCAGTACCATGAAATGGTTCTTTCTTTCTCACACCCCAGTTAATTAAAATTAATTTGCCACTGGCTTTGGTCAGGACAGTGTACAGGTCCTTTCATGTTGCAATAAAAAGAGAATGACAGAAGTAGAATCTGATTTTGGTTCAAGGAATTTCAAGAAACTTCTGAAGAACATGCTGATGTTATCTGCAGTCAAAATGACACATTCGTCTCACAGCAGTTCTGGAATTTCAGTGGAACTGCAGTTTGTTTTCAAATGCCCTATGAATCAAATAATTACAAAACAGCTTCAGTAGTTATTAGGAATGTCACTGAACTGTGATATCTGGATCTTGCTCAGGTAAAAATGTCATCAGATGAAAAAGTGGGATCAGCACCAAAGTCTTTTAACTTGGGGCAGGTTGGAACACGGAGGCACCAGGTGAGCAGAATGCATGAGCTCACCAAAGAATGGCAACTGAGCCAGAGCTGGGCCCCTTAGACACCATGTCGTGAAGGTCTGTAAGAGCCCAGGAGATCATATATTTATATAGGTCCAGTGCACAAAGCTTAAGGAGTGGGTTAGTAACTAATGCAATTACACAGTATTGCTCATCAAGAATTTGACAGAGGTCTTCTACCGTCCACTGTTTCAGCTGTAGGTCTTGGAAATGGTGAGAAAATCAGCAGGAAGACAGGCAACAACATCCATTGTGTAGAGGGAGATAGCTGTGAAATAAGGTGTGACTTTAACTGAGATGGATGATGGAATTAAAAGAAATCGTACATCTATGCAGCAATGTTGTTGATATTGGCAATATGGTATTTTATTTCAAAGCCAGCCCTTGTCTCCCTCTTTCCATAAACCATACCATGCTTTTGTGAGTCAGCCATGAACATCAACTTGTCTTCTCTACTACTTAATTTTGATTGTAACTTTAACGTTTCATCTCTTTATGAAAGTTATTCTCTATTTCAATTTCCCCTCCTCTTAGTTGTCACAATCAGCGTGTCCTAGCTGTTTCCCTGGAGTGCTTGCAGGCTGAAGACAACTTCAAAGATAGGGAAAGGCTAGAGTGGCCCAGTGGTGGTGGCAGCTCCAGCCTGAGATGTACCAGCCCCTTGCAATGCTACAGGCTCTGTGTGGTCCAGACTAGGTCATCCCAGTTCTTCACACTGGGTTCCCAGTTGCAAGTGAGGGTGATGGCATCTGCTAATCACCCCATGTGTCAGTAGTAATAAAAGCTAAGTCAACATAGTGACTCTGAAGACTGAGAGGGATTGACATTTATTTTATGATTTAGACTGTCTGATCTCTGGATCACGTTCCAAATGGAAACGTGGATTGCTGGTGCGTTTTGAAGGAGAAATGCTCTGATAGCATGAGGCTAGAGGTCTGGAGGTAGTGGGCTGGTATGAAAGCAAACAGCTTTTTTTTGTTGTTGTTGTTACAATTCTATTAACAAGAAGCTTTGGGAAAACTTTTTATTGAATTTTTTTTAATCAGGGTTGTTGTTGCCTAACCAATGAATGCAGAATTGACCTAAAACTTTCATGAACAAAGTCTGTATTTTAAATTCATCAATAGCATGTTAAAAACCCTGAAGTAATAGTTTTGTTTCTTGAGACACAAAACTGACAGAATTCCAGTTTAAAATAGACCACAAACTGGCACAATTTGTAACGCAACAAATTTTTATTGCTAATTTTTCTTTCAAGCTGTGGCTCTGTAAAGATTTTGGATTATTTATGAAACAGAGAAGCATATATTTCAGCTGCTTCTTCAGTGTAGTGGGTTTTGCCAAGCTAATAATGTAGTTGAAGGGTGCTACTTTCGTTGATTGGTAAGTTGTTCCAAAAAAAGCAACATTCACGTATCAGGTCATATATTCATGTTGTCCAGTTGTTCAGGTACAAAGCTGCATTGTCTGCAAAGTTTATAAGCTAGTATTTTCTTTAAGTGTAAAGAATAACCAAGGTTATGTTGTACAGGCTATTATTCAAAAGAAGTTTCAAAAAATAATAAGCATAGGAAAACAAGTTCATCTCATATCATTAAAAACAGATCTACTTGAATTTAAAGTAAGTTTGTGAAATTTATTATGATAGAACAATTGAAAAAGTTATTCTTTTTTTCCAGCAGAGCTTTCTGTGCTAAGTTACACTCATGCACAAGAACTGTATGAATGCTTAAGTTTCAGCAGGATAAATGGAGTTATATATGATATACTAAGTTTTTAACCACATACAGCTTATGAGTAAGGCTGTTTCAAGAAGAAATCCTTTATTAAAAAAGAAATCCAACTGCAGATGGAGGTGAGGTGCAACTAGTGTCCCTGTGCCAACAGCACATTTTTATAGCAACGCTTTCTGAGCATCATTGTTCTCTCCCTCCCTCTTTTCTTTTCTCTCAAGTTATCTACAAGAAAATTATTCTGAAAAAAAATAACATCTTGCAAAGTTCAGACAAATAAATGTGTCAGAGTGTTACAGAGCACTGAAGGGTTTCTGAGGCTGCCCTGCAGAACTCTCCCCTTCCAAATCTGCCCAGTTCATTTGTCCAGACCATGCTTTTTCTTTCCCCACACTACCATGCTTCTGGAGTTTTTAATATCCTTGAGATTTTCTAAATCTCAAGGTTCTTTTTCTTTTCTTCCTTCTCATCTCTAGTAACATTTGGTTACATTTTAATTACATGGTTTGATTTCGGTCCTGCTGTATCTTTGTTTAGCTTTGTGTGATTTGTCCACTGTCCCACCACCTTGCTGCATTCTTCTGGCCATGAATTGATTCTCTCACTTGCTGTTCTGAAAGCAAATGGCAAAACTATTCTGAAAATCACCCAGAAGCTAAATTATTCTCCATGATTGTCATGTCACTTTTGTGGCTGGTGTAGTAAACTCTTAGGCTTCCACAAAATCTGAGCTAGCAGCAATTGTTTACACTGCTTAAAAAGGGGGAGCAACCTTTCAGCAAACTCTTTCTGGTTTTCCCTTTAGTTTTCTCAAATGGAAGGCACAAACTGTGTTAATCTATTCTTTTGTGGGTGCTTTTAATGTATAAATTTCTAATCATTAACCCAAATGCAGGGATTTGTTTTACATCCAATAATCCTCATTTTCTCTGAAATGGGAACTATTGATCCCTTATGTTTCACTTTAATCCAGACTCTTTATTGCTGAACAAGTATTCTGAAATGAGGCTATTGGATCATTCTTTCTAAATTAGAGTTTCTTTGCTTGGTTTCTTTCCAGATATAAATAGTCATAACAGAAGTGTTCTTCAAATTGTAAATAAAATACTGAATTTTCTTTTTTTTATTAATGTTCAAAAGTCCAATACTTGAGTTTAAGATGAATGCAGACAGTCTGTATACAACACATCCTTAAATGCTTAAGTGAAGAGACTTTAAAGAAAAGCAACCCAAGCATCACAGAGGCCACATACAGTTGCCTGGATTATCCACCAGAAAGTTTATTCCAAAGAAAAGTACTGATGAGTGGGCACAAGTGTTTGGCATGAGACAGAAAACAGCTGACTATGGATATGATTATGTCCCAAAATTAACTCAAGTGCTTTTGACAAAAAGCCACAGTATTAAATGTTCCAAATTTCTACCTATTCATCCCGTATTGCTGTGTCCACTTCAGCAGAGCAGGAGCTGTTTGTATCAGCTCTGGTTCCACGTGCAAAGTGAGCTCATGCAGCCCAGTTCTGAGCACACCACCTTGGAGATGGGGAACAAGAGAGGTGCATCAGCACAGTACTTTTCCTGAGCTTTTTCCTTAGTAATACTCAGACCAGGATAAACTAGTAAGGCAGAACACAAGTTGATATAGTAATACTGGTACAGTTGCCTTACTCGGCAAATCCTCTTCCTGTCATGTTAATTATTTTCTGAAACCATTTACTACTTAAACTGTGAAAGCTGAAATATATCTGTTAATTTTCCTTTTAATCTTTGGCTAACTATTTTGTAGTAGATAATCAGTAGATAAACAGAGTATATGGTGGGTCTGCAATTTTTTATACCAAATTAATTGTGTATTAAATTTTCAGCTCTGAAAACACAGAGCTCTTTACGATAATTTGCCTGGAAAGCAGTTACAAGCTGTATTGAGGCTGGTACTTGTATGCAGTCTCCTTTTACGTTATTGTTAGCTTTAAAGGAAATTAATCAGAGGGTGAACCAGAACTCCTATTCCAGAGACTAGCCAGAATGCTGTAACATGTTTGTACTAGTCAGCAAATGGATGCATATGCTCAGTTGAAACGATGCAGGTGGCCGGGCTGTACCCTGAGTCACATCAGTTCCCAGGGCTTCCTGCAGCCTTGGGCAGCTGCATGCTACTCCCACACTGGAATGGGAGTTAGTCCAGTGACTGGTGCCTTAATTACTCTGTCCAAAGGGAGTTTGTCTCTGTGGAGTATCAATGCTGTGGAGGAATGAGTCTTTCTGAAGTCCTCCACATGGGTGAGTCAGTGAAGGATGAACACTCTGCAGGCTATACACACCCGTCTGTTTGTGTTTCATCTCCAAGTTATTTCTACTCTCGGTAGAATTTAATTCAGTCCTCCAAACCTCTTTGTGAGATGTGAAGGCTGAATGATAGTTAATGTTGCATTCTGCACCTAAAATCTTGTTGGAAAGACCACAGATGCCTACTCTGGTGCTGGCTGTAGAAATAATTATTTCATAATGGGAGCACAAGTAAATGTCGTCAGCAAAAATTAATAAAGCTCATCAAAACTTCCTTTGCTGTCCAGTGACAAACACCACTTAGGATATGACTGACATCACCACAAGGAAAAGTACATTTTTCAATGGAACAGAAAACAAAGTCTCTTGTATCATATAAACAAAGGGATGATTAAAGTGATAAGAAGATTTTATAATCCAAAATAAAAAAAGTTTGCCCTTTCCTACAGATCAGTTTCTAGAAACGAGTAGAAGCTAATGCTCTGACTTGCTCTTCTCTGTGCTGCCTGACTTGTCCTCAGCCCTGGTTGAGCCTGGGTACAAAACCTGGCTGAGCCTTCCCAGGGGCAGGGTTCGTGCCTCTGTCTCTAGTCAACACGTCATATCGTGCACTTTTTAAATATCATCATAAATTTAATTCTGTCCAAAAGCCAAAGCAAGCTAACACGTGAGCTAACACTTCCACTCTTACACCATGGAGTGTAAAGGTATTTTAAAACCAGCTCCACATTTAATACAAAACACTCTGAGATACATTGGTAGGACCTGAGTTCTGTTTGGTAGGCGTGCTGAGCTCTCCCAGTGTAATGGCAGCATTACTTTGTTTAATCTCTGGAAATTAATTAAAGGTCCTCAAGTGGTTTAAAGCAAAAATACTGTAGTGCTTTACTAGTTGATTTTTATGGCTATAGACAAGTGGCAAATAGGGGACTATAAAGAAGGCACAAGCCTTCTGAACCTGGAGGTTGCACATGTTCTAAGCAAGGTGCCATCTTTGTGAGTCCTGGGTATGTTCTGGGGTCACTGAGATGTGGCAGTAATTTTGAATAAACTTCTTAAAAAATAGATTGAAATCTATTCTTAAAAGAAACCGTTGGGGTTTTTTGAGGGTTTTGGTTTTGTTTTCTGACAAAGGTTAACTCTGGAGAAAATGAAATGTGTTTGTTTGTGTGTTTTTTTAAATATCTTATTTTCATGCTTTCTAACTAGCTGTACAGAAGATGTCTGAATTCACAGTGTAGATATAGGTTTGGCAAAAAAAAAAAAATCTCCTTGGTGTAGAAATTCCTCCTTGTGGCTCTGAAAACAAGAATGCTTTGGCAGCACTTGCTTTCACATCCAGAAAATCATAGATTTGTGTCTTTTTCCTCTTCTAGCCTGTGTACCCATTGCTGATAGTGTAGCGCTATAGCCTTTGATGTTTTTATTGCCACATGAAACAGTTTCTTAATGTGAAGACTTCATTGTCTTCATTGTTCCATTCCTTTGCATTTTTTTCAGCAGTAACAGAAAGGGGAATCATGAATTCTTTGCACTTCCAGGAGGACTTTGTAAATAAGAGCCTTGAAGTTTTTTTTCCTTGACACTGTTCACTTGGGGCCTTTCCATTTGGTTCAGTGGATACTGCCAGTTTCCAGGTCCCAACAAAGGTAGCTGTTGCTCTCAACAAGTCTGCTGGGCCATCCCAACCAGATGTGGTTCAGCTCTATGCAGGCAGAGTTAACTGATTCTTACTCTATGGAAAACATTGGGAAACTGAAAAACATAGCAGTTAGTGAGATAATAGCAAAATATATCTTCTGAGGAGGGTGAGAGGGAACATGGTACTTTTCCAAAGGGGTTGTTGTTGTTGCACCAGAAGAGGAAAGGTTGCAAGTTTCTGATCACTCGCCTTCTGTGCCCGCAACCTGAGCACCACAGCATTACCCAGGACAGGAGAACATGCAGATACCTGGAGCAATCAGACACCAGATGTGAGAAAGCATGTAGGGGAGTAACAGCTGAAATGGTGAAAAAGAAATTAAATGTTTTTCTTCTTCTTTTTATCTTTTAATGAGTCTGGTATTAATACAATGGGGCGTCATTAGCAACTAAAAAACGGCTTTAGGGTTGGGCTTCTCCCAGACAGCAACTCTACCTTTGCTCTTGGTGGACACCCTCAGGGCTGTGTCCCTGCAGCCCGTTCCAGTAGTGACATCTAGAGGACTCCAGCTCTCTGCAGTGGCCGCAGCTTTGCCCGGGTGGAAGGATGGCCTTTCCAGTTTGCTGTTGCCAGCTAAGTTAATTTCACAGTAATGTCGCAGAGGAAAACATTAACAAACATTTTGCATGCACTTATAACCACCCCCTGAGAGAACACTGTGCTTTCCTCATGCTGCAGCCCTCGCTGGAGTTTTAGATTTCATTAACTAATGGTGTAAGCTGCGAGCAAAGAAGCAAAGAGCAAAATCTGTCACTTCACTGCTGTTACTGATGGATTCATCAGGAGGCTGGTGTGAAGGGAAACCCTAGGACATTGCTCCCAGAGCCAGGGCCCAATGCTGGTGTGTGGTGCAGAGCAGATCACTTATGCCCTGGGAAGCATTTGCCACTGTTCCATTCCCCATTACCCACTAATCTTGCCCTCGAAGCACTGCACAAATAATCAGAATTGTGACTATAATTGCAGCTATGGTGAATTGATATCTCTGTTCTCTGCAGAGATAAAAAGAGGCAGGTGTTCAGGCAAGCTGAGTATATAAAGAGGATTTGTCAGTAGGAGCTGAAACTCCTCTGCAGGGCTGCTGCTTCCCATTTCTTTGAGGCATGCCACTGCAGTACCTTCCTCAGAGCCCTGGGTTCACTCAGCCTCCTTGGTCCTGGCAGCTCCAGCTCGTTATCTTGGCTCTTGAGTATCTTGGCATGGAGCTCTCAGGTGGCAGAGCTGCCAGCCTGCTCTGGGGCTTGCCTGCAGTGGAGATACCAGCCCTCTCCACCTCCCCTGTCCTGTGCAGCCAGCAATGCTTTCATGTTCTGGGCTTTTTATTACCAGAAAAGTAGATCCCTTGTTTCTCTGCCATTTTCTAGTTTAAAGCTGCATGAGAAAAAGGCAGTCTAGCAGGCAGAGTCAGCCTTGCCCAGTTCTTCCATGGGAAATAATAAACTGCAGTGCTCAGAAAAATTATGAAATCTTTACTGGTAGAATTTAACAACCTACTTACACTGGAGCCAACCAGGAGAGATTTATACAGCTGTAAAATAAACGAATTCTGTTTTAAATTATTTCAAAACCTGCACAAACTGCCTTTAAAGGGCAGGTTTGACTTTAAAAAATGAAATTATATTTTGTAATGCTGTTGACCCAAGCATTTAACAAATATTTTTGAGAAATAGCAGGGAGAAGGATTTCTGGAATTGTTTCCACTCAAAAAGTAAATTGATGGCAGTCTCTATCTCCTTCACTTATGCCCCTCCAGTCCATACTACCCTACAAGTCCTTTTCAATGTAACTTCCCCCTAATGCTCCCAACACCTCCATGCTGCTTGTTTGCTCTCTCTCTCTGAAGCATTGAGGTCACATCAGTGCCCAGATCAGCTGGGCACTGTTTGCAGAGTGTTTCTCAGAAAACCCCTAGGGTTGCGCAGTTGGACTTGGGACTTGCCACACTCTGGGTCTTAGTCACTTAAAAAACAGAGGCCTGTAATTGCTTCATCAATAAGCCTGACAGAGCAGGGGGTAGCACTGTTACCTACTTCAGTTAAGCCCTGTGTTAATTCTGTGAATAAGAGCACTGACATATGAGTACAGTATTTGCAGGACGGAGCTTTTAAACAAAGCAGGATGCTGGCTAAACTCCAGAACATCCAGTTGTTCTTTGCTTATTATACTGAACATACAGTTGTATTACAAAATTGTACATCTGATTAAGACCTTGCTAGTTCAAGTGAAACACTTTGCTCTTACTTGTTTTTTCCAAAAGGTTGCTGATTTTTTCAGATACTGATTCAGAAATGAGTGTTCATGTCCTACTGGTTTAATTAGTCACATGAACTGAACAACATGCATGCAGTGAAGCACACTCATGCTTGAGGGAAGCTCAAGTTTCTTCAGACTGGCTTGAACCTCCTCCTTCAGAAAGGATACAAGGAGAGCCATAGAATTGGAAGGATTATGGCTGTGAATTGCATGTTTCACAGGGAACATGGTGCATCACCAACTGTGTAGGAGGCCCTGATTTGACCCTGCCTGCTGGACAGTACTGTCTGAGTTACTTATCACTCCTGGATGTGAGCCAGTGTTATTGCAGGACTGGTCGCCCAGTTACTTGTTTCTGCCTGCAGGCACTATCTCGGTGTATGAAACCAGCCGGGTTTGTTGTTTCCTACCTTGGTTGATAAGAGCCAACAGATGTCAGTGCAGCCTGACTAACAGGAGGCCGTGGTGTGCTCAGGGCCTCTGCAGAAATATCCCTCGGTGGGAGCTGCACCATCAGAAGACTGCAGCATGCCTGGGAGAGGGGGAGAATGGCACCGAGAGCACTATCGGTGTGTTAGGGGAGGCTGGAGAGGCTCTCTCAGCTAAAAATACCCACCCAAGTATTTTTAAAAACACATTTGCGGGTCCTTACAAACACACAGATTTTTGTTGATGGAACAAGACTGCTCATTTATGCAGTGTATTATCCTTGAAAACCTGCTCTGTTTATGCAGGGAGCCCCATGACAAGCCCAGCTTGCTAAAGGTGCCACAATGATCTCAACAACAAATATGTCACTTTATCTGCTGGAGAGGGACGGAGGGGAAGCAGGAAGTATCTGCAGGCTGTAGGAAAAGCAGTTAAGAAATGGAAATAAGCTGCTTTATCAAGATATTGCTTTGCTGTTTTCACAAGTGCAATCCCAGTGGCTTTCTAGCCCAACTTGGGGCACTTCTTACATGGAGGTCAATGTTAGATACGTGTACAAAGCCCAGTAAAATCAGTGGAGTTGGGTAGGTCATCTGGTTAAGTGATTTCTGAAGAGAAGGAATTTGACAATGCACTGCTTTTCTACCTGAAGCCATAAATATTTTTTTCAGGTGACAGCTCTAGGACCCAGAAAGCCACTGAAGGGAACCTCACACCTGGTCTTCAGTGGGGAAAAACTGAACAAACAACAGGAAAATGTTTATATTCCAGAAGGAAAACTGGGGCATAATGCTGAAAACCAAGATGGTCAAGGGGAAATGCAGTGAGCTTTATTCTATTTTACAGAGTGAAAAATGTATGCTTTGGGGTTTGGATGGTGACACTGGCTGGTTCTGTGCCCAATGAAGTCTGTCTCCCCAGAGCACAGGCTGCTGTTACTACTAAAAGTCACCTACATGAGTGCCTTCAGAGTTTGGCAGGAGGAATGGACTAGGAGCAAATACTCACACCCTAACTTAGACCTGCAATGTCAGTTTGAACCCACAACACAGGACTCTCAGATACAGGTATCCAAGTCCTGCTGCCACCCCTGAGTGCCCTTCTTGCCATGGCCAGTCTTTTACCCTTCACTCCATGGTTAGGACCAGAGAAAAGACAGATTTTTGGATGTGATAAGTATCTCATGGGAATTTCTTCAGGATAGCTAACATTTGCACAAAGTCAATCAGGATTTTAGTAAGTTGGATACTTATCTATACAACTATGCATGCCAAAGTGCACAGCTTTTCTCCTGGAGTCCAAGACTTCACCCTGCGGCTTACAGGAACCAAAGACAGACTGGAAGGGTATCAATAGGAACTGACATTTAGATCAGGACTTCATTCCCTCTCATCTACAGCATTAAAAGATGAGACAAGACAGAAATTCAACAGTTTGGATCAATACTTAAACAGGGATTTAGGAACTGGACTAGATTTAAGGAAGCAATCTTTTACAATGAAGGTAAGTGAAACACTGGAACAGGTTGCCCAGGGAGTTGGTAGAGTGTCGTGTCCCCCCCCGGAAACATTTAAGGTCAGGTTGGTCAGGACTCTGAGCAACCTAATCTGGTTGAAGATGTCCCTGCTCACTGAAGGGGTTTGGACTAGATAACCTTTAAAGGTCCCATCCAACCCAAACTATTCTATGATTATATGACTCTATGACTGAAATTAGGCACTTAGTCACCCTTTAATATCTCAGCTTCAGTGTAGGAAACAGTGGAATGACAACAAAATAAGTATTGACCTGAAGCAAAGAACAAAATACAGACACCAGATGGAATCTGCTTCAGCTAAAATGAATGGAAAACACTTGCAGCCTGTAGTGGGTGTTCAACTATAGAGGGGCTGAGCAGACTTCTCAAATGTAGATTCCTCTCCTTATGTTCACTAAAAGCACTAAAGTGCTTTTGCAGCTGGGTGGCATGATTTCTTTTCCAGGGCTGCTCAGTACCCTTTGTTGCTCCAGGGACTCTGCGAAGAGCAGTTACAGGGCCCCCTTGAAAAGCTAACCCCTTTCCTTGAGATGCCTTGAACTGGGGTGCCAGGCTGCAGCCACCTACACTGACAAAGCTGAGCACAGAGCACTGGAGGGACAAGTGCCTGTGGGAGGGCAGTGCCAGAAGCTCGTGAGGGGTCTGACACATTTTGCAACAAGAAGTGAACATTGCATGTATAGATCACTTACAGTAACACAGGTGGGAGTTATTTTCCTTCCCAAGGCACAAATAAATGCAAATTTTACTCATTTACATTTCCTTGCTGACATATTTCCTGGTGTTGATCCAAGTTTTTTTTTCCTTATGTGTCCTTGTCTCTACTTTTAATGCTGCAGTCTCACAGTTATTGCCTCTCTTCCTCAGTATTTTTTGCATTCCCAGATGGCCCACTCTGCTTTTTAACCTCTCCGCATTTTTTCCCCATTGCAGATGGTATCAGCAACAGAATAAAAATACAGAGATCTGTAGCCTAGTGCTGGGGGAAAAGACAAATCTCTCTTCCCTTCCTTCCCTGGTGGGAGACAGGAAGAGGCAAGGTCTTAAGTCATGCCCACTCTGCTTGGCTGCTAGAGGGGCAGGAGGGGTAGAAGAGATGTGTGGAGGAGTAGCAAACTCTACAGCCATGACACTGCTGCAGACTCGGTGCCTCAGGAAGCCCTCTGATATCCCTGATGTGGAGAACTCCTCCTGGGCTGGTACAGCTGTGCCTTGTCCCACTGGGCAGCGGAACTTTACGAGCTCTCCCTTCTGTACACACGGACAGTTGCTTCTTGTAATGTTTGTTGCTGAAGGAGTTGAATGAAGCTGAACACATTGCCATGAGTTATGTGATTTGTCGTGCACAGGCGGAGTGGGGTAGATGTAGACTTGATCAGAGTCCTTTAGAAATATATTTTAATGGTGTTTTTTGAAATCCACCTAATTTGGGCTTTTTAAGCCTGAATCTGTCCAACTGCATCCATGCTTAAAGTACCATGTGGGTGAACAGTATTCCTATAAGGCAGAAGATGTTGTGATCTTCAAGATAATTTTCTCTGTCTTTGAAACCGTCAGTCATTTCAAAGAGCTGCCAGCCTGTGCCATGAACCTTTCACCCAGATGAAATATGTGACCTCATTCTCGCTGTCATTTTTTGCCACCAACTAAAACTGGTGTAAGCTGGGAAGCCAATGAACTTCTGCCTCTGACATTGTTAAGAGCTGGAATCTGAGTAACTACATCTATACTGTAACTAAAGGAAGGGCCATAGCCAGTATAGTAGGATGTGAAATTTCTAATTTCCTGAAACAAGTAACTTATAAGTTTTATGATGTATTTTAGGGCTTTAGAATAATAGGGTGAGGAAAAGCCTGTATTCCACTTTTAAATCCTACTTCATTTTCAGATTTCTACTTCAGATAATACCTGGAAGACGATGGACACTACAGTGAAGATAGGCTTGGTCTACTTAGCAGAACTTGTCACCTGCAATGGAAAGGTTTTCCAAGTAACAAATGGAAGATGGACTGATCATAGACTTGTCTTGCTATGAACTGCACAGCAGGGGAACGCTCCTTGTCTACCAACAGAACCAGGGGAACACATTCACAGGGTGAATTCTGCTTTCTAGTTTCACATTTTACCTTTTAGGTTTGTTTGGATTTTATTTATTTATTTATTTTTAGTTCACAGCCTCTAAGAGTTTGCTTTCTTTCTGCAGCTGGGACATCGACAGGTCTCTGCAACACTGTCAACTTCACAGAACTGTCCTGTCTGTAAGGATAACCTTCTTGTTTCAGTGCCTCTCCAAAAACACAGGAAGAAAAAGAAAACTATTACTAATAATTACGAATAGGCTGACCTTTACATTTTCTTGGAATATTATATTCTGAGGGGTGTGCTCATCAGAAGAATGAACTACCGGTCCCAGAGGAAAAGGCTTTGCAGCAAATGGAGACAGGTGTGGGCATCTCAAGCCTGATGTGAGATGGATTAATGCGTGCAACATGCAGCCACTGTTGCTGAAGCTTGGGCTCGCAGTGATGTGTAAAGTGAACTTGTCTGCTGTATAATGACTTCATTTGTACACTTACTAATTGCTGTAACAGCCAGGCAGCAGGGTATTGATTAGGTGCCTTGAGTGGTACATAGGCAATACGATAAATGGGAAGAAGAAGATGTTCTCTCCCTTTGCTCAGATGATGTCTTTCTTCAGGAAGAGATCCACTGACTTTCCACAGCATAACTTAAACAGGAGTGAAGAGGTCAAATGGGGACATCAGTTACCAGAAAGTCAGTCAAATAGAAATGAACTTGTTGAAATAATTAACATCCTTCCTATGAGGGACAGACACACACAGTGTCTGCTTATGGAATAGGTGCAAGCCTTTCTGGGCGTGTTCCCTCTGCCTGAGCCCAAACTCGGAGACCATTTAAACACACTTCCTGAACTTTGTTCTGGCATCCCCACTTGCTGTCACTGATTGTTCCTGGAACCACTCTGAGAACAGGATGCCAGGAGCCACTTTGCAGAGAAGTCCAAGGTCCCCCCCCTGTAGGACAGGGCTCAGGGTGAGCTCCTACCTTGTCAACACTGTCCTGCTGAGTGAGCAACAGAAGCACTCAAAGGTTTCAAATAGTATTTAACCTGTTCAGCCTTTTGGATGTTATTAAAGGGGGAAGAGCAGGTCATTGCAGCCCTTTTAACAGATCTATACTTCTACTGACACGGACTTGTGAAAGATTTTGCAAGAGAAATTCGTATCAAGAAGACATCTAACTTACAAGAAAGCATTGAAAGCAGAAACCCAGATTTTCAGGGAGAACTGCACAGGCTATTTGCAGAAGATGGGCTGTGGCACTGAGAGCTGGTTGGAAAGCTCTCATTCCAAAGTGCAGGATGTGTGGCCAGGCCCCAGAGAGTATTAGTCATATTATATAAGTGAATGTTCAGAGCTGGCCGGAGATGAGTATAAAATACAGTATGACAAAGTTGGCAGCACTGTGCATAGATCGTGCTGCCAGCGAGGGGGATGTTACCACAGCCAGCATCGTCACCCCCAGCCAGGTAAAGTGACAGTAACTGCAGAGGTGAATTTGAAGTTTACTGTTAGGAAGTAGATGTGGTGCCTCCAGAAGAGAGGCAGAGGGCAAGAGAGCAAGCTCCATCATTAACTCCTCCACTGGATGACGGTGCCGATAGAAAATAACAAGAAGCCACTGACAAATACAAGCGTGTGTGGCAGGAAGTGAAGAACTGGGGCGTGAACATGGCGCAAGTCTCAGTGTCACGTCCTTACTTCCAGTGGGCTGAGGAGCTGGGGTGGAGGAGCTCAGCCACAGTGTCCAAACTGGACATGAGCTCTCCAATGGACCTGGGCTCCTCCAGCCCGCTGCAGCATCCCCACGACATGCCAGAGGCTGGGATGTCGCCCCAGCTCCCGACCTGGATCCGTGGCTGGGGCAAGAGCCTCAATGCGGTCGGGGTGAAATATCAAACCACCGATGGCTCCGGTGGTTTGTGGTGCTGGAATTAGGAAAAGCTGGCCGACGGCTCCGACGGCTCCCCCAGCCCGGGCCGTGCTCGCAGGGCTGTGATGCCCGGTGGATTCCCCGCGGGGCAGGAGCGAAAGGCGAAGCCCGTTTATCCGCAGCCGGCCCCGGTGCAGCGGGACGCCGGCACCTTCACCTCGGGGGGGGGGGGGCAGAAGGGGCGCGGAGAGGGTTTGGCGTCCGTGCCCCCCTTCCCGCCCGGAGGCTGCGACGGGGGCCGCTTTCCAGAGAATACGGTAAACATGTCCGCATCACGTGTGGCCGCGGCGCGGGGGACCGGCCGAGGGAGGGGCGGGTCGGGACACCGCGCTCCGCAGCCCCGCCGGAGCGGGGACACTTTAAGAGGCCGCCGGGCGCCGCCGCCTCGCCCTGCCCGGCCCGGCGGAGAGCATGTCCGCGGCGCCGTAGGGCGGGCAGCTCCGGCACCATGGGGCTGTGCTACAGCCTGCGCTCCCGCCTGGCCGCCGCGCACCCCTCCGCGCCCTACGGCGGTCGCGCTGAGGCGGACATCGCTCCCTCGGCGGCGGCGGGGGAGCACGGAGACCCGCAGGTTCGGCACCGGCTGCGGCAGGACCTGGTGGCCAAGGAGCGGGCGGACAAGAAGCGGAGCAAGAGCATCGACAAGACGCTGAAGGCGGAGAAGCGGGAGTACAAGCAGACGCATCGGCTGCTGCTGCTCGGTGAGCGAGGGCGGCCCGGCAGGTGCGGGGCGGCCCGGCAGGTGCGGGGCGGTGCGGAGGCCGCTGTCAGCGCCGGTGCCCGGCGGCCCCGCGCTGGCGGAGTGGGCGGCGGCGGAGGGGGCGGGCCGGGCCCGCTCATGTGGGCGGCCGCGCCTCGGCCCCGCCGGGCTGGCCAAGGGGGGCGGCCCCGGGGGGCTCGGCGGGACCCCTCGGGCTCGGGGCCGCGTCCTGCCCGGCTGGAAGTGCAGCGGCCGCTGGGGCCGGAGCTTGTAGCCAGCGCGGTGGCGGTAACATCCCTCCGAAATGTACCTGCTCGGTCCCCACGAAGGTGCCATGTCCGCTCCTCCCCCTCCCCCCACCTCATCCCAAATAGTGATTGATAGAAAATCATTCACTGGGACCACAGGAGAAGGAGAGTTCTTTAAGACGGTGTAATTTTTCTGTACACGGAAAGCCCAAGGGTTTTTTTTATGTGTGGTAATTTTTTGCTGTCGCCTTCTCCGCCTCCCAAAATACACACCGGGGAAGTTTCAGCCAGTCAGACTGAGGCTTGTTTGGTTCATCACTGCCTTGCACCAGCACCTGCTTGCTGCATGGCAGCTTCTCCTGGGCTTTGCAGGACTCCCAGGCTGGAGATGCTCCTGCGTGGTGGTAGCTCCAGCCCGGGGCTCCCTTCCTGAGGGAAGCCCTATGGAGAGGCACCTGCTCTTTTCCTGCCTGTGTTGTGTGATGTCGGAGTTGGTCCGTAGTCATAGGAAGTCACGTATTGGCCTTCAGGTAAGTCAAAGGGGATTGGAAATGTTTCCACTCCCCTACCTCCCAGCACACTGCAGGTGGAGCACAGATTGTCCCGCACAAGTGTATTGATAAACTCTGAACATCTTAGAATGATAGAGAATATTTTCAAACGTCTGCAAATAACTTAAGAGCCTTCTATCCTCTGAGGCATGTGCGGTACCACGTGTGATAAATGGCAAGATTTGGTCTTGGTCTTTATGGTATGTGTTTGTAGTGTGAAACAGAGGAGCTGAATTTTAAGGAGCTTTAGAAAACAATATTGGACGTAGTTTTCTGAGTCTTAGTGGTAAAAGTTTTTATTCTGGATGTGCAGCCTCTTTTGATACGGTTGTAGCTATATTGATGAAAGTCTGTTAATAAAGGTGTACTTTCTTCTCATGAGAGGGGGAATGAGCAAAACTTGTGTGTAGACTAAAGGCTGTGATAGTAGTGGTAAGGAATCATACCTCTAACCAGCATGGCTTCCCTTTTAAGCAGTCTATGCTGTAGGTATTTTAAGGGTTTGTTTTGGTTTTTATATATTTTGAGTTTGTTCTGTAGTGAACAAGTGCATGGAGAAGGAGCTGTGAGAATTGTTTTTTCTTTGTAGATTAAATAATTAGGGGGAAAAAGCCAGTATGGCTAATTTTGATGTTAATCTGCAAGCCTTTAAGTCAAAAAGTCTATCTGATAGGCTTCTGTAATTGCAGTAGGCAATATTTCAGTTGCCTGTTTTTTAATAATGCTTATGATATGTTGCGCCACAGAACTGTTTTTTTCAGAAATGACATGAAACATTGAGTGGGTTAAATAATATATCTTAGCAGATTAAAATTATCTATGGTGAAGCCAACAGAGAGAGCATTCTTTGTCAAAGTACTGATTTGTAAATCTGATGGATATGAGTCAGTGTTATGCTGGCAGTGGTTTATTACATTTCAGCCTGTATTTGAATAGCAGGAAGTCACTTTTTGGCCCTCTTGTAAATCTTGGGATGCCTAAGAGACCCATTTCTCTGCTCCTTGCGCAGACTGTCAGTTTTCCAGTTAGCTTCCTTCCCTTGCTGCTTCTTCCCTGCATCTCACTCTCACTGTTACATTGTGAATTTTCTTTTTCTAAACTAGAATAAGAACTTTGGGGTATATTTCATTATACTTTATGTTCATCTGCAGATATTGCTGCCACATCCAAGAGTCTCTGTGCTAAGACTTCACCTAGATGCTTATGGAGTGCATGTGCAAGTAGTGTAGGACAGTAAAATTGAAGAAGGGGCATCTAGCTGGGATTTAAAGCTGGAACTAAGTCTTACTCCTAGGCATGGAGTTAGTGTGGGGAAAAAAAAAAGACTGAAGAAGTGCAGAGCCAGGTATGTCTCCTTGCTTAGGGTTGAAGGCTCAATGGCAAAAGCTGCAGGAGGTACTCATGATTTCTTAATTGTGCTGCCAACTTCTTAGGTTGATGTGCTCCTGCAGGAGCCTTTCACTGGCACAAGCAGCAAAGGTCACCACAGTTGGCAGCTCTTGCTTTGAGAGTAACAGAACTTAAACTAAAACTGCGCTGATGCTTCAGGTCTGGTCTGTCCCCAAGATTGTTATTTTTAACATATGGCTGCATTAGCTCATGTACTTTCAATGGCTGAAAATGTGGAGTGTTCCATCACATGCTCAGCTGTGGAGAACACAGGAGGGCACAAAGTCACAGGTGTCTGTGCCCATGTGTCCATGTGTATTGTGGTGTAGATAACATACCTTACAGCTGTCAGCTCTAGCTGGTTACCCTGAGTGTTACTCAGATGAGTGCTTTTAAGCACGACTGATATGTGTGTTCCTATTTTGCAGTTCTGTTTTTGGAAGGAAAATTCCTCACTTTATCAGGGTGCTCAAGGATGTGCAGTGCATGGTGATAGTTACTCAGTGGATATCTTTTGTCCTGTTACTTTATTTTAGTTCTTTTTTATTTTTTTCAATCCTTTTTCATCACCACAGATGTATAAGATACATTTTCTAATTCCTGAAACTTCTCTTAATTTCAGTAGAGCAAAGATCTTGCATCTGCTATATTTTTGAAGCAATGCTCTGACTTTGTCCTTGCAGAAGAGCAGTTTGTTATTTTGTTTCTGTGAAAGGTAAATACACAATCAGGTATAATCTCATTGGATTTTTTTTCTTAGTGTACTGTAAAAGCCACAATTTAAGATTACAATCATTGGTATGTAGGCAATGTAGTGTGAGTTCAGGGTTACTACAGGGTATTGGAGGGTGATTTTCAGTGCATGGGGGTTGTTTTTTGTTTGAGAAAAATCCTGAAAGTGTGTGCTTATGGGGGAAAGAGTTTTAAACTTTGCCATAAATCAATTCCATTCTACATGTGCTTTCTCACTGGAGACAGTAGTGTGGGTCTTCCTCTAGATTTTTTTAAAATTTCAAAGTATAATTCTTAAGTTTTCTTTTTATCTTACAACAAATATTCTATTGAAGAAAAGAAGGAAAGAAAGAAGGAAAGAAAGAATTGTAGTCCTGTCTGAGGAGCTTGAAGGCTTGTGATCCGTTAGTATTTTCAAACAAAACCCCAGTCTGTCTGAAAGTGTTGTTCAGCTCTCCTGGTGTATGCACTGCTTTACTATGACCTTCCTCCTCTTCTCTGGTCTGGTTGGCTGTAGGAGAGGGAACTTGGGCTGGTCTCCTCTCAGTGCTTTGCCAGTCTTTCTGTACTTAGTTTTTCCCTCTCTCAGGCTGAACCCTTACCCATGTAAAAAGGACTTGTAGTTTATTCCCATATTGAAAAGGAAGCATGAATATCAATATAGCAATGTAGGTATATGCACTTGTCATCTTAGGTATTTATATTAAACTATAGTGCATTAAATAATGGCCAGTCTGAATCTTACCTACATCAGTGCTTAAGTAAAAATGTTTCTAACATAAATATTTATATTGGTACAAATATGAATATAGCGCATGCAAATTTGAAGTTTTTATAGGGGGAATATATTATATGGGAAGAAAAACATACTTTAAAAAGCTAGGAAATATCAGTGAGAAGGCTAACCACAGTCACCCTCCCTGTGTGTGTGCTGCATGGTAAGCCCCTCCATACCATATAATTAAAGACTCTCTTGTATGGTTTACATTGTATTTTTTTTCCACAGGGCTTGTACTTCATTCAGGGCACAAGATGGATGTTGTGCAGTGAATGAGTGGCTATTCAATATTCTTATCCTCCTCATACAATGTGTCACCCTGTGCCCTATTTGTGACACACCATCCATACCCTGTTCTGAATAAAGAACTGTTGAACTCCTCATGGGCTTTTCTGTAGTACTGATCACTGCAGGGCCTGAATACTTCATAAATGTCAGTGGCTGGCACTGCTGCAAAATGAGGTGGTATCATTCTCCTTTTTTTGTGGCTGCTGGAAAGGGAAACACCACTACAGAAAGCCTGAGACTAAAAGTGCCCAAAGCCACCACTGGTGTTAAATGCCCAGTCTTTGTCTAATGATAATTTTTCTCCATTGTACTTGGCTTTTTAAAAATAACACTTTATGTGTTCAGAGCATGGGACTGTGAACACTCAGCACTTTTGCAACGTGAGCTTCAGATGCTCCTTAAAGTGTGACCCAGGGAGCAGGAAGCCCAGCTGGGCACCCCCTGTGGAAGCTGTATGCTGTTCAGGTGGCCACAGCAGCTCTACAATAGAATTAAGCTGGTCTGGTGCTCCAGGACAGCATTTAATCTCACAGGATTAACTTCTTCTGCTGTCATTCCTTTTCTTACTTCCTTAAAGTGAGCTGGTTATTGTGACACTGTTTCTTTCGAGGATTGGGCGGATGGGGAGAGGAGGACAACCAGTTACAAAAACCAACGTGCTCAAGCACTTGATGAAATTCCATCTCACAGGAGCTTGTCCTTTTGGACAACATCGTAATTCACTTACAGCTGATTTATTTTCTGTGCCCCATGTTTTGTGAGCTGGAAAAAAAGCCCTGCAAAAAAGTGTGTAATCCTTATTAGAAGATTGTGTAAAAGATGGACAGAACAAAATAGACTAAAAATGTAGAGGGGACCTTTATCCTGGTACTTCCCAATTCTTGAAAACAAGATTTTTGGCACTAAGCATCTTATACCAAGTTGTTATTTAATTTCCCCCTTGAAGAAAAGCAGGAATAGGAAAATCCAAAAAATCCTGGGGTCAATCCTGTAGGATGCTTGTGATGTATCTTGTAACAGGCTCCTCTACTGAACATCCTGTCCCCCACACGCTGTGATAGCAGCTCGCAGGGCAGCAGTGCATGGTTGTTCTCCAAATGGACTGTCATTAGTGGTGAAGGAGTTACAATATTTTCCAATAGGGTTCCCAGTAATTACCAGATACTACAAGAACACTTGGACATGAGAATCTCTGTGGTTTTCATCTGCCCATTACTTTCCCGTGTGGACATGGTGATCCTGCTGTGGACACCAGGAGGTGGTATGCTAATTATGGGTCTTCATTGACAATGAAGGGCCTCTGCAAGATGCGTCCTACTCTGTTCCCACTGCTGCATACAAATTGTGCTCTATGGCATAGAGTGCTTCCTGTTCAGTTGGTTATAAACAGAGATCTTCTGGGTCTGGAGCATGTTCACTCTGAACAAAAATACTGGGAAAGCTTTGCAAAGGGTAACAAGGCTTGACCCGGTGTGCAAGCTTTGCTGCCTCCAGGACCTGTGGCGTGATTTGGTGAATGTTTCCTGAACTTCGGAGCAATGTAGCCTCTTCAGCATTGGTACTGCTGTGCTTTAGATCACTTACTAAGGTACCTTTTCTCCTGCTCCCATTTTAAAATTTCATAGAAAGGAGAAAGGCAGACTACTCATTGGTCCCTGTTTTTTTTTTTTCTTTGTTTTGGAGTTGTTTTTTTTGAGCTCTGGACCTTGACTTTTTCACTTTTCCCTTGTACTTCCTTCATCTAAACAAAGAAATCATTAGCCTTAGGCAGACACATGGCCTGGAGACCTCCAGCCAGTATGTTTGAAGTCTGGCAAAGTTTGAGCTGCTTCAAACTAGGTCCTGCAATGGAAGGTGTCAGGAAACCTACAGCAACACCACTGTAAAAGGATTATGATGGAGGCCTGCTAAGGATAGCAGAATTTGTTCTGAAAAGTGTGTTAACCAGCAATCCTACCTTCATCAAAACCTGTAGTGTCAGAAAAAAGGGATTAGTAGTCATCCCAACAGAAATGTGGAGCTTCTTTATGACAGTTTTCTGTGCTAAGGATACCCACACATCTCTTTAAGGTGTGTTCACATTCATTGAAGAAAAACCTTGAAGAGCACAGCTAGTTCTAATGGCATTCAGTTCTTCCCTGGCTCCCTTAAATTTAGGGAGTGTACTTATTCACAAATATGCGTGATTTCATTGAATTTCCTTCTAATTGCTATAATTTAGAAAAGCAAGGAAAAAAAGCTTGGCAATTCCCTGGAGTGAGGACAACTCAGATACTTGTCATAAGAAAGGCTGGTGATCAGGCATATAAATCCATAATACTTTAAATATTCAGACCTGAAGGATGTGTCTCGAGAAGGGAATTTGAACTCCATGACTTACTGTCGTTGTTCCCCTGGTCAGTGAGGCATTTGAGGAACAAGCCACTGTATGCTTTATAAATAGTTCAGCTGAAGTTTTCTTTACTTCCTCTAATGTGTTCCCTCTGCAAAGCAAATCCAAAGTATCTGTCTCTGAGCAGCATTTTATAAGATTTGCATGTCACTAAAAGGAAGAAAAATAAAAAAATTAATATTCTTTGCATTGAGGAACATGGCATTGGTGGGGAGGCACAGTGTGTCAGATTTCAGAAACTCACCACTGTTTATTTTGCCCTCTGAAGGAAGTGGATGCTGAGGAGGATGGGTTGGTTCCTAACAAGGAATAAGATGCAGTTTTACAATGTACAGTCTTGCTCTGTTTAGCCACTTTAGTCTCTGCTACAGAGTCTCTTTATTCTCTCTGCTGAAGATGAATGCTGAAATTCCTGGGAAAACCCAGGTAAATTCTGATTCAGATTAGAAGAAGAGTTGGTGGGGGGGCTTACTCCAACTGAAAGACTATTCCTTCTATTCCTTCACCTTTTTCCCCATCCTAAGCACAATTAAATCTCCTTGCAGGGAGGGATTTGCATATTAAAATCAGATAGCACACCAAGCAACCAAATGTGGTGCCTCCCATTCCCTGGTATGTCTCCATCCCAAGAGGGCTGAGCTTGGCACTAGCCTGTCCATGTATTCAGCACTATTTCCAGAAAATCAAAGCTTTTACCCCAGCACAGCTTCAAGAAGGTTTGTTTGTGCATAGCGATGCTGCCATGACTTCATGACTTTGACCTCAAGGAAGTATATTGGGTTCAGTGGAAAAACAAATCAAGGGAGGACCCAACCCCTCACCCATCCCATGTGTGCCCTGCGCGGGGATGGCATTTATCCCAGGGCCCATGGAAAAGAGCTGTGGGAGCTGCTGGTGAAAATGTCCCCTGCAGTTTTCCCTGTCAAGCAAAGGTGGTTTATGTGTGAGGTGAAATCCTGGTAGTGTGACTAGAAAAGTGTTTTTATGTGGTTTTTCATGGAAGAGCCTTTCATTTTAAAGCGCAATTTCAGACGTGACTGGAGAGTTTGCTCAAAATAAGTTGCTTTAAAAATCTAAGGCTTGCATTTTGGGAATATTAATTGGATTTTGAAATTGGCTGATAACCTTGACCAAGAACTGTTACTGACTGCTGAAGAGTGTATTACATTGCAGAGGAGCTTGGAAGGTGCAGGACATGTCTGCTGCTCCTGGGGCTGTTCAGCACAGGTTACGAGGTAGTTGGGGCAGCCAGAAATGTGAGCATGAACTATAACTTGTTCCTGTCATGTTGCAGAGATATTAGTTTTCCCTGATACACTGAAACAATTCTGATCGTGGTCTTGCTGCTGGTTACTGCATGTTGTATGCCGGCATGTGCAGGAGCCAAAGGCTGGTGGAAAGGATTCTCTAGGCTCCAGCTCTATGGTTTATAAGAAAGCTGTAAAGTTTTTTCATCATTAACTAGTTGGTATGTGTTTGTAGAGAGCCCAGCTCCATTTTCTCATAATTGAAAATTAAAATCAGAACTGTTTTTACAGTTACTCTGTATCCTTTTTCTTTTTGTCAAGGCGAAAATAGCAGAGTACTGCAGGGATCAGACTGTCTTCTTCACCTCTGTTGAGACTGAAGGTGATCATCTTCATCTCCATCTTCCTTTGCATGATGAAAGGAGTCATGAGGCAGTGCAATGACTGTTGGCTGAGTGAGTGACGAGTAGCTACAGGTTTCATTTCAGCACATGGATGGGTGCCCTAATTGATGTCTGTGCTGCATCTACTCGCTTGGGTGCCATTCAGGGAGTACTGTTACCATCTCTGAAGAGGACACACTTAGTGTTACTCGAGGCTTCTCCTATTGCCTCATGCTGTTGAAGACAAGTTTCAGGCATCAAAGCAAGGTGACAGCTTTAGTCCTTTATTTTAATTTTGCTTTATGTCACTTAGTCACAGAAGCATCCTGACTGCAGGTGACCTCTGTAGGGAAGAAGAACTGTTTCCCACACAGTTTGACTGGGACACCAACAACTGTGCAATCCTGTCTCTTACTTTATTTGGAGACCATGAGCTCTGCTGGCTTCTAGGTGGAGATGACAAACAGTTTGAGTCCACATAGCCTGGAGCACAGTCAGCCCTTAGTGAGAACCTGCATCTCTCTTCCTTGTCTGTCCCTGGGCTATTCCAGAATGTGCCTGCCCAGTGGCAGTGCCTGAGGAGGGGCTCCAGTGCCCAAGGTGTGCTGGGTGCAGATCTTGGGCTGCACCTCAGCAGCAGCTCAGAAGGGAGATGCTGCTGCGGAAATGAGGTGGGGAAGAACCCTTAACAGGGTTTGTCCTTCTCTTTCTCAGTGACACCCTCATCACGTGTCACACCACAACCTCTTCCTCTTCCCCTCCCCACCACCTACTGGACACAATTTTTAGTTTGTGGGTTGTATTTGTTTGGGTTTGCATTTTTGCTGGTTGTTTTTTGTGCTGAAATCTCAAAATTGCTGGGTTTGCTGGGTGGTTTTCTGGAGTACTGTGGGATTTGTGGGACTGGAACTTTATAAGGGGGTCAGGGGGTGTGAGGAAATGGAGACACTAAGGAGAAGATCATGCAATCAAGAGCTGAAAATCTGCCTTCAGATTTTGTTTTTTATAAATGCCAGTTAAAACTGCTTGGAAGAAAAATACTGTATAAAATATTCTCTTGGTGCTTTTCCTGCCTTATCTCCACACAGGAAATTCACAATTTGACAGACTTGATTTTTCTCTGGTTATTAAAAACATATAGCAAATACCTTTTAGACTGTAAAAGCTGAAAAGCATTTATTCCTCTAAGCCTGATTCCTTAACACTACCCATGCTCTCATTTCTCTCAGCTTCTGTGAAGCTTTATCTCTTGTCTGTAGCATTTTGTGGTTTTAGGTGGTGAGTGATGCAGGACTCGATTTGCAGATATTTCAGAGAATATGTAGTTGTTTTTTTTAAACCACTTAAAATATTCACAAGGAAAATAGTCTTTCTTGTCTGTTTTACCCCAAAACAAAAAATGAGATAAAATTTTAGTGGTTAGTCATGAAACATGTATATACCCTTCTATCCAAAAGCACCATGTGCACTGCTATTGGGAAGTCAGAAGCACTTTATAAAAGCCTGTTTGATTAGCAAATAGATGAAATGAGGGAAATTTCATCCTTGGCCTTTGGATCAAACCAGGAGTTTCAGTCTGGAAGACTCCATGGCAGTCCCAGCCAGCTCAATGGGATTATTGAGAGGAGCAAGGGCCATGTCAGCCATCCCCTCTTGGAGCCCACGGGAGCAGGGAGGGACCGGGGTACTGCACTCCTGTCCCTCTGGCACAGGGACAATGCTCCATCCCCTGGGCAAGGCATGGTGGGACACCAGGAAATCGTGCTTACTCCACTGAAGTGCAGAAACAGCCAGTTTAGCCTGAGTATCACTGTTGGGCCCAAATTGGAGTTTTAATGTACAAAGGTGCTTAAGAAAATGTTATTTGGAACTTTCTCTGCCAGTTAATTATTCTGTATTAGAAGGTGTGAGAGTCTGTTTCTTCAAGCAGAGGTCTAAGCGAAAACTGAATGCTGCAAAGATATTTACCATTCAGGCTTATTTTGGGAAGGAGATGAGGAAAGGCCTGATAAGTTATATACTTGACCGCATGTAGTTAAAAATATTATTTGGAATATAAACTTCCTTGTCTGAAGACCAGCTTTATGTGTGAAGTCAAAAAGCACAAAAAGCAGTTCTCCTCCTGGCCTCCATAAGTATACCTTAATGCTGCTGAATCCTGGAAATTATGCAGGGCATGCTTTTTAAATGTTGATTTTGACTTCTTGCCTGGGACCAAGTGTAAAGTCTTTCCAAGGAAATACTTAGAAGACTTCCAATGAAACCCAAAAGCTGCTGCCAAACCTTAGTTTTTAGAAAGGGAGTAGGGGGCAATCCAGACTGTTAAAAACTTCCAGTTGTTTGTAATTAAATCCTCTTCTTCTGTTGCACAATAAACATATACTTAGAAAAATATCATTTTACATAATACTTATGTGGTTTACTGCTGCTCTTCAGCTGCTAAAAATCAAGCAGTAGGTCTACTATTTTAGTCTGGAAAGGTTACTGGAAGCTGGGAAGCCAGGACTGATGCAGCTGTGCCACCACAGTGGCACATATCCATGTATCCAGTGGTGACACGCAAATTGAGCCAGGGAATCCTTTTCTCATCATGAACCATCTTTGCCACTTCTAAGTAATTTAGGTTTGTTTTGGATTGACAGGGATGGGAATGAAGAGGAGATAAAAATACCCTATCTGCATGTCCCTCCTGGCCTGCAGCAGTACCATTCATGGAGGCTGTGGGATTGCAGGAACTTGTCATCACTCTGCTTGCTTCTTGGAGGGCTGGCAGGAGACAGGAACACTAAATCCTCACTGCTTTCCCCACCCTGAGGTTGGTCTGCCACAGTTCATTCAAGACAGTTTCTCTGCTGCCATCATTCATCTGGCAAATGGGACGTGTGGTGGGGTGGAAACACCAGCAGCTCTTTCTGACAGCTCTGCTCCTTTTCCTAGATGGCATTCAGGAGATGCCCCTGGGTCTGAAGCAACTGACAGGTCTGTCAGAAAGCCCAGCACAGATAATACCTGGTTGGGGCACAAGAGGACAAAGCTTGAGTGAGATTTTGTACCCCTTTGTTCAGAGAAGGAAAGCCACCAGTCTGTGTGACAGATTCATGATGCCTTTGCTTATAGAGAAGGAAGTCACTTTGGGCTCTGGAGCAGCCTGTCTCTTGTCTTTTGTCAGTACTGTAGTCACCTCCAGTTGTGTTGTTATTGTTACTTAATACCAAAGATTAATGTTTGTTATGGCCATAAAAGGGCCGTCACAGTTTTCAGTGTAGGCACCTTGATTTTGCCAAGCAAAATGGCAAAGAAATCTCTGATTTTTAGTTAATGAAGTTGTACAGACATGTAGCCCTAAGCCAGAGGTTCAAAGGAGGGCAGAAGGCTGCTCCCACCAGTGGTGGGCACAAACTTTGAGACCCCTGCCCAGTGCATATGACTGTCCTGCCTTAGACCTCTTGCAGGTGGCAGCACTATCTGGGGAGGGGACAATCTGAGTGTGAGGTTTATCCAGGAGGTAAATTTTCCATTTAGCCGTGGCAAGGGAGAGAATTTTTTCTAGGAATGTGTAAAGCAATGGCCAGTTGTTACTAGGCAGGTGGCAGGAGCCCTCGGGTACTGAGGGAAGAACAGACACAAGGCATGGAAAGAGCAAAGAGGAACATCTGAGAGCTGTTATCTAATAAATTACATAAGAAAATCCATGAAGCCTTGCAGAGCAGATTTGTTAGGATTTGAGATGAAAATCCCTGTTGCTTGTTGAGATTATCTCCCAGCATATGGCAGGGAATGTAACAGAGATATAGAATTAGCTGCTAATGATCTGGACACCTTGTGAAGACAGATGTTTGTAGGCCTGCATAACTGTGTGCTGTTTAATTCAGCTGAAATCTGGACTACTCAACAACAGGCATGGTATTCAAATACTTAGTATCTTTGTTTCCCACTGATCTCATCCAGTACAGATCATCTCTTTTCTCAGAAATATCTCTGGGGTAATTTTACGTGAAATTAGAATGGAGAATTCAGGAAATCACAATCAAGATGGTGACAGCAGGCAGCATTACCAAGCGAGGCAGCGCGGTGAGCTGCCGTCATCTCTGCAGGAAACCCAGAGCATCTCTGCTGCACCATGGCACAGCCCTGCTGTATTGCTTAAGGATGTGCAGGATTCGTTCACAGTTTCTTTACAGGATGACTCATTGGTGGATTTCCAAGGCTAACAATGCTGCAGTTGAGGAGAAATTTGCTCTTGGGTTTTGGTGTGAATGGCCTGACTTTTGGAGAAGGCTTGAGCAAGCCATATTTGAATTAAGGACTTTAGCCTTATGCCTACTTTAATACCAAATTATAACTGATATTTGTATGTGTGCAACGTTAGAGAATTCGTCACCTTTCCAAGAGGAAGAGTCTTGAGTTTTTACCAGGTTTTTGGTAAAGGCTATTTAGTTGGTCCTTATTAGAACTTTTAAGCATCATCAGCTTGAACGTCCACCCACAAGCAATGGATGCCGAGCTCTGTGTCCCAGCTCACAGGTTGCAGGTTGGATGAATGAAGTGAACAGAGTATTATACTGGAGAGAACAGGGAAGCTGTGTCTGCTCTCGCAATCCCTGATGGTTCTTGCTTCACCCAGGTTCTGTGCTGGTCACCAGCAGCTCCTCCACATGTGCTCAGCATGCCATTAGAAATACAGGGCTTAAGTTATCTGTGGTCTACAGCACATAGTCCTGTGAGAAGGGTCATATCCTCTGAACCCCTGCTGATCTCAGTGGTGTTGTCCATCACTAGTTGGTCTCCATCTTATCTACTCCATCATGTTGTCCCTGTTGGTTTGCCTGCTACTCCGTTCCCTAGCACACTTTCCACAGCTGCAGAATGTCAGATCTGCTGTCAGAAAAATACATCAGCATTTCTGAACCCTTACCACTGACAGGATGTTTTCTAAAAAACTAATCTGTCTCTCATTTTAACAAATGCCCTATCACAACTTCTCTGGACTCTCAGTTCATTCTACAGCTGCTTCATTCAGAGCCTGCTCCCTTCCCTCCTGCTGTCACCATGAAGTGGTGTCCGTTAAGTTTTCTTCATCACTACGTCTTCTATCACACGTGCCCAGGGCTGACCAAGATAGCAGTGCTGCACAGACAAATGCCTCATGCAAACTCCCCTCTGTTACATGTTTTGGGTAGTTTTGGTACGACCTGACTCACCCTGACTCTGAACTAGATACCCAACTCATCCTCTCCATTGTTTAAGGCACTGAAGTTTCTAACTCATGGACATAGTTTCTCCTAGGCTCTCTTTGGGGTGTCTGCATTTACTTAAGCCTTACTTGAACAATCTGCTCTGATAATGTTCTTGCTATGCTTCTATTTCATTAGGTTCAAAATAATGTTTCCTAAGGTTTCCTAATTTACTTATCTCAATTTGCATTATTGGAAGCCATCCTCCTGGAGTTGGAAGATTTTATTGTTCACAGAGGAAAATAGTTTGTTAGCTGTCAGTTCAGTTCGTCTTTTTTCCACCCCTTCCTTCATGTTAAACTTCCTTTTGGGCTTAATATTTTACAGTATGAGCAAGGCCTTAACCTCAACCTTTCTTTGTAAGTTAGATTCTTTTGACCTGGCGTCATCTTGTTACAAAGCTTCACACGCTGCAGTACAATAATATTTTTCTTGTGGTGCAATAAGCAGCACTGCAGACACAGTTCCAGATGGGGTCATTTTTTCTCTAAATTAGCAACTGTCTTAATAGATATTTTCTGTGGCTTCCAAACGATGTGGTATTGCTTGAACAAAAATGTAATTCCACTGGGAGATGTCAAGCCCAACTTTTGCTGGGCTTCCAGAAACAATTTGTTTAGAATTTATTTGCACAGTCAAAACAAGGTTTCTCACATGCTGTATTATGAAGCTGTATATTTAGAAACTGATCACAAATATTAATATTCTCTGCTATATTTTTCTCACAGAACATAATTTTCATGCAGGTTTACGTATTAATGTAAGGCTTAAACTATGGCAAGTATGTAATAGAATCATAGAATGGCTTGGGTTGGAAAGGACCTTGAAGATCATCTAGTTCCAACCCCCCTGCATGGACAGGGACATCTCCCACTAGATCAGGTTGCTCCAAGCCCTGTCCTTCCTGGCCTTGAACGCCTCCAGGGAGGGAGCATCCACAGCTTCCCTGGGCAACCTGTTCCAGTGTTTCCTCACCCTCACAGTAAAGAGTTTCTTCCTAATGTATAACCTAAATCTATTGTCTTCCAGTTTAAAACCATTACCCCTCATCCTATCACTACACACCCTTGCAATAAGCCCCTCCCCAACTTTCCTGTAGGCCTCCTTAAGGTACTGGTGCTGTCTTGAAACAATATAAATGTTTAATTGCATAAAAGCAGAAAGCCCAGTTCTCTGCCACTGGAGATACAGAGTAATATATTCACTTGAAATTTCCTCAGGGGGTGAGGAGGACTCTTTTATACAAACCAGCCATGCTGCTGACCAGCAAGAGAACTCCTTGGTGGTGGTTAGCAAGATGTGGGTGGACATTTGGGACCATTTGCTTCAGGTCTCCTTTGTCACAGACAAACGTGGAAGATGCAGTAAATCCAGAAAAAAAATCCACCAGGGTTGGGACCACCTTTTACAAATTTAAAGCCCTATGGACAAAAAAACAATAATCATGAAGCCTCAAAAAGCAGTTTCTGAGAACAGCTGGAGAAGTGATCAAGGGACAGGACTTTGACCCCTTGCAATAGCAGGGAAGTTGGTAGATGAAAGATGAGAGAGGCCCAAATGGAAAAACTGAGAATAAGAAACTCTTTTTGGGTGAGGGTGTTTATTTTAACTGTTTATTTTAACAGCTGGGTTTTTTTCTTTCTTTCTTTGTGTTTTTGTTGTTCGAAAAGACCTCAAAACCCAAACCAACACCTGACGACCTTTGATAAAGACGAATTGTGTAGCTCCATAAAATAATTTTTTTGGTAGCAGATTTTAAAACAGAAGGACTGCTACAATTTTTTACAGTTTCATCCAGTGAGAGGCCCCGAACCAACTCTGAGCCTTGTCCTGCAGCATTGCATGTCTGTGCTCTGGAGGCTGGGCAGCTGTTGCCCAGCCCGTGGTTCACAGGCTGTTTGGTGCAGGGCAGCCTGCACCAGCTCGAGGGCCGTGACAGCAGAAGGGACTAGGCAAGACCTGGTTCTGAGCAAGAATGGCTCTTTGTGTTTGTGCACTCTGGGTTGAGCATGTTTTGTGTTGGGATGGCTCATCCCTTCATGCTGGAGGCCTGGGAGATGCTGTTGGAGCTATTGTGCTTCAGGAGAGACAGTGGGGTTTTGTATAGCTGAAGTGCTGAAGCTGTGCCCAGGGATGGGAGACATCCCTGCCAACTCCCCATGGGAACAGAGCTGGGAGGGCATGAATTTCTTATGTCCATGGGGGTTGTTTGGTTCAGTTGAGCTCTCTTGTGAAGATGTTGCAAGAAGACTGTGTGTCTGGGTCATGCCGCGTTATTAGCTGAGATTTCTATTTTCTTTTTAGCTTAATCCTCCACCTGCATCTACTGTGCATAAAGAAAATCCTGCTTCTGTCACTTTCCCTCCAGAAAGAGATTATATCACCTCTGACCCAGATGCTTAGGGCAAACCAAGTGTCTCAGCACAGTGGGAGAGACCCTCACATGCAGGAGCCAATCACAGTGTTGAGGACAGTGTTGGGGGAAGAGGGTTTTCCTTGGGTTAACTCAATTAGTAGCCTAACACTTAGGTTTTAATTTGTAAGGGAGAGTCACGTGCTGCCTGGCCCTATTTCCAAGCTAGACCTTTCAATTTCTCAAGTGGGAGTGGTGTTCTTGAACCTCTAAAACCTCCAATATATTTTCTCCTCCTGTCCTTTGATTAAGGATTTGTTTGTTGACTCTTCAGTGGGTTGTGGCTCTAATGACAGCAGCCCTTGTGTCAACCAAGACAGAGCTTCTCCCTGCTGATAGTTCCTGGCTTTGTCTCCATTTCCTAGATGTGTCCTGATAGAGGTTCTAATGATCTTGAAAGTAGGAAAAATCCCCAGTACAAAAGCTAATTAAGTAGATTTTTGTATTTCTCAAACTGTCCCCTGTGCATATCTGTGGACCAGAAAGATGAACAATGACAGTGCTCTGCAGATCTTTGTCAGGTATTTCTTTTCATAGTTTGCCTGCAAAAAGCAGATGCATAGGATACAACAAAAAGCTCCTGCTTGCTTGATAAATATTTTAAAAGTTAATTCTGGATATATTTTAAGATCATTTTTAATGGTAAATAACTGACTGAGCCTACCATGGTAGAGTTTTCAGTGAACTAAATGTGGTATAAAATTCACATTTACATTTCTTTTTATAGATCAGAGGGTCTCATCTTAAAAGGATTTTAATAGGTGCCAAATGTTCTCAATATCTGTCAAGGTCAATTATAGATGAGATTTTTCTTCTGCATGGAGCAGGAAACATAAAGCATCTTGCTGGAATTGTTCCTAGAAGGTCTGAACTTAGCAGATGTATGAAGTTTTAGTCCTGTCTTGGTAAAATGCTAACTCTGAAGCTCAGCAAATCTGTGCTGGCTGTTAAGAGAAGATTCCAGCTATGCTGGTTCGGCAGGAAAAGATACGAGATTGAAAGATTTCCATCCCTGCCAAATGGAGATCTCTTGATAGGTAACTGATCCCAGGGAGCTTGGCTGACTGTCTGCCCGCTGTCTGGAGTAGCACTGAGCCTTCCCAAGGGCTTCAGCAAGCCAAAACCTAAGGGTAAGATGTGCTCCTCTGGTTTGCAGCTATAAACACAGAGGTCAATATCATGGCACAGCTAGCAGAACTGTAAAAATTGGACATGCACTGTTTGTTGTTACTTATTTTTTAAGCTTAACTCTCAACTAATCATAGAACAATCCAGAAGAAAGGGTTCATTCTTTATCTTTGCAGATAAAGTACTTAGTTAGTTTGTGCTCTGTTCTTCATTTTCTTATCTTTTCTTGACAAACGTGGATTTTAGGGCATCTTTTTTTTACTGCTTTCCCTTCATTAACATATCTCTGCCTTTTTGCAATTGCAGATGATTTTCACGTATAAGCAATACTCCTTAAAATAATGTATTTTTGTAGGACTGATGCTGTAGTTGCCTCTAAGCTTTGGCAAAACAGTCCATACACTTCAGGATGTTTAAAGCATATGTGCTTTAGTGATATTTCTGCTTTCTCAAAATCAAGGTCAAGCATTTTCTGAAATACTAACAAGGATGTTTTTAAATACAGAATTCTTCAGGACACAGACAGCTGTTTAATAAAATTACAGGGAAATACAGTGCTACTGGGGTATTTTAAAAAGTTGTCAAAGTTCTTTTTGGTCTTCATGGTTTCCCTTCTCTCTCTGTTAAGCAGTCAGTATTCACTGGAAGTTCAAATGTAAAAATGTCAGTTTTCACCCCCCCAACATATCTTTTTTTGAGACATCTGTGTAATTAATAAACTACTACAATGAAAAATATTGAGTGTACTGCCCAAAATTGAGAAAGAGAACAAAATACAGAAGTCCTGTGATAAAAAAAGAGATGTGACCAAATGCAACATTGCATTGGCAGAACTTCTGACCAGGGAGTTTTCTTAGGCTGGCAAACTGTAACTTCAGTCAAAAGTCTCTTTTTCCTCCAGCCTGTTTCACATTGGAGCAGGAAGAAATTGCAGGTGTCCGTGACCCAACACTAGAGGTGATCATGCACTTGGAGGTAGAATGTGAAGATGTCTGAAGTCCCAGATATGGGTGGGTTTAGGATCTTGGACTGATCATTCCAAACTGCATGCCATTATCCAGCAAGAAGAAAGGTGGGAAGGAAGCAGTGGAGGATGTAGCAGGTGGAAGGTGTAGGAGGGATGTGGGTTTATTTGTGAGGGCCAAGAAGCCTTAGCAGGGAGGTTGCTATTAAAGGCCAGGGAAAATGGAGCAAAACAGTGTCATCAGTCTGCCATAAAGGACTACAGCAACTCATTGTATTTCCCCTAAGAGAAATTGGTGTTTGCATCTTCACCTCCGATTCCTTTTTTTTTAGTTCCACAGACTGATATGCTTTCTCACACTTTCTAGTTTTATCCTGAGAGAATAAATTATACTTAAAAAGTAATTAATTCTGAATTAAACTGGTTTCTTGTCCTCCTTCAACTTTATCACTTAGTGCAAATATTTGAAAGGATTAACTAGGTGCTAACCTTGTATGTTTAATGTTAGGACTAACTTCTGCTCATTGTTTACCAAAATAGTAGGGCCATTGGGTAACAGCAGTAGTGTAAGTAAGCATCAGCAAGGGTCACTGATATTTTAACAGAAGACTTTAACTCATAATAAAACTAAGTAGAGGTTTTTAGGGTGAGTTAAATTTATTGCAGCAGCGCCCTCAAGTGCTGCGACACTTTAAAGGTCTGATGGTCTCTGTCCCACAGGACACCAGGGATTTATTTGCTGGGGCTTGATTCTTTAGCCCAGTAAGAGCATATACATGATTTTGGTGTTATTTTGAGTGCTCACACAAATCTGTAAGAATATTTAAATTAATAACAGCATGAAGGGAAGCGTGCTGGTTTGGGAGATGTTCTCAGGTCAGTTTGGTTGGAAGTGGTGATTGGAGGAGACTTGAACAGAGGAGCTTTCTTCAGACAGGTCAGTGGTTGGCCAGGTCCTGCAGGATGCTGAGCTGTAGTTTGGGATGCTCAGTGCCAGCAGAGCCCAGTGCACAGCTTTAGAAACTGTTCTTCAGCTCCTATGGCCCTTTCTTAATTTAGGCTGTGGAGGTAACAGAGCAGAATCTTCTCTGGTGTGATTCATTACCTTAACAAAGAATTCGACTGGATTTAGACATGGTATTCATTTGGTGCTGCCATAACTGTGTCCTGTAGGCTGTGGACCAGTACACTATTTGTAATAGTATAAATTGTATCGACATAACTATGGCAGTATAAAGCAACTCTGACCTGCTGGAGATGTTATACAGAATTCCAGTTCACCTTGAGGAAGCTGCCAGAGGGAGCCCTGGTTGCAAGCTCATTCTTCAACTTCTGAGCAGTAAAACCCCGGTTGCTTCCAAACTGCAGCATCTGTTTTAGCTGTCTGACAAAGCTGTCTGTGTGATTTCCTTCATTCTTTAGAATTCCCTTCTGTGAAACTCTTGATCTCTTGTCTCCCAGCATGTATGACCAAAGCAGGTCAATTCATCTTTGTTCAAATGCAGAATTGCCAAGTGATCCTGGTGTGCCTGGAGAAGCACAGTTGGTCCCAGAGAATGATTCCACAGGGGTAATGCAATCATACCACCTGATAATTATCTGTATTCACAAAATGAACATTTAAGGCATTGCTGAGAGCAGAAGGCATCAAACTTCAAACACTTTTTGTGTAAAAATAACACCTTTTCCTCCTGATTCTTAAGGAGTATTTTTTTAAAGATACTTCAAAGTCTCTATTTTATATTCGTTGTGTATACTATTCAAATCGGTATTTTGCAGTGTCCTTTTGTGTGGGTTTCTCAGGATCTAGAGGGAATAGCAATTGCAATAGTGATAGCTATCTGTGGAATGAAGAATTGCAACATTCAGGCCATACCGACTCTTAATATTTGAGTCTTGAATGAGTATTTCTAGAATAAAACAGGAAGAAATTAAGAGGTCAGAGGGAAGAGAATTTAGAAATCATTTGATTGTTTGACTTAAGAGAAAAATAAAATAGTGACACATCTTTAAAATAAACAAATATAAAAGTCAATGCCCATCTGGAGATGCAGTAGCCCAGGATCACTAGGGCTTTTTTTGGCCACTTAAACAAGTAAGTTTTAAAACCTTTAGCCCAACTGCTACTCACTACTACATACATGGAGTTTCACAAAACTCTTTTGTTAGCATAAATTGGGCTGGATTTGATTTACATGAAGCAAAAATGATTGCTTTTCTTTCACTGGAAGTTTTACCACTCTGGAGCAGTGCTGCAAAAAGTTGAGTTACTTGATTCAGTCCCTCTTACAGTTGCCTTGGTGCTCCCTGGTACAGGCTGGAGGAAGATGTTCCCATTTATTACAGGAACACTCCTCTCCAGGTGAGGCAGCCGACAGACTCCTTAGGACCAAAACACAAGGGCAGTGTGTGAAATACTGCATGTAACATGTCTGTAGGCAGGCATAAAAGGTGGTGAGCTTTGTATTCATGGGAAAGATGTTGTCTCTAATTGTCTCTTTTCCCCAGAGTAATGTATTTTTTTAGCGTAGAGGAGTTTTATCTACACAGGCAACTTCATTTCTGTTTTATTACATTCTAATCCATTTAAAGAGCAAATGCCTCTATTCCAGAAGGAATTATCCCCAAATAATTACGGTCTAATACAGAGAAGGGCTTTTGCTACTCCCTTTTCTCCTCCCCTTTGCTGCTGCCAGGTTTGGGGTGGAGGTTTGCAAGACACTGAATGAGGAGATCTCAGCAACAGAACTCTTGACTAGAGTGAATCCCAAGCCTTGACACTGGGAATGGCCATGGGACCTGTGTTGGTACCCACGCAGTTCTGTTGCAGAGGACACTGACAAACATTATGTCCTGTGTTACAGTATTGCAGGGACAAATTGCATTGTCACTTTGTTGTCTTAGCACCAGCTTTACCATTGTCCTTCAAAAAGGATGGGAGGGAAAAAAGATAAGTGATGTTTCTAGTTAATTAAAACGTGGCAGACCTCCAGGAGCGTGAACAGGGAATTTGGTTTTGCTAACAGAAGAGGGGGCCAAAGCTGCAAGGACTGAGGGTGGGTTTCAGGTTAAAAAAAGGAAGAGGGTGAGAATGGGAAGGAGCCAGGGAAGTGAAGGAGAAAAGGACCCAGGGGATATGCAAGCTTGTGGGGCTGGGAAGCAGATGAAATAGAGAGTTACTCGGGGCTCAGCCCAAGGCTGCTCCAAGAGGAGGTCCTGGCTGGAGCAGCCGAGGCAGGCAGCTGGCTTTGCACAGTGCTTAGGGCAGCAGGACAGGGGCTGTGACCCTTGAGTCTGTACCAGCTGGGGTAGGGACCTACTGGCTCAGGGTGCTCCTCGGCAAAATAACCGCGCAGAGACACATTCAGAAGAATGTCAGCTGCCTGCCCAGCCCGGGGGCATAGCTGACACTGTCCTCTGGCTTCTGGGTTGTTAATTTGCTGCCTGGGGAGGGGGAAGTGCCTCGAGCAATACTTTGCCTTAATAATAATATCAATTGCAGTAACGTTACTGCCCAGACTTCTATGTGTAGCTTGGGTAGAGTTGTACTTTTTTGTCTCAGTCTTGCTTTGTGTGTTTGAAACCCAGAGGCATAGCACTTCCATGGCAAATTCAGGCCTTTTGCAGAGATTTCTTCTCTCTGCCTGGTTAGAAAATACTCCCAGCTCCTGTGCTGAGCCCTCTCTTCCAGCACACCACAAAAGGACAGGTTTCTCATGGCAGGCTTGTCCAGAGATGCTTACATCTTCCTGTGTCTGCTGAATGCGTGCTTGACTGTCATTCTGCAGCAGCTCAGTGAAGACAGAAAGAAAGGATAATGTGAATTTCTTGCAAACACAGAGACAGTTACAACACTGATAGCGATGTGGCAGTGAAGTTTCCACTTCTCTGCTTAAAGCATCTCCTCCCACAAAGGCATATGCAGAACCAGTGCTGCATTCCCCTCATACTGGCTTTCAGGATCATGGTTTTTAGTGGTTTTGTTCTTGCTGTTCGAAAGCAGCTTGAAAATGGCATTTGATTGCTAATGTCAGATCATGGGAGGTGGTTAGTGTGAACCCTGCCTGTATCAGGTGTCTAAAAACTAGTGGAAATTGGTAGAAATCTGTGTATTATAATAAAAATTTTATAATGTATACAATGAGCACATATCCAAGAACAGCCCAACCAGCTTGTTGCATGTCTGATTTGGTGATGCGTGAAATTTTGGAAGGGCAATGGTGACACACAGTTTTTGTTGCTGTGTAAAGTGTTGTGAGTTTCTATGTGGTAGAGCTATGGAGGGAAAACAGCCTGACAGCTCTTGTGAAGACAAGATACGAGGTGATGTGATTTCCTACTGAGAAGCCAAAATCAAGAAAAGATCAGAAAAGCAACTAACCCAAGGCTGTGAGAAGGCATAAATGTAGGTAATGATGTAGCCAATTCTTACAATATTTTTTTTCTCTGGATCCCACCATGATTATTACTTTTTTCCTCAGCCACAATGAAGCACTGGCACTGAACTGCTGTCGGTCTAAACCAACCACATTTTCTAACTCTTAAGAGTACTGAGAAACATTCCAAGTGTACCCAGAAGACTCATAACTGGAAGGTATATTTTCCCATGAAGTCTCATAACTTTGGGGGGGGGGGGGTTAACTCCTTATTTTTAAGTGGCTGTGATTTGTGTATTTCTGATACATTTCCCTAAAATATTGTTGGATTTTGTTCTTGGTGATGCTAAGTTGTCATCCTGCCTCTGAACTGGGATTCTGTGTTTCTGTAACAACAGTAAAGTAAGGAAGCCTGTGCTTCCAAGAAAGGATATTTTAAAACACTGAAGCATGTTGGTATGAGATGGGAGGGGGCATAATTGTGGCACCTGGTTTCCCCAAGGGGGCAGGTGTGGCTCTCACTGAACCGGGCACTCCACCTCGTCCTCAGGACTTTGTTTCAGTCTCTCAGCTCTTCATGCTGCACATGCAGTTTGTGAATTCTGCACAGGTGCTAATGGAAATTTTTAACATCAGATTACAGTGTTAGTGAAGGAATAAATCCAGATTGTTAAAATCACCTGCATGAATAATCATTGCAGATAACACTGTGCATTTATATCTTTGCTAGTGGTAGTGCCACTTCTAGACCAATTTCTTGAGCTGACTCTATCTAATCACCCTTGAGCTGGCTGCAGCCCCTCTCCATCCCCAAACCCAAGAACTATGTCTAGAGTTGTCTGGAGTGAAACCAAGAGCAGTTTCCAGCATAATTTCCAGAGCCCCCTCTAAATCCATGTCTAGGGTCATTTCCAGCATCCACCTCCAAGTGCAACTTCAAGGTTGCTTCCAGAGAAACCTTCAGACCTGCCCCTGGGTCAGGGTCTGCAGTCACTCCTATCACTCCCCTAGAGTGAATTAATGTGTTGATCCCATATGGAGCCAAGCTGGAGCTGCCTCTGGAGCCCCCCGTTGCTCTATTATTCCAGGCAAGGTCCTACCCTGTGCCAGGGCTGCCTGCCAGTCCCGGACCACCTCTGCTTTCCCTGCTGCCTCCCTAATTGTGCATTTTCCAAGCATGCCAAGAAGGGCATGGGGCAGCGTGCATGGCTTTTTTTTTTTTCTTTTTTTTTCTTTTTTTTTTTTTCCCTTTGTTGTTTTTCCCGTCCCTTATCCTACTCCCCCTTGGAGGCAGCAGTCATTTCAATGTGTGCTTTGTGGAAGCAGAGCTGTCTGAGCCCTTTAAGCAGGAGATGAGCTCAGGTAGAAGGAACGCAAAGAGCTCCTTTCATCAGGCAGGGCCTCGCCAGCGGCTGCGGGGCATGTCCGGCCAGATATAAATGGATCATGTGTTGCTATTTTTAGCCAAGAGAGGATTGTAAATATAAAAGGGTATAAAGTGCAAAACTTAGCAACAGTGGCGCTTGTTTGCTTTTTCTTTTTTTTCTTTTATTCCATCCCCGCTCCCCGTTGGCAGGAATGCGTTTGGAGAGGAATGAAGTTAAAGCAGGAGATTTGCTGGCTGATCGCCTTTGGACTTTGCACCGCATGCAACTTTATTTTAAATATATATGTCTCTCCGTACAAAGGAGGGGCAGGACTGGGGGGAGTACGGGCTTTTCTGACGCTGCTTAAGGAGCTCCAAAAGTGCAGCCTGAAGTGAAATGGAAGCGCTGGAGGGAGAAAGGGGGGAGCGAGGGGGCCGAGCGTGCAGGGAGGCCGCGGGGAGCGGGGGTCGGGACGCGGGGCGGGCAGGGGGGAGCGGAGCTGGGGGAGGGATGAGGGGGAGGAGCGGAGCTCTGCCTGCACTGGGACAGAGTTCAGCAAATGGAAAACACTGACACGGCTAATAATAGTAACAGCGGGGTTAAAAATAGCATCTGGTGAAATTAATGTACAGAAACTTCTGAAACCCTCTTGGGAACTTTTCCCTTCTGGTCTGCTTCTTGCCCTGCTCCCTGTTCCTTCTGCAGCAAGAAATCCCAAAGCAAACCCCTCTGCAGATTGAAAACATTAAAGCAGCACCCTGCACACAGCAGAGGATAAGCTTTGGTTACTTTTTGACTTTTTAATGGATTTTTTTGTTTGTTTGTTTGCTGAATCTTTGTGCCAGAGAAGGGGGACAAATTCGTCTTTTGCTTTGTCTCTCGCATAATCCTGGGACAGTCCAGTTAGGAGGTCCTGGGGGTTGTTTCTGGCCCCTTTTCCCCCTTCCTTTTCACCTTTTGGGTGTGTTTTGTTTTGATACATAGTTTGTTGGGGTTTTGTGGTGGTGGTGGTTTTTTGGGTGTTTTGGTTTTTTTTACGGTGGTGTTCTTGCTTCGTTTTTTAACACCCTCTTGTCCCTTCTAGGAGCGCAGACTTGAGTGCTGTCTCCCTTCTCCGGCCCCTCAGCCCTGGCAGCAGCAAACCCACCGGGCAGAAGGACATGACCCACCCGCAGATGTGCGGAGCTGGGGCCGGGGGGCAGCGGCCGGCCCGGCCCGGGGGGCTCGGGGAGCGCCGGGGCTCCCTCAGATGAGAAGGTGCAGGCTTTTCTCCAGGGGACCGCGGGGTGCCAGAGGGAGGGAGCAGGGAACTGCGCCATGGGAAAGCACGGAGAGACCTTGGGTGGCTTTTTCTGTGGAGCAAAGGGTTGGCCGGTCCTTTCTCTCAGCCGGGCTGAAGATGTTGAGGGCTGCTGGTGTGATGGTGGTGCCGGGAGGGGGTCAGGGAGGAGGAGAGGCTGCTGGGGTGGGTGGACAGGGGCGCAGGGGGGATGCTTAGGACGGAGGGCTTGCAGAAATCTCCTTGGAGATCGTTTCGCAGTTCTATAAACTTGGCTTGTTTTGACTCGACTAGATAACTGAGGCAGAAACAATTGATGTGACAGGCAGAGCTGGCTCCTGAAGCTGCCCCACCACGGGATGGGGACAAACAGAAGATCCTCTTCTTTAGAGGCCGTTACAATTTTAATCAGATTTGTTTGTTTGTTTGTTTAGGGTTTTTTTGTTTGATTGTTTAACCGAGCAGCTGAAACTTCCCACCTGGCGCGTTTATTGCGCAGGTTAAAGGCATGGGGTGTTTCAGGGGTGCATTTTGTAACGTCTCGTCTCTGGTTAGTTATCTTTACTACCTTTGGATGGAGGAAATGTCCTGGCAGGACCCGGCCCAGGTCGGCAGAGGGTGCCCAGCCCCTCTGTGCCCTGAGCAGGGCTGTGCAGAATAACCTGCCCTGCCCCTGGAACCCGCGTGTTTGTGTGCTCCTCGGCTAATAAACGCGAAAATCAAACACGATAAGTGAGTTTACACGCGTTTCTGTATTGAGACATTACTGATGCATCTGGAAATCATGGGTTTTAAAATGCAAGTTGATGTCTCCCCCTTTTTTCAGGTCCGGTGTCAGCCTCCAAGGTGGTTGCAAGTGCTTCTGCCATGGCTGGAGGTGAAGGGGTGGGGCATTTCAGCTGGCAAAGTGAGAAAGGAGGCAAATGTCCTTAATTGTATTTAGCATGCTAAGCCCTGAGCATTGAACTTTTATTTTTTTTTTTTCGTTAAGGATTGGACATTCCACAGCTTGTTTCTCTAGATCATTTTAAATTAGTTTTGATGTTTAAATGTATTTCATAGGAAGCCTGTCTCAATTCTTTAACCAATATATTTTTGAAAGCACAAATATGCTTTCAATTGATAGAGTAGCTAAAAAATCCTCAACTTTTTGTATTTGAGCAAAGGTGTTTTGTTTTTCAGTTAGGTTGTTTAGATCTTCTAAATTGATCATTTCATATTTGATTCAGCACAGAAAATGATGCAGAAACTCCTGTTACGAATCTAAACGGAACATTCATTTTCTTATCAAAATATTATTATAGAAAAATATTAGTCATTCTTCTTGGCATAGTAAGCAAAGAAACATGTGGATGTGTTAATTTAATCCAGACCCAGCAAAGGGGGATAGTTTATATAAGTAAAATAAATAATTCTTGGCTATTTAATAATTGGATCACTTTAACAATAGTTGACTAATAGTCAGATGTCTGACACACATCTTGCCCATTTCTATTCTTTAGGGAATTTAACACTTAAAGAGTGTTTTTTCCAGGAATTGTAATTTTTAAATTGTTACCTTTTTACACACTTAATATTTGTTGCACTCCATGATTTATTAAGTCAGAACTAGGAGAAAACAGCTCAACTGTAGTTGAAATTAGTCCTTTGGGAGTCTGCAAAGAAATTCAACTGAGATACTAAATGTTGTGAACGAGTTATTTAAAAAGTACATTATTTTACTATCTAGCATAGGTAAAAAAGATTTTGATTGCCAGAAATAGTGATACATTGGTTAGTCATTTATTAGTTTTGATTGTGTTAATGGATTGTTGACTTATATATACCTAATTCCAAGTTGCATTGGTGGTACAGGAGTGAAAGTAAAAGTGAAAAAGTTTTCTCACTACTGTAGTATAAAAGTGTCTAACTATAGCATATGAAATTCCTGTACTTTTAAATATGGCTCTGATAACTTGTTAGTTGTTAAATCGTTAGTATTGCCTTTCAAGTTACTTTGCTCCTGTTTGTAGCTGCTTTAACATTTTGTTATGTTTTCCCAACTTTGAGCATGCAGGTGGCATGCCTCTTCATGTTGGTAATTGATAGCAGCTAGCTCAGATTAACTCCTAGGATTATCTTGTTTTAGATAACACAATTCCACAATTGTGGGTTGTTTTTGTTGGTTGGTTTTTGTTTTTTTTTCATTTTCCTGGGCTTTAAAGAAATCAGTCCTGTGAATGTTACTTGTAAGTAATAAAATTTAACCCCCTCCTGCCGATGGTATGGTGGTGAGGATATTGTTCACAGACTGCAAACACACACAATAAATACTTAAACATTCATGGGTATTTTTACTACCCACTAAAGTGAATTAAAAAAAAACAATATCAGAATCTAGACAGCAGTAACAACTTACCACTTTATTATAAAGGGATAACTTATGTTATTAAAATATCAGATAAACTGTATTTGTTTTATATAGATAATATATTCAAGGATTTTGAGTACATGTAAAATATTAGCAATTTTTTAACAGTGTAAAGATAGGCTATCTCTGGAAAGGCACAGCTGAGGTCTTGCATTTCTTGGTTGTTCAGAGTTATTTTTACAGAAGTAGAATTTTTAATGCATGGTAGGGAATTCAATATGGTTCTCTAGAAAGTTAACAGAAGAATTACATTTTGTTAGGAAAAAATAAGGCTGTAATTGCAAAGCCAAAAAATCTCTAAAAATAATATAATTACTGTTTTTCCTGGTAAACTTTTCCTATTACATATCATTACAGAAAGGACAAAGGGAGGACAGGGACAGGGGCATAGTTTTGAATCAACCTTTTTGATACTTGCTTTTTTCCTTGGAACCTGCCCCCCTCTCCTTATATTTAATGTGTTGAGTAAAATATAGCATAAATAAAATTTGTTAATTTAAATTATTGTATAATAAGTTTCTTCCTCATATTATACTTACAAATTTATACACAGATTAATGAAATTGATGTAGTTAATATTTTTAATACTTTTGATACAGTTTTTAAAATTAATTTAGAGTTGGTTCAATTTTTTATTTAAATAGTATTTCATTATTATCAGATTAGTATACTTGATTTTGTGAGCATTACTAGAAACTGAATGCTAAAGGCATGGACTATGAAGCTTCTTTATGTGTAATTGAAGATGGATCTTTACGTTTATACTGGCTCAGGGCTAAGGAGTCAGCCTTGTCCTAAATGTGAACCGTAACTGTAGCATTAAACTTGCAGTTGTAGCATGTATATTTAAAGGAAAAGAAGGGATTAGAAATCTAGAAATCTTAAATTATGGGAGAAAGTAATACTGAATAATTTTGTTTTTAACTCTAAACATAATAATAAAATTCCTAAATCTTTGTGAAAATAGATTTTTAGCAATTTCTAGGTGCTCAAAATGAGCACAAGGAAAACGTATTCTGAGAAGCTGTAGCATGGCATTTCTAAACAAAGGAAAGAATGCAATTAGATATTAATTATGACATTGGAGATTGATCCTTAGTATTTTTTTTTGCCCAGGGCAATTTAGTTAATTAAAAGAAGGAAAATGCTGATGGGGTTTTGGTGAGAGAACAGGAATCCAACTTATTCTTGACACAATTCAGGTAGTAAACCCCAGCAAACAGTGTCTCAAAACAGAAGACTCGCAGCTCGCTGGAACAGCCTCTGCCAGGAGCTCACTGGAGACCTGCTCACACTTCCCCAGCCTTTGCACTTCTTTCCTGGGTGCAACAGCAGTAACAGACATTTAAATTAATTCTCATTACAAGGGAGCATCTTAACACCAGGAAGCCATGCTTGATGAGTAAATATATGACTGGTTTAGCAATGACTTTAATTATCTATTACTATTTGGCAATACTAGATCTGCTACATTCTAGTCCTGGAGTCCCTTTCTATTTATTTGAATGTATTTTTAATCATTTTCTTGGGTGAGAGATGTTAGGAAAAGGAAGCTTGGCAAAAAAAGTCAGAGTATTGACTTGCTGCTTGCATATTTGGGAAGGATTCCCTTTGAAATATTCCTAAGGCTTTAGAAAACTGGAAAGGAAAAAGAAACTTACTACAGTAAAACCACTGATGTAATTAACATTTCCTAAAGTGATGCAAGGCTTTCAGTTACCTAAATAGTTTGTTTCCATGTTCATAACAAAACAGAGAGAGATTTCCAAGCTACATTTTTTCTTTTCTTCTGTCTGATTGTGCCAGTTCTGTTACTATACTAAGGTACTAGTTCTAGTTGTGGCTGTGGACTGGCTTTGCAGCTTAAACCCTGTGGCACAGCCCGTGTGGCCAGTGGAGGGGGAGCTGCTGAGGGTCCCCTCCCACCAGGCAGTCCCCTGTCCCAGCTCCCCTGGGGCAGCTCTGAAACCTGCAGAATATAAAATGTGTGTCGGGAAGCTTGAAAGCCACATGTGATTGATTTGCCTGATTTTAATTACTATTAAAAAATGTAGTTGTGATTATGTATTGATTAATAGTGCTTACCCAGAATTTTTTTTTTTTTTTTTTTTCCCCTCTGCAAATCCCTCACAGTCACAAGTACGTAGCCAGGTATCCAGCACATACCACTGATATCTTAAAAAAATCACCTCTCAAAGCTCTCTCCCTTAGGCAGCACATAGCTGCCAAAGCAGACTCCTGCTGAGTATCAAAGGGCATCCCCTGCAAAGGAGCGAGGTTTCTCCCAGTGGTTCTGACTGAGCAGCTGTCTGGCACGACCAGAGCTGCAGCTGGATAGTCCCAGCTCTGCTCATCCTGCTGTTCTGTAAGGAGTTTATAAATACACACTGCTGCTTG